>NW_027363443.1:0-600000 GCF_046119375.1 Phyllobates terribilis | reverse complement strand
TAAAGAAGATTCAAAGAGAGTGAGATGCCAGCTCCTTTCATTCAGTCAGTAGCTTCAATCATTTCTGGACGTTTTTCAATGGCAAAAATCAATGAATATTGTAAATGCACAAACAGTAATTTCTCCGCATTGCAAGGTGCAATTCTGAAATTTTTTGCTTTTTCCTGCTCCTCTTAGCATGATAAAGAAGATTCAAAGAGAGTGAGATGCCAGCTCCTTTCATTCAGTCAGTAGCTTCAATCATTTCTGGACGTTTTTCAATGGCAAAAATCAATGAATATTGTAAATGCACAAACAGTAATTTCTCCGCATTGCAAGGTGCAATTCTGAAATTTTTGCTTTTTCCTGCTCCTCTTAGCATGATAAAGAAGATTCAAAGAGAGTGAGGTGCCAGCTCCTTTCATTCAGTCAGTAGCTTCAAACATTTCTGGTATATGAATAACATGTTTTTCAATGGCAAAAATCAATGAATATTGTAAATGCACAAACAGTAATTTCTCCGCATTGCAAGGAGCAATTCTGAAATTTTTTGCTTTTTCCTGCTCCTCTTAGCATGATAAAGAAGATTCAAAGAGAGTGAGATGCCAGCTCCTTTCATTCAGTCAGTAGCTTCAATCATTTCTGGACGTTTTTCAATGGCAAAAATCAATGAATATTGTAAATGCACAAACTGTAATTTCTCCGCATTGCAAGGTGCAATTCTGAAATTTTTTGCTTTTTCCTGCTCCTCTTAGCATGATAAAGAAGATTCAAAGAGAGTGAGATGCCAGCTCTTTTCATTCAGTCAGTAGCTTCAATCATTTCTGGACGTTTTTCAATGGCAAAAATCAATGAATATTGTAAATGCACAAACAGTAATTTCTCCGCATTGCAAGGTGCAATTCTGAAATTTTTTGCTTTTTCCTGCTCCTCTTAGCATGATAAAGAAGATTCAAAGAGAGTGAGATGCCAGCTCCTTTCATTCAATCAGTAGCTTCAAACATTTCTGGTATATGAATAACATGATGTTTTTCAATGGCAAAAATCAATGAATATTGTAAATGCACAAACAGTAATTTCTCCGCATTGCAAGGTGCAATTCTGAAATTTTTTGCTTTTTCCTGCTCCTCTTAGCATGATAAAGAAGATTCAAAGAGAGTGAGATGCCAGCTCCTTTCATTCAGTCAGTAGCTTCAATCATTTCTGGACATTTTTCAATGGCAAAAATCAATGAATATTGTAAATGCACAAACAGTAATTTCTCCGCATTGCAAGGTGCAATTCTGAAATTTTTTGCTTTTTCCTGCTCCTCTTAGCATGATAAAGAAGATTCAAAGAGAGTGAGGTGCCAGCTCCTTTCATTCAGTCAGTAGCTTCAAACATTTCTGGTATATGAATAACATGTTTTTCAATGGCAAAAATCAATGAATATTGTAAATGCACAAACTGTAATTTCTCCGCATTGCAAGGTGCAATTCTGAAATTTTTTGCTTTTTCCTGCTCCTCTTAGCATGATAAAGAAAATTCAAAGAGAGTGAGATGCCAGCTCCTTTCATTCAGTCAGTAGCTTCAATCATTTCTGGACGTTTTTCAATGGCAAAAATCAATGAATATTGTAAATGCACAAACAGTAATTTCTCCGCATTGCAAGGTGCAATTCTGAAATTTTTTGCTTTTTCCCGCTCCTCTTAGCATGATAAAGAAGATTCAAAGAGAGTGAGATGCCAGCTCCTTTCATTCAGTCAGTAGCTTCAATCATTTCTGGACGTTTTTCAATGGCAAAAATCAATGAATATTGTAAATGCACAAACTGTAATTTCTCCGCATTGTAAGGTGCAATTCTGAAATTTTTTGCTTTTTCCTGCTCCTCTTAGCATGATAAAGAAGATTCAAAGAGAGTGAGATGCCAGCTCCTTTCATTCAGTCAGTAGCTTCAATCATTTCTGGACGTTTTTCAATGGCAAAAATCAATGAATATTGTAAATGCACAAACAGTAATTTCTCCGCATTGCAAGGTGCAATTCTGAAATTTTTTGCTTATTCCTGCTCCTCTTAGCATGATAAAGAAGATTCAAAGAGAGTGAGGTGCCAGCTCCTTTCATTCAGTCAGTAGCTTCAAACATTTCTGGTATATGAATAACGTTTTTCAATGGCAAAAATCAATGAATATTGTAAATGCACAAACAGTTATTTCTCCGCATTGCAAGGTGCAATTCTGAAATTTTTTGCTTTTTCCTGCTCCTCTTAGCATGATAAAGAAGATTCAAAGAGAGTGAGATGCCAGCTCCTTTCATTCAGTCAGTAGCTTCAATCATTTCTGGACGTTTTTCAATGGCAAAAATCAATGAATATTGTAAATGCACAAACAGTAATTTCTCCGCATTGCAAGGTGCAATTCTGAAATTTTTTGTTTTTTCCTGCTCCTCTTAGCATGATAAAGAAGATTCAAAGAGAGTGAGATGCCAGCTCCTTTCATTCAGTCAGTAGCTTCAATCATTTCTGGACGTTTTTCAATGGCAAAAATCAATGAATATTGTAAATGCACAAACAGTAATTTCTCCGCATTGCAAGGTGCAATTCTGAAATTTTTTGCTTTTTCCTGCTCCTCTTAGCATGATAAAGAAGATTCAAAGAGAGTGAGATGCCAGCTCCTTTCATTCAGTCAGTAGCTTCAATCATTTCTGGACGTTTTTCAATGGCAAAAATCAATGAATATTGTAAATGCACAAACAGTAATTTCTCCGCATTGCAAGGTGCAATTCTGAAATTTTTGCTTTTTCCTGCTCCTCTTAGCATGATAAAGAAGATTCAAAGAGAGTGAGGTGCCAGCTCCTTTCATTCAGTCAGTAGCTTCAAACATTTCTGGTATATGAATAACATGTTTTTCAATGGCAAAAATCAATGAATATTGTAAATGCACAAACAGTAATTTCTCCGCATTGCAAGGAGCAATTCTGAAATTTTTTGCTTTTTCCTGCTCCTCTTAGCATGATAAAGAAGATTCAAAGAGAGTGAGATGCCAGCTCCTTTCATTCAGTCAGTAGCTTCAATCATTTCTGGACGTTTTTCAATGGCAAAAATCAATGAATATTGTAAATGCACAAACTGTAATTTCTCCGCATTGCAAGGTGCAATTCTGAAATTTTTTGCTTTTTCCTGCTCCTCTTAGCATGATAAAGAAGATTCAAAGAGAGTGAGATGCCAGCTCTTTTCATTCAGTCAGTAGCTTCAATCATTTCTGGACGTTTTTCAATGGCAAAAATCAATGAATATTGTAAATGCACAAACAGTAATTTCTCCGCATTGCAAGGTGCAATTCTGAAATTTTTTGCTTTTTCCTGCTCCTCTTAGCATGATAAAGAAGATTCAAAGAGAGTGAGATGCCAGCTCCTTTCATTCAATCAGTAGCTTCAAACATTTCTGGTATATGAATAACATGATGTTTTTCAATGGCAAAAATCAATGAATATTGTAAATGCACAAACAGTAATTTCTCCGCATTGCAAGGTGCAATTCTGAAATTTTTTGCTTTTTCCTGCTCCTCTTAGCATGATAAAGAAGATTCAAAGAGAGTGAGATGCCAGCTCCTTTCATTCAGTCAGTAGCTTCAATCATTTCTGGACATTTTTCAATGGCAAAAATCAATGAATATTGTAAATGCACAAACAGTAATTTCTCCGCATTGCAAGGTGCAATTCTGAAATTTTTTGCTTTTTCCTGCTCCTCTTAGCATGATAAAGAAGATTCAAAGAGAGTGAGGTGCCAGCTCCTTTCATTCAGTCAGTAGCTTCAAACATTTCTGGTATATGAATAACATGTTTTTCAATGGCAAAAATCAATGAATATTGTAAATGCACAAACTGTAATTTCTCCGCATTGCAAGGTGCAATTCTGAAATTTTTTGCTTTTTCCTGCTCCTCTTAGCATGATAAAGAAAATTCAAAGAGAGTGAGATGCCAGCTCCTTTCATTCAGTCAGTAGCTTCAATCATTTCTGGACGTTTTTCAATGGCAAAAATCAATGAATATTGTAAATGCACAAACAGTAATTTCTCCGCATTGCAAGGTGCAATTCTGAAATTTTTTGCTTTTTCCCGCTCCTCTTAGCATGATAAAGAAGATTCAAAGAGAGTGAGATGCCAGCTCCTTTCATTCAGTCAGTAGCTTCAATCATTTCTGGACGTTTTTCAATGGCAAAAATCAATGAATATTGTAAATGCACAAACTGTAATTTCTCCGCATTGTAAGGTGCAATTCTGAAATTTTTTGCTTTTTCCTGCTCCTCTTAGCATGATAAAGAAGATTCAAAGAGAGTGAGATGCCAGCTCCTTTCATTCAGTCAGTAGCTTCAATCATTTCTGGACGTTTTTCAATGGCAAAAATCAATGAATATTGTAAATGCACAAACAGTAATTTCTCCGCATTGCAAGGTGCAATTCTGAAATTTTTTGCTTTTTCCTGCTCCCCTTAGCATGATAAAGAAGATTCAAAGAGAGTGAGATGCCAGCTCCTTTCATTCAGTCAGTAGCTTCAAACATTTCTGGTATATGAATAACATGATGTTTTTCAATGGCAAAAATCAATGAATATTGTAAATGCACAAACAGTAATTTCTCCGCATTGCAAGGTGCAATTCTGAAATTTTTTGCTTTTTCCTGCTCCTCTTAGCATGATAAAGAAGATTCAAAGAGAGTGAGATGCCAGCTCCTTTCTTTCAGTCAGTAGCTTCAATCATTTCTGGACGTTTTTCAATGGCAAAAATCATTGAATATTGTAAATTCACAAACAGTAATTTCTCCGCATTGCAAGGTGCAATTCTGAAATTTTTTACATTTTCCTGCTCCTCTTAGCATGATAAAGAAGATTCAAAGAGAGTGAGATGCCAGCTCCTTTCATTCAGTCAGTAGCTTCAATCATTTCTGGTATATGAATAACATGATGTTTTTCAATGGCAAAAATCAATGAATATTGTAAATGCACAAACAGTAATTTCTCCGCATTGCAAGGTGCAATTCTGAAATTTTTTGCTTTTTCCTGCTCCTCTTAGCATGATAAAGAAGATTCAAAGAGAGTGAGATGCCAGCTCCTTTCATTCAGTCAGTAGCTTCAATCATTTCTGGACGTTTTTCAATGGCAAAAATCAATGAATATTGTAAATGCACAAACAGTAATTTCTCCGCATTGCAAGGTGCAATTCTGAAATTTTTTGCTTTTTCCTGCTCCTCTTAGCATGATAAAGAAGATTCAAAGAGTGTGAGGTGCCAGCTCCTTTCATTCAGTCAGTAGCTTCAAACATTTCTGGTATATGAATAACATGTTTTTCAATGGCAAAAATCAATGAATATTGTAAATGCACAAACAGTAATTTCTCCGCATTGCAAGGAGCAATTCTGAAATTTTTTGCTTTTTCCTGCTCCTCTTAGCATGATAAAGAAGATTCAAAGAGAGTGAGATGCCAGCTCCTTTCATTCAGTCAGTAGCTTCAATCATTTCTGGACGTTTTTCAATGGCAAAAATCAATGAATATTGTAAATGCACAAACTGTAATTTCTCCGCATTGCAAGGTGCAATTCTGAAATTTTTTGCTTTTTCCTGCTCCTCTTAGCATGATAAAGAAGATTCAAAGAGAGTGAGATGCCAGCTCCTTTCATTCAGTCAGTAGCTTCAATCATTTCTGGACGTTTTTCAATGGCAAAAATCAATGAATATTGTAAATGCACAAACAGTAATTTCTCCGCATTGCAAGGTGCAATTCTGAAATTTTTTGCTTTTTCCTGCTCCTCTTAGCATGATAAAGAAGATTCAAAGAGAGTGAGATGCCAGCTCCTTTCATTCAGTCAGTAGCTTCAAACATTTCTGGTATATGAATAACATGATGTTTTTCAATGGCAAAAATTAATGAATATTGTAAATGCACAAACAGTAATTTCTCCGCATTGCAAGGTGCAATTCTGAAATTTTTTGCTTTTTCCAGCTCCTCTTAGCATGATAAAGAAGATTCAAAGAGAGTGAGATGCCAGCTCCTTTCATTCAGTCAGTAGCTTCAATCATTTCTGGACGTTTTTCAATGGCAAAAATCAATGAATATTGTAAATGCACAAACAGTAATTTCTCCGCATTGCAAGGTGCAATTCTGAAATTTTTTGCTTTATCCTGCTCCTCTTAGCATGATAAAGAAGATTCAAAGAGAGTGAGGTGCCAGCTCCTTTCATTCAGTCAGTAGCTTCAAACATTTCTGGTATATGAATAACATGTTTTTCAATGGCAAAAATCAATGAATATTGTAAATGCACAAACAGTAATTTCTCCGCATTGCAAGGTGTAATTCTGAAATTTTTTGCTTTTTCCTGCTCCTCTTAGCATGATAAAGAAAATTCAAAGAGAGTGAGATGCCAGCTCCTTTCATTCAGTCAGTAGCTTCAATCATTTCTGGATGTTTTTCAATGGCAAAAATCAATGAATATTGTAAATGCACAAACAGTAATTTCTCCGCATTGCAAGGTGCAATTCTGAAATTTTTTGCTTTTTCCTGCTCCTCTTAGCATGATAAAGAAGATTCAAAGAGAGTGAGATGCCAGCTCCTTTCATTCAGTCAGTAGCTTCAATCATTTCTGGACGTTTTTCAATGGCAAAAATCAATGAATATTGTAAATGCACAAACTGTAATTTCTCCGCATTGTAAGGTGCAATTCTGAAATTTTTTGCTTTTTCCTGCTCCTCTTAGCATGATAAAGAAGATTCAAAGAGAGTGAGATGCCAGCTCCTTTCATTCAGTCAGTAGCTTCAATCATTTCTGGACGTTTTCAATGGCAAAAATCAATGAATATTGTAAATGCACAAACTGTAATTTCTCCGCATTGTAAGGTGCAATTCTGAAATTTTTTGCTTTTTCCTGCTCCTCTTAGCATGATAAAGAAGATTCAAAGAGAGTGAGATGCCAGCTCTTTCATTCAGTCAGTAGCTTCAATCATTTCTGTGACAAACAGTAATTCTCCGCATTGCAAGTGCAATTCTGAAATTTTTTGCTTTTTCCTGCTCCTCTTAGCATGATAAAGAAGATTCAAAGAGAGTGAGATGCCAGCTCCTTTCATTCAGTCAGTAGCTTCAAACATTTCTGGTATATGAATAACATGATGTTTTTCAATGGCAAAAATCAATGAATATTGTAAATGCACAAACAGTAATTTCTCCGCATTGCAAGGTGCAATTCTGAAATTTTTTGCTTTTCCCTGCTCCTCTTAGCATGATAAAGAAGATTCAAAGAGGGTGAGATGCCAGCTCCTTTCATTCAGTCAGTAGCTTCAAACATTTCTGGTATATGAATAACATGATGTTTTTCAATGGCAAAAATCAATGAATATTGTAAATGCACAAACAGTAATTTCTCCGCATTGCAAGGTGCAAGTCTGAAATTTTTTGCTTTTTCCTGCTCCTCTTAGCATGATAAAGAAGATTCAAAGAGAGTGAGATGCCAGCTACTTTCATTCAGTAAGTAGCTTCAATCATTTCTGGACGTTTTTCAATGGTAAAAATCAATGAATATT
The DNA here is from genome assembly GCF_046119375.1 of Phyllobates terribilis. Taxonomy (NCBI): domain Eukaryota; kingdom Metazoa; phylum Chordata; class Amphibia; order Anura; family Dendrobatidae; genus Phyllobates; species Phyllobates terribilis. The sequence goes on along the minus strand of NW_027363443.1, from coordinate 592,478 downwards.
GTAAATGCACAAACAGTAATTTCTCCGCATTGCAAGGTGCAATTCTGAAATTTTTTGCTTTTTCCCGCTCCTCTTAGCATGATAAAGAAGATTCAAAGAGAGTGAGATGCCAGCTCCTTTCATTCAGTCAGTAGCTTCAATCATTTCTGGACGTTTTTCAATGGCAAAAATCAATGAATATTGTAAATGCACAAACAGTAATTTCTCCGCATTGCAAGGTGCAATTCTGAAATTTTTTGCTTTTTCCTGCTCCTCTTAGCATGATAAAGAAGATTCAAAGAGAGTGAGATGCCAGCTCCTTTCATTCAGTCAGTAGCTTCAATCATTTCTGGTAAATGAATAACATGATGTTTTTCAATGGCAAAAATCAATGAATTTTGTAAATGCACAAACAGTAATTTCTCCGCATTGCAAGGCGCAATTCTGAAATTCTTTGCTTTTTCCTGCTCCTCTTAGCATGATAAAGAAGATTCAAAGAGAGTGAGATGCCAGCTCCTTTCATTCAGTCAGTAGCTTCAATCATTTCTGGACGTTTTTCAATGGCAAAAATCAATGAATATTGTAAATGCACAAACAGTAATTTCTCCGCATTGCAAGGTGCAATTCTGAAATTTTTTGCTTTTTCCTGCTCCTCTTAGCATGATAAAGAAGATTCAAAGTGAGTGAGATGCCAGCTCCTTTCATTCAGTCAGTAGCTTCAATCATTTCTGGACGTTTTTCAATGGCAAAAATCAATGAATATTGTAAATGTACAAACAGTAATTTCTCCGCATTGCAAGGTGCAATTCTGAAATTTTTTGCTTTTTCCTGCTCCTCTTAGCATGATAAAGAAGATTCAAAGAGAGTGAGGTTCCAGCTCCTTTCATTCAGTCAGTAGCTTCAAACATTTCTGGTATATGAATAACATGTTTTTCAATGGCAAAAATCAATGAATATTGTAAATGCACAAACAGTAATTTCTCCGCATTGCAAGGTGCAATTCTGAAATTTTTTGCTTTTTCCTGCTCCTCTTAACTTGATAAAGAAGATTCAAAGAGAGTGAGATGCCAGCTCCTTTCATTCAGTCAGTAGCTTCAATCATTTCTGGACGTTTTTCAATGGCAAAAATCAATGAATATTGTAAATGCACAAACTGTAATTTCTCCGCATTGTAAGGTGCAATTCTGAAATTTTTTGCTTTTTCCTGCTCCTCTTAGCATGATAAAGAAGATTCAAAGAGAGTGAGATGCCAGCTCCTTTCATTCAGTCAGTAGCTTCAATCATTTCTGGACGTTTTTCAATGGCAAAAATCAATGAATATTGTAAATGCACAAACAGTAATTTCTCCGCATTGCAAGGTGCAATTCTGAAATTTTTTGCTTTTTCCTGCTCCTCTTAGCATGATAAAGAAGATTCAAAGAGAGTGAGATGCCAGCTCCTTTCATTCAGTCAGTAGCTTCAAACATTTCTGGTATATGAATAACATGATGTTTTTCAATGGCAAAAATCAATGAATATTGTAAATGCACAAACAGTAATTTCTCCGCATTGCAAGGTGAAAGTCTGAAATTTTTTGCTTTTTCCTGCTCCTCTTAGCATGATAAAGAAGATTCAAAGAGAGTGAGATGCCAGCTACTTTCATTCAGTCAGTAGCTTCAATCATTTCTGGACGTTTTTCAATGGTAAAAATCAATGAATATTGTAAATGCACAAACAGTAATTTCTCCGCATTGCAAGGTGCAATTCTGAAATTTTTTGCTTTTTCCTGCTCCTCTTAGCATGATAAAGAAGATTCAAAGAGAGTGAGATGCCAGCTCCTTTCATTCAGTCAGTAGCTTCAATCATTTCTGGACGTTTTTCAATGGCAAAAATCAATGAATATTGTAAATGCACAAACAGTAATTTCTTCGCATTGCAAGGTGCAATTCTGAAATGTTTTGCTTTTTCCTGCTCCTCTTAGCATGATAAAGAAGATTCAAAGAGAGTGAGATGCCAGCTCCTTTCATTCAGTCAGTAGCTTCAATCATTTCTGGTAAATGAATAACATGATGTTTTTCAATGGCAAAAATCAATGAATTTTGTAAATGCACAAACAGTAATTTCTCCGCATTGCAAGGCGCAATTCTGAAATTTTTTGCTTTTTCCTGCTCCTCTTAGCATGATAAAGAAGATTCAAAGAGAGTGAGATGCCAGCTCCTTTCATTCAGTCAGTAGCTTCAATCATTTCTGGACGTTTTTCAATGGCAAAAATCAATGAATATTGTAAATGCACAAACAGTAATTTCTCCGCATTGCAAGGTGCAATTCTGAAATTTTTTGCTTTTTCCTGCTCCTCTTAGCATGATAAAGAAGATTCAAAGTGAGTGAGATGCCAGCTCCTTTCATTCAGTCAGTAGCTTCAATCATTTCTGGACGTTTTTCAATGGCAAAAATCAATGAATATTGTAAATGTACAAACAGTAATTTCTCCGCATTGCAAGGTGCAATTCTGAAATTTTTTGCTTTTTCCTGCTCCTCTTAGCATGATAAAGAAGATTCAAAGAGAGTGAGGTTCCAGCTCCTTTCATTCAGTCAGTAGCTTCAAACATTTCTGGTATATGAATAACATGTTTTTCAATGGCAAAAATCAATGAATATTGTAAATGCACAAACAGTAATTTCTCCGCATTGCAAGGTGCAATTCTGAAATTTTTTGCTTTTTCCTGCTCCTCTTAACTTGATAAAGAAGATTCAAAGAGAGTGAGATGCCAGCTCCTTTCATTCAGTCAGTAGCTTCAATCATTTCTGGACGTTTTTCAATGGCAAAAATCAATGAATATTGTAAATGCACAAACTGTAATTTCTCCGCATTGTAAGGTGCAATTCTGAAATTTTTTGCTTTTTCCTGCTCCTCTTAGCATGATAAAGAAGATTCAAAGAGAGTGAGATGCCATCTCCTTTCATTCAGTCAGTAGCTTCAATCATTTCTGGACGTTTTTCAATGGCAAAAATCAATGAATATTGTAAATGCACAAACAGTAATTTCTCCGCATTGCAAGGTGCAATTCTGAAATTTTTTGCTTTTTCCTGCTCCTCTTAGCATGATAAAGAAGATTCAAAGAGAGTGAGATGCCAGCTCCTTTCATTCAGTCAGTAGCTTCAAACATTTCTGGTATATGAATAACATGATGTTTTTCAATGGCAAAAATCAATGAATATTGTAAATGCACAAACAGTAATTTCTCCGCATTGCAAGGTGCAAGTCTGAAATTTTTTGCTTTTTCCTGCTCCTCTTAGCATGATAAAGAAGATTCAAAGAGAGTGAGATGCCAGCTACTTTCATTCAGTCAGTAGCTTCAATCATTTCTGGACGTTTTTCAATGGTAAAAATCAATGAATATTGTAAATGCACAAACAGTAATTTCTCCGCATTGCAAGGTGCAATTCTGAAATTTTTTGCTTTTTCCTGCTCCTCTTAGCATGATAAAGAAGATTCAAAGAGAGTGAGATGCCAGCTCCTTTCATTCAGTCAGTAGCTTCAATCATTTCTGGACGTTTTTCAATGGCAAAAATCAATGAATATTGTAAATGCACAAACAGTAATTTCTTCGCATTGCAAGGTGCAATTCTGAAATGTTTTGCTTTTTCCTGCTCCTCTTAGCATGATAAAGAAGATTCAAAGAGAGTGAGATGCCAGCTCCTTTCATTCAGTCAGTAGCTTCAATCATTTCTGGTAAATGAATAACATGATGTTTTTCAATGGCAAAAATCAATGAATTTTGTAAATGCACAAACAGTAATTTCTCCGCATTGCAAGGCGCAATTCTGAAATTTTTTGCTTTTTCCTGCTCCTCTTAGCATGATAAAGAAGATTCAAAGAGAGTGAGATGCCAGCTCCTTTCATTCAGTCAGTAGCTTCAATCATTTCTGGACGTTTTTCAATGGTAAAAATCAATGAATATTGTAAATGCACAAACAGTAATTTCTCCACATTGCAAGGTGCAATTCTGAAATTTTTTGCTTTTTCCTGCTCCTCTTAGCATGATAAAGAAGATTCAAAGAGAGTGAGATGCCAGCTCCTTTCATTCAGTCAGTAGCTTCAAACATTTCTGGTATATGAATAACATGATGTTTTTCAATGGCAAAAATCAATGAATATTGTAAATGCACAAACAGTAATTTCTCCGCATTGCAAGGTGCAATTCTGAAATTTTTTGCTTTTTCCTGCTCCTCTTAGCATGATAAAGAAGATTCAAAGAGAGTGAGATGCCAGCTCCTTTCATTCAGTCAGTAGCTTCAATCATTTCTGGATGTTTTTCAATGGCAAAAGTCAATGAATATTGTAAATGCACAAACTGTAATTTCTTCGCATTGCAAGGTGCAATTCTGAAATTTTTTGCTTTTCCTGCTCCTCTTAGCATGATAAAGAAGATTCATAGAGAGTGAGATGCCAGCTCCTTTCATTCAGTCAGTAGCTTCAATCATTTCTGGACGTTTTTCAATGGCAAAAATCAATGAATATTGTAATTGCACAAACAGTAATTTCTCCGCATTGCAAGGTGCAATTCTGAAATTTTTTGCTTTTTCCTGCTCCTCTTAGCATGATAAAGAAGATTCAAAGAGAGTGAGATGCCAGCTCCTTTCATTCAGTCAGTAGCTTCAAACATTTCTGGTATATGAATAACATGATGTTTTTCAATGGCAAAAATCAATGAATATTGTAAATGCACAAACAGTAATTTCTCCGCATTGCAAGGTGCAATTCTGAAATTTTTTGCTTTTTCCTGCTCCTCTTAGCATGATAAAGAAGATTCAAAGAGAGTGAGATGCCAGCTCCTTTCATTCAGTCAGTAGCTTCAATCATTTCTGGACGTTTTTCAATGGCAAAAATCAATGAATATTGTAAATGTACAAACAGTAATTTCTCCGCATTGCAAGGTGCAATTCTGAAATTTTTTGCTTTTTCCTGCTCCTCTTAGCATGATAAAGAAGATTCAAAGAGAGTGAGGTTCCAGCTCCTTTCATTCAGTCAGTAGCTTCAAACATTTCTGGTATATGAATAACATGTTTTTCAATGGCAAAAATCAATGAATATTGTAAATGCACAAACAGTAATTTCTCCGCATTGCAAGGTGCAATTCTGAAATTTTTTGCTTTTTCCTGCTCCTCTTAACTTGATAAAGAAGATTCAAAGAGAGTGAGATGCCAGCTCCTTTCATTCAGTCAGTAGCTTCAATCATTTCTGGACGTTTTTCAATGGCAAAAATCAATGAATATTGTAAATGCACAAACTGTAATTTCTCCGCATTGTAAGGTGCAATTCTGAAATTTTTTGCTTTTTCCTGCTCCTCTTAGCATGATAAAGAAGATTCAAAGAGAGTGAGATGCCATCTCCTTTCATTCAGTCAGTAGCTTCAATCATTTCTGGACGTTTTTCAATGGCAAAAATCAATGAATATTGTAAATGCACAAACAGTAATTTCTCCGCATTGCAAGGTGCAATTCTGAAATTTTTTGCTTTTTCCTGCTCCTCTTAGCATGATAAAGAAGATTCAAAGAGAGTGAGATGCCAGCTCCTTTCATTCAGTCAGTAGCTTCAAACATTTCTGGTATATGAATAACATGATGTTTTTCAATGGCAAAAATCAATGAATATTGTAAATGCACAAACAGTAATTTCTCCGCATTGCAAGGTGCAAGTCTGAAATTTTTTGCTTTTTCCTGCTCCTCTTAGCATGATAAAGAAGATTCAAAGAGAGTGAGATGCCAGCTACTTTCATTCAGTCAGTAGCTTCAATCATTTCTGGACGTTTTTCAATGGTAAAAATCAATGAATATTGTAAATGCACAAACAGTAATTTCTCCGCATTGCAAGGTGCAATTCTGAAATTTTTTGCTTTTTCCTGCTCCTCTTAGCATGATAAAGAAGATTCAAAGAGAGTGAGATGCCAGCTCCTTTCATTCAGTCAGTAGCTTCAATCATTTCTGGACGTTTTTCAATGGCAAAAATCAATGAATATTGTAAATGCACAAACAGTAATTTCTTCGCATTGCAAGGTGCAATTCTGAAATGTTTTGCTTTTTCCTGCTCCTCTTAGCATGATAAAGAAGATTCAAAGAGAGTGAGATGCCAGCTCCTTTCATTCAGTCAGTAGCTTCAATCATTTCTGGTAAATGAATAACATGATGTTTTTCAATGGCAAAAATCAATGAATTTTGTAAATGCACAAACAGTAATTTCTCCGCATTGCAAGGCGCAATTCTGAAATTTTTTGCTTTTTCCTGCTCCTCTTAGCATGATAAAGAAGATTCAAAGAGAGTGAGATGCCAGCTCCTTTCATTCAGTCAGTAGCTTCAATCATTTCTGGACGTTTTTCAATGGTAAAAATCAATGAATATTGTAAATGCACAAACAGTAATTTCTCCACATTGCAAGGTGCAATTCTGAAATTTTTTGCTTTTTCCTGCTCCTCTTAGCATGATAAAGAAGATTCAAAGAGAGTGAGATGCCAGCTCCTTTCATTCAGTCAGTAGCTTCAAACATTTCTGGTATATGAATAACATGATGTTTTTCAATGGCAAAAATCAATGAATATTGTAAATGCACAAACAGTAATTTCTCCGCATTGCAAGGTGCAATTCTGAAATTTTTTGCTTTTTCCTGCTCCTCTTAGCATGATAAAGAAGATTCAAAGAGAGTGAGATGCCAGCTCCTTTCATTCAGTCAGTAGCTTCAATCATTTCTGGATGTTTTTCAATGGCAAAAGTCAATGAATATTGTAAATGCACAAACTGTAATTTCTTCGCATTGCAAGGTGCAATTCTGAAATTTTTTGCTTTTCCTGCTCCTCTTAGCATGATAAAGAAGATTCATAGAGAGTGAGATGCCAGCTCCTTTCATTCAGTCAGTAGCTTCAATCATTTCTGGACGTTTTTCAATGGCAAAAATCAATGAATATTGTAATTGCACAAACAGTAATTTCTCCGCATTGCAAGGTGCAATTCTGAAATTTTTTGCTTTTTCCTGCTCCTCTTAGCATGATAAAGAAGATTCAAAGAGAGTGAGATGCCAGCTCCTTTCATTCAGTCAGTAGCTTCAAACATTTCTGGTATATGAATAACATGATGTTTTTCAATGGCAAAAATCAATGAATATTGTAAATGCACAAACAGTAATTTCTCCGCATTGCAAGGTGCAATTCTGAAATTTTTTGCTTTTTCCTGCTCCTCTTAGCATGATAAAGAAGATTCAAAGAGAGTGAGATGCCAGCTCCTTTCATTCAGTCAGTAGCTTCAATCATTTCTGGACGTTTTTCAATGGCAAAAATCAATGAATATTGTAAATGCACAAACAGTAATTTCTCCGCATTGCAAGGTGCAATTCTGAAATTTTTTGCTTTTTCCTGCTCCTCTTAGCATGATAAAGAAGATTCAAAGAGAGTGAGATGCCAGCTCCTTTCATTCAGTCAGTAGCTTCAATCATTTCTGGACGTTTTTCAATGGCAAAAATCAATGAATATTGTAAATGCACAAACTGTAATTTCTCCACATTGTAAGGTGCAATTCTGAAATTTTTTGCTTTTTCCTGCTCCTCTTAGCATGATAAAGAAGATTCAAAGAGAGTGAGATGCCAGCTCCTTTCATTCAGTCAGTAGCTTCAATCATTTCTGGACATTTTTCAATGGCAAAAATCAATGAATATTGTAAATGCACAAACAGTAATTTCTCCGCATTGCAAGGTGCAATTCTGAAATTTTTTGCTTTTTCCTGCTCCTCTTAGCATGATAAAGAAGATTCAAAGAGAGTGAGATGCCAGCTCCTTTCATTCAGTCAGTAGCTTCAAACATTTCTGGTATATGAATAACATGATGTTTTTCAATGGCAAAAATCAATGAATATTGTAAATGCACAAACAGTAATTTCTCCGCATTGCAAGGTGCAAGTCTGAAATTTTTTGCTTTTTCCTGCTCCTCGTAGCATGATAAAGAAGATTCAAAGAGAGTGAGATGCCAGCTCCTTTCATTCAGTCAGTAGCTTCAATCATTTCTGGACGTTTTTCAATGGCAAAAATCAATGAATATTGTAAATGCACAAACAGTAATTTCTCCGCATTGCAAGGTGCAATTCTGAAATTTTTTGCTTTTTCCTGCTCCTCTTAGCATGATAAAGAAGTTTCAAAGAGAGTGAGATGCCAGCTCCTTTCATTCAGTCAGTAGCTTCAATCATTTCTGGTAAATGAATAACATGATGTTTTTCAATGGCAAAAATCAATGAATTTTGTAAATGCACAAACACTAATTTCTCCGCATTGCAAGGCGCAATTCTGAAATTTTTTGCTTTTTCCTGCTCCTCTTAGCATGATAAAGAAGATTCAAAGAGAGTGAGATGCCAGCTCCTTTCATTCAGTCAGTAGCTTCAATCATTTCTGAACGTTTTTCAATGGCAAAAATCAATGAATATTGTAAATGCACAAACAGTAATTTCTCCGCATTGCAAGGTGCAATTCTGAAATTTTTTGCTTTTTCCTGCTCCTCTTAGCATGATAAAGAAGATTCAAAGAGAGTGAGATGCCAGCTCCTTTCATTCAGTCAGTAGCTTCAATCATTTCTGGACGTTTTTCAAAGGCAAAAATCAATGAATATTGTAAATGCACAAACAGTAATTTCTCCGCATTGCAAGGTGCAATTCTGAAATTTTTTGCTTTTTCCTGCTCCTCTTAGCATGATAAAGAAGATTCAAAGAGAGTGAGGTGCCAGCTCCTTTCATTCAGTCAGTAGCTTCAAACATTTCTGGTATATGAATAACATGTTTTTCAATGGCAAAAATCAATGAATATTGTAAATGCACAAACAGTAATTTCTCCGCATTGCAAGGAACAATTCTGAAATTTTTTGCTTTTTCCTGCTCCTCTTAGCATGATAAAGAAGATTCAAAGAGAGTGAGATGCCAGCTCCTTTCATTCAGTCAGTAGCTTCAATCATTTCTGGACATTTTTCAATGGCAAAAATCAATGAATATTGTAAATGCACAAACAGTAATTTCTCCGCATTGCAAGGTGCAATTCTGAAATTTTTTGCTTTTTCCTGCTCCTCTTAGCATGATAAAGAAGATTCAAAGAGAGTGAGATGCCAGCTCCTTTCATTCAGTCTGTAGCTTCAATCATTTCTGGACGTTTTTCAATGGCAAAAATCAATGAATATTGTAAATGCACAAACTGTAATTTCTCCGCATTGCAAGGTGCAATTCTGAAATTTTTTGCTTTTTCCTGCTCCTCTTAGCATGATAAAGAAGATTCAAAGAGAGTGAGATGCCAGCTCCTTTCATTCAGTCAGTAGCTTCAAACATTTCTGGTATATGAATAACATGTTTTTCAATGGCAAAAATCAATGAATATTGTAAATGCACAAACAGTAATTTCTCCGCATTGCAAGGTGCAATTCTGAAATTTTTTGCTTTTTCCTGCTCCTCTTAGCATGATAAAGAAGATTCAAAGAGAGTGAGATGCCAGCTCCTTTCATTCAGTCAGTAGCTTCAAACATTTCTGGTATATGAATAACATGATGTTTTTCAATGGCAAAAATCAATGAATATTGTAAATGCACAAACAGTAATTTCTCCGCATTGCAAGGTGCAATTCTGAAATTTTTTGCTTTTTCCTGCTCCTCTTAGCATGATAAAGAAGATTCAAAGAGAGTGAGATGCCAGCTCCTTTCATTCAGTCAGTAGCTTCAAACATTTCTGGTATATGAATAACATGATGTTTTTCAATGGCAAAAATCAATGAATATTGTAAATGCACAAACAGTAATTTCTCCGCATTGCAAGGTGCAATTCTGAAATTTTTTGCTTTTTCCTGCTCCTCTTAGCATGATAAAGAAGATTCAAAGAGAGTGAGATGCCAGCTCCTTTCATTGAGTCAGTAGCTTCAATCATTTCTGGACTTTTTTCAATGGCAAAAATCATTGAATATTGTAAATGCACAAACAGTAATTTCTCCGCATTGCAAGGTGCAATTCTGAAATTTTTTACTTTTTCCTGCTCCTCTTAGCATGATAAAGAAGATTCAAAGAGAGTGAGATGCCAGCTCCTTTCATTCAGTCAGTAGCTTCAATCATTTCTGGTATATGAATAACATGATGTTTTTCAATGGCAAAAATCAATGAATATTGTAAATGCACAAACAGTAATTTCTCCGCATTGCAAGGTGCAATTCTGAAATTTTTTGTTTTTTCCTGCTCCTCTTAGCATGATAAAGAAGATTCAAAGAGAGTGAGATGCCAGCTCCTTTCATTCAGTCAGTAGCTTCAAACATTTCAGGTATATGAATAACATGATGTTTTTCAATGGCAAAAATCAATGAATATTGTAAATGCACAAACAGTAATTTCTCCGCATTGCAAGGTGCAATTCTGAAATTTTTTGCTTTTTCCTGCTCCTCTTAGCATGTTAAAGAAGATTCAAAGAGAGTGAGATGCCAGCTCCTTTCGTTCAGTCAGTAGCCTCAATCATTTCTGGACGTTTTTCAATGGTAAAAATCAATGAATATTGTAAATGCACAAACAGTAATTTCTCCGCATTGCAAGGTGCAATTCTGAAATTTTTTGCTTTTTCCTGCTCCTCTTAGCATGATAAAGAAGATTCAAAGAGAGTGAGATGCCAGCTCCTTTCATTCAGTCAGTAGCTTCAATCATTTCTGGTATATGAATAACATGATGTTTTTCAATGGCAAAAATCAATGAATATTGTAAATGCACAAACAGTAATTTCTCCGCATTGCAAGGTGCAATTCTGAAATTTTTTGCTTTTTCCTGCTCCTCTTAGCATGATAAAGAAGATTCAAAGAGAGTGAGATGCCAGCTCCTTTCATTCAGTCAGTAGCTTCAATCATTTCTGGACGTTTTTCAATGGCAAAAATCAATGAATATTGCAAATGCACAAACAGTAATTTCTCCGCATTGCAAGGTGCAATTCTGAAATTTTTTGCTTTTTCCTGCTCCTCTTAGCATGATAAACAAGATTCAAAGAGAGTGAGATGCCAGCTCCTTTCATTCAGTCAGTAGCTTCAATCATTTCTGGACGTTTTTCAATGGCAAAAATCAATGAATATTGTAAATGCACAAACAGTAATTTCTCCGCATTGCAAGGTGCAATTCTGAAATTTTTTGCTTTTACCTGCTCCTCTTAGCATGATAAAGAAGATTCAAAGAGAGTGAGATGCCAGCTCCTTTCATTCAGTCAGTAGCTTCAATCATTTCTGGACGTTTTTCAATGGCAAAAATCAATGAATATTGTAAATGCACAAACAGTAATTTCTCCGCATTGCAAGTTGCAATTCTGAAATTTTTTGCTTTTTCCTGCTCCTCTTAGCATGATAAAGAAGATTCAAAGAGAGTGAGATGCCAGCTCCTTTCATTCAGTCAGTAGCTTCAAACATTTCTGGTATATGAATAACATGATGTTTTTCAATGGCAAAAATCAATGAATATTGTAAATGCACAAACAGTAATTTCTCCGCATTGCAAGGTGCAATTCTGAAATTTTTTGCTTTTTCCTGCTCCTCTTAGCATGATAAAGAAGATTCAAAGAGAGTGAGATGCCAGCTCCTTTCGTTCAGTCAGTAGCTTCAATCATTTCTGGACGTTTTTCAATGGCAAAAATCATTGAATATTATAAATGCACAAACAGTAATTTCTCCGCATTGCATAGTGCAATTCTGAAATTTTTTACTTTTTCCTGCTCCTCTTAGCATGATAAAGAAGATTCAAAGAGAGTGAGATGCCAGCTCCTTTCATTCAGTCAGTAGCTTCAATCATTTCTGGTATATGAATAACATGATGTTTTTCAATGGCAAAAATCAATGAATATTGTAAATGCACAAACAGTAATTTCTCCGCATTGCAAGGTGCAATTCTGAAATTTTTTGCTTTTTCCTGCTCCTCTTAGCATGATAAAGAAGATTCAAAGAGAGTGAGATGCCAGCTCCTTTCATTCAGTCAGTAGCTTCAATAATTTCTGGACGTTTTTCAATGGCAAAAATCAATGAATATTGTAAATGCACAAACAGTAATTTCTCCGCATTGCAAGGTGCAATTCTGAAATTTTTTGCTTTTTCCTGCTCCTCTTAGCATGATAAACATGATTCAAAGAGAGTGAGATGCCAGCTCCTTTCATTCAGTCAGTAGCTTCAATCATTTCTGGACGTTTTTCAATGGCAAAAATCAATGAATATTGTAAATGCACAAACAGTAATTTCTCCGCATTGCAAGGTGCAATTATGAAATTTTTTGCTTTTTCCTGCTCCTCTTAGCATGATAAAGAAGATTCAAAGAGAGTGAGATGCCAGCTCCTTTCATTCAGTCAGTAGCTTCAAACATTTCTGGTATATGAATAACATGATGTTTTTCAATGGCAAAAATCAATGAATATTGTAAATGCACAAACAGTAATTTCTCCGCATTGCAAGGTGCAATTCTGAAATTTTTTGCTTTTTCCTGCTCCTCTTAGCATGATAAAGAAGATTCAAAGAGAGTGAGATGCCAGCTCCTTTCATTCAGTCAGTAGCTTCAATCATTTCTGGATGTTTTTCAATGGCAAAAATCAATGAATATTGTAAATGCACAAACAGTAATTTCTCCGCATTGCAAGGTGCAATTCTGAAATTTTTTGCTTTTTCCTGCTCCTCTTAGCATGATAAACAAGATTCAAAGAGAGTGAGATGCCAGCTCCTTTCATTCAGTCAGTAGCTTCAATCATTTCTGGACGTTTTTCAATGGCAAAAATCAATGAATATTGTAAATGCACAAACAGTAATTTCTCCGCATTGCAAGGTGCAATTCTGAAATTTTTTGCTTTTTCCTGCTCCTCTTAGCATGATAAAGAAGATTCAAAGAGAGTGAGATGCCAGCTCCTTTCATTCAGTCAGTAGCTTCAAACATTTCTGGTATATGAATAACATGATGTTTTTCAATGGCAAAAATCAATGAATATTGTAAATGCACAAACAGTAATTTCTCCGCATTGCAAGGTGCAAGTCTGAAATTTTTTGCTTTTTCCTGCTCCTCTTAGCATGATAAAGAAGATTCAAAGAGAGTGAGATGCCAGCTACTTTCATTCAGTCAGTAGCTTCAATCATTTCTGGACGTTTTTCAATGGTAAAAATCAATGAATATTGTAAATGCACAAACAGTAATTTCTCCACATTGCAAGGTGCAATTCTGAAATTTTTTGCTTTTTCCTGCTCCTCTTAGCATGATAAAGAAGATTCAAAGAGAGTGAGATGCCAGCTCCTTTCATTCAGTCAGTAGCTTCAAACATTTCTGGTATATGAATAACATGATGTTTTTCAATGGCAAAAATCAATGAATATTGTAAATGCACAAACAGTAATTTCTCCGCATTGCAAGGTGCAATTCTGAAATTTTTTGCTTTTTCCTGCTCCTCTTAGCATGATAAAGAAGATTCAAAGAGAGTGAAATGCCAGCTCCTTTCATTCAGTCAGTAGCTTCAATCATTTCTGGATGTTTTTCAATGGCAAAAATCAATGAATATTGTAAATGCACAAACTGTAATTTCTCCGCATTGCAAGGTGCAATTCTGAAATTTTTTGCTTTTTCCTGCTCCTCTTAGCATAATAAAGAAGATTCAAAGAGAGTGAGATGCCAGCTCCTTTCATTCAGTCAGTAGCTTCAATCATTTCTGGACGTTTTTCAATGGCAAAAATCAATGAATATTGTAAATGCACAAACAGTAATTTCTCCGCATTGCAAGGTGCAATTCTGAAATTTTTTGCTTTTTCCTGCTCCTCTTAGCATGATAAAGAAGATTCAAAGAGAGTGAGATGCCAGCTCCTTTCATTCAGTCAGTACCTTCAATCATTTCTGGACGTTTTTCAATGGCAAAAATCAATGAATATTGTAAATGCACAAACAGTAATTTCTCCGCATTGCAAGGTGCAATTCTGAAATTTTTTGCTTTTTCCCGCTCCTCTTAGCATGATAAAGATTCAAAGAGAGTGAGGTGCCAGCTCCTTTCATTCAGTCAGTAGCTTCAAACATTTCTGGTATATGAATAACATGTTTTTCAATGGCAAAAATCAATGAATATTGTAAATGCACAAACAGTAATTTCTCCGCATTGCAAGGTGCAATTCTGAAATTTTTTGCTTTTTCCTGCTCCTCTTAGCATGATAAAGAAGATTCAAAGAGAGTGAGATGCCAGCTCCTTTCATTCAGTCAGTAGCTTCAAACATTTCTGGTATATGAATAACATGATGTTTTTCAATGGCAAAAATCAATGAATATTGTAAATGCACAAACAGTAATTTCTCCGCATTGCAAGGTGCAATTCTGAAATTTTTTGCTTTTTCCTGCTCCTCTTAGCATGATAAAGAAGATTCAAAGAGAGTGAGATGCCAGCTCCTTTCATTCAGTCAGTAGCTTCAATCATTTCTGGATGTTTTTCAATGGCAAAAATCAATGAATATTGTAAATGCACAAACTGTAATTTCTCCGCATTGCAAGGTGCAATTCTGAAATTTTTTGCTTTTTCCTGCTCCTCTTAGCATGATAAAGAAGATTCAAAGAGAGTGAGATGCCAGCTCCTTTCATTCAGTCAGTAGCTTCAATCATTTCTGGACGTTTTTCAATGGCAAAAATCAATGAATATTGTAAATGCACAAACAGTAATTTCTCCGCATTGCAAGGTGCAATTCTGAAATTTTTTGCTTTTTCCTGCTCCTCTTAGCATGATAAAGAAGATTCAAAGAGAGTGAGATGCCAGCTCCTTTCATTCAGTCAGTACCTTCAATCATTTCTGGACGTTTTTCAATGGCAAAAATCAATGAAAATTGTAAATGCACAAACAGTAATTTCTCCGCATTGCAAGGTGCGATTCTGAAATTTTTTGCTTTTTCCTGCTCCTCTTAGCATGATAAAGAAGATTCAAAGAGAGTGAGATGCCAGCTCCTTTCATTCAGTCAGTAGCTTCAAACATTTCTGGTATATGAATAACATGATGTTTTTCAATGGCAAAAATCAATGAATATTGTAAATGCACAAACAGTAATTTCTCCGCATTGCAAGGTGCAAGTCTGAAATTTTTTGCTTTTTCCTGCTCCTCTTAGCATGATAAAGAAGATTCAAAGAGAGTGAGATGCCAGCTCCTTTCATTCAGTCAGTAGCTTCAATCATTTCTGGATGTTTTTCAATGGCAAAAATCAATGAATATTGTAAATGCACAAACTGTAATTTCTCCGCATTGCAAGGTGCAATTCTGAAATTTTTTGCTTTTTCCTGCTCCTCTTAGCATGATAAAGAAGATTCAAAGAGAGTGAGATGCCAGCTCCTTTCATTCAGTCAGTAGCTTCAATCATTTCTGGACGTTTTTCAATGGCAAAAATCAATGAATATTGTAAATGCACAAACAGTAATTTCTCCGCATTGCAAGGTGCAATTCTGAAATTTTTTGCTTTTTCCTGCTCCTCTTAGCATGATAAAGAAGATTCAAAGAGAGTGAGATGCCAGCTCCTTTCATTCAGTCAGTACCTTCAATCATTTCTGGACGTTTTTCAATGGCAAAAATCAATGAAAATTGTAAATGCACAAACAGTAATTTCTCCGCATTGCAAGGTGCGATTCTGAAATTTTTTGCTTTTTCCTGCTCCTCTTAGCATGATAAAGAAGATTCAAAGAGAGTGAGATGCCAGCTCCTTTCATTCAGTCAGTAGCTTCAAACATTTCTGGTATATGAATAACATGATGTTTTTCAATGGCAAAAATCAATGAATATTGTAAATGCACAAACAGTAATTTCTCCGCATTGCAAGGTGCAAGTCTGAAATTTTTTGCTTTTTCCTGCTCCTCTTAGCATGATAAAGAAGATTCAAAGAGAGTGAGATGCCAGCTACTTTCATTCAGTCAGTAGCTTCAATCATTTCTGGACCTTTTTCAATGGTAAAAATCAATGAATATTGTAAATGCACAAACAGTAATTTCTCCACATTGCAAGGTGCAATTCTGAAATTTTTTGCTTTTTCCTGCTCCTCTTAGCATGATAAAGAAGATTCAAAGAGAGTGAGATGCCAGCTCCTTTCATTCAGTCAGTAGCTTCAAACATTTCTGGTATATGAATAACATGATGTTTTTCAATGGCAAAAATCAATGAATATTGTAAATGCACAAACAGTAATTTCTCCGCATTGCAAGGTGCAATTCTGAAATTTTTTGCTTTTTCCTGCTCCTCTTAGCATGATAAAGAAGATTCAAAGAGAGTGAGATGCCAGCTCCTTTCATTCAGTCAGTAGCTTCAAACATTTCTGGTATATGAATAACATGATGTTTTTCAATGGCAAAAATCAATGAATATTGTAAATGCACAAACAGTAATTTCTCCGCATTGCAAGGTGCAATTCTGAAATTTTTTGCTTTTTCCTGCTCCTCTTAGCATGATAAAGAAGATTCAAAGAGAGTGAGATGCCAGCTCCTTTCATTCAGTCAGTAGCTTCAATCATTTCTGGATGTTTTTCAATGGCAAAAATCAATGAATATTGTAAATGCACAAACAGTAATTTCTCCGCATTGCAAGGTGCAATTCTGAAATTTTTTGCTTTTTCCTGCTCCTCTTAGCATGATAAAGAAGATTCAAAGAGAGTGAGATGTCAGCTCCTTTCATTCAGTCAGTAGCTTCAAACATTTCTGGTATATGAATAACATGATGTTTTTCAATGGCAAAAATCAATGAATTTTGTAAATGCACAAACAGTAATTTCTCCGCATTGCAAGGTGCAATTCTGAAATTTTTTGCTTTTTCCTGCTCCTCTTAGCATGATAAAGAAGATTCAAAGAGAGTGAGATGCCAGTTCCTTTCATTCAGTCAGTAGCTTCAATCATTTCTGGACGTTTTTCAATGGCAAAAATCAATGAATATTGTAAATGCACAAACAGTAATTTCTCCGCATTGCAAGGTGCAATTCTGAAATTTTTTGCTTTTTCCTGCTCCTCTTAGCATGATAAAGAAGATTCAAAGAGAGTGAGATGCCAGCTCCTTTCATTCAGTCAGTATCTTCAATCATTTCTGGTATATGAATAACATGATGTTTTTCAATGGCAAAAATCAATGAATATTGTAAATGCACAAACAGTAATTTCTCCGCATTGCAAGGTGCAATTCTGAAATTTTTTGCTTTTTCCTGCTCCTCTTAGCATGATAAAGAAGATTCAAAGAGAGTGAGATGCCAGCTCCTTTCATTCAGTCAGTAGCTTCAATCATTTCTGGACGTTTTTCAATGGCAAAAATCAATGAATATTGTAAATGCACAAACAGTAATTTCTCCGCATTGCAAGGTGCAATTCTGAAATTTTTTGCTTTTTCCTGCTCCTCTTAGCATGATAAACAAGATTCAAAGAGAGTGAGATGCCAGCTCCTTTCATTCAGTCAGTAGCTTCAATCATTTCTGGACGTTTTTCAATGGCAAAAATCAATGAATATTGTAAATGCACAAACAGTAATTTCTCCGCATTGCAAGGTGCAATTCTGAAATTTTTTGCTTTTTCCTGCTCCTCTTAGCATGATAAAGAAGATTCAAAGAGAGTGAGATGCCAGCTCCTTTCATTCAGTCAGTAGCTTCAAACATTTCTGGTATATGAATAACATGATGTTTTTCAATGGCAAAAATCAATGAATATTGTAAATGCACAAACAGTAATTTCTCCGCATTGCAAGGTGCAAGTCTGAAATTTTTTGCTTTTTCCTGCTCCTCTTAGCATGATAAAGAAGATACAAAGAGAGTGAGATGCCAGCTACTTTCATTCAGTCAGTAGCTTCAATCATTTCTGGATGTTTTTCAATGGTAAAAATCAATGAATATTGTAAATGCACAAACAGTAATTTCTCCACATTGCAAGGTGCAATTCTGAAATTTTTTGCTTTTTCCTGCTCCTCTTAGCATGATAAAGAAGATTCAAAGAGAGTGAGATGGCAGCTCCTTTCATTCAGTCAGTAGCTTCAAACATTTCTGGTATATGAATAACATGATGTTTTTCAATGGCAAAAATCAATGAATATTGTAAATGCACAAACAGTAATTTCTCTGCATTGCAAGGTGCAATTCTGAAATTTTTTGCTTTTTCCTGCTCCTCTTAGCATGATAAAGAAGATTCAAAGAGAGTGAGATGCCAGCTACTTTCATTCAGTCAGTAGCTTCAATCATTTCTGGATGTTTTTCAATGGTAAAAATCAATGAATATTGTAAATGCACAAACAGTAATTTCTCCACATTGCAAGGTGCAATTCTGAAATTTTTTGCTTTTTCCTGCTCCTCTTAGCATGATAAAGAAGATTCAAAGAGAGTGAGATGCCAGCTCCTTTCATTCAGTCAGTAGCTTCAAACATTTCTGGTATATGAATAACATGATGTTTTTCAATGGCAAAAATCAATGAATATTGTAAATGCACAAACAGTAATTTCTCCGCATTGCAAGGTGCAATTCTGAAATTTTTTGCTTTTTCCTGCTCCTCTTAGCATGATAAAGAAGATTCAAAGAGAGTGAGATGCCAGCTCCTTTCATTCAGTCAGTAGCTTCAAACATTTCTGGTATATGAATAACATGATGTTTTTCAATGGCAAAAATCAATGAATATTGTAAATGCACAAACAGTAATTTCTCCGCATTGCAAGGTGCAATTCTGAAATTTTTTGCTTTTTCCTGCTCCTCTTAGCATGATAAAGAATATTCAAAGAGAGTGAGATGCCAGCTCCTTTCATTCAGTCAGTAGCTTCAATCATTTCTGGATGTTTTTCAATGGCAAAAATCAATGAATATTGTAAATGCACAAACTGTAATTTCTCCGCATTGCAAGGTGCAATTCTGAAATTTTTTGTTTTTTCCTGCTCCTCTTAGCATGATAAAGAAGATTCAAAGAGAGTGAGATGCCAGCTCCTTTCATTCAGTCAGTAGCTTCAATCATTTCTGGACGTTTTTCAATGGCAAAAATCAATGAATATTGTAAATGCACAACCAGTAATTTCTCCGCATTGCAAGGTGCAATTCTGAAATTTTTTGCTTTTTCCTGCTCCTCTTAGCATGATAAAGAAGATTCAAAGAGAGTGAGATGCCAGCTCCTTTCATTCAGTCAGTACCTTCAATCATTTCTGGATGTTTTTCAATGGCAAAAATCAATGAATATTGTAAATGCACAAACAGTAATTTCTCCGCATTGCAAGGTGCAATTCTGAAATTTTTTGCTTTTTCCCGCTCCTCTTAGCATGATAAAGAAGATTCAAAGAGAGTGAGGTGCCAGCTCCTTTCATTCAGTCAGTAGCTTCAAACATTTCTGGTATATGAATAACATGTTTTTCAATGGCAAAAATCAATGAATATTGTAAATGCACAAACAGTAATTTCTCCGCATTGCAAGGTGCAATTCTGAAATTTTTTGATTTTTCCTGCTCCTCTTAGCATGATAAAGAAGATTCAAAGAGAGTGAGATGCCAGCTCCTTTCATTCAGTCAGTAGCTTCAATCATTTCTGGACGTTTTTCAATGGCAAAAATCAATGAATATTGTAAATGCACAAACAGTAATTTCTCCGCATTGCAAGGTGCAATTCTGAAATTTTTTGCTTTTTCCTGCTCCTCTTAGCATGATAAAGAAGATTCAAAGAGAGTGAGATGCCAGCTCCTTTCATTCAGTCAGTAGCTTCAATCATTTCTGGACGTTTTTCAATGGCAAAAATCAATGAATATTGTAAATGCACAAACAGTAATTTCTCCGCATTGCAAGGTGCAATTCTGAAATTTTTTGCTTTTTCCTGCTCCTCTTAGCATGATAAAGAAGATTCAAAGAGAGTGAGATGCCAGCTCCTTTCATTCAGTCAGTAGCTTCAATCATTTCTGGACGTTTTTCAATGGCAAAAATCAATGAATATTGTAAATGCACAAACAGTAATTTCTCCGCATTGCAAGGTGCAATTCTGAAATTTTTTGCTTTTTCCTGCTCCTCTTAGCATGATAAAGAAGATTCAAAGAGAGTGAGATGCCAGCTCCTTTCATTCAGTCAGTAGCTTCAATCATTTCTGGACGTTTTTCAATGGCAAAAATCAATGAATATTGTAAATGCACAAACAGTAATTTCTCCGCATTGCAAGGTGCAATTCTGAAATTTTTTGCTTTTTCCTGCTCCTCTTAGCATGATAAAGAAGATTCAAAGAGAGTGAGATGCCAGCTCCTTTCATTCAGTCAGTAGCTTCAATCATTTCTGGACGTTTTTCAATGGCAAAAATCAATGAATATTGTAAATGCACAAACAGTAATTTCTCCGCATTGCAAGGTGCAATTCTGAAATTTTTTGCTTTTTCCTGCTCCTCTTAGCATGATAAAGAAGATTCAAAGAGAGTGAGAAGCCAGCTCCTTTCATTCAGTCAGTAGCTTCAATCATTTCTGGACGTTTTTCAATGGCAAAAATCAATGAATATTGTAAATGCACAAACAGTAATTTCTCCACATTGCAAGGTGCAATTCTGAAATTTTTTGCTTTTTCCTGCTCCTCTTAGCATGACAAAGAAGATTCAAAGAGAGTAAGGTGCCAGCTCCTTTCATTCAGTCAGTAGCTTCAATCATTTCTGGTATATGAATAACATGATGTTTTTCAATGGCAAAAATCAATGAATATTGTAAATGCACAAACAGTAATTTCTCCGCATTGCAAGGTGCAATTCTGAAATTTTTTGCTTTTTCCTGCTCCTCTTAGCATGATAAAGAAGATTCAAAGAGAGTGAGATGCCAGCTCCTTTCATTCAGTCAGTAGCTTCAATCATTTCTGGACGTTTTTCAATGGCAAAAATCAATGAATATTGTAAATGCACAAACATTAATTTCTCCGCATTGCAAGGTGCAATTCTGAAATTTTTTGCTTTTTCCTGCTCCTCTTAGCATGATAAAGAAGATTCAAAGAGAGTGAGATGCCAGCTCCTTTCATTCAGTCAGTAGCTTCAATCATTTCTGGACGTTTTTCAATGGCAAAAATCAATGAATATTGTAAATGCACAAACAGTAATTTCTCCGCATTGCAAGGTGCAATTCTGAAATTTTTTGCTTTTTCCTGCTCCTCTTAGCATGACAAAGAAGATTCAAAGAGAGTAAGGTGCCAGCTCCTTTCATTCAGTCAGTAGCTTCAATCATTTCTGGTATATGAATAACATGATGTTTTTCAATGGCAAAAATCAATGAATATTGTAAATGCACAAACAGTAATTTCTCCGCATTGCAAGGTGCAATTCTGAAATTTTTTGCTTTTTCCTGCTCCTCTTAGCATGATAAAGAAGATTCAAAGAGAGTGAGATGCCAGCTCCTTTCATTCAGTCAGTAGCTTCAATCATTTCTGGACGTTTTTCAATGGCAAAAATCAATGAATATTGTAAATGCACAAACAGTAATTTCTCCGCATTGCAAGGTGCAATTCTGAAATTTTTTGCTTTTTCCTGCTCCTCTTAGCATGATAAAGAAGATTCAAAGAGAGTGAGATGCCAGCTCCTTTCATTCAGTCAGTAGCTTCAATCATTTCTGGACGTTTTTCAATGGCAAAAATCAATGAATATTGTAAATGCACAAACAGTAATTTCTCCGCATTGCAAGGTGCAATTCTGAAATTTTTTGCTTTTTCCTGCTCCTCTTAGCATGATAAAGAAGATTCAAAGAGAGTGAGATGCCAGCTCCTTTCATTCAGTCAGTAGCTTCAAACATTTCTTGTATATGAATAACATGATGTTTTTCAATGGCAAAAATCAATGAATATTGTAAAAGCACAAACAGTAATTTCTCCGCATTGCAAGGTGCAATTCTGAAATTTTTTGCTTTTTCCTGCTCCTCTTAGCATGATAAAGAAGATTCAAAGAGAGTGAGATGCCAGCTCCTTTCATTCAGTCAGTAGCTTCAATCATTTCTGGACGTTTTTCAATGGAAAAATCAATGAATATTGTAAATGCACAAACAGTAATTTCTCCGCATTGCAAGGTGCAATTCTGAAATTTTTTGCTTTTTCCTGCTCCTCTTAGCATGATAAAGAAGATTCAAAGAGAGTGAGATGCCAGCTCCTTTCATTCAGTCAGTAGCTTCAATCATTTCTGGTATATGAATAACATGATGTTTTTCAATGGCAAAAATCAATGAATATTGTAAATGCACAAACAGTAATTTCTCCGCATTGCAAGTTGCAATTCTGAAATTTTTTGCTTTTTCCTGCTCCTCTTAGCATGATAAAGAAGATTCAAAGAGAGTGAGATGCCAGCTCCTTTCATTCAGTCAGTAGCTTCAATCATTTCTGGACGTTTTTCAATGGCAAAAATCAATGAATATTGTAAATGCACAAACAGTAATTTCTCCGCATTGCAAGGTGCAATTCTGAAATTTTTTGCTTTTTCCTGCTCCTCTTAGCCTGATAAAGAAGATTCAAAGAGAGTGAGATGCCAGCTCCTTTCATTCAGTCAGTAGCTTCAATCATTTCTGGACGTTTTTCAATGGCAAAAATCAATGAATATTGTAAATGCACAAACAGTAATTTCTCCGCATTGCAAGGTGCAATTCTGAAATTTTTTGCTTTTTCCTGCTCCTCTTAGCATGATAAAGAAGATTCAAAGAGAGTTAGATGCCAGCTCCTTTCATTCAGTCAGTATCTTCAAACATTTCTGGTATATGAATAACATGATGTTTTTCAATGGCAAAAATCAATGAATATTGTAAAAGCACAAACAGTAATTTCTCCGCATTGCAAGGTGCAATTCTGAAATTTTTTGCTTTTTCCTGCTCCTCTTAGCATGATAAAGAAGATTCAAAGAGAGTGAGATGCCAGCTCCTTTCATTCAGTCAGTAGCTTCAATCATTTCTGGACGTTTTTCAATGGCAAAAATCAATGAATATTGTAAATGCACAAACAGTAATTTCTCCGCATTGCAAGGTGCAATTCTGAAATTTTTTGCTTTTTCCTGCTCCTCTTAGCATGATAAAGAAGATTCAAAGAGAGTGAGATGCCAGTTCCTTTCATTCAGTCAGTAGCTTCAATCATTTCTGGACGTTTTTCAATGGCAAAAATCAATGAATATTGTAAATGCACAAACAGTAATTTCTCCGCATTGCAAGGTGCAATTCTGAAATTTTTTGCTTTTTCCTGCTCCTCTTAGCATGATAAAGAAGATTCAAAGAGAGTGAGATGCCAGCTCCTTTCATTCAGTCAGTATCTTCAATCATTTCTGGTATATGAATAACATGATGTTTTTCAATGGCAAAAATCAATGAATATTGTAAATGCACAAACAGTAATTTCTCCGCATTGCAAGGTGCAATTCTGAAATTTTTTGCTTTTTCCTGCTCCTCTTAGCATGATAAAGAAGATTCAAAGAGAGTGAGATGCCAGCTCCTTTCATTCAGTCAGTAGCTTCAATCATTTCTGGACGTTTTTCAATGGCAAAAATCAATGAATATTGTAAATGCACAAACAGTAATTTCTCCGCATTGCAAGGTGCAATTCTGAAATTTTTTGCTTTTTCCTGCTCCTCTTAGCATGATAAACAAGATTCAAAGAGAGTGAGATGCCAGCTCCTTTCATTCAGTCAGTAGCTTCAATCATTTCTGGACGTTTTTCAATGGCAAAAATCAATGAATATTGTAAATGCACAAACAGTAATTTCTCCGCATTGCAAGGTGCAATTCTGAAATTTTTTGCTTTTTCCTGCTCCTCTTAGCATGATAAAGAAGATTCAAAGAGAGTGAGATGCCAGCTCCTTTCATTCAGTCAGTAGCTTCAAACATTTCTGGTATATGAATAACATGATGTTTTTCAATGGCAAAAATCAATGAATATTGTAAATGCACAAACAGTAATTTCTCCGCATTGCAAGGTGCAAGTCTGAAATTTTTTGCTTTTTCCTGCTCCTCTTAGCATGATAAAGAAGATACAAAGAGAGTGAGATGCCAGCTACTTTCATTCAGTCAGTAGCTTCAATCATTTCTGGATGTTTTTCAATGGTAAAAATCAATGAATATTGTAAATGCACAAACAGTAATTTCTCCACATTGCAAGGTGCAATTCTGAAATTTTTTGCTTTTTCCTGCTCCTCTTAGCATGATAAAGAAGATTCAAAGAGAGTGAGATGGCAGCTCCTTTCATTCAGTCAGTAGCTTCAAACATTTCTGGTATATGAATAACATGATGTTTTTCAATGGCAAAAATCAATGAATATTGTAAATGCACAAACAGTAATTTCTCTGCATTGCAAGGTGCAATTCTGAAATTTTTTGCTTTTTCCTGCTCCTCTTAGCATGATAAAGAAGATTCAAAGAGAGTGAGATGCCAGCTACTTTCATTCAGTCAGTAGCTTCAATCATTTCTGGATGTTTTTCAATGGTAAAAATCAATGAATATTGTAAATGCACAAACAGTAATTTCTCCACATTGCAAGGTGCAATTCTGAAATTTTTTGCTTTTTCCTGCTCCTCTTAGCATGATAAAGAAGATTCAAAGAGAGTGAGATGCCAGCTCCTTTCATTCAGTCAGTAGCTTCAAACATTTCTGGTATATGAATAACATGATGTTTTTCAATGGCAAAAATCAATGAATATTGTAAATGCACAAACAGTAATTTCTCCGCATTGCAAGGTGCAATTCTGAAATTTTTTGCTTTTTCCTGCTCCTCTTAGCATGATAAAGAAGATTCAAAGAGAGTGAGATGCCAGCTCCTTTCATTCAGTCAGTAGCTTCAAACATTTCTGGTATATGAATAACATGATGTTTTTCAATGGCAAAAATCAATGAATATTGTAAATGCACAAACAGTAATTTCTCCGCATTGCAAGGTGCAATTCTGAAATTTTTTGCTTTTTCCTGCTCCTCTTAGCATGATAAAGAATATTCAAAGAGAGTGAGATGCCAGCTCCTTTCATTCAGTCAGTAGCTTCAATCATTTCTGGATGTTTTTCAATGGCAAAAATCAATGAATATTGTAAATGCACAAACTGTAATTTCTCCGCATTGCAAGGTGCAATTCTGAAATTTTTTGTTTTTTCCTGCTCCTCTTAGCATGATAAAGAAGATTCAAAGAGAGTGAGATGCCAGCTCCTTTCATTCAGTCAGTAGCTTCAATCATTTCTGGACGTTTTTCAATGGCAAAAATCAATGAATATTGTAAATGCACAACCAGTAATTTCTCCGCATTGCAAGGTGCAATTCTGAAATTTTTTGCTTTTTCCTGCTCCTCTTAGCATGATAAAGAAGATTCAAAGAGAGTGAGATGCCAGCTCCTTTCATTCAGTCAGTACCTTCAATCATTTCTGGATGTTTTTCAATGGCAAAAATCAATGAATATTGTAAATGCACAAACAGTAATTTCTCCGCATTGCAAGGTGCAATTCTGAAATTTTTTGCTTTTTCCCGCTCCTCTTAGCATGATAAAGAAGATTCAAAGAGAGTGAGGTGCCAGCTCCTTTCATTCAGTCAGTAGCTTCAAACATTTCTGGTATATGAATAACATGTTTTTCAATGGCAAAAATCAATGAATATTGTAAATGCACAAACAGTAATTTCTCCGCATTGCAAGGTGCAATTCTGAAATTTTTTGATTTTTCCTGCTCCTCTTAGCATGATAAAGAAGATTCAAAGAGAGTGAGATGCCAGCTCCTTTCATTCAGTCAGTAGCTTCAATCATTTCTGGACGTTTTTCAATGGCAAAAATCAATGAATATTGTAAATGCACAAACAGTAATTTCTCCGCATTGCAAGGTGCAATTCTGAAATTTTTTGCTTTTTCCTGCTCCTCTTAGCATGATAAAGAAGATTCAAAGAGAGTGAGATGCCAGCTCCTTTCATTCAGTCAGTAGCTTCAATCATTTCTGGACGTTTTTCAATGGCAAAAATCAATGAATATTGTAAATGCACAAACAGTAATTTCTCCGCATTGCAAGGTGCAATTCTGAAATTTTTTGCTTTTTCCTGCTCCTCTTAGCATGATAAAGAAGATTCAAAGAGAGTGAGATGCCAGCTCCTTTCATTCAGTCAGTAGCTTCAATCATTTCTGGACGTTTTTCAATGGCAAAAATCAATGAATATTGTAAATGCACAAACAGTAATTTCTCCGCATTGCAAGGTGCAATTCTGAAATTTTTTGCTTTTTCCTGCTCCTCTTAGCATGATAAAGAAGATTCAAAGAGAGTGAGATGCCAGCTCCTTTCATTCAGTCAGTAGCTTCAATCATTTCTGGACGTTTTTCAATGGCAAAAATCAATGAATATTGTAAATGCACAAACAGTAATTTCTCCGCATTGCAAGGTGCAATTCTGAAATTTTTTGCTTTTTCCTGCTCCTCTTAGCATGATAAAGAAGATTCAAAGAGAGTGAGATGCCAGCTCCTTTCATTCAGTCAGTAGCTTCAATCATTTCTGGACGTTTTTCAATGGCAAAAATCAATGAATATTGTAAATGCACAAACAGTAATTTCTCCGCATTGCAAGGTGCAATTCTGAAATTTTTTGCTTTTTCCTGCTCCTCTTAGCATGATAAAGAAGATTCAAAGAGAGTGAGAAGCCAGCTCCTTTCATTCAGTCAGTAGCTTCAATCATTTCTGGACGTTTTTCAATGGCAAAAATCAATGAATATTGTAAATGCACAAACAGTAATTTCTCCACATTGCAAGGTGCAATTCTGAAATTTTTTGCTTTTTCCTGCTCCTCTTAGCATGACAAAGAAGATTCAAAGAGAGTAAGGTGCCAGCTCCTTTCATTCAGTCAGTAGCTTCAATCATTTCTGGTATATGAATAACATGATGTTTTTCAATGGCAAAAATCAATGAATATTGTAAATGCACAAACAGTAATTTCTCCGCATTGCAAGGTGCAATTCTGAAATTTTTTGCTTTTTCCTGCTCCTCTTAGCATGATAAAGAAGATTCAAAGAGAGTGAGATGCCAGCTCCTTTCATTCAGTCAGTAGCTTCAATCATTTCTGGACGTTTTTCAATGGCAAAAATCAATGAATATTGTAAATGCACAAACAGTAATTTCTCCGCATTGCAAGGTGCAATTCTGAAATTTTTTGCTTTTTCCTGCTCCTCTTAGCATGATAAAGAAGATTCAAAGAGAGTGAGATGCCAGCTCCTTTCATTCAGTCAGTAGCTTCAATCATTTCTGGACGTTTTTCAATGGCAAAAATCAATGAATATTGTAAATGCACAAACAGTAATTTCTCCGCATTGCAAGGTGCAATTCTGAAATTTTTTGCTTTTTCCTGCTCCTCTTAGCATGACAAAGAAGATTCAAAGAGAGTAAGGTGCCAGCTCCTTTCATTCAGTCAGTAGCTTCAATCATTTCTGGTATATGAATAACATGATGTTTTTCAATGGCAAAAATCAATGAATATTGTAAATGCACAAACAGTAATTTCTCCGCATTGCAAGGTGCAATTCTGAAATTTTTTGCTTTTTCCTGCTCCTCTTAGCATGATAAAGAAGATTCAAAGAGAGTGAGATGCCAGCTCCTTTCATTCAGTCAGTAGCTTCAATCATTTCTGGACGTTTTTCAATGGCAAAAATCAATGAATATTGTAAATGCACAAACAGTAATTTCTCCGCATTGCAAGGTGCAATTCTGAAATTTTTTGCTTTTTCCTGCTCCTCTTAGCATGATAAAGAAGATTCAAAGAGAGTGAGATGCCAGCTCCTTTCATTCAGTCAGTAGCTTCAATCATTTCTGGACGTTTTTCAATGGCAAAAATCAATGAATATTGTAAATGCACAAACAGTAATTTCTCCGCATTGCAAGGTGCAATTCTGAAATTTTTTGCTTTTTCCTGCTCCTCTTAGCATGATAAAGAAGATTCAAAGAGAGTGAGATGCCAGCTCCTTTCATTCAGTCAGTAGCTTCAAACATTTCTTGTATATGAATAACATGATGTTTTTCAATGGCAAAAATCAATGAATATTGTAAAAGCACAAACAGTAATTTCTCCGCATTGCAAGGTGCAATTCTGAAATTTTTTGCTTTTTCCTGCTCCTCTTAGCATGATAAAGAAGATTCAAAGAGAGTGAGATGCCAGCTCCTTTCATTCAGTCAGTAGCTTCAATCATTTCTGGACGTTTTTCAATGGAAAAATCAATGAATATTGTAAATGCACAAACAGTAATTTCTCCGCATTGCAAGGTGCAATTCTGAAATTTTTTGCTTTTTCCTGCTCCTCTTAGCATGATAAAGAAGATTCAAAGAGAGTGAGATGCCAGCTCCTTTCATTCAGTCAGTAGCTTCAATCATTTCTGGTATATGAATAACATGATGTTTTTCAATGGCAAAAATCAATGAATATTGTAAATGCACAAACAGTAATTTCTCCGCATTGCAAGTTGCAATTCTGAAATTTTTTGCTTTTTCCTGCTCCTCTTAGCATGATAAAGAAGATTCAAAGAGAGTGAGATGCCAGCTCCTTTCATTCAGTCAGTAGCTTCAATCATTTCTGGACGTTTTTCAATGGCAAAAATCAATGAATATTGTAAATGCACAAACAGTAATTTCTCCGCATTGCAAGGTGCAATTCTGAAATTTTTTGCTTTTTCCTGCTCCTCTTAGCCTGATAAAGAAGATTCAAAGAGAGTGAGATGCCAGCTCCTTTCATTCAGTCAGTAGCTTCAATCATTTCTGGACGTTTTTCAATGGCAAAAATCAATGAATATTGTAAATGCACAAACAGTAATTTCTCCGCATTGCAAGGTGCAATTCTGAAATTTTTTGCTTTTTCCTGCTCCTCTTAGCATGATAAAGAAGATTCAAAGAGAGTTAGATGCCAGCTCCTTTCATTCAGTCAGTATCTTCAAACATTTCTGGTATATGAATAACATGATGTTTTTCAATGGCAAAAATCAATGAATATTGTAAAAGCACAAACAGTAATTTCTCCGCATTGCAAGGTGCAATTCTGAAATTTTTTGCTTTTTCCTGCTCCTCTTAGCATGATAAAGAAGATTCAAAGAGAGTGAGATGCCAGCTCCTTTCATTCAGTCAGTAGCTTCAATCATTTCTGGACGTTTTTCAATGGCAAAAATCAATGAATATTGTAAATGCACAAACAGTAATTTCTCCGCATTGCAAGGTGCAATTCTGAAATTTTTTGCTTTTTCCTGCTCCTCTTAGCATGATAAAGAAGATTCAAAGAGAGTGAGATGCCAGCTCCTTTCATTCAGTCAGTACCTTCAATCATTTCTGGATGTTTTTCAATGGCAAAAATCAATGAATATTGTAAATGCACAAACAGTAATTTCTCCGCATTGCAAGGTGCAATTCTGAAATTTTTTGCTTTTTCCCGCTCCTCTTAGCATGATAAAGAAGATTCAAAGAGAGTGAGGTGCCAGCTCCTTTCATTCAGTCAGTAGCTTCAAACATTTCTGGTATATGAATAACATGTTTTTCAATGGCAAAAATCAATGAATATTGTAAATGCACAAACAGTAATTTCTCCGCATTGCAAGGTGCAATTCTGAAATTTTTTGATTTTTCCTGCTCCTCTTAGCATGATAAAGAAGATTCAAAGAGAGTGAGATGCCAGCTCCTTTCATTCAGTCAGTAGCTTCAATCATTTCTGGACGTTTTTCAATGGCAAAAATCAATGAATATTGTAAATGCACAAACAGTAATTTCTCCGCATTGCAAGGTGCAATTCTGAAATTTTTTGCTTTTTCCTGCTCCTCTTAGCATGATAAAGAAGATTCAAAGAGAGTGAGATGCCAGCTCCTTTCATTCAGTCAGTAGCTTCAATCATTTCTGGACGTTTTTCAATGGCAAAAATCAATGAATATTGTAAATGCACAAACAGTAATTTCTCCGCATTGCAAGGTGCAATTCTGAAATTTTTTGCTTTTTCCTGCTCCTCTTAGCATGATAAAGAAGATTCAAAGAGAGTGAGATGCCAGCTCCTTTCATTCAGTCAGTAGCTTCAAACATTTCTGGTATATGAATAACATGATGTTTTTCAATGGCAAAAATCAATGAATATTGTAAATGCACAAACAGTAATTTCTCCGCATTGCAAGGTGCAAGTCTGAAATTTTTTGCTTTTTCCTGCTCCTCTTAGCATGGTAAAGAAGATTCAAAGAGAGTGAGATGCCAGCTACTTTCATTCAGTCAGTAGCTTCAATCATTTCTGGACGTTTTTCAATGGTAAAAATCAATGAATATTGTAAATGCACAAACAGTAATTTCTCCACATTGCAAGGTGCAATTCTGAAATTTTTTGCTTTTTCCTGCTCCTCTTAGCATGATAAAGAAGATTCAAAGAGAGTGAGATGCCAGCTCCTTTCATTCAGTCAGTAGCTTCAAACATTTCTGGTATATGAATAACATGATGTTTTTCAATGGCAAAAATCAATGAATATTGTAAATGCACAAACAGTAATTTCTCCGCATTGCAAGGTGCAATTCTGAAATTTTTTGCTTTTTCCTGCTCCTCTTAGCATGATAAAGAAGATTCAAAGAGAGTGAGATGCCAGCTCCTTTCATTCAGTCAGTAGCTTCACACATTTCTGGTATATGAATAACATGATGTTTTTCAATGGCAAAAATCAATGAATATTGTAAATGCACAAACAGTAATTTCTCCGCATTGCAAGGTGCAATTCTGAAATTTTTTGCTTTTTCCTGCTCCTCTTAGCATGATAAAGAAGATTCAAAGAGAGTGAGATGCCAGCTCCTTTCATTCAGTCAGTAGCTTCAATCATTTCTGGACGTTTTTCAATGGCAAAAATCAATGAATATTGTAAATGCACAAACAGTAATTTCTCCGCATTGCAAGGTGCAATTCTGAAATTTTTTGCTTTTTCCTGCTCCTCTTAGCATGATAAAGAAGATTCAAAGAGAGTGAGATGCCAGCTCCTTTCATTCAGTCAGTAGCTTCAATCATTTCTGGACGTTTTTCAATGGCAAAAATGAATGAATATTGTAAATGCACAAACAGTAATTTCTCCGCATTGCAAGGTGCAATTCTGAAATTTTTTGCTTTTTCCTGCTCCTCTTAGCATGATAAAGAAGATTCAAAGAGAGTGAGATGCCAGCTCCTTTCATTCAGTCAGTAGCTTCAAACATTTCTGGTATATGAATAACATGATGTTTTTCAATGGCAAAAATCAATGAATATTGTAAATGCACAAACAGTAATTTCTCCGCATTGCAAGGTGCAATTCTGAAATTTTTTGCTTTTTCCTGCTCCTCTTAGCATGATAAAGAAGATTCAAAGAGAGTGAGATGCCAGCTCCTTTCATTCAGTCAGTAGCTTCAATCATTTCTGGACGTTTTTCAATGGCAAAAATCAATGAATATTGTAAATGCACAAACAGTAATTTCTCCGCATTGCAAGGTGCAATTCTGAAATTTTTTGCTTTTTCCTGCTCCTCTTAGCATGATAAAGAAGATTCAAAGAGAGTGAGATGCCAGCTCCTTTCATTCAGTCAGTAGCTTCAATCATTTCTGGACGTTTTTCAATGGCAAAAATCAATGAATATTGTAAATGCACAAACAGTAAATTGTCCGCATTGCAAGGTGCAATTCTGAAATTTTTTGCTTTTTCCTGCTCCTCTTAGCATGACAAAGAAGATTCAAAGAGAGTAAGATGCCAGCTCCTTTCATTCAGTCAGTAGCTTCAATCATTTCTGGTATATGAATAACATGATGTTTTTCAATGGCAAAAATCAATGAATATTGTAAATGCACAAACAGTAATTTCTCCGCATTGCAAGGTGCAATTCTGAAATTTTTTGCTTTTTCCTGCTCCTCTTAGCATGATAAAGAAGATTCAAAGAGAGTGAGATGCCAGATCCTTTCATTCAGTCAGTAGCTTCAATCATTTCTGGACGTTTTTCAATGGCAAAAATCAATGAATATTGTAAATGCACAAACAGTAATTTCTCCGCATTGCAAGGTGCAATTCTGAAATTTTTTGCTTTTTCCTGCTCCTCTTAGCATGATAAAGAAGATTCAAAGAGAGTGAGATGCCAGCTCCTTTCATTCAGTCAGTAGCTTCAATCATTTCTGGACGTTTTTCAATGGCAAAAATCAATGAATATTGTAAATGCACAAACAGTAATTTCTCCGCATTGCAAGGTGCAATTCTGAAATTTTTTGCTTTTTCCTGCTCCTCTTAGCATGATAAAGAAGATTCAAAGAGAGTGAGATGCCAGCTCCTTTCATTCAGTCAGTAGCTTCAAACATTTCTTGTATATGAATAACATGATGTTTTTCAATGGCAAAAATCAATGAATATTGTAAAAGCACAAACAGTAATTTCTCCGCATTGCAAGGTGCAATTCTGAAATTTTTTGCTTTTTCCTGCTCCTCTTAGCATGATAAAGAAGATTCAAAGAGAGTGAGATGCCAGCTCCTTTCATTCAGTCAGTAGCTTCAATCATTTCTTGACGTTTTTCAATGGCAAAAATCAATGAATATTCTAAATGCACAAACAGTAATTTCTCCGCATTGCAAGGTGCAATTCTGAAATTTTTTGCTTTTTCCTGCTCCTCTTAGCATGATAAAGAAGATTCAAAGAGAGTGAGATGCCAGCTCCTTTCATTCAGTCAGTAGCTTCAATCATTTCTGGTATATGAATAACATGATGTTTTTCAATGGCAAAAATCAATGAATATTGTAAATGCACAAACAGTAATTTCTCCGCATTGCAAGTTGCAATTCTGAAATTTTTTGCTTTTTCCTGCTCCTCTTAGCATGATAAAGAAGATTCAAAGAGAGTGAGATGCCAGCTCCTTTCATTCAGTCAGTAGCTTCAATCATTTCTGGACGTTTTTCAATGGCAAAAATCAATGAATATTGTAAATGCACAAACAGTAATTTCTCCGCATTGCAAGGTGCAATTCTGAAATTTTTTGCTTTTTCCTGCTCCTCTTAGCATGATAAAGAAGATTCAAAGAGAGTGAGATGCCAGCTCCTTTCATTCAGTCAGTAGCTTCAATCATTTCTGGACGTTTTTCAATGGCAAAAATCAATGAATATTGTAAATGCACAAACAGTAATTTCTCCGCATTGCAAGGTGCAATTCTGAAATTTTTTGCTTTTTCCTGCTCCTCTTAGCATGATAAAGAAGATTCAAAGAGAGTTAGATGCCAGCTCCTTTCATTCAGTCAGTAGCTTCAAACATTTCTGGTATATGAATAACATGATGTTTTTCAATGGCAAAAATCAATGAATATTGTAAAAGCACAAACAGTAATTTCTCCGCATTGCAAGGTGCAATTCTGAAATTTTTTGCTTTTTCCTGCTCCTCTTAGCATGATAAAGAAGATTCAAAGAGAGTGAGATGCCAGCTCCTTTCATTCAGTCAGTAGCTTCAATCATTTCTGGACGTTTTTCAATGGCAAAAATCAATGAATATTGTAAATGCACAAACAGTAATTTCTCCGCATTGCAAGGTGCAATTCTGAAATTTTTTGCTTTTTCCTGCTCCTCTTAGCATGATAAAGAAGATTCAAAGAGAGTGAGATGCCAGCTCCTTTCATTCAGTCAGTAGCTTCAATCATTTCTGGTATATGAATAACATGATGTTTTTCAATGGCAAAAATCAATGAATATTGTAAATGCACAAACAGTAATTTCTCCACATTGCAAGGTGCAATTCTGAAATTTTTTGCTTTTTCCTGCTCCTCTTAGCATGATAAAGAAGATTCAAAGAGAGTGAGATGCCAGCTCCTTTCATTCAGTCAGTAGCTTCAATCATTTCTGGACGTTTTTCAATGGCAAAAATCAATGAATATTGTAAATGCACAAACAGTAATTTCTCCGCATTGCAAGGTGCAATTCTGAAATTTTTTGCTTTTTCCTGCTCCTCTTAGCATGATAAAGAAGATTCAAAGAGAGCGAGATGCCAGCTCCTTTCATTCAGTCAGTAGCTTCAATCATTTCTGGTATATGAATAACATGATGTTTTTCAATGGCAAAAATCAATGAATATTGTAAATGCACAAACAGTAATTTCTCCGCATTGCAAGGTGCAATTCTGAAATTTTTTGCTTTTTCCTGCTCCTCTTAGCATGATAAAGAAGATTCAAAGAGAGTGAGATGCCAGCTCCTTTCATTCAGTCAGTAGCTTCAATCATTTCTGGACGTTTTTCAATGGCAAAAATCAATGAATATTGTAAATGCACAAACAGTAATTTCTCCGCATTGCAAGGTGCAATTCTGAAATTTTTTGCTTTTTCCTGCTCCTCTTAGCATGATAAAGAAGATTCAAAGAGAGTGAGATGCCAGCTCCTTTCATTCAGTCAGTAGCTTCAAACATTTCTGGTATATGAATAACATGATGTTTTTCAATGGCAAAAATCAATGAATATTGTAAATGCACAAACAGTAATTTCTCCGCATTGCAAGGTGCAATTCTGAAATTTTTTACTTTTTCCTGCTCCTCTTAGCATGATAAAGAAAATTCAAAGAGAGTGAGATGCCAGCTCCTTTCATTCAGTCAGTAGCTTCAATCATTTCTGGACGTTTTTCAATGGCAAAAATCAATGAATATTGTAAATGCACAAACAGTAATTTCTCCGCATTGCAAGGTGCAATTCTGAAATTTTTTGCTTTTTCCTGCTCCTCTTAGCATGATAAAGAAGATTCAAAGAGAGTGAGATGCCAGCTCCTTTCATTCAGTCAGTAGCTTCAATCATTTCTGGTATATGAATAACATGATGTTTTTCAATGGCAAAAATCACTGAATATTGTAAATGCACAAACAGTAATTTCTCCGCATTGCAAGGTGCAATTCTGAAATTTTTTGCTTTTTCCTGCTCCTCTTAGCATGATAAAGAAGATTCAAAGAGAGTGAGATGCCAGCTCCTTTCATTCAGTCAGTAGCTTCAAACATTTCTGGTATATGAATAACATGATGTTTTTCAATGGCAAAAATCAATGAATATTGTAAATGCACAAACAGTAATTTCTCCGCATTGCAAGGTGCAATTCTGAAATTTTTTGCTTTTTCCTGCTCCTCTTAGCATGATAAAGAAGATTCAAAGAGAGTGAGCTGCCAGCTCCTTTCATTCAGTCAGTAGCTTCAATCATTTCTGGACGTTTTTCAATGGCAAAAATCAATGAATATTGTAAATGCACAAACAGTAATTTCTCCGCATTGCAAGGTGCAATTCTGAAATTTTTTGCTTTTTCCTGCTCCTCTTAGCATGATAAAGAAGATTCAAAGAGAGTGAGATGCCAGCTCCTTTCATTCAGTCAGTAGCTTCAATCATTTCTGGTATATGAATAACATGATGTTTTTCAATGGCAAAAATCAATGAATATTGTAAATGCACAAACAGTAATTTCTCCGCATTGCAAGGTGCAATTCTGAATTTTTTTGCTTTTTCCTGCTCCTCTTAGCATGATAAAGAAGATTCAAAGAGAGTGAGATGCCAGCTCCTTTCATTCAGTCAGTAGCTTCAATCATTTCTGGACGTTTTTCAATGGCAAAAATCAATGAATATTGTAAATGCACAAACAGTAATTTCTCCGCATTGCAAGGTGCAATTCTGAAATTTTTTGCTTTTTCCTGCTCCTCTTAGCATGATAAACAAGATTCAAAGAGAGTGAGATGCCAGCTCCTTTCATTCAGTCAGTAGCTTCAATCATTTCTGGACGTTTTTCAATGGCAAAAATCAATGAATATTGTAAATGCACAAACAGTAATTTCTCCGCATTGCAAGGTGCAATTCTGAAATTTTTTGCTTTTTCCTGCTCCTCTTAGCATGATAAAGAAGATTCAAAGAGAGTGAGATGCCAGCTCCTTTCATTCAGTCAGTAGCTTCAAACATTTCTGGTATATGAATAACATGATGTTTTTCAATGGCAAAAATCAATGAATATTGTAAATGCACAAACAGTAATTTCTCCGCATTGCAAGGTGCAAGTCTGAAATTTTTTGCTTTTTCCTGCTCCTCTTAGCATGATAAAGAAGATTCAAAGAGAGTGAGATGCCTGCTACTTTCATTCAGTCAGTAGCTTCAATCATTTCTGGACGTTTTTCAATGGTAAAAATCAATGAATATTGTAAATGCACAAACAGTAATTTCTCCACATTGCAAGGTGCAATTCTGAAATTTTTTGCTTTTTCCTGCTCCTCTTAGCATGATAAAGAAGATTCAAAGAGAGTGAGATGCCAGCTCCTTTCATTCAGTCAGTAGCTTCAATCATTTCTGGTATATGAATAACATGATGTTTTTCAATGGCAAAAATCAATGAATATTGTAAATGCACAAACAGTAATTTCTCCGCATTGCAAGGTGCAATTCTGAAATTTTTTGCTTTTTCCTGCTCCTCTTAGCATGATAAAGAAGATTCAAAGAGAGTGAGATGCCAGCTCCTTTCATTCAGTCAGTAGCTTCAATCATTTCTGGACGTTTTTCAATGGCAAAAATCAATGAATATTGTAAATGCACAAACAGTAATTTCTCCGCATTGCAAGGTGCAATTCTGAAATTTTTTGCTTTTTCCTGCTCCTCTTAGCATGATAAAGAAGATTCAAAGAGAGTGAGATGTCAGCTCCTTTCATTCAGTCAGTAGCTTCAAACATTTCTGCTATATGAATAACATGATGTTTTTCAATGGCAAAAATCAATGAATTTTGTAAATGCACAAACAGTAATTTCTCCGCATTGCAAGGTGCAATTCTGAAATTTTTTGCTTTTTCCTGCTCCTCTTAGCATGATAAAGAAGATTCAAAGAGAGTGAGATGCCAGTTCCTTTCATTCAGTCAGTAGCTTCAATCATTTCTGGACGTTTTTCAATGGCAAAAATCAATGAATATTGTAAATGCACAAACAGTAATTTCTCCGCATTGCAAGGTGCAATTCTGAAATTTTTTGCTTTTTCCTGCTCCTCTTAGCATGATAAAGAAGATTCAAAGAGAGTGAGATGCCAGCTCCTTTCATTCAGTCAGTAGCTTCAATCATTTCTGGTATATGAATAACATGATGTTTTTCAATGGCAAAAATCAATGATTATTGTAAATGCACAAACAGTAATTTCTCCGCATTGCAAGGTGCAATTCTGAAATTTTTTGCTTTTTCCTGCTCCTCTTAGCATGATAAAGAAGATTCAAAGAGAGTGAGATGCCAGCTCCTTTCATTCAGTCAGTAGCTTCAATCATTTCTGGACGTTTTTCAATGGCAAAAATCAATGAATATTGTAAATGCACAAACAGTAATTTCTCCGCATTGCAAGGTGCAATTCTGAAATTTTTTGCTTTTTCCTGCTCCTCTTAGCATGATAAAGAAGATTCAAAGAGAGTGAGATGCCAGCTCCTTTCATTCAGTCAGTAGCTTCAATCATTTCTGGACGTTTCTCAATGGCAAAAATCAATGAATATTGTAAATGCACAAACAGTAATTTCTCCGCATTGCAAGGTGCAATTCTGAAATTTTTTGCTTTTTCCTGCTCCTCTTAGCATGATAAAGAAGATTCAAAGAGAGTGAGATGTCAGCTCCTTTCATTCAGTCAGTAGCTTCAAACATTTCTGGTATATGAATAACATGATGTTTTTCAATGGCAAAAATCAATGAATTTTGTAAATGCACAAACAGTAATTTCTCCGCATTGCAAGGTGCAATTCTGAAATTTTTTGCTTTTTCCTGCTCCTCTTAGCATGATAAAGA
Source organism: Phyllobates terribilis (assembly GCF_046119375.1). Classification (NCBI taxonomy): domain Eukaryota; kingdom Metazoa; phylum Chordata; class Amphibia; order Anura; family Dendrobatidae; genus Phyllobates; species Phyllobates terribilis. The sequence goes on along the minus strand of NW_027363443.1, from coordinate 554,869 downwards.
AGATTCAAAGAGAGTGAGATGCCAGTTCCTTTCATTCAGTCAGTAGCTTCAATCATTTCTGGACGTTTTTCAATGGCAAAAATCAATGAATATTGTAAATGCACAAACAGTAATTTCTCCGCATTGCAAGGTGCAATTCTGAAATTTTTTGCTTTTTCCTGCTCCTCTTAGCATGATAAAGAAGATTCAAAGAGAGTGAGATGCCAGCTCCTTTCATTCAGTCAGTAGCTTCAATCATTTCTGGTATATGAATAACATGATGTTTTTCAATGGCAAAAATCAATGAATATTGTAAAAACACAAACAGTAATTTCTCCGCATTGCAAGGTGCAATTCTGAAATTTTTTGCTTTTTCCTGCTCCTCTTAGCATGATAAAGAAGATTCAAAGAGAGTGAGATGCCAGCTCCTTTCATTCAGTCAGTAGCTTCAATCATTTCTGGACGTTTTTCAATGGCAAAAATCAATGAATATTGTAAATGCACAAACAGTAATTTCTCCGCATTGCAAGGTGCAATTCTGAAATTTTTTGCTTTTTCCTGCTCCTCTTAGCATGATAAACAAGATTCAAAGAGAGTGAGATGCCAGCTCCTTTCATTCAGTCAGTAGCTTCAATCATTTCTGGACGTTTTTCAATGGCAAAAATCAATGAATATTGTAAATGCACAAACAGTAATTTCTCCGCATTGCAAGGTGCAATTCTGAAATTTTTTGCTTTTTCCTGCTCCTCTTAGCATGATAAAGAAGATTCAAAGAGAGTGAGATGCCAGCTCCTTTCATTCAGTCAGTAGCTTCAAACATTTCTGGTATATGAATAACATGATGTTTTTCAATGGCAAAAATCAATGAATATTGTAAATGCACAAACAGTAATTTCTCTGCATTGCAAGGTGCAATTCTGAAATTTTTTGCTTTTTCCTGCTCCTCTTAGCATGATAAAGAAGATTCAAAGAGAGTGAGATGCCAGCTACTTTCATTCAGTCAGTAGCTTCAATCATTTCTGGACGTTTTTCAATGGTAAAAATCAATGAATATTGTAAATGCACAAACAGTAATTTCTCCACATTGCAAGGTGCAATTCTGAAATTTTTTGCTTTTTCCTGCTCCTCTTAGCATGATAAAGAAGATTCAAAGAGAGTGAGATGCCAGCTCCTTTCATTCAGTCAGTAGCTTCAAACATTTCTGGTATATGAATAACATGATGTTTTTCAATGGCAAAAATCAATGAATATTGTAAATGCACAAACAGTAATTTCTCCGCATTGCAAGGTGCAATTCTGAAATTTTTTGCTTTTTCCTGCTCCTCTTAGCATGATAAAGAATATTCAAAGAGAGTGAGATGCCAGCTCCTTTCATTCAGTCAGTAGCTTCAATCATTTCTGGATGTTTTTCAATGGCAAAAATCAATGAATATTGTAAATGCACAAACTGTAATTTCTCCGCATTGCAAGGTGCAATTCTGAAATTTTTGGCTCTTTCCTGCTCCTCTTAGCATGATAAAGAAGATTCAAAGAGAGTGAGATGCCAGCTCCTTTCATTCAGTCAGTAGCTTCAATCATTTCTGGACGTTTTTCAATGGCAAAAATCAATGAAAATTGTAAATGCACAAACAGTAATTTCTCCGCATTGCAAGGTGCAATTCTGAAATTTTTTGCTTTTTCCTGCTCCTCTTAGCATGATAAAGAAGATTCAAAGAGAGTGAGATGCCAGCTCCTTTCATTCAGTCAGTACCTTCAATCATTTCTGGATGTTTTTCAATGGCAAAAATCAATGAATATTGTAAATGCACAAACAGTAATTTCTCCGCATTGCAAGGTGCAATTCTGAAATTTTTTGCTTTTTCCCGCTCCTCTTAGCATGATAAAGAAGATTCAAAGAGAGTGAGGTGCCAGCTCCTTTCATTCAGTCAGTAGCTTCAAACATTTCTGGTATATGAATAACATGTTTTTCAATGGCAAAAATCATTGAATATTGTAAATGCACAAACAGTAATTTCTCCGCATTGCAAGGTGCAATTCTGAAATTTTTTGATTTTTCCTGCTCCTCTTAGCATGATAAAGAAGATTCAAAGAGAGTGAGATGCCAGCTCCTTTCATTCAGTCAGTAGCTTCAATTACTTCTGGACGTTTTTCAATGGCAAAAATCAATGAATATTGTAAATGCACAAACAGTAATTTCTCCGCATTGCAAGGTGCAATTCTGAAATTTTTTGCTTTTTCCTGCTCCTCTTAGCATGATAAAGAAGATTCAAAGAGAGTGAGATGCCAGCTCCTTTCATTCAGTCAGTAGCTTCAATCATTTCTGGACGTTTTTCAATGGCAAAAATCAATGAATATTGTAAATGCACAAACAGTAATTTCTCCGCATTGCAAGGTGCAATTCTGAAATTTTTTGCTTTTTCCTGCTCCTCTTAGCATGATAAAGAAGATTCAAAGAGAGTGAGATGCCAGCTCCTTTCATTCAGTCAGTAGCTTCAAACATTTCTGGTATATGAATAACATGATGTTTTTCAATGGCAAAAATCAATGAATATTGTAGATGCACAAACAGTAATTTCTCCGCATTGCAAGGTGCAAGTCTGAAATTTTTTGCTTTTTCCTGCTCCTCTTAGCATGATAAAGAAGATTCAAAGAGAGTGAGATGCCAGCTACTTTCATTCAGTCAGTAGCTTCAATCATTTCTGGACGTTTTTCAATGGTAAAAATCAATGAATATTGTAAATGCACAAACAGTAATTTCTCCACATTGCAAGGTGCAATTCTGAAATTTTTTGCTTTTTCCTGCTCCTCTTAGCATGATAAAGAAGATTCAAAGAGAGTGAGATGCCAGCTCCTTTCATTCAGTCAGTAGCTTCAAACATTTCTGGTATATGAATAACATGATGTTTTTCAATGGCAAAAATCAATGAATATTGTAAATGCACAAACAGTAATTTCTCCGCATTGCAAGGTGCAATTCTGAAATTTTTTGCTTTTTCCTGCTCCTCTTAGCATGATAAAGAAGATTCAAAGAGAGTGAGATGCCAGCTCCTTTCATTCAGTCAGTAGCTTCAAACATTTCTGGTATATGAATAACATGATGTTTTTCAATGGCAAAAATCAATGAATATTGTAAATGCACAAAGAGTAATTTCTCCGCATTGCAAGGTGCAATTCTGAAATTTTTTGCTTTTTCCTGCTCCTCTTAGCATGATAAAGAAGATTCAAAGAGAGTGAGATGCCAGCTCCTTTCATTCAGTCAGTAGCTTCAATCATTTCTGGACGTTTTTCAATGGCAGAAATCAATGAATATTGTAAATGCACAAACAGTAATTTCTCCGCATTGCAAGGTGCAATTCTGAAATTTTTTGCTTTTTCCTGCTCCTCTTAGCATGATAAAGAAGATTCAAAGAGAGTGAGATGCCAGCTCCTTTCATTCAGTCAGTAGCTTCAATCATTTCTGGACGTTTTTCAATGGCAAAAATCAATGAATATTGTAAATGCACAAACAGTAATTTCTCCGCATTGCAAGGTGCAATTCTGAAATTTTTTGCTTTTTCCTGCTCCTCTTAGCATGATAAAGAAGATTCAAAGAGAGTGAGATGCCAGCTCCTTTCATTCAGTCAGTAGCTACAAACATTTCTGGTATATGAATAACATGATGTTTTTCAATGGCAAAAATCAATGAATATTGTAAATGCACAAACAGTAATTTCTCCGCATTGCAAGGTGCAATTCTGAAATTTTTTGCTTTTTCCTGCTCCTCTTAGCATGATAAAGAAGATTCAAAGAGAGTGAGATGCCAGCTCCTTTCATTCAGTCAGTAGCTTCAATCATTTCTGGACGTTTTTCAATGGCAAAAATCAATGAATATTGTAAATGCACAAACAGTAATTTCTCCGCATTGCAAGGTGCAATTCTGAAATTTTTTGCTTTTTCCTGCTCCTCTTAGCATGATAAAGAAGATTCAAAGAGAGTGAGATGCCAGCTCCTTTCATTCAGTCAGTAGCTTCAAACATTTCTGGTATATGAATAACATGATGTTTTTCAATGGCAAAAATCAATGAATATTGTAAATGCACAAAGAGTAATTTCTCCGCATTGCAAGGTGCAATTCTGAAATTTTTTGCTTTTTCCTGCTCCTCTTAGCATGATAAAGAAGATTCAAAGAGAGTGAGATGCCAGCTCCTTTCATTCAGTCAGTAGCTTCAATCATTTCTGGACGTTTTTCAATGGCAAAAATCAATGAATATTGTAAATGCTCAAACAGTAATTTCTCCGCATTGCAAGGTGCAATTCTGAAATTTTTTGCTTTTTCCTGCTCCTCTTAGCATGATAAAGAAGATTCAAAGAGAGTGAGATGCCAGCTCCTTTCATTCAGTCAGTAGCTTCAATCATTTCTGGACGTTTTTCAATGGCAAAAATCAATGAATATTGTAAATGCACAAACAGTAATTTCTCCGCATTGCAAGGTGCAATTCTGAAATTTTTTGCTTTTTCCTGCTCCTCTTAGCATGATAAAGAAGATTCAAAGAGAGTGAGATGCCAGCTCCTTTCATTCAGTCAGTAGCTACAAACATTTCTGGTATATGAATAACATGATGTTTTTCAATGGCAAAAATCAATGAATATTGTAAATGCACAAACAGTAATTTCTCCGCATTTCAAGGTGCAATTCTGAAATTTTTTGCTTTTTCCTGCTCCTCTTAGCATGATAAAGAAGATTCAAAGAGAGTGAGATGCCAGCTCCTTTCATTCAGTCAGTAGCTTCAATCATTTCTGGACGTTTTTCAATGGCAAAAATCAATGAATATTGTAAATGCACAAACAGTAATTTCTCCGCATTGCAAGGTGCAATTCTGAAATTTTTTGCTTTTTCCTGCTCCTCTTAGCATGATAAAGAAGATTCAAAGAGAGTGAGATGCCAGCTCCTTTCATTCAGTCAGTAGCTTCAATCATTTCTGGACGTTTTTCAATGGCAAAAATCAATGAATATTGTAAATGCACAAACAGTAATTTCTCCGCATTGCAAGGTGCAATTCTGAAATTTTTTGCTTTTTCCTGCTCCTCTTAGCATGACAAAGAAGATTCAAAGAGAGTAAGATGCCAGCTCCTTTCATTCAGTCAGTAGCTTCAATCATTTCTGGTATATGAATAACATGATGTTTTTCAATGGCAAAAATCAATGAATATTGTAAATGCACAAACAGTGATTTCTCCGCATTGCAAGGTGCAATTCTGAAATTTTTTGCTTTTTCCTGCTCCTCTTAGCATGATAAAGAAGATTCAAAGAGAGTGAGATGCCAGCTCCTTTCATTCAGTCAGTAGCTTCAATCATTTCTGGACGTTTTTCAATGGCAAAAATCAATGAATATTGTAAATGCACAAACAGTAATTTCTCCGCATTGCAAGGTGCAATTCTGAAATTTTTTGCTTTTTCCTGCTCCTCTTAGCATGATAAAGAAGATTCAAAGAGAGTGAGATGCCAGCTCCTTTCATTCAGTCAGTAGCTTCAATCATTTCTGGACGTTTTTCAATGGCAAAAATCAATGAATATTGTAAATGCACAAACAGTAATTTCTCCGCATTGCAAGGTGCAATTCTGAAATTTTTTGCTTTTTCCTGCTCCTCTTAGCATGATAAAGAAGATTCAAAGAGAGTGAGATGCCAGCTCCTTTCATTCAGTCAGTAGCTTCAAACATTTCTGGTATATGAATAATATGATGTTTTTCAATGGCAAAAATCAATGAATATTGTAAAAGCACAAACAGTAATTTCTCCGCATTGCAAGGTGCAATTCTGAAATTTTTTGCTTTTTCCTGCTCCTCTTAGCATGATAAAGAAGATTCAAAGAGAGTGAGATGCCAGCTCCTTTCATTCAGTCAGTAGCTTCAATCATTTCTGGACGTTTTTCAATGGCAAAAATCAATGAATATTGTAAATGCACAAACAGTAATTTCTCCGCATTGCAAGGTGCAATTCTGAAATTTTTTGCTTTTTCCTGCTCCTCTTAGTATGATAAAGAAGATTCAAAGAGAGTGAGATGCCAGCTCCTTTCATTCAGTCAGTAGCTTCAATCATTTCTGGTATATGAATAACATGATGTTTTTCAATGGCAAAAATCAATGAATATTGTAAATGCACAAACAGTAATTTCTCCGCATTGCAAGTTGCAATTCTGAAATTTTTTGCTTTTTCCTGCTCCTCTTAGCATGATAAAGAAGATTCAAAGAGAGTGAGATGCCAGCTCCTTTCATTCAGTCAGTAGCTTCAATCATTTCTGGACGTTTTTCAATGGCAAAAATCAATGAATATTGTAAATGCACAAACAGTAATTTCTCCGCATTGCAAGGTGCAATTCTGAAATTTTTTGCTTTTTCCTGCTCCTCTTAGCATGATAAAGAAGATTCAAAGAGAGTGAGATGCCAGCTCCTTTCATTCAGTCAGTAGCTTCAATCATTTCTGGACGTTTTTCAATGGCAAAAATCAATGAATATTGTAAATGCACAAACAGTAATTTCTCCGCATTGCAAGGTGCAATTCTGAAATTTTTTGCTTTTTCCTGCTCCTCTTAGCATGATAAAGAAGATTCAAAGAGAGTGAGATGCCAGCTCCTTTCATTCAGTCAGTAGCTTCAAACATTTCTGGTATATGAATAACATGATGTTTTTCAATGGCAAAAATCAATGAATATTGTAAATGCACAAACAGTAATTTCTCCGCATTGCAAGGTGCAATTCTGAAATTTTTTGCTTTTTCCTGCTCCTCTTAGCATGATAAAGAAGATTCAAAGAGAGTGAGATGCCAGCTCCTTTCATTCAGTCAGTAGCTTCAATCATTTCTGGACGTTTTTCAATGGCAAAAATCAATGAATATTGTAAATGCACAAACAGTAATTTCTCCGCATTGCAAGGTGCAATTCTGAAATTTTTTGCTTTTTCCTGCTCCTCTTAGCATGATAAAGAAGATTCAAAGAGAGTGAGATGTCAGCTCCTTTCATTCAGTCAGTAGCTTCAAACATTTCTGGTATATGAATAACATGATGTTTTTCAATGGCAAAAATCAATGAATTTTGTAAATTCACAAACAGTAATTTCTCCGCATTGCAAGGTGCAATTCTGAAATTTTTTGCTTTTTCCTGCTCCTCTTAGCATGATAAAGAAGATTCAAAGAGAGTGAGATGCCAGTTCCTTTCATTCAGTCAGTAGCTTCAATCATTTCTGGACGTTTTTCAATGGCAAAAATCAATGAATATTGTAAATGCACAAACAGTAATTTCTCCGCATTGCAAGGTGCAATTCTGAAATTTTTTGCTTTTTCCTGCTCCTCTTAGCATGATAAAGAAGATTCAAAGAGAGTGAGATGCCAGCTCCTTTCATTCAGTCAGTAGCTTCAATCATTTCTGGTATATGAATAACATGATGTTTTTCAATGGCAAAAATCAATGAATATTGTAAATGCACAAACAGTAATTTCTCCGCATTGCAAGGTGCAATTCTGAATTTTTTTGCTTTTTCCTGCTCCTCTTAGCATGATAAAGAAGATTCAAAGAGAGTGAGATGCCAGCTCCTTTCATTCAGTCAGTAGCTTCAATCATTTCTGGACGTTTTTCAATTGCAAAAATCAATGAATATTGTAAATGCACAAACAGTAATTTCTCCGCATTGCAAGGTGCAATTCTGAAATTTTTTGCTTTTTCCTGCTCCTCTTAGCATGATAAACAAGATTCAAAGAGAGTGAGATGCCAGCTCCTTTCATTCAGTCAGTAGCTTCAATCATTTCTGGACGTTTTTCAATGGCAAAAATCAATGAATATTGTAAATGCACAAACAGTAATTTCTCCGCATTGCAAGGTGCAATTCTGAATTTTTTTGCTTTTTCCTGCTCCTCTTAGCATGATAAAGAAGATTCAAAGAGAGTGAGATGCCAGCTCCTTTCATTCAGTCAGTAGCTTCAATCATTTCTGGACGTTTTTCAATTGCAAAAATCAATGAATATTGTAAATGCACAAACAGTAATTTCTCCGCATTGCAAGGTGCAATTCTGAAATTTTTTGCTTTTTCCTGCTCCTCTTAGCATGATAAAGAAGATTCAAAGAGAGTGAGATGCCAGCTCCTTTCATTCAGTCAGTAGCTTCAAACATTTCTGGTATATGAATAACATGATGTTTTTCAATGGCAAAAATCAATGAATATTGTAAATGCACAAACAGTAATTTCTCCGCATTGCAAGGTGCAAGTCTGAAATTTTTTGCTTTTTCCTGCTCCTCTTAGCATGATAAAGAAGATTCAAAGAGAGTGAGATGCCAGCTACTTTCATTCAGTCAGTAGCTTCAATCATTTCTGGACGTTTTTCAATGGTAAAAATCAATGAATATTGTAAATGCACAAACAGTAATTTCTCCACATTGCAAGGTGCAATTCTGAAATTTTTTGCTTTTTCCCGCTCCTCTTAGCATGATAAAGAAGATTCAAAGAGAGTGAGGTGCCAGCTCCTTTCATTCAGTCAGTAGCTTCAAACATTTCTGGTATATGAATAACATGTTTTTCAATGGCAAAAATCATTGAATATTGTAAATGCACAAACAGTAATTTCTCCGCATTGCAAGGTGCAATTCTGAAATTTTTTGCTTTTTCCTGCTCCTCTTAGCATGATAAAGAAGATTCAAAGAGAGTGAGATGCCAGCTCCTTTCATTCAGTCAGTAGCTTCAATCACTTCTGGACGTTTTTCAATGGCAAAAATCAATGAATATTGTAAATGCACAAACAGTAATTTCTCCGCATTGCAAGGTGCAATTCTGAAATTTTTTGCTTTTTCCTGCTCCTCTTAGCATGATAAAGAAGATTCAAAGAGAGTGAGATGCCAGCTCCTTTCATTCAGTCAGTAGCTTCAATCATTTCTGGACGTTTTTCAATGGCAAAAATCAATGAATATTGTAAATGCACAAACAGTAATTTCTCCGCATTGCAAGGTGCAATTCTGAAATTTTTTGCTTTTTCCTGCTCCTCTTAGCATGATAAAGAAGATTCAAAGAGAGTGAGATGCCAGCTCCTTTCATTCAGTCAGTAGCTTCAAACATTTCTGGTATATGAATAACATGATGTTTTTCAATGGCAAAAATCAATGAATATTGTAAATGCACAAACAGTAATTTCTCCGCATTGCAAGGTGCAAGTCTGAAATTTTTTGCTTTTTCCTGCTCCTCTTAGCATGATAAAGAAGATTCAAAGAGAGTGAGATGCCAGCTACTTTCATTCAGTCAGTAGCTTCAATCATTTCTGGACGTTTTTCAATGGTAAAAATCAATGAATATTGTAAATGCACAAACAGTAATTTCTCCACATTGCAAGGTGCAATTCTGAAATTTTTTGCTTTTTCCTGCTCCTCTTAGCATGATAAAGAAGATTCAAAGAGAGTGAGATGCCAGCTCCTTTCATTCAGTCAGTAGCTTCAAACATTTCTGGTATATGAATAACATGATGTTTTTCAATGGCAAAAATCAATGAATATTGTAAATGCACAAACAGTAATTTCTCCGCATTGCAAGGTGCAATTCTGAAATTTTTTGCTTTTTCCTGCTCCTCTTAGCATGATAAAGAAGATTCAAAGAGAGTGAGATGCCAGCTCCTTTCATTCAGTCAGTAGCTTCAAACATTTCTGGTATATGAATAACATGATGTTTTTCAATGGCAAAAATCAATGAATATTGTAAATGCACAAAGAGTAATTTCTCCGCATTGCAAGGTGCAATTCTGAAATTTTTTGCTTTTTCCTGCTCCTCTTAGCATGATAAAGAAGATTCAAAGAGAGTGAGATGCCAGCTCCTTTCATTCAGTCAGTAGCTTCAATCATTTCTGGACGTTTTTCAATGGCAGAAATCAATGAATATTGTAAATGCACAAACAGTAATTTCTCCGCATTGCAAGGTGCAATTCTGAAATTTTTTGCTTTTTCCTGCTCCTCTTAGCATGATAAAGAAGATTCAAAGAGAGTGAGATGCCAGCTCCTTTCATTCAGTCAGTAGCTTCAATCATTTCTGGACGTTTTTCAATGGCAAAAATCAATGAATATTGTAAATGCACAAACAGTAATTTCTCCGCATTGCAAGGTGCAATTCTGAAATTTTTTGCTTTTTCCTGCTCCTCTTAGCATGATAAAGAAGATTCAAAGAGAGTGAGATGCCAGCTCCTTTCATTCAGTCAGTAGCTACAAACATTTCTGGTATATGAATAACATGATGTTTTTCAATGGCAAAAATCAATGAATATTGTAAATGCACAAACAGTAATTTCTCCGCATTGCAAGGTGCAATTCTGAAATTTTTTGCTTTTTCCTGCTCCTCTTAGCATGATAAAGAAGATTCAAAGAGAGTGAGATGCCAGCTCCTTTCATTCAGTCAGTAGCTTCAATCATTTCTGGACGTTTTTCAATGGCAAAAATCAATGAATATTGTAAATGCACAAACAGTAATTTCTCCGCATTGCAAGGTGCAATTCTGAAATTTTTTGCTTTTTCCTGCTCCTCTTAGCATGATAAAGAAGATTCAAAGAGAGTGAGATGCCAGCTCCTTTCATTCAGTCAGTAGCTTCAAACATTTCTGGTATATGAATAACATGATGTTTTTCAATGGCAAAAATCAATGAATATTGTAAATGCACAAAGAGTAATTTCTCCGCATTGCAAGGTGCAATTCTGAAATTTTTTGCTTTTTCCTGCTCCTCTTAGCATGATAAAGAAGATTCAAAGAGAGTGAGATGCCAGCTCCTTTCATTCAGTCAGTAGCTTCAATCATTTCTGGACGTTTTTCAATGGCAGAAATCAATGAATATTGTAAATGCACAAACAGTAATTTCTCCGCATTGCAAGGTGCAATTCTGAAATTTTTTGCTTTTTCCTGCTCCTCTTAGCATGATAAAGAAGATTCAAAGAGAGTGAGATGCCAGCTCCTTTCATTCAGTCAGTAGCTTCAATCATTTCTGGACGTTTTTCAATGGCAAAAATCAATGAATATTGTAAATGCACAAACAGTAATTTCTCCGCATTGCAAGGTGCAATTCTGAAATTTTTTGCTTTTTCCTGCTCCTCTTAGCATGATAAAGAAGATTCAAAGAGAGTGAGATGCCAGCTCCTTTCATTCAGTCAGTAGCTACAAACATTTCTGGTATATGAATAACATGATGTTTTTCAATGGCAAAAATCAATGAATATTGTAAATGCACAAACAGTAATTTCTCCGCATTGCAAGGTGCAATTCTGAAATTTTTTGCTTTTTCCTGCTCCTCTTAGCATGATAAAGAAGATTCAAAGAGAGTGAGATGCCAGCTCCTTTCATTCAGTCAGTAGCTTCAATCATTTCTGGACGTTTTTCAATGGCAAAAATCAATGAATATTGTAAATGCACAAACAGTAATTTCTCCGCATTGCAAGGTGCAATTCTGAAATTTTTTGCTTTTTCCTGCTCCTCTTAGCATGATAAACAAGATTCAAAGAGAGTGAGATGCCAGCTCCTTTCATTCAGTCAGTAGCTTCAAACATTTCTGGTATATGAATAACATGATGTTTTTCAATGGCAAAAATCAATGAATATTGTAAATGCACAAAGAGTAATTTCTCCGCATTGCAAGGTGCAATTCTGAAATTTTTTGCTTTTTCCTGCTCCTCTTAGCATGATAAAGAAGATTCAAAGAGAGTGAGATGCCAGCTCCTTTCATTCAGTCAGTAGCTTCAATCATTTCTGGACGTTTTTCAATGGCAAAAATCAATGAATATTGTAAATGCACAAACAGTAATTTCTCCGCATTGCAAGGTGCAATTCTGAAATTTTTTGCTTTTTCCTGCTCCTCTTAGCATGATAAAGAAGATTCAAAGAGAGTGAGATGCCAGCTCCTTTCATTCAGTCAGTAGCTTCAATCATTTCTGGACGTTTTTCAATGGCAAAAATCAATGAATATTGTAAATGCACAAACAGTAATTTCTCCGCATTGCAAGGTGCAATTCTGAAATTTTTTGCTTTTTCCTGCTCCTCTTAGCATGATAAAGAAGATTCAAAGAGAGTGAGATGCCAGCTCCTTTCATTCAGTCAGTAGCTACAAACATTTCTGGTATATGAATAACGATGTTTTTCAATGGCAAAAATCAATGAATATTGTAATTGCACAAACAGTAATTTCTCCGCATTTCAAGGTGCAATTCTGAAAGTTTTTGCTTTTTCCTGCTCCTCTTAGCATGATAAAGAAGATTCAAAGAGAGTGAGATGCCAGCTCCTTTCATTCAGTCAGTAGCTTCAATCATTTCTGGACGTTTTTCAATGGCAAAAATCAATGAATATTGTAAATGCACAAACAGTAATTTCTCCGCATTGCAAGGTGCAATTCTGAAATTTTTTGCTTTTTCCTGCTCCTCTTAGCATGATAAAGAAGATTCAAAGAGAGTGAGATGCCAGCTCCTTTCATTCAGTCAGTAGCTTCAATCATTTCTGGACGTTTTTCAATGGCAAAAATCAATGAATATTGTAAATGCACAAACAGTAATTTCTCCGCATTGCAAGGTGCAATTCGGAAATTTTTTGCTTTTTCCTGCTCCTCTTAGCATGACAAAGAAGATTCAAAGAGAGTAAGATGCCAGCTCCTTTCATTCAGTCAGTAGCTTCAATCATTTCTGGTATATGAATAACATGATGTTTTTCAATGGCAAAAATCAATGAATATTGTAAATGCACAAACAGTGATTTCTCCGCATTGCAAGGTGCAATTCTGAAATTTTTTGCTTTTTCCTGCTCCTCTTAGCATGATAAAGAAGATTCAAAGAGAGTGAGATGCCAGCTCCTTTCATTCAGTCAGTAGCTTCAATCATTTCTGGACGTTTTTCAATGGCAAAAATCAATGAATATTGTAAATGCACAAACAGTAATTTCTCCGCATTGCAAGGTGCAATTCTGAAATTTTTTGCTTTTTCCTGCTCCTCTTAGCATGATAAAGAAGATTCAAAGAGAGTGAGATGCCAGCTCCTTTCATTCAGTCAGTAGCTTCAATCATTTCTGGACGTTTTTCAATGGCAAAAATCAATGAATATTGTAAATGCACAAACAGTAATTTCTCCGCATTGCAAGGTGCAATTCTGAAATTTTTTGCTTTTTCCTGCTCCTCTTAGCATGATAAAGAAGATTCAAAGAGAGTGAGATGCCAGCTCCTTTCATTCAGTCAGTAGCTTCAAACATTTCTGGTATATGAATAATATGATGTTTTTCAATGGCAAAAATCAATGAATATTGTAAAAGCACAAACAGTAATTTCTCCGCATTGCAAGGTGCAATTCTGAAATTTTTTGCTTTTTCCTGCTCCTCTTAGCATGATAAAGAAGATTCAAAGAGAGTGAGATGCCAGCTCCTTTCATTCAGTCAGTAGCTTCAATCATTTCTGGACGTTTTTCAATGGCAAAAATCAATGAATATTGTAAATGCACAAACAGTAATTTCTCCGCATTGCAAGGTGCAATTCTGAAATTTTTTGCTTTTTCCTGCTCCTCTTAGTATGATAAAGAAGATTCAAAGAGAGTGAGATGCCAGCTCCTTTCATTCAGTCAGTAGCTTCAATCATTTCTGGTATATGAATAACATGATGTTTTTCAATGGCAAAAATCAATGAATATTGTAAATGCACAAACAGTAATTTCTCCGCATTGCAAGTTGCAATTCTGAAATTTTTTGCTTTTTCCTGCTCCTCTTAGCATGATAAAGAAGATTCAAAGAGAGTGAGATGCCAGCTCCTTTCATTCAGTCAGTAGCTTCAATCATTTCTGGACGTTTTTCAATGGCAAAAATCAATGAATATTGTAAATGCACAAACAGTAATTTCTCCGCATTGCAAGGTGCAATTCTGAAATTTTTTGCTTTTTCCTGCTCCTCTTAGCATGATAAAGAAGATTCAAAGAGAGTGAGATGCCAGCTCCTTTCATTCAGTCAGTAGCTTCAATCATTTCTGGACGTTTTTCAATGGCAAAAATCAATGAATATTGTAAATGCACAAACAGTAATTTCTCCGCATTGCAAGGTGCAATTCGGAAATTTTTTGCTTTTTCCTGCTCCTCTTAGCATGATAAAGAAGATTCAAAGAGAGTGAGATGCCAGCTCCTTTCATTCAGTCAGTAGCTTCAAACATTTCTGGTATATGAATAACATGATGTTTTTCAATGGCAAAAATCAATGAATATTGTAAATGCACAAACAGTAATTTCTCCGCATTGCAAGGTGCAATTCTGAAATTTTTTGCTTTTTCCTGCTCCTCTTAGCATGATAAAGAAGATTCAAAGAGAGTGAGATGCCAGCTCCTTTCATTCAGTCAGTAGCTTCAATCATTTCTGGACGTTTTTCAATGGCAAAAATCAATGAATATTGTAAATGCACAAACAGTAATTTCTCCGCATTGCAAGGTGCAATTCTGAAATTTTTTGCTTTTTCCTGCTCCTCTTAGCATGATAAAGAAGATTCAAAGAGAGTGAGATGCCAGCTCCTTTCATTCAGTCAGTAGCTTCAATCATTTCTGGTATATGAATAACATGATGTTTTTCAATGGCAAAAATCAATGAATATTGTAAATGCACAAACAGTAATTTCTCCGCATTGCAAGGTGCAATTCTGAATTTTTTTGCTTTTTCCTGCTCCTCTTAGCATGATAAAGAAGATTCAAAGAGAGTGAGATGCCAGCTCCTTTCATTCAGTCAGTAGCTTCAATCATTTCTGGACGTTTTTCAATTGCAAAAATCAATGAATATTGTAAATGCACAAACAGTAATTTCTCCGCATTGCAAGGTGCAATTCTGAAATTTTTTGCTTTTTCCTGCTCCTCTTAGCATGATAAACAAGATTCAAAGAGAGTGAGATGCCAGCTCCTTTCATTCAGTCAGTAGCTTCAATCATTTCTGGACGTTTTTCAATGGCAAAAATCAATGAATATTGTAAATGCACAAACAGTAATTTCTCCGCATTGCAAGGTGCAATTCTGAAATTTTTTGCTTTTTCCTGCTCCTCTTAGCATGATAAAGAAGATTCAAAGAGAGTGAGATGCCAGCTCCTTTCATTCTGTCAGTAGCTTCAAACATTTCTGGTATATGAATAACATGATGTTTTTCAATGGCAAAAATCAATGAATATTGTAAATGCACAAACAGTAATTTCTTCGCATTGCAAGGTGCAAGTCTGAAATTTTTTGCTTTTTCCTGCTCCTCTTAACATGATAAAGAAGATTCAAAGAGAGTGAGATGCCAGCTACTTTCATTCAGTCAGTAGCTTCAATCATTTCTGGACGTTTTTCAATGGTAAAAATCAATGAATATTGTAAATGCACAAACAGTAATTTCTCCACATTGCAAGGTGCAATTCTGAAATTTTTTGCTTTTTCCTGCTCCTCTTAGCATGATAAAGAAGATTCAAAGAGAGTGAGATGCCAGCTCCTTTCATTCAGTCAGTAGCTTCAATCATTTCTGGTATATGAATAACATGATGTTTTTCAATGGCAAAAATCAATGAATATTGTAAATGCACAAACAGTAATTTCTCCGCATTGCAAGGTGCAATTCTGAAATTTTTTGCTTTTTCCTGCTCCTCTTAGCATGATAAAGAAGATTCAAAGAGAGTGAGATGCCAGCTCCTTTCATTCAGTCAGTAGCTTCAATCATTTCTGGACGTTTTTCAATGGCAAAAATCAATGAATATTGTAAATGCACAAACAGTAATTTCTCCGCATTGCAAGGTGCAATTCTGAAATTTTTTGCTTCTTCCTGCTCCTCTTAGCATGATAAAGAAGATTCAAAGAGAGTGAGATGTCAGCTCCTTTCATTCAGTCAGTAGCTTCAAACATTTCTGGTATATGAATAACATGATGTTTTTCAATGGCAAAAATCAATGAATTTTGTAAATGCACAAACAGTAATTTCTCCGCATTGCAAGGTGCAATTCTGAAATTTTTTGCTTTTTCCTGCTCCTCTTAGCATGATAAAGAAGATTCAAAGAGAGTGAGATGCCAGTTCCTTTCATTCAGTCAGTAGCTTCAATCATTTCTGGACGTTTTTCAATGGCAAAAATCAATGAATATTGTAAATGCACAAACAGTAATTTCTCCGCATTGCAAGGTGCAATTCTGAAATTTTTTGCTTTTTCCTGCTCCTCTTAGCATGATAAAGAAGATTCAAAGAGAGTGAGATGCCAGCTCCTTTCATTCAGTCAGTAGCTTCAATCATTTCTGGTATATGAATAACATGATGTTTTTCAATGGCAAAAATCAATGAATATTGTAAATGCACAAACAGTAATTTCTCCGCATTGCAAGGTGCAATTCTGAAATTTTTTGCTTTTTCCTGCTCCTCTTAGCATGATAAAGAAGATTCAAAGAGAGTGAGATGCCAGCTCCTTTCATTCAGTCAGTAGCTATAATCATTTCTGGACGTTTTTCAATGGCAAAAATCAATGAATATTGTAAATGCACAAACAGTAATTTCTCCGCATTGCAAGGTGCAATTCTGAAATTTTTTGCTTTTTCCTGCTCCTCTTAGCATGATAAAGAAGATTCAAAGAGAGTGAGATGCCAGTTCCTTTCATTCAGTCAGTAGCTTCAATCATTTCTGGACGTTTTTCAATGGCAAAAATCAATGAATATTGTAAATGCACAAACAGTAATTTCTCCGCATTGCAAGGTGCAATTCTGAAATTTTTTGCTTTTTCCTGCTCCTCTTAGCATGATAAAGAAGATTCAAAGAGAGTGAGATGCCAGCTCCTTTCATTCAGTCAGTAGCTTCAATCATTTCTGGTATATGAATAACATGATGTTTTTCAATGGCAAAAATCAATGAATATTGTAAATGCACAAACAGTAATTTCTCCGCATTGCAAGGTGCAATTCTGAAATTTTTTGCTTTTTCCTGCTCCTCTTAGCATGATAAAGAAGATTCAAAGAGAGTGAGATGCCAGCTCCTTTCATTCAGTCAGTAGCTTCAATCATTTCTGGACGTTTTTCAATGGCAAAAGTCAATGAATATTGTAAATGCACAAACAGTAATTTCTCCGCATTGCAAGGTGCAATTCTGAAATTTTTTGCTTTTTCCTGCTCCTCTTAGCATGATAAAGAAGATTCAAAGAGAGTGAGATGCCAGCTCCTTTCATTCAGTCAGTAGCTTCAAACATTTCTGGTATATGAATAACATGATGTTTTTCAATGGCAAAAATCAATGAATATTGTAAATGCACAAACAGTAATTTCTCCGCATTGCAAGGTGCAATTCTGAAATTTTTTGCTTTTTCCTGCTCCTCTTAGCATGATAAAGAAGAGTCAAAGAGAGTGAGATGCCAGCTCCTTTCATTCAGTCAGTAGCTTCAATCATTTCTGGACGTTTTTCAATGGCAAAAATCAATGAATATTGTAAATGCACAAACAGTAATTTCTCCGCATTGCAAGGTGCAATTCTGAAATTTTTTGCTTTTTCCTGCTCCTCTTAGCATGATAAAGAAGATTCAAAGAGAGTGAGATGTCAGCTCCTTTCATTCAGTCAGTAGCTTCAAACATTTCTGGTATATGAATAACATGATGTTTTTCAATGGCAAAAATCAATGAATTTTGTAAATGCACAAACAGTAATTTCTCCGCATTGCAAGGTGCAATTCTGAAATTTTTTGCTTTTTCCTGCTCCTCTTAGCATGATAAAGAAGATTCAAAGAGAGTGAGATGCCAGTTCCTTTCATTCAGTCAGTAGCTTCAATCATTTCTGGACGTTTTTCAATGGCAAAAATCAATGAATATTGTAAATGCACAAACAGTAATTTCTCCGCATTGCAAGGTGCAATTCTGAAATTTTTTGCTTTTTCCTGCTCCTCTTAGCATGATAAAGAAGATTCAAAGAGAGTGAGATGCCAGCTCCTTTCATTCAGTCAGTAGCTTCAATCATTTCTGGTATATGAATAACATGATGTTTTTCAATGGCAAAAATCAATGAATATTGTAAATGCACAAACAGTAATTTCTCCGCATTGCAAGGTGCAATTCTGAATTTTTTTGCTTTTTCCTGCTCCTCTTAGCATGATAAAGAAGATTCAAAGAGAGTGAGATGCCAGCTCCTTTCATTCAGTCAGTAGCTTCAATCATTTCTGGACGTTTTTCAATTGCAAAAATCAATGAATATTGTAAATGCACAAACAGTAATTTCTCCGCATTGCAAGGTGCAATTCTGAAATTTTTTGCTTTTTCCTGCTCCTCTTAGCATGATAAACAAGATTCAAAGAGAGTGAGATGCCAGCTCCTTTCATTCAGTCAGTAGCTTCAATCATTTCTGGACGTTTTTCAATGGCAAAAATCAATGAATATTGTAAATGCACAAACAGTAATTTCTCCGCATTGCAAGGTGCAATTCTGAAATTTTTTGCTTTTTCCTGCTCCTCTTAGCATGATAAAGAAGATTCAAAGAGAGTGAGATGCCAGCTCCTTTCATTCAGTCAGTAGCTTCAAACATTTCTGGTATATGAATAACATGATGTTTTTCAATGGCAAAAATCAATGAATATTGTAAATGCACAAACAGTAATTTCTCCGCATTGCAAGGTGCAAGTCTGAAATTTTTTGCTTTTTCCTGCTCCTCTTAGCATGATAAAGAAGATTCAAAGAGAGTGAGATGCCAGCTACTTTCATTCAGTCAGTAGCTTCAATCATTTCTGGACGTTTTTCAATGGTAAAAATCAATGAATATTGTAAATGCACAAACAGTAATTTCTCCACATTGCAAGGTGCAATTCTGAAATTTTTTGCTTTTTCCTGCTCCTCTTAGCATGATAAAGAAGATTCAAAGAGAGTGAGATGCCAGCTCCTTTCATTCAGTCAGTAGCTTCAATCATTTCTGGTATATGAATAACATGATGTTTTTCAATGGCAAAAATCAATGAATATTGTAAATGCACAAACAGTAATTTCTCCGCATTGCAAGGTGCAATTCTGAAATTTTTTGCTTTTTCCTGCTCCTCTTAGCATGATAAAGAAGATTCAAAGAGAGTGAGATGCCAGCTCCTTTCATTCAGTCAGTAGCTTCAATCATTTCTGGACGTTTTTCAATGGCAAAAATCAATGAATATTGTAAATGCACAAACAGTAATTTCTCCGCATTGCAAGGTGCAATTCTGAAATTTTTTGCTTTTTCCTGCTCCTCTTAGCATGATAAAGAAGATTCAAAGAGAGTGAGATGTCAGCTCCTTTCATTCAGTCAGTAGCTTCAAACATTTCTGGTATATGAATAACATGATGTTTTTCAATGGCAAAAATCAATGAATTTTGTAAATGCACAAACAGTAATTTCTCCGCATTGCAAGGTGCAATTCTGAAATTTTTTGCTTTTTCCTGCTCCTCTTAGCATGATAAAGAAGATTCAAAGAGAGTGAGATGCCAGTTCCTTTCATTCAGTCAGTAGCTTCAATCATTTCTGGACGTTTTTCAATGGCAAAAATCAATGAATATTGTAAATGCACAAACAGTAATTTCTCCGCATTGCAAGGTGCAATTCTGAAATTTTTTGCTTTTTCCTGCTCCTCTTAGCATGATAAAGAAGATTCAAAGAGAGTGAGATGCCAGCTCCTTTCATTCAGTCAGTAGCTTCAATCATTTCTGGTATATGAATAACATGATGTTTTTCAATGGCAAAAATCAATGAATATTGTAAATGCACAAACAGTAATTTCTCCGCATTGCAAGGTGCAATTCTGAAATTTTTTGCTTTTTCCTGCTCCTCTTAGCATGATAAAGAAGATTCAAAGAGAGTGAGATGCCAGCTCCTTTCATTCAGTCAGTAGCTATAATCATTTCTGGACGTTTTTCAATGGCAAAAATCAATGAATATTGTAAATGCACAAACAGTAATTTCTCCGCATTGCAAGGTGCAATTCTGAAATTTTTTGCTTTTTCCTGCTCCTCTTAGCATGATAAAGAAGATTCAAAGAGAGTGAGATGCCAGCTCATTTCATTCAGTCAGTAGCTTCAATCATTTCTGGACGTTTTTCAATGGCAAAAATCAATGAATATTGTAAATGCACAAACAGTAATTTCTCCGCATTGCAAGGTGCAATTCTGAAATTTTTTGCTTTTTCCTGCTCCTCTTAGCATGATAAAGAAAATTCAAAGAGAGTGAGATGTCAGCTCCTTTCATTCAGTCAGTAGCTTCAAACATTTCTGGTATATGAATAACATGATGTTTTTCAATGGCAAAAATCAATGAATTTTGTAAATGCACAAACAGTAATTTCTCCGCATTGCAAGGTGCAATTCTGAAATTTTTTGCTTTTTCCTGCTCCTCTTAGCATGATAAAGAAGATTCAAAGAGAGTGAGATGCCAGTTCCTTTCATTCAGTCAGTAGCTTCAATCATTTCTGGACGTTTTTCAATGGCAAAAATCAATGAATATTGTAAATGCACAAACAGTAATTTCTCCGCATTGCAAGGTGCAATTCTGAAATTTTTTGCTTTTTCCTGCTCCTCTTAGCATGATAAAGAAGATTCAAAGAGAGTGAGATGCCAGCTCCTTTCATTCAGTCAGTAGCTTCAATCATTTCTGGTATATGAATAACATGATGTTTTTCAATGGCAAAAATCAATGAATATTGTAAATGCACAAACAGTAATTTCTCCGCATTGCAAGGTGCAATTCTGAAATTTTTTGCTTTTTCCTGCTCCTCTTAGCATGATAAAGAAGATTCAAAGAGAGTGAGATGCCAGCTCCTTTCATTCAGTCAGTAGCTTCAATCATTTCTGGACGTTTTTCAATGGCAAAAATCAATGAATATTGTAAATGCACAAACAGTAATTTCTCCGCATTGCAAGGTGCAATTCTGAAATTTTTTGCTTTTTCCTGCTCCTCTTAGCATGATAAACAAGATTCAAAGAGAGTGAGATGCCAGCTCCTTTCATTCAGTCAGTAGCTTCAATCATTTCTGGACGTTTTTCAATGGCAAAAATCAATGAATATTGTAAATGCACAAACAGTAATTTCTCCGCATTGCAAGGTGCAATTCTGAAATTTTTTGCTTTTTCCTGCTCCTCTTAGCATGATAAAGAAGATTCAAAGAGAGTGAGATGCCAGCTCCTTTCATTCAGTCAGTAGCTTCAAACATTTCTGGTATATGAATAACATGATGTTTTTCAATGGCAAAAATCAATGAATATTGTAAATGCACAAACAGTAATTTCTCCGCATTGCAAGGTGCAAGTCTGAAATTTTTTGCTTTTTCCTGCTCCTCTTAGCATGATAAAGAAGATTCAAAGAGAGTGAGATGCCAGCTACTTTCATTCAGTCAGTAGCTTCAATCATTTCTGGACGTTTTTCAATGGTAAAAATCAATGAATATTGTAAATGCACAAACAGTAATTTCTCCACATTGCAAGGTGCAATTCTGAAATTTTTTGCTTTTTCCTGCTCCTCTTAGCATGATAAAGAAGATTCAAAGAGAGTGAGATGCCAGCTCCTTTCATTCAGTCAGTAGCTTCAAACATTTCTGGTATATGAATAACATGATGTTTTTCAATGGCAAAAATCAATGAATATTGTAAATGCACAAACAGTAATTTCTCTGCATTGCAAGGTGCAATTCTGAAATTTTTTGCTTTTTCCTGCTCCTCTTAGCATGATAAAGAAGATTCAAAGAGAGTGAGATGCCAGCTACTTTCATTCAGTCAGTAGCTTCAATCATTTCTGGACGTTTTTCAATGGTAAAAATCAATGAATATTGTAAATGCACAAACAGTAATTTCTCCACATTGCAAGGTGCAATTCTGAAATTTTTTGCTTTTTCCTGCTCCTCTTAGCATGATAAAGAAGATTCAAAGAGAGTGAGATGCCAGCTCCTTTCATTCAGTCAGTAGCTTCAAACATTTCTGGTATATGAATAACATGATGTTTTTCAATGGCAAAAATCAATGAATATTGTAAATGCACAAACAGTAATTTCTCCGCATTGCAAGGTGCAATTCTGAAATTTTTTGCTTTTTCCTGCTCCTCTTAGCATGATAAAGAAGATTCAAAGAGAGTGAGATGCCAGCTCCTTTCATTCAGTCAGTAGCTTCAAACATTTCTGGTATATGAATAACATGATGTTTTTCAATGGCAAAAATCAATGAATATTGTAAATGCACAAACAGTAATTTCTCCGCATTGCAAGGTGCAATTCTGAAATTTTTTGCTTTTTCCTGCTCCTCTTAGCATGATAAAGAATATTCAAAGAGAGTGAGATGCCAGCTCCTTTCATTCAGTCAGTAGCTTCAATCATTTCTGGATGTTTTTCAATGGCAAAAATCAATGAATATTGTAAATGCACAAACTGTAATTTCTCCGCATTGCAAGGTGCAATTCTGAAATTTTTGGCTTTTTCCTGCTCCTCTTAGCATGATAAAGAAGATTCAAAGAGAGTGAGATGCCAGCTCCTTTCATTCAGTCAGTAGCTTCAATCATTTCTGGACGTTTTTCAATGGCAAAAATCAATGAATATTGTAAATGCACAAACAGTAATTTCTCTGCATTGCAAGGTGCAATTCTGAAATTTTTTGCTTTTTCCTGCTCCTCTTAGCATGATAAAGAAGATTCAAAGAGAGTGAGATGCCAGCTCCTTTCATTCAGTCAGTACCTTCAATCATTTCTGGATGTTTTTCAATGGCAAAAATCAATGAATATTGTAAATGCACAAACAGTAATTGCTCCGCATTGCAAGGTGCAATTCTGAAATTTTTTGCTTTTTCCCGCTCCTCTTAGCATGATAAAGAAGATTCAAAGAGAGTGAGGTGCCAGCTCCTTTCATTCAGTCAGTAGCTTCAAACATTTCTGGTATATGAATAACATGTTTTTCAATGGCAAAAATCATTGAATATTGTAAATGCACAAACAGTAATTTCTCCGCATTGCAAGGTGCAATTCTGAAATTTTTTGCTTTTTCCTGCTCCTCTTAGCATGATAAACAAGATTCAAAGAGAGTGAGATGCCAGCTCCTTTCATTCAGTCAGTAGCTTCAATCATTTCTGGACGTTTTTCAATGGCAAAAATCAATGAATATTGTAAATGCACAAACAGTAATTTCTCCGCATTGCAAGGTGCAATTCTGAAATTTTTTGCTTTTTCCTGCTCCTCTTAGCATGATAAACAAGATTCAAAGAGAGTGAGATGCCAGCTCCTTTCATTCAGTCAGTAGCTTCAATCATTTCTGGACGTTTTTCAATGGCAAAAATCAATGAATATTGTAAATGCACAAACAGTAATTTCTCCGCATTGCAAGGTGCAATTCTGAAATTTTTTGCTTTTTCCTGCTCCTCTTAGCATGATAAAGAAGATTCAAAGAGAGTGAGATGCCAGCTCCTTTCATTCAGTCAGTAGCTTCAAACATTTCTGGTATATGAATAACATGATGTTTTTCAATGGCAAAAATCAATGAATATTGTAAATGCACAAACAGTAATTTCTCCGCATTGCAAGGTGCAAGTCTGAAATTTTTTGCTTTTTCCTGCTCCTCTTAGCATGATAAAGAAGATTCAAAGAGAGTGAGATGCCAGCTACTTTCATTCAGTCAGTAGCTTCAATCATTTCTGGACGTTTTTCAATGGTAAAAATCAATGAATATTGTAAATGCACAAACAGTAATTTCTCCACATTGCAAGGTGCAATTCTGAAATTTTTTGCTTTTTCCTGCTCCTCTTAGCATGATAAAGAAGATTCAAAGAGAGTGAGATGCCAGCTCCTTTCATTCAGTCAGTAGCTTCAAACATTTCTGGTATATGAATAACATGATGTTTTTCAATGGCAAAAATCAATGAATATTGTAAATGCACAAACAGTAATTTCTCTGCATTGCAAGGTGCAATTCTGAAATTTTTTGCTTTTTCCTGCTCCTCTTAGCATGATAAAGAAGATTCAAAGAGAGTGAGATGCCAGCTACTTTCATTCAGTCAGTAGCTTCAATCATTTCTGGACGTTTTTCAATGGTAAAAATCAATGAATATTGTAAATGCACAAACAGTAATTTCTCCACATTGCAAGGTGCAATTCTGAAATTTTTTGCTTTTTCCTGCTCCTCTTAGCATGATAAAGAAGATTCAAAGAGAGTGAGATGCCAGCTCCTTTCATTCAGTCAGTAGCTTCAAACATTTCTGGTATATGAATAACATGATGTTTTTCAATGGCAAAAATCAATGAATATTGTAAATGCACAAACAGTAATTTCTCCGCATTGCAAGGTGCAATTCTGAAATTTTTTGCTTTTTCCTGCTCCTCTTAGCATGATAAAGAAGATTCAAAGAGAGTGAGATGCCAGCTCCTTTCATTCAGTCAGTAGCTTCAAACATTTCTGGTATATGAATAACATGATGTTTTTCAATGGCAAAAATCAATGAATATTGTAAATGCACAAACAGTAATTTCTCCGCATTGCAAGGTGCAATTCTGAAATTTTTTGCTTTTTCCTGCTCCTCTTAGCATGATAAAGAATATTCAAAGAGAGTGAGATGCCAGCTCCTTTCATTCAGTCAGTAGCTTCAATCATTTCTGGATGTTTTTCAATGGCAAAAATCAATGAATATTGTAAATGCACAAACTGTAATTTCTCCGCATTGCAAGGTGCAATTCTGAAATTTTTTGCTTTTTCCTGCTCCTCTTAGCATGATAAAGAAGATTCAAAGAGAGTGAGATGCCAGCTCCTTTCATTCAGTCAGTAGCTTCAATCATTTCTGGACGTTTTTCAATGGCAAAAATCAATGAATATTGTAAATGCACAAACAGTAATTTCTCCGCATTGCAAGGTGCAATTCTGAAATTTTTTGCTTTTTCCTGCTCCTCTTAGCATGATAAAGAAGATTCAAAGAGAGTGAGATGCCAGCTCCTTTCATTCAGTCAGTAGCTTCAATCATTTCTGGTATATGAATAACATGATGTTTTTCAATGGCAAAAATCAATGAATATTGTAAATGCACAAACAGTAATTTCTCCGCATTGCAAGGTGCAATTCTGAAATTTTTTGCTTTTTCCTGCTCCTCTTAGCATGATAAAGAAGATTCAAAGAGAGTGAGATGCCAGCTCCTTTCATTCAGTCAGTAGCTTCAATCATTTCTGGACGTTTTTCAATGGCAAAAATCAATGAATATTGTAAATGCACAAACAGTAATTTCTCCGCATTGCAAGGTGCAATTCTGAAATTTTTTGCTTTTTCCTGCTCCTCTTAGCATGATAAACAAGATTCAAAGAGAGTGAGATGCCAGCTCCTTTCATTCAGTCAGTAGCTTCAATCATTTCTGGACGTTTTTCAATGGCAAAAATCAATGAATATTGTAAATGCACAAACAGTAATTTCTCCGCATTGCAAGGTGCAATTCTGAAATTTTTTGCTTTTTCCTGCTCCTCTTAGCATGATAAAGAAGATTCAAAGAGAGTGAGATGCCAGCTCCTTTCATTCAGTCAGTAGCTTCAAACATTTCTGGTATATGAATAACATGATGTTTTTCAATGGCAAAAATCAATGAATATTGTAAATGCACAAACAGTAATTTCTCCGCATTGCAAGGTGCAAGTCTGAAATTTTTTGCTTTTTCCTGCTCCTCTTAGCATGATAAAGAAGATTCAAAGAGAGTGAGATGCCAGCTACTTTCATTCAGTCAGTAGCTTCAATCATTTCTGGACGTTTTTCAATGGTAAAAATCAATGAATATTGTAAATGCACAAACAGTAATTTCTCCACATTGCAAGGTGCAATTCTGAAATTTTTTGCTTTTTCCTGCTCCTCTTAGCATGATAAAGAAGATTCAAAGAGAGTGAGATGCCAGCTCCTTTCATTCAGTCAGTAGCTTCAAACATTTCTGGTATATGAATAACATGATGTTTTTCAATGGCAAAAATCAATGAATATTGTAAATGCACAAACAGTAATTTCTCTGCATTGCAAGGTGCAATTCTGAAATTTTTTGCTTTTTCCTGCTCCTCTTAGCATGATAAAGAAGATTCAAAGAGAGTGAGATGCCAGCTACTTTCATTCAGTCAGTAGCTTCAATCATTTCTGGACGTTTTTCAATGGTAAAAATCAATGAATATTGTAAATGCACAAACAGTAATTTCTCCACATTGCAAGGTGCAATTCTGAAATTTTTTGCTTTTTCCTGCTCCTCTTAGCATGATAAAGAAGATTCAAAGAGAGTGAGATGCCAGCTCCTTTCATTCAGTCAGTAGCTTCAAACATTTCTGGTATATGAATAACATGATGTTTTTCAATGGCAAAAATCAATGAATATTGTAAATGCACAAACAGTAATTTCTCCGCATTGCAAGGTGCAATTCTGAAATTTTTTGCTTTTTCCTGCTCCTCTTAGCATGATAAAGAAGATTCAAAGAGAGTGAGATGCCAGCTCCTTTCATTCAGTCAGTAGCTTCAAACATTTCTGGTATATGAATAACATGATGTTTTTCAATGGCAAAAATCAATGAATATTGTAAATGCACAAACAGTAATTTCTCCGCATTGCAAGGTGCAATTCTGAAATTTTTTGCTTTTTCCTGCTCCTCTTAGCATGATAAAGAATATTCAAAGAGAGTGAGATGCCAGCTCCTTTCATTCAGTCAGTAGCTTCAATCATTTCTGGATGTTTTTCAATGGCAAAAATCAATGAATATTGTAAATGCACAAACTGTAATTTCTCCGCATTGCAAGGTGCAATTCTGAAATTTTTGGCTTTTTCCTGCTCCTCTTAGCATGATAAAGAAGATTCAAAGAGAGTGAGATGCCAGCTCCTTTCATTCAGTCAGTAGCTTCAATCATTTCTGGACGTTTTTCAATGGCAAAAATCAATGAATATTGTAAATGCACAAACAGTAATTTCTCTGCATTGCAAGGTGCAATTCTGAAATTTTTTGCTTTTTCCTGCTCCTCTTAGCATGATAAAGAAGATTCAAAGAGAGTGAGATGCCAGCTCCTTTCATTCAGTCAGTACCTTCAATCATTTCTGGATGTTTTTCAATGGCAAAAATCAATGAATATTGTAAATGCACAAACAGTAATTGCTCCGCATTGCAAGGTGCAATTCTGAAATTTTTTGCTTTTTCCCGCTCCTCTTAGCATGATAAAGAAGATTCAAAGAGAGTGAGGTGCCAGCTCCTTTCATTCAGTCAGTAGCTTCAAACATTTCTGGTATATGAATAACATGTTTTTCAATGGCAAAAATCATTGAATATTGTAAATGCACAAACAGTAATTTCTCCGCATTGCAAGGTGCAATTCTGAAATTTTTTGCTTTTTCCTGCTCCTCTTAGCATGATAAACAAGATTCAAAGAGAGTGAGATGCCAGCTCCTTTCATTCAGTCAGTAGCTTCAATCATTTCTGGACGTTTTTCAATGGCAAAAATCAATGAATATTGTAAATGCACAAACAGTAATTTCTCCGCATTGCAAGGTGCAATTCTGAAATTTTTTGCTTTTTCCTGCTCCTCTTAGCATGATAAACAAGATTCAAAGAGAGTGAGATGCCAGCTCCTTTCATTCAGTCAGTAGCTTCAATCATTTCTGGACGTTTTTCAATGGCAAAAATCAATGAATATTGTAAATGCACAAACAGTAATTTCTCCGCATTGCAAGGTGCAATTCTGAAATTTTTTG
This sequence comes from Phyllobates terribilis, assembly GCF_046119375.1. Classification (NCBI taxonomy): domain Eukaryota; kingdom Metazoa; phylum Chordata; class Amphibia; order Anura; family Dendrobatidae; genus Phyllobates; species Phyllobates terribilis. The sequence goes on along the minus strand of NW_027363443.1, from coordinate 527,260 downwards.
CTTTTTCCTGCTCCTCTTAGCATGATAAAGAAGATTCAAAGAGAGTGAGATGCCAGCTCCTTTCATTCAGTCAGTAGCTTCAAACATTTCTGGTATATGAATAACATGATGTTTTTCAATGGCAAAAATCAATGAATATTGTAAATGCACAAACAGTAATTTCTCCGCATTGCAAGGTGCAAGTCTGAAATTTTTTGCTTTTTCCTGCTCCTCTTAGCATGATAAAGAAGATTCAAAGAGAGTGAGATGCCAGCTACTTTCATTCAGTCAGTAGCTTCAATCATTTCTGGACGTTTTTCAATGGTAAAAATCAATGAATATTGTAAATGCACAAACAGTAATTTCTCCACATTGCAAGGTGCAATTCTGAAATTTTTTGCTTTTTCCTGCTCCTCTTAGCATGATAAAGAAGATTCAAAGAGAGTGAGATGCCAGCTCCTTTCATTCAGTCAGTAGCTTCAAACATTTCTGGTATATGAATAACATGATGTTTTTCAATGGCAAAAATCAATGAATATTGTAAATGCACAAACAGTAATTTCTCTGCATTGCAAGGTGCAATTCTGAAATTTTTTGCTTTTTCCTGCTCCTCTTAGCATGATAAAGAAGATTCAAAGAGAGTGAGATGCCAGCTACTTTCATTCAGTCAGTAGCTTCAATCATTTCTGGACGTTTTTCAATGGTAAAAATCAATGAATATTGTAAATGCACAAACAGTAATTTCTCCACATTGCAAGGTGCAATTCTGAAATTTTTTGCTTTTTCCTGCTCCTCTTAGCATGATAAAGAAGATTCAAAGAGAGTGAGATGCCAGCTCCTTTCATTCAGTCAGTAGCTTCAAACATTTCTGGTATATGAATAACATGATGTTTTTCAATGGCAAAAATCAATGAATATTGTAAATGCACAAACAGTAATTTCTCCGCATTGCAAGGTGCAATTCTGAAATTTTTTGCTTTTTCCTGCTCCTCTTAGCATGATAAAGAAGATTCAAAGAGAGTGAGATGCCAGCTCCTTTCATTCAGTCAGTAGCTTCAAACATTTCTGGTATATGAATAACATGATGTTTTTCAATGGCAAAAATCAATGAATATTGTAAATGCACAAACAGTAATTTCTCCGCATTGCAAGGTGCAATTCTGAAATTTTTTGCTTTTTCCTGCTCCTCTTAGCATGATAAAGAATATTCAAAGAGAGTGAGATGCCAGCTCCTTTCATTCAGTCAGTAGCTTCAATCATTTCTGGATGTTTTTCAATGGCAAAAATCAATGAATATTGTAAATGCACAAACTGTAATTTCTCCGCATTGCAAGGTGCAATTCTGAAATTTTTTGCTTTTTCCTGCTCCTCTTAGCATGATAAAGAAGATTCAAAGAGAGTGAGATGCCAGCTCCTTTCATTCAGTCAGTAGCTTCAATCATTTCTGGACGTTTTTCAATGGCAAAAATCAATGAATATTGTAAATGCACAAACAGTAATTTCTCTGCATTGCAAGGTGCAATTCTGAAATTTTTTGCTTTTTCCTGCTCCTCTTAGCATGATAAAGAAGATTCAAAGAGAGTGAGATGCCAGCTCCTTTCATTCAGTCAGTACCTTCAATCATTTCTGGATGTTTTTCAATGGCAAAAATCAATGAATATTGTAAATGCACAAACAGTAATTGCTCCGCATTGCAAGGTGCAATTCTGAAATTTTTTGCTTTTTCCCGCTCCTCTTAGCATGATAAAGAAGATTCAAAGAGAGTGAGGTGCCAGCTCCTTTCATTCAGTCAGTAGCTTCAAACATTTCTGGTATATGAATAACATGTTTTTCAATGGCAAAAATCATTGAATATTGTAAATGCACAAACAGTAATTTCTCCGCATTGCAAGGTGCAATTCTGAAATTTTTTGATTTTTCCTGCTCCTCTTAGCATGATAAAGAAGATTCAAAGAGAGTGAGATGCCAGCTCCTTTCATTCAGTCAGTAGCTTCAATCATTTCTGGATGTTTTTCAATGGCAAAAATCAATGAATATTGTAAATGCACAAACAGTAATTTCTCCGCATTGCAAGGTGCAATTCTGAAATTTTTTGCTTTTTCCTGCTCCTCTTAGCATGATAAAGAAGATTCAAAGAGAGTGAGATGCCAGCTCCTTTCATTCAGTCAGTAGCTTCAATCATTTCTGGACGTTTTTCAATGGCAAAAATCAATGAATATTGTAAATGCACAAACAGTAATTTCTCTGCATTGCAAGGTGCAATTCTGAAATTTTTTGCTTTTTCCTGCTCCTCTTAGCATGATAAAGAAGATTCAAAGAGAGTGAGATGCCAGCTCCTTTCATTCAGTCAGTAGCTTCAAACATTTCTGGTATATGAATAACATGATGTTTTTCAATGGCAAAAATCAATGAATATTGTAAATGCACAAACAGTAATTTCTCCGCATTGCAAGGTGCAAGTCTGAAATTTTTTGCTTTTTCCTGCTCCTCTTAGCATGATAAAGAAGATTCAAAGAGAGTGAGATGCCAGCTACTTTCATTCAGTCAGTAGCTTCAATCATTTCTGGACGTTTTTCAATGGTAAAAATCAATGAATATTGTAAATGCACAAACAGTAATTTCTCCACATTGCAAGGTGCAATTCTGAAATTTTTTGCTTTTTCCTGCTCCTCTTAGCATGATAAAGAAGATTCAAAGAGAGTGAGATGCCAGCTCCTTTCATTCAGTCAGTAGCTTCAAACATTTCTGGTATATGAATAACATGATGTTTTTCAATGGCAAAAATCAATGAATATTGTAAATGCACAAACAGTAATTTCTCCGCATTGCAAGGTGCAATTCTGAAATTTTTTGCTTTTTCCTGCTCCTCTTAGCATGATAAAGAAGATTCAAAGAGAGTGAGATGCCAGCTCCTTTCATTCAGTCAGTAGCTTCAAACATTTCTGGTATATGAATAACATGATGTTTTTCAATGGCAAAAATCAATGAATATTGTAAATGCACAAAGAGTAATTTCTCCGCATTGCAAGGTGCAATTCTGAAATTTTTTGCTTTTTCCTGCTCCTCTTAGCATGATAAAGAAGATTCAAAGAGAGTGAGATGCCAGCTCCTTTCATTCAGTCAGTAGCTTCAATCATTTCTGGACGTTTTTCAATGGCAAAAATCAATGAATATTGTAAATGCACAAACAGTAATTTCTCCGCATTGCAAGGTGCAATTCTGAAATTTTTTGCTTTTTCCTGCTCCTCTTAGCATGATAAAGAAGATTCAAAGAGAGTGAGATGCCAGCTCCTTTCATTCAGTCAGTAGCTTCAATCATTTCTGGACGTTTTTCAATGGCAAAAATCAATGAATATTGTAAATGCACAAACAGTAATTTCTCCGCATTGCAAGGTGCAATTCTGAAATTTTTTGCTTTTTCCTGCTCCTCTTAGCATGATAAAGAAGATTCAAAGAGAGTGAGATGCCAGCTCCTTTCATTCAGTCAGTAGCTACAAACATTTCTGGTATATGAATAACATGATGTTTTTCAATGGCAAAAATCAATGAATATTGTAAATGCACAAACAGTAATTTCTCCGCATTGCAAGGTGCAATTCTGAAATTTTTTGCTTTTTCCTGCTCCTCTTAGCATGATAAAGAAGATTCAAAGAGAGTGAGATGCCAGCTCCTTTCATTCAGTCAGTAGCTTCAATCATTTCTGGACGTTTTTCAATGGCAAAAATCAATGAATATTGTAAATGCACAAACAGTAATTTCTCCGCATTGCAAGGTGCAATTCTGAAATTTTTTGCTTTTTCCTGCTCCTCTTAGCATGATAAAGAAGATTCAAAGAGAGTGAGATGCCAGCTCCTTTCATTCAGTCAGTAGCTTCAATCATTTCTGGACGTTTTTCAATGGCAAAAATCAATGAATATTGTAAATGCACAAACAGTAATTTCTCCGCATTGCAAGGTGCAATTCTGAAATTTTTTGCTTTTTCCTGCTCCTCTTAGCATGACAAAGAAGATTCAAAGAGAGTAAGATGCCAGCTCCTTTCATTCAGTCAGTAGCTTCAATCATTTCTGGTATATGAATAACATGATGTTTTTCAATGGCAAAAATCAATGAATATTGTAAATGCACAAACAGTAATTTCTCCGCATTGCAAGGTGCAATTCTGAAATTTTTTGCTTTTTCCTGCTCCTCTTAGCATGATAAAGAAGATTCAAAGAGAGTGAGATGCCAGCTCCTTTCATTCAGTCAGTAGCTTCAATCATTTCTGGACGTTTTTCAATGGCAAAAATCAATGAATATTGTAAATGCACAAACAGTAATTTCTCCGCATTGCAAGGTGCAATTCTGAAATTTTTTGCTTTTTCCTGCTCCTCTTAGCATGATAAAGAAGATTCAAAGAGAGTGAGATGCCAGCTCCTTTCATTCAGTCAGTAGCTTCAATCATTTCTGGACGTTTTTCAATGGCAAAAATCAATGAATATTGTAAATGCACAAACAGTAATTTCTCCGCATTGCAAGGTGCAATTCTGAAATTTTTTGCTTTTTCCTGCTCCTCTTAGCATGATAAAGAAGATTCAAAGAGAGTGAGATGCCAGGTCCTTTCATTCAGTCAGTAGCTTCAAACATTTCTGGTATATGAATAATATGATGTTTTTCAATGGCAAAAATCAATGAATATTGTAAAAGCACAAACAGTAATTTCTCCGCATTGCAAGGTGCAATTCTGAAATTTTTTGCTTTTTCCTGCTCCTCTTAGCATGATAAAGAAGATTCAAAGAGAGTGAGATGCCAGCTCCTTTCATTCAGTCAGTAGCTTCAATCATTTCTGGACGTTTTTCAATGGCAAAAATCAATGAATATTGTAAATGCACAAACAGTAATTTCTCCGCATTGCAAGGTGCAATTCTGAAATTTTTTGCTTTTTCCTGCTCCTCTTAGCATGATAAAGAAGATTCAAAGAGAGTGAGATGCCAGCTCCTTTCATTCAGTCAGTAGCTTCAATCATTTCTGGTATATGAATAACATGATGTTTTTCAATGGCAAAAATCAATGAATATTGTAAATGCACAAACAGTAATTTCTCCGCATTGCAAGTTGCAATTCTGAAATTTTTTGCTTTTTCCTGCTCCTCTTAGCATGATAAAGAAGATTCAAAGAGAGTGAGATGCCAGCTCCTTTCATTCAGTCAGTAGCTTCAATCATTTCTGGACGTTTTTCAATGGCAAAAATCAATGAATATTGTAAATGCACAAACAGTAATTTCTCCGCATTGCAAGGTGCAATTCTGAAATTTTTTGCTTTTTCCTGCTCCTCTTAGCATGATAAAGAAGATTCAAAGAGAGTGAGATGCCAGCTCCTTTCATTCAGTCAGTAGCTTCAATCATTTCTGGACGTTTTTCAATGGCAAAAATCAATGAATATTGTAAATGCACAAACAGTAATTTCTCCGCATTGCAAGGTGCAATTCTGAAATTTTTTGCTTTTTCCTGCTCCTCTTAGCATGATAAAGAAGATTCAAAGAGAGTGAGATGCCAGCTCCTTTCATTCAGTCAGTAGCTTCAAACATTTCTGGTATATGAATAACATGATGTTTTTCAATGGCAAAAATCAATGAATATTGTAAATGCACAAACAGTAATTTCTCCGCATTGCAAGGTGCAATTCTGAAATTTTTTGCTTTTTCCTGCTCCTCTTAGCATGATAAAGAAGATTCAAAGAGAGTGAGATGCCAGCTCCTTTCATTCAGTCAGTAGCTTCAATCATTTCTGGACGTTTTTCAATGGCAAAAATCAATGAATATTGTAAATGCACAAACAGTAATTTCTCCGCATTGCAAGGTGCAATTCTGAAATTTTTTGCTTTTTCCTGCTCCTCTTAGCATGACAAAGAAGATTCAAAGAAAGATGCCAGCTCCTTTCATTCAGTCAGTAGCTTCAATCATTTCTGGTATATGAATAACATGATGTTTTTCAATGGCAAAAATCAATGAATATTGTAAATGCACAAACAGTAATTTCTCCGCATTGCAAGGTGCAATTCTGAAATTTTTTGCTTTTTCCTGCTCCTCTTAGCATGATAAAGAAGATTCAAAGAGAGTGAGATGCCAGCTCCTTTCATTCAGTCAGTAGCTTCAATCATTTCTGGACGTTTTTCAATGGCAAAAATCAATGAATATTGTAAATGCACAAACAGTAATTTCTCCGCATTGCAAGGTGCAATTCTGAAATTTTTTGCTTTTTCCTGCTCCTCTTAGCATGATAAAGAAGATTCAAAGAGAGTGAGATGCCAGCTCCTTTCATTCAGTCAGTAGCTTCAATCATTTCTGGACGTTTTTCAATGGCAAAAATCAATGAATATTGTAAATGCACAAACAGTAATTTCTCCGCATTGCAAGGTGCAATTCTGAAATTTTTTGCTTTTTCCTGCTCCTCTTAGCATGATAAAGAAGATTCAAAGAGAGTGAGATGCCAGGTCCTTTCATTCAGTCAGTAGCTTCAAACATTTCTGGTATATGAATAATATGATGTTTTTCAATGGCAAAAATCAATGAATATTGTAAAAGCACAAACAGTAATTTCTCCGCATTGCAAGGTGCAATTCTGAAATTTTTTGCTTTTTCCTGCTCCTCTTAGCATGATAAAGAAGATTCAAAGAGAGTGAGATGCCAGCTCCTTTCATTCAGTCAGTAGCTTCAATCATTTCTGGACGTTTTTCAATGGCAAAAATCAATGAATATTGTAAATGCACAAACAGTAATTTCTCCGCATTGCAAGGTGCAATTCTGAAATTTTTTGCTTTTTCCTGCTCCTCTTAGCATGATAAAGAAGATTCAAAGAGAGTGAGATGCCAGCTCCTTTCATTCAGTCAGTAGCTTCAATCATTTCTGGTATATGAATAACATGATGTTTTTCAATGGCAAAAATCAATGAATATTGTAAATGCACAAACAGTAATTTCTCCGCATTGCAAGGTGCAATTCTGAAATTTTTTGCTTTTTCCTGCTCCTCTTAGCATGATAAAGAAGATTCAAAGAGAGTGAGATGCCAGCTCCTTTCATTCAGTCAGTAGCTTCAATCATTTCTGGACGTTTTTCAATGGCAAAAATCAATGAATATTGTAAATGCACAAACAGTAATTTCTCCGCATTGCAAGGTGCAATTCTGAAATTTTTTGCTTTTTCCTGCTCCTCTTAGCATGATAAAGAAGATTCAAAGAGAGTGAGATGCCAGCTCCTTTCATTCAGTCAGTAGCTTCAATCATTTCTGGACGTTTTTCAATGGCAAAAATCAATGAATATTGTAAATGCACAAACAGTAATTTCTCCGCATTGCAAGGTGCAATTCTGAAATTTTTTGCTTTTTCCTGCTCCTCTTAGCATGATAAAGAAGATTCAAAGAGAGTGAGATGCCAGCTCCTTTCATTCAGTCAGTAGCTTCAAACATTTCTGGTATATGAATAACATGATGTTTTTCAATGGCAAAAATCAATGAATATTGTAAATGCACAAACAGTAATTTCTCCGCATTGCAAGGTGCAATTCTGAAATTTTTTGCTTTTTCCTGCTCCTCTTAGCATGATAAAGAAGATTCAAAGAGAGTGAGATGCCAGCTCCTTTCATTCAGTCAGTAGCTTCAATCATTTCTGGTATATGAATAACATGATGTTTTTCAATGGCAAAAATCAATGAATATTGTAAATGCACAAACAGTAATTTCTCCACATTGCAAGGTGCAATTCTGAAATTTTTTGCTTTTTCCTGCTCCTCTTAGCATGATAAAGAAGATTCAAAGAGAGTGAGATGCCAGCTCCTTTCATTCAGTCAGTAGCTTCAATCATTTCTGGACGTTTTTCAATGGCAAAAATCAATGAATATTGTAAATGCACAAACAGTAATTTCTCCGCATTGCAAGGTGCAATTCTGAAATTTTTTGCTTTTTCCTGCTCCTCTTAGCATGATAAAGAAGATTCAAAGAGAGTGAGATGCCAGCTCCTTTCATTCAGTCAGTAGCTACAAACATTTCTGGTATATGAATAACATGATGTTTTTCAATGGCAAAAATCAATGAATATTGTAAATGCACAAACAGTAATTTCTCCGCATTGCAAGGTGCAATTCTGAAATTTTTTGCTTTTTCCTGCTCCTCTTAGCATGATAAAGAAGATTCAAAGAGAGTGAGTAGCCAGCTCCTTTCATTCAGTCAGTAGCTTCAATCATTTCTGGACGTTTTTCAATGGCAAAAATCAATGAATATTGTAAATGCACAAACAGTAATTTCTCCGCATTGCAAGGTGCAATTCTGAAATTTTTTGCTTTTTCCTGCTCCTCTTAGCATGATAAAGAAGATTCAAAGAGAGTGAGATGCCAGCTCCTTTCATTCAGTCAGTAGCTTCAATCATTTCTGGACGTTTTTCAATGGCAAAAATCAATGAATATTGTAAATGCACAAACAGTAATTTCTCCGCATTGCAAGGTGCAATTCTGAAATTTTTTGCTTTTTCCTGCTCCTCTTAGCATGACAAAGAAGATTCAAAGAGAGTAAGATGCCAGCTCCTTTCATTCAGTCAGTAGCTTCAATCATTTCTGGTATATGAATAACATGATGTTTTTCAATGGCAAAAATCAATGAATATTGTGAATGCACAAACAGTAATTTCTCCGCATTGCAAGGTGCAATTCTGAAATTTTTTGCTTTTTCCTGCTCCTCTTAGCATGATAAAGAAGATTCAAAGAGAGTGAGATGCCAGCTCCTTTCATTCAGTCAGTAGCTTCAATCATTTCTGGACGTTTTTCAATGGCAAAAATCAATGAATATTGTAAATGCACAAACAGTAATTTCTCCGCATTGCAAGGTGCAATTCTGAAATTTTTTGCTTTTTCCTGCTCCTCTTAGCATGATAAAGAAGATTCAAAGAGAGTGAGATGCCAGCTCCTTTCATTCAGTCAGTAGCTTCAATCATTTCTGGACGTTTTTCAATGGCAAAAATCAATGAATATTGTAAATGCACAAACAGTAATTTCTCCGCATTGCAAGGTGCAATTCTGAAATTTTTTGCTTTTTCCTGCTCCTCTTAGCATGATAAAGAAGATTCAAAGAGAGTGAGATGCCAGCTCCTTTCATTCAGTCAGTAGCTTCAAACATTTCTGGTATATGAATAATATGATGTTTTTCAATGGCAAAAATCAATGAATATTGTAAAAGCACAAACAGTAATTTCTCCGCATTGCAAGGTGCAATTCTGAAATTTTTTGCTTTTTCCTGCTCCTCTTAGCATGATAAAGAAGATTCAAAGAGAGTGAGATGCCAGCTCCTTTCATTCAGTCAGTAGCTTCAATCATTTCTGGACGTTTTTCAATGGCAAAAATCAATGAATATTGTAAATGCACAAACAGTAATTTCTCCGCATTGCAAGGTGCAATTCTGAAATTTTTTGCTTTTTCCTGCTCCTCTTAGCATGATAAAGAAGATTCAAAGAGAGTGAGATGCCAGCTCCTTTCATTCAGTCAGTAGCTTCAATCATTTCTGGTATATGAATAACATGATGTTTTTCAATGGCAAAAATCAATGAATATTGTAAATGCACAAACAGTAATTTCTCCGCATTGCAAGTTGCAATTCTGAAATTTTTTGCTTTTTCCTGCTCCTCTTAGCATGATAAAGAAGATTCAAAGAGAGTGAGATGCCAGCTCCTTTCATTCAGTCAGTAGCTTCAATCATTTCTGGACGTTTTTCAATGGCAAAAATCAATGAATATTGTAAATGCACAAACAGTAATTTCTCCGCATTGCAAGGTGCAATTCTGAAATTTTTTGCTTTTTCCTGCTCCTCTTAGCATGATAAAGAAGATTCAAAGAGAGTGAGATGCCAGCTCCTTTCATTCAGTCAGTAGCTTCAATCATTTCTGGACGTTTTTCAATGGCAAAAATCAATGAATATTGTAAATGCACAAACAGTAATTTCTCCGCATTGCAAGGTGCAATTCTGAAATTTTTTGCTTTTTCCTGCTCCTCTTAGCATGATAAAGAAGATTCAAAGAGAGTGAGATGCCAGCTCCTTTCATTCAGTCAGTAGCTTCAAACATTTCTGGTATATGAATAACATGATGTTTTTCAATGGCAAAAATCAATGAATATTGTAAAAGCACAAACAGTAATTTCTCCGCATTGCAAGGTGCAATTCTGAAATTTTTTGCTTTTTCCTGCTCTTCTTAGCATGATAAAGAAGATTCAAAGAGAGTGAGATGCCAGCTCCTTTCATTCAGTCAGTAGCTTCAATCATTTCTGGACGTTTTTCAATGGCAAAAATCAATGAATATTGTAAATGCACAAACAGTAATTTCTCCGCATTGCAAGGTGCAATTCTGAAATTTTTTGCTTTTTCCTGCTCCTCTTAGCATGATAAAGAAGATTCAAAGAGAGTGAGATGCCAGCTCCTTTCATTCAGTCAGTAGCTTCAATCATTTCTGGTATATGAATAACATGATGTTTTTCAATGGCAAAAATCAATGAATATTGTAAATGCACAAACAGTAATTTCTCCACATTGCAAGGTGCAATTCTGAAATTTTTTGCTTTTTCCTGCTCCTCTTAGCATGATAAAGAAGATTCAAAGAGAGTGAGATGACAGCTCCTTTCATTCAGTCAGTAGCTTCAATCATTTCTGGACGTTTTTCAATGGCAAAAATCAATGAATATTGTAAATGCACAAACAGTAATTTCTCCGCATTGCAAGGTGCAATTCTGAAATTTTTTGCTTTTTCCTGATCCTCTTAGCATGATAAAGAAGATTCAAAGAGAGCGAGATGCCAGCTCCTTTCATTCAGTCAGTAGCTTCAATCATTTCTGGTATATGAATAACATGATGTTTTTCAATGGCAAAAATCAATGAATATTGTAAATGCACAAACAGTAATTTCTCCGCATTGCAAGGTGCAATTCTGAAATTTTTTGCTTTTTCCTGCTCCTCTTAGCATGATAAAGAAGATTCAAAGAGAGTGAGATGCCAGCTCCTTTCATTCAGTCAGTAGCTTCAATCATTTCTGGACGTTTTTCAATGGCAAAAATCAATGAATATTGTAAATGCACAAACAGTAATTTCTCCGCATTGCAAGGTGCAATTCTGAAATTTTTTGCTTTTTCCTGCTCCTCTTAGCATGATAAAGAAGATTCAAAGAGAGTGAGATGCCAGCTCCTTTCATTCAGTCAGTAGCTTCAAACATTTCTGGTATATGAATAACATGATGTTTTTCAATGGCAAAAATCAATGAATATTGTAAGAGCACAAACAGTAATTTCTCCGCATTGCAAGGTGCAATTCTGAAATTTTTTGCTTTTTCCTGCTCCTCTTAGCATGATAAAGAAGATTCAAAGAGAGTGAGATGCCAGCTCCTTTCATTCAGTCAGTAGCTTCAATCATTTCTGGACGTTTTTCAATGGCAAAAATCAATGAATATTGTAAATGCACAAACAGTAATTTCTCCGCATTGCAAGGTGCAATTCTGAAATTTTTTGCTTTTTCCTGCTCCTCTTAGCATGATAAAGAAGATTCAAAGAGAGTGAGATGCCAGCTCCTTTCATTCAGTCAGTAGCTTCAATCATTTCTGGTATATGAATAACATGATGTTTTTCAATGGCAAAAATCAATGAATATTGTAAATGCACAAACAGTAATTTCTCCACATTGCAAGGTGCAATTCTGAAATTTTTTGCTTTTTCCTGCTCCTCTTAGCATGATAAAGAAGATTCAAAGAGAGTGAGATGACAGCTCCTTTCATTCAGTCAGTAGCTTCAATCATTTCTGGACGTTTTTCAATGGCAAAAATCAATGAATATTGTAAATGCACAAACAGTAATTTCTCCGCATTGCAAGGTGCAATTCTGAAATTTTTTGCTTTTTCCTGCTCCTCTTAGCATGATAAAGAAGATTCAAAGAGAGCGAGATGCCAGCTCCTTTCATTCAGTCAGTAGCTTCAATCATTTCTGGTATATGAATAACATGATGTTTTTCAATGGCAAAAATCAATGAATATTGTAAATGCACAAACAGTAATTTCTCCGCATTGCAAGGTGCAATTCTGAAATTTTTTGCTTTTTCCTGCTCCTCTTAGCATGATAAAGAAGATTCAAAGAGAGTGAGATGCCAGCTCCTTTCATTCAGTCAGTAGCTTCAAACATTTCTGGTATATGAATAACATGATGTTTTTCAATGGCAAAAATCAATGAATATTGTAAATGCACAAACAGTAATTTCTCCGCATTGCAAGGTGCAATTCTGAAATTTTTTGCTTTTTCCTGCTCCTCTTAGCATGATAAAGAAGATTCAAAGAGAGTGAGATGCCAGCTCCTTTCATTCAGTCAGTAGCTTCAATCATTTCTGGACGTTTTTCAATGGCAAAAATCAATGAATATTGTAAATGCACAAACAGTAATTTCTCCGCATTGCAAGGTGCAATTCTGAAATTTTTTGCTTTTTCCTGCTCCTCTTAGCATGATAAAGAAGATTCAAAGAGAGTGAGATGCCAGCTCCTTTCATTCAGTCAGTAGCTTCAATCATTTCTGGACGTTTTTCAATGGCAAAAATCAATGAATATTGTAAATGCACAAACAGTAATTTCTCCGCATTGCAAGGTGCAATTCTGAAATTTTTTGCTTTTTCCTGCTCCTCTTAGCATGATAAAGAAGATTCAAAGAGAGTGAGATGCCAGCTCCTTTCATTCAGTCAGTAGCTACAAACATTTCTGGTATATGAATAACATGATGTTTTTCAATGGCAAAAATCAATGAATATTGTAAATGCACAAACAGTAATTTCTCCGCATTGCAAGGTGCAATTCTGAAATTTTTTGCTTTTTCCTGCTCCTCTTAGCATGATAAAGAAGATTCAAAGAGAGTGAGATGCCAGCTCCTTTCATTCAGTCAGTAGCTTCAATCATTTCTGGACGTTTTTCAATGGCAAAAATCAATGAATATTGTAAATGCACAAACAGTAATTTCTCCGCATTGCAAGGTGCAATTCTGAAATTTTTTGCTTTTTCCTGCTCCTCTTAGCATGATAAAGAAGATTCAAAGAGAGTGAGATGCCAGCTCCTTTCATTCAGTCAGTAGCTTCAATCATTTCTGGACGTTTTTCAATGGCAAAAATCAATGAATATTGTAAATGCACAAACAGTAATTTCTCCGCATTGCAAGGTGCAATTCTGAAATTTTTTGCTTTTTCCTGCTCCTCTTAGCATGACAAAGAAGATTCAAAGAGAGTAAGATGCCAGCTCCTTTCATTCAGTCAGTAGCTTCAATCATTTCTGGTATATGAATAACATGATGTTTTTCAATGGCAAAAATCAATGAATATTGTAAATGCACAAACAGTAATTTCTCCGCATTGCAAGGTGCAATTCTGAAATTTTTTGCTTTTTCCTGCTCCTCTTAGCATGATAAAGAAGATTCAAAGAGAGTGAGATGCCAGCTCCTTTCATTCAGTCAGTAGCTTCAATCATTTCTGGACGTTTTTCAATGGCAAAAATCAATGAATATTGTAAATGCACAAACAGTAATTTCTCCGCATTGCAAGGTGCAATTCTGAAATTTTTTGCTTTTTCCTGCTCCTCTTAGCATGATAAAGAAGATTCAAAGAGAGTGAGATGCCAGCTCCTTTCATTCAGTCAGTAGCTTCAATCATTTCTGGACGTTTTTCAATGGCAAAAATCAATGAATATTGTAAATGCACAAACAGAAATTTCTCCGCATTGCAAGGTGCAATTCTGAAATTTTTTGCTTTTTCCTGCTCCTCTTAGCATGATAAAGAAGATTCAAAGAGAGTGAGATGCCAGCTCCTTTCATTCAGTCAGTAGCTTCAATCATTTCTGGTATATGAATAACATGATGTTTTTCAATTGCAAAAATCAATGAATATTGTAAATGCACAAACAGTAATTTCTCCGCATTGCAAGTTGCAATTCTGAAATTTTTTGCTTTTTCCTGCTCCTCTTAGCATGATAAAGAAGATTCAAAGAGAGTGAGATGCCAGCTCCTTTCATTCAGTCAGTAGCTTCAATCATTTCTGGACGTTTTTCAATGGCAAAAATCAATGAATATTGTAAATGCACAAACAGTAATTTCTCCGCATTGCAAGGTGCAATTCTGAAATTTTTTGCTTTTTCCTGCTCCTCTTAGCATGATAAAGAAGATTCAAAGAGAGTGAGATGCCAGCTCCTTTCATTCAGTCAGTAGCTTCAATCATTTCTGGACGTTTTTCAATGGCAAAAATCAATGAATATTGTAAATGCACAAACAGTAATTTCTCCGCATTGCAAGGTGCAATTCTGAAATTTTTTGCTTTTTCCTGCTCCTCTTAGCATGATAAAGAAGATTCAAAGAGAGTGAGATGCCAGCTCCTTTCATTCAGTCAGTAGCTTCAAACATTTCTGGTATATGAATAACATGATGTTTTTCAATGGCAAAAATCAATGAATATTGTAAAAGCACAAACAGTAATTTCTCCGCATTGCAAGGTGCAATTCTGAAATTTTTTGCTTTTTCCTGCTCCTCTTAGCATGATAAAGAAGATTCAAAGAGAGTGAGATGCCAGCTCCTTTCATTCAGTCAGTAGCTTCAATCATTTCTGGACGTTTTTCAATGGCAAAAATCAATGAATATTGTAAATGCACAAACAGTAATTTCTCCGCATTGCAAGGTGCAATTCTGAAATTTTTTGCTTTTTCCTGCTCCTCTTAGCATGATAAAGAAGATTCAAAGAGAGTGAGATGCCAGCTCCTTTCATTCAGTCAGTAGCTTCAATCATTTCTGGTATATGAATAACATGATGTTTTTCAATGGCAAAAATCAATGAATATTGTAAATGCACAAACAGTAATTTCTCCACATTGCAAGGTGCAATTCTGAAATTTTTTGCTTTTTCCTGCTCCTCTTAGCATGATAAAGAAGATTCAAAGAGAGTGAGATGCCAGCTCCTTTCATTCAGTCAGTAGCTTCAATCATTTCTGGACGTTTTTCAATGGCAAAAATCAATGAATATTGTAAATGCACAAACAGTAATTTCTCCGCATTGCAAGGTGCAATTCTGAAATTTTTTGCTTTTTCCTGCTCCTCTTAGCATGATAAAGAAGATTCAAAGAGCGCGAGATGCCAGCTCCTTTCATTCAGTCAGTAGCTTCAATCATTTCTGGTATATGAATAACATGATGTTTTTCAATGGCAAAAATCAATGAATATTGTAAATGCACAAACAGTAATTTCTCCGCATTGCAAGGTGCAATTCTGAAATTTTTTGCTTTTTCCTGCTCCTCTTAGCATGATAAAGAAGATTCAAAGAGAGTGAGATGCCAGCTCCTTTCATTCAGTCAGTAGCTTCAATCATTTCTGGACGTTTTTCAATGGCAAAAATCAATGAATATTGTAAATGCACAAACAGTAATTTCTCCGCATTGCAAGGTGCAATTCTGAAATTTTTTGCTTTTTCCTGCTCCTCTTAGCATGATAAAGAAGATTCAAAGAGAGTGAGATGCCAGCTCCTTTCATTCAGTCAGTAGCTTCAAACATTTCTGGTATATGAATAACATGATGTTTTTCAATGGCAAAAATCAATGAATATTGTAAATGCACAAACAGTAATTTCTCCGCATTGCAAGGTGCAATTCTGAAATTTTTTGCTTTTTCCTGCTCCTCTTAGCATGATAAAGAAGATTCAAAGAGAGTGAGATGCCAGCTCCTTTCATTCAGTCAGTAGCTTCAATCATTTCTGGACGTTTTTCAATGGCAAAAATCAATGAATATTGTAAATGCACAAACAGTAATTTCTCCGCATTGCAAGGTGCAATTCTGAAATTTTTTGCTTTTTCCTGCTCCTCTTAGCATGATAAAGAAGATTCAAAGAGAGTGAGATGCCAGCTCCTTTCATTCAGTCAGTAGCTTCAATCATTTCTGGACGTTTTTCAATGGCAAAAATCAATGAATATTGTAAATGCACAAACAGTAATTTCTCCGCATTGCAAGGTGCAATTCTGAAATTTTTTGCTTTTTCCTGCTCCTCTTAGCATGATAAAGAAGATTCAAAGAGAGTGAGATGCCAGCTCCTTTCATTCAGTCAGTAGCTTCAATTATTTCTGGTATATGAATAACATGATGTTTTTCAATGGCAAAAATCAATGAATATTGTAAATGCACAAACAGTAATTTCTCCGCATTGCAAGGTGCAATTCTGAAATTTTTTGCTTTTTCCTGCTCCTCTTAGCATGATAAAGAAGATTCAAAGAGAGTGAGATGCCAGCTCCTTTCATTCAGTCAGTAGCTTCAATCATTTCTGGACGTTTTTCAATGGCAAAAATCAATGAATATTGTAAATGCACAAACAGTAATTTCTCCGCATTGCAAGGTGCAATTCTGAAATTTTTTGCTTTTTCCTGCTCCTCTTAGCATGATAAAGAAGATTCAAAGAGAGTGAGATGCCAGCTCCTTTCATTCAGTCAGTAGCTTCAATCATTTCTGGTATATGAATAACATGATGTTTTTCAATGGCAAAAATCAATGAATATTGTAAATGCACAAACAGTAATTTCTCCGCATTGCAAGTTGCAATTCTGAAATTTTTTGCTTTTTCCTGCTCCTCTTAGCATGATAAAGAAGATTCAAAGAGAGTGAGATGCCAGCTCCTTTCATTCAGTCAGTAGCTTCAATTATTTCTGGACGTTTTTCAATGGCAAAAATCAATGAATATTGTAAATGCACAAACAGTAATTTCTCCGCATTGCAAGGTGCAATTCTGAAATTTTTTGCTTTTTCCTGCTCCTCTTAGCATGATAAAGAAGATTCAAAGATAGTGAGATGCCAGCTCCTTTCATTCAGTCAGTTGCTTCAATCATTTCTGGACGTTTTTCAATGGCAAAAATCAATGAATATTGTAAATGCACAAACAGTAATTTCTCCGCATTGCAAGGTGCAATTCTGAAATTTTTTGCTTTTTCCTGCTCCTCTTAGCATGATAAAGAAGATTCAAAGAGAGTGAGATGCCAGCTCCTTTCATTCAGTCAGTAGCTTCAATCATTTCTGGACGTTTTTCAATGGCAAAAATCAATGAATATTGTAAATGCACAAACAGTAATTTCTCCGCATTGCAAGGTGCAATTCTGAAATTTTTTGCTTTTTCCTGCTCCTCTTTGCATGATAAAGAAGATTCAAAGAGAGTGAGATGCCAGCTCCTTTCATTCAGTCAGTAGCTTCAATCATTTCTGGTATATGAATAACATGATGTTTTTCAATGGCAAAAATCAATGAATATTGTAAATGCACAAACAGTAATTTCTCCGCATTGCAAGGTGCAATTCTGAAATTTTTGGCTTTTTCCTGCTCCTCTTAGCATGATAAGGAAGATTCAAAGAGAGTGAGATGCCAGCTCCTTTCATTCAGTCAGTAGCTTCAATCATTTCTGGATGTTTTTCAATGGCAAAAATCAATGAATATTGTAAATGCACAAACAGTAATTTCTCCGCATTGCAAGGTGCAATTCTGAAATTTCTTGCATTTTCCTGCTCCTCTTAGCATGATAAAGAAGATTCAAAGAGAGTGAGATGCCAGCTCCTTTCATTCAGTCAGTAGCTTCAATAATTTCTGGACGTTTTTCAATGGCAAAAATCAATGAATATTGTAAATGCACAAACAGTAATTTCTCCGCATTGCAAGGTGCAATTCTGAAATTTTTTGCTTTTTCCTGCTCCTCTTAGCATGATAAAGAAGATTCAAAGAGAGTGAGATGCCAGCTCCTTTCATTCAGTCAGTAGCTTCAAACATTTCTGGTATATGAATAACATGATGTTTTTCAATGGCAAAAATCAATGAATATTGTAAATGCACAAACAGTAATTTCTCCGCATTGCAAGGTGCAATTCTGAAATTTTTTGCTTTTTCCTGCTCCTCTTAGCATGATAAAGAAGATTCAAAGAGAGTGAGATGCCAGCTCCTTTCATTCAGTCAGTAGCTTCAATCATTTCTGGACGTTTTTCAATGGCAAAAATCAATGAATATTGTAAATGCACAAACAGTAATTTCTCCGCATTGCAAGGTGCAATTCTGAAATTTTTTGCTTTTTCCTGCTCCTCTTAGCATGATAAAGAAGATTCAAAGAGAGTGAGATGCCAGCTCCTTTCATTCAGTCAGTAGCTTCAATCATTTCTGGACGTTTTTCAATGGCAAAAATCAATGAATATTGTAAATGCACAAACAGTAATTTCTCCGCATTGCAAGGTGCAATTCTGAAATTTTTTGCTTTTTCCTGCTCCTCTTAGCATGATAAAGAAGATTCAAAGAGAGTGAGATGCCAGCTCCTTTCATTCAGTCAGTAGCTTCAATCATTTCTGGACGTTTTTCAATGGCAAAAATCAATGAATATTGTAAATGCACAAACAGTAATTTCTCCGCATTGCAAGGTGCAATTCTGAAATTTTTTGCTTTTTCCTGCTCCTCTTAGCATGATAAAGAAGATTCAAAGAGAGTGAGATGCCAGCTCCTTTCATTCAGTCAGTAGCTTCAATCATTTCTGGTATATGAATAACATGATGTTTTTCAATGGCAAAAATCAATGAATATTGTAAATGCACAAACAGTAATTTCTCCGCATTGCAAGTTGCAATTCTGAAATTTTTTGCTTTTTCCTGCTCCTCTTAGCATGATAAAGAAGATTCAAAGAGAGTGAGATGCCAGCTCCTTTCATTCAGTCAGTAGCTTCAATCATTTCTGGACGTTTTTCAATGGCAAAAATCAATGAATATTGTAAATGCACAAACAGTAATTTCTCCGCATTGCAAGGTGCAATTCTGAAATTTTTTGCTTTTTCCTGCTCCTCTTAGCATGATAAAGAAGATTCAAAGAGAGTGAGATGCCAGCTCCTTTCATTCAGTCAGTAGCTTCAAACATTTCTGGTATATGAATAACATGATGTTTTTCAATGGCAAAAATCAATGAATATTGTAAAAGCACAAACAGTAATTTCTCCGCATTGCAAGGTGCAATTCTGAAATTTTTTGCTTTTTCCTGCTCCTCTTAGCATGGTAAAGAAGATTCAAAGAGAGTGAGATGCCAGCTCCTTTCATTCAGTCAGTAGCTTCAATCATTTCTGGACGTTTTTCAATGGCAAAAATCAATGAATATTGTAAATGCACAAACAGTAATTTCTCCGCATTGCAAGGTGCAATTCTGAAATTTTTTGCTTTTTCCTGCTCCTCTTAGCATGATAAAGAAGATTCAAAGAGAGTGAGATGCCAGCTCCTTTCATTCAGTCAGTAGCTTCAATCATTTCTGGTATATGAATAACATGATGTTTTTCAATGGCAAAAATCAATGAATATTGTAAATGCACAAACAGTAATTTCTCCACATTGCAAGGTGCAATTCTGAAATTTTTTGCTTTTTCCTGCTCCTCTTAGCATGATAAAGAAGATTCAAAGAGAGTGAGATGCCAGCTCCTTTCATTCAGTCAGTAGCTTCAATCTCTTCTGGACGTTTTTCAATGGCAAAAATCAATGAATATTGTAAATGCACAAACAGTAATTTCTCCGCATTGCAAGGTGCAATTCTGAAATTTTTTGCTTTTTCCTGCTCCTCTTAGCATGATAAAGAAGATTCAAAGAGAGCGAGATGCCAGCTCCTTTCATTCAGTCAGTAGCTTCAATCATTTCTGGTATATGAATAACATGATGTTTTTCAATGGCAAAAATCAATGAATATTGTAAATGCACAAACAGTAATTTCTCCGCATTGCAAGGTGCAATTCTGAAATTTTTTGCTTTTTCCTGCTCCTCTTAGCATGATAAAGAAGATTCAAAGAGAGTGAGATGCCAGCTCCTTTCATTCAGTCAGTAGCTTCAATCATTTCTGGACGTTTTTCAATGGCAAAAATCAATGAATATTGTAAATGCACAAACAGTAATTTCTCCGCATTGCAAGGTGCAATTCTGAAATTTTTTGCTTTTTCCTGCTCCTCTTAGCATGATAAAGAAGATTCAAAGAGAGTGAGATGCCAGCTCCTTTCATTCAGTCAGTAGCTTCAAACATTTCTGGTATATGAATAACATGATGTTTTTCAATGGCAAAAATCAATGAATATTGTAAATGCACAAACAGTAATTTCTCCGCATTGCAAGGTGCAATTCTGAAATTTTTTGCTTTTTCCTGCTCCTCTTAGCATGATAAAGAAGATTCAAAGAGAGTGAGATGCCAGCTCCTTTCATTCAGTCAGTAGCTTCAATCATTTCTGGACGTTTTTCAATGGCAAAAATCAATGAATATTGTAAATGCACAAACAGTAATTTCTCCGCATTGCAAGGTGCAATTCTGAAATTTTTTGCTTTTTCCTGCTCCTCTTAGCATTATAAAGAAGATTCAAAGAGAGTGAGATGCCAGCTCCTTTCATTCAGTCAGTAGCTTCAATCATTTCTGGACGTTTTTCAATGGCAAAAATCAATGAATATTGTAAATGCACAAACAGTAATTTCTCCGCATTGCAAGGTGCAATTCTGAAATTTTTTGCTTTTTCCTGCTCCTCTTAGCATGATAAAGAAGATTCAAAGAGAGTGAGATGCCAGCTCCTTTCATTCAGTCAGTAGCTTCAATCATTTCTGGTATATGAATAACATGATGTTTTTCAATGGCAAAAATCAATGAATATTGTAAATGCACAAACAGTAATTTCTCCGCATTGCAAGTTGCAATTCTGAAATTTTTTGCTTTTTCCTGCTCCTCTTAGCATGATAAAGAAGATTCAAAGAGAGTGAGATGCCAGCTCCTTTCATTCAGTCAGTAGCTTCAATCATTTCTGGACGTTTTTCAATGGCAAAAATCAATGAATATTGTAAATGCACAAACAGTAATTTCTCCGCATTGCAAGGTGCAATTCTGAAATTTTTTGCTTTTTCCTGCTCCTCTTAGCATGATAAAGAAGATTCAAAGAGAGTGAGATGCCAGCTCCTTTCATTCAGTCAGTAGCTTCAATCATTTCTGGACGTTTTTCAATGGCAAAAATCAATGAATATTGTAAATGCACAAACACTAATTTCTCCGCATTGCAAGGTGCAATTCTGAAATTTTTTGCTTTTTCCTGCTCCTCTTAGCATGATAAAGAAGATTCAAAGAGAGTGAGATGCCAGCTCCTTTCATTCAGTCAGTAGCTTCAAACATTTCTGGTATATGAATAACATGATGTTTTTCAATGGCAAAAATCAATGAATATTGTAAAAGCACAAACAGTAATTTCTCCGCATTGCAAGGTGCAATTCTGAAATTTTTTGCTTTTTCCTGCTCCTCTTAGCATGATAAAGAAGATTCAAAGAGAGTGAGATGCCAGCTCCTTTCATTCAGTCAGTAGCTTCAATCATTTCTGGACGTTTTTCAATGGCAAAAATCAATGAATATTGTAAATGCACAAACAGTAATTTCTCCGCATTGCAAGGTGCAATTCTGAAATTTTTTGCTTTTTCCTGCTCCTCTTAGCATGATAAAGAAGATTCAAAGAGAGTGAGATGCCAGCTCCTTTCATTCAGTCAGTAGCTTCAATCATTTCTGGTATATGAATAACATGATGTTTTTCAATGGCAAAAATCAATGAATATTGTAAATGCACAAACAGTAATTTCTCCACATTGCAAGGTGCAATTCTGAAATTTTTTGCTTTTTCCTGCTCCTCTTAGCATGATAAAGAAGATTCAAAGAGAGTGAGATGCCAGCTCCTTTCATTCAGTCAGTAGCTTCAATCATTTCTGGACGTTTTTCAATGGCAAAAATCAATGAATATTGTAAATGCACAAACAGTAATTTCTCCGCATTGCAAGGTGCAATTCTGAAATTTTTTGCTTTTTCCTGCTCCTCTTAGCATGATAAAGAAGATTCAAAGAGAGCGAGATGCCAGCTCCTTTCATTCAGTCAGTAGCTTCAATCATTTCTGGTATATGAATAACATGATGTTTTTCAATGGCAAAAATCAATGAATATTGTAAATGCACAAACAGTAATTTCTCAGCATTGCAAGGTGCAATTCTGAAATTTTTTGCTTTTTCCTGCTCCTCTTAGCATGATAAAGAAGATTCAAAGAGAGTGAGATGCCAGCTCCTTTCATTCAGTCAGTAGCTTCAAACATTTCTGGTATATGAATAACATGATGTTTTTCAATGGCAAAAATCAATGAATATTGTAAATGCACAAACAGTAATTTCTCCGCATTGCAAGGTGCAATTCTGAAATTTTTTGCTTTTTCCTGCTCCTCTTAGCATGATAAAGAAGATTCAAAGAGAGTGAGATGCCAGCTCCTTTCATTCAGTCAGTAGCTTCAAACATTTCTGGTATATGAATAACATGATGTTTTTCAATGGCAAAAATCAATGAATATTGTAAATGCACAAACAGTAATTTCTCCGCATTGCAAGGTGCAATTCTGAAATTTTTTGCTTTTTCCTGCTCCTCTTAGCATGATAAAGAAGATTCAAAGAGAGTGAGATGCCAGCTCCTTTCATTCAGTCAGTAGCTTCAATCATTTCTGGACGTTTTTCAATGGCAAAAATCAATGAATATTGTAAATGCACAAACAGTAATTTCTCCGCATTGCAAGGTGCAATTCTGAAATTTTTTGCTTTTTCCTGCTCCTCTTAGCATGATAAAGAAGATTCAAAGAGAGTGAGATGCCAGCTCCTTTCATTCAGTCAGTAGCTTCAATCATTTCTGGACGTTTTTCAATGGCAAAAATCAATGAATATTGTAAATGCACAAACAGTAATTTCTCCGCATTGCAAGGTGCAATTCTGAAATTTTTTGCTTTTTCCTGCTCCTCTTAGCATGATAAAGAAGATTCAAAGAGAGTGAGATGCCAGCTCCTTTCATTCAGTCAGTAGCTTCAATCATTTCTGGACGTTTTTCAATGGCAAAAATCAATGAATATTGTAAATGCACAAACAGTAATTTCTCCGCATTGCAAGGTGCAATTCTGAAATTTTTTGCTTTTTCCTGCTCCTCTTAGCATGATAAAGAAGATTCAAAGAGAGTGAGATGCCAGCTCCTTTCATTCAGTCAGTAGCTTCAATCATTTCTGGTATATGAATAACATGATGTTTTTCAATGGCAAAAATCAATGAATATTGTAAATGCACAAACAGTAATTTCTCCGCATTGCAAGGTGCAATTCTGAAATTTTTTGCTTTTTCCTGCTCCTCTTAGCATGATAAAGAAGATTCAAAGAGAGTGAGATGCCAGCTCCTTTCATTCAGTCAGCAGCTTCAATCATTTCTGGACATTTTTCAATGGCAAAAATCAATGAATATTGTAAATGCACAAACAGTAATTTCTCCGCATTGCAAGGTGCAATTCTGAAATTTTTTGCTTTTTCCTGCTCCTCTTAGCATGATAAAGAAGATTCAAAGAGAGTGAGATGCCAGCTCCTTTCATTCAGTCAGTAGCTTCAAACATTTCTGGTATATGAATAACATGATGTTTTTCAATGGCAAAAATCAATGAATATTGTAAATGCACAAACAGTAATTTCTCCGCATTGCAAGTTGCAATTCAGAAATTTTTTGCTTTTTCCTGCTCCTCTTAGCATGATAAAGAAGATTCAAAGAGAGTGAGATGCCAGCTCCTTTCATTCAGTCAGTAGCTTCAATTATTTCTGGACGTTTTTCAATGGCAAAAATCAATGAATATTGTAAATGCACAAACAGTAATTTCTCCGCATTGCAAGGTGCAATTCTGAAATTTTTTGCTTTTTCCTGCTCCTCTTAGCATGATAAAGAAGATTCAAAGAGAGTGAGATGCCAGCTCCTTTCATTCAGTCAGTTGCTTCAATCATTTCTGGACGTTTTTCAATGGCAAAAATCAATGAATATTGTAAATGCACAAACAGTAATTTCTCCGCATTGCAAGGTGCAATTCTGAAATTTTTTGCTTTTTCCTGCTCCTCTTAGCATGATAAAGAAGATTCAAAGAGAGTGAGATGCCAGCTCCTTTCATTCAGTCAGTAGCTTCAATCATTTCTGGACGTTTTTCAATGGCAAAAATCAATGAATATTGTAAATGCACAAACAGTAATTTCTCCGCATTGCAAGGTGCAATTCTGAAATTTTTTGCTTTTTCCTGCTCCTCTTAGCATGATAAAGAAGATTCAAAGAGAGCGAGATGCCAGCTCCTTTCATTCAGTCAGTAGCTTCAATCATTTCTGGTATATGAATAACATGATGTTTTTCAATGGCAAAAATCAATGAATATTGTAAATGCACAAACAGTAATTTCTCAGCATTGCAAGGTGCAATTCTGAAATTTTTTGCTTTTTCCTGCTCCTCTTAGCATGATAAAGAAGATTCAAAGAGAGTGAGATGCCAGCTCCTTTCATTCAGTCAGTAGCTTCAATCATTTCTGGACGTTTTTCAATGGCAAAAATCAATGAATATTGTAAATGCACAAACAGTAATTTCTCCGCATTGCAAGGTGCAATTCTGAAATTTTTTGCTTTTTCCTGCTCCTCTTAGCATGATAAAGAAGATTCAAAGAGAGTGAGATGCCAGCTCCTTTCATTCAGTCAGTAGCTTCAAACATTTCTGGTATATGAATAACATGATGTTTTTCAATGGCAAAAATCAATGAATATTGTAAATGCACAAACAGTAATTTCTCCGCATTGCAAGGTGCAATTCTGAAATTTTTTGCTTTTTCCTGCTCCTCTTAGCATGATAAAGAAGATTCAAAGAGAGTGAGATGCCAGCTCCTTTCATTCAGTCAGTAGCTTCAATCATTTCTGGACGTTTTTCAATGGCAAAAATCAATGAATATTGTAAATGCACAAACAGTAATTTCTCCGCATTGCAAGGTGCAATTCTGAAATTTTTTGCTTTTTCCTGCTCCTCTTAGCATGATAAAGAAGATTCAAAGAGAGTGAGATGCCAGCTCCTTTCATTCAGTCAGTAGCTTCAATCATTTCTGGACGTTTTTCAATGGCAAAAATCAATGAATATTGTAAATGCACAAACAGTAATTTCTCCGCATTGCAAGGTGCAATTCTGAAATTTTTTGCTTTTTCCTGCTCCTCTTAGCATGATAAAGAAGATTCAAAGAGAGTGAGATGCCAGCTCCTTTCATTCAGTCAGTAGCTTCAATCATTTCTGGTATATGAATAACATGATGTTTTTCAATGGCAAAAATTAATGAATATTGTAAATGCACAAACAGTAATTTCTCCGCATTGCAAGGTGCAATTCTGAAATTTTTTGCTTTTTCCTGCTCCTCTTAGCATGATAAAGAAGATTCAAAGAGAGTGAGATGCCAGCTCCTTTCATTCAGTCAGCAGCTTCAATCATTTCTGGACATTTTTCAATGGCAAAAATCAATGAATATTGTAAATGCACAAACAGTAATTTCTCCGCATTGCAAGGTGCAATTCTGAAATTTTTTGCTTTTTCCTGCTCCTCTTAGCATGATAAAGATGATTCAAAGAGAGTGAGATGCCAGCTCCTTTCATTCAGTCAGTAGCTTCAAACATTTCTGGTATATGAATAACATGATGTTTTTCAATGGCAAAAATCAATGAATATTGTAAATGCACAAACAGTAATTTCTCCGCATTGCAAGTTGCAATTCAGAAATTTTTTGCTTTTTCCTGCTCCTCTTAGCATGATAAAGAAGATTCAAAGAGAGTGAGATGCCAGCTCCTTTCATTCAGTCAGTAGCTTCAATTATTTCTGGACGTTTTTCAATGGCAAAAATCAATGAATATTGTAAATGCACAAACAGTAATTTCTCCGCATTGCAAGGTGCAATTCTGAAATTTTTTGCTTTTTCCTGCTCCTCTTAGCATGATAAAGAAGATTCAAAGAGAGTGAGATGCCAGCTCCTTTCATTCAGTCAGTTGCTTCAATCATTTCTGGACGTTTTTCAATGGCAAAAATCAATGAATATTGTAAATGCACAAACAGTAATTTCTCCGCATTGCAAGGTGCAATTCTGAAATTTTTTGCTTTTTCCTGCTCCTCTTAGCATGATAAAGAAGATTCAAAGAGAGTGAGATGCCAGCTCCTTTCATTCAGTCAGTAGCTTCAATCATTTCTGGACGTTTTTCAATGGCAAAAATCAATGAATATTGTAAATGCACAAACAGTAATTTCTCCGCATTGCAAGGTGCAATTCTGAAATTTTTTGCTTTTTCCTGCTCCTCTTTGCATGATAAAGAAGATTCAAAGAGAGTGAGATGCTAGCTCCTTTCATTCAGTCAGTAGCTTCAATCATTTCTGGTATATGAATAACATGATGTTTTTCAATGGCAAAAATCAATGAATATTGTAAATGCACAAACAGTAATTTCTCCGCATTGCAAGGTGCAATTCTGAAATTTTTTGCTTTTTCCTGCTCCTCTTAGCATGATAAAGAAGATTCAAAGAGAGTGAGATGCCAGCTCCTTTCATTCAGTCAGTAGCTTCAAACATTTCTGGTATATGAATAACATGATGTTTTTCAATGGCAAAAATCAATGAATATTGTAAATGCACAAACAGTAATTTCTCCGCATTGCAAGGTGCAATTCTGAAATTTTTTGCTTTTTCCTGCTCCTCTTAGCATGATAAAGAAGATTCAAAGAGAGTGAGATGCCAGCTCCTTTCATTCAGTCAGTAGCTTCAATCATTTCTGGACGTTTTTCAATGGCAAAAATCAATGAATATTGTAAATGCACAAACAGTAATTTCTCCGCATTGCAAGGTGCAATTCTGAAATTTTTTGCTTTTTCCTGCTCCTCTTAGCATGATAAAGAAGATTCAAAGAGAGTGAGATGCCAGCTCCTTTCATTCAGTCAGTAGCTTCAATCATTTCTGGACGTTTTTCAATGGCAAAAATCAATGAATATTGTAAATGCACAAACAGTAATTTCTCCGCATTGCAAGGTGCAATTCTGAAATTTTTTGCTTTTTCCTGCTCCTCTTAGCATGATAAAGAAGATTCAAAGAGAGTGAGATGCCAGCTCCTTTCATTCAGTCAGTAGCTTCAATCATTTCTGGACGTTTTTCAATGGCAAAAATCAATGAATATTGTAAATGCACAAACAGTAATTTCTCCGCATTGCAAGGTGCAATTCTGAAATTTTTTGCTTTTTCCTGCTCCTCTTAGCATGATAAAGAAGATTCAAAGAGAGTGAGATGCCAGCTCCTTTCATTCAGTCAGTAGCTTCAATCATTTCTGGTATATGAATAACATGATGTTTTTCAATGGCAAAAATCAATGAATATTGTAAATGCACAAACAGTAATTTCTCCGCATTGCAAGGTGCAATTCTGAAATTTTTTGCTTTTTCCTGCTCCTCTTAGCATGATAAAGAAGATTCAAAGAGAGTGAGATGCCAGCTCCTTTCATTCAGTCAGCAGCTTCAATCATTTCTGGACATTTTTCAATGGCAAAAATCAATGAATATTGTAAATGCACAAACAGTAATTTCTCCGCATTGCAAGGTGCAATTCTGAAATTTTTTGCTTTTTCCTGCTCCTCTTAGCATGATAAAGAAGATTCAAAGAGAGTGAGATGCCAGCTCCTTTCATTCAGTCAGTAGCTTCAAACATTTCTGGTATATGAATAACATGATGTTTTTCAATGGCAAAAATCAATGAATATTGTAAAAGCACAAACAGTAATTTCTCCGCATTGCAAGGTGCAATTCTGAAATTTTTTGCTTTTTCCTGCTCCTCTTAGCATGATAAAGAAGATTCAAAGAGAGTGAGATGCCAGCTCCTTTCATTCAGTCAGTAGCTTCAATCATTTCTGGACGTTTTTCAATGGCAAAAATCAATGAATATTGTAAATGCACAAACAGTAATTTCTCCGCATTGCAAGGTGCAATTCTGAAATTTTTTGCTTTTTCCTGCTCCTCTTAGCATGATAAAGAAGATTCAAAGAGAGTGAGATGCCAGCTCCTTTCATTCAGTCAGTAGCTTCAATCATTTCTGGTATATGAATAACATGATGTTTTTCAATGGCAAAAATCAATGAATATTGTAAATGCACAAACAGTAATTTCTCCGCATTGCAAGTTGCAATTCAGAAATTTTTTGCTTTTTCCTGCTCCTCTTAGCATGATAAAGAAGATTCAAAGAGAGTGAGATGCCAGCTCCTTTCATTCAGTCAGTAGCTTCAATTATTTCTGGACGTTTTTCAATGGCAAAAATCAATGAATATTGTAAATGCACAAACAGTAATTTCTCCGCATTGCAAGGTGCAATTCTGAAATTTTTTGCTTTTTCCTGCTCCTCTTAGCATGATAAAGAAGATTCAAAGAGAGTGAGATGCCAGCTCCTTTCATTCAGTCAGTTGCTTCAATCATTTCTGGACGTTTTTCAATGGCAAAAATCAATGAATATTGTAAATGCACAAACAGTAATTTCTCCGCATTGCAAGGTGCAATTCTGAAATTTTTTGCTTTTTCCTGCTCCTCTTAGCATGATAAAGAAGATTCAAAGAGAGTGAGATGCCAGCTCCTTTCATTCAGTCAGTAGCTTCAATCATTTCTGGACGTTTTTCAATGGCAAAAATCAATGAATATTGTAAATGCACAAACAGTAATTTCTCCGCATTGCAAGGTGCAATTCTGAAATTTTTTGCTTTTTCCTGCTCCTCTTAGCATGATAAAGAAGATTCAAAGAGAGCGAGATGCCAGCTCCTTTCATTCAGTCAGTAGCTTCAATCATTTCTGGTATATGAATAACATGATGTTTTTCAATGGCAAAAATCAATGAATATTGTAAATGCACAAACAGTAATTTCTCAGCATTGCAAGGTGCAATTCTGAAATTTTTTGCTTTTTCCTGCTCCTCTTAGCATGATAAAGAAGATTCAAAGAGAGTGAGATGCCAGCTCCTTTCATTCAGTCAGTAGCTTCAATCATTTCTGGACGTTTTTCAATGGCAAAAATCAATGAATATTGTAAATGCACAAACAGTAATTTCTCCGCATTGCAAGGTGCAATTCTGAAATTTTTTGCTTTTTCCTGCTCCTCTTAGCATGATAAAGAAGATTCAAAGAGAGTGAGATGCCAGCTCCTTTCATTCAGTCAGTAGCTTCAAACATTTCTGGTATATGAATAACATGATGTTTTTCAATGGCAAAAATCAATGAATATTGTAAATGCACAAACAGTAATTTCTCCGCATTGCAAGGTGCAATTCTGAAATTTTTTGCTTTTTCCTGCTCCTCTTAGCATGATAAAGAAGATTCAAAGAGAGTGAGATGCCAGCTCCTTTCATTCAGTCAGTAGCTTCAATCATTTCTGGACGTTTTTCAATGGCAAAAATCAATGAATATTGTAAATGCACAAACAGTAATTTCTCCGCATTGCAAGGTGCAATTCTGAAATTTTTTGCTTTTTCCTGCTCCTCTTAGCATGATAAAGAAGATTCAAAGAGAGTGAGATGCCAGCTCCTTTCATTCAGTCAGTAGCTTCAATCATTTCTGGACGTTTTTCAATGGCAAAAATCAATGAATATTGTAAATGCACAAACAGTAATTTCTCCGCATTGCAAGGTGCAATTCTGAAATTTTTTGCTTTTTCCTGCTCCTCTTAGCATGATAAAGAAGATTCAAAGAGAGTGAGATGCCAGCTCCTTTCATTCAGTCAGTAGCTTCAATCATTTCTGGTATATGAATAACATGATGTTTTTCAATGGCAAAAATTAATGAATATTGTAAATGCACAAACAGTAATTTCTCCGCATTGCAAGGTGCAATTCTGAAATTTTTTGCTTTTTCCTGCTCCTCTTAGCATGATAAAGAAGATTCAAAGAGAGTGAGATGCCAGCTCCTTTCATTCAGTCAGCAGCTTCAATCATTTCTGGACATTTTTCAATGGCAAAAATCAATGAATATTGTAAATGCACAAACAGTAATTTCTCCGCATTGCAAGGTGCAATTCTGAAATTTTTTGCTTTTTCCTGCTCCTCTTAGCATGATAAAGATGATTCAAAGAGAGTGAGATGCCAGCTCCTTTCATTCAGTCAGTAGCTTCAAACATTTCTGGTATATGAATAACATGATGTTTTTCAATGGCAAAAATCAATGAATATTGTAAAAGCACAAACAGTAATTTCTCCGCATTGCAAGGTGCAATTCTGAAATTTTTTGCTTTTTCCTGCTCCTCTTAGCATGATAAAGAAGATTCAAAGAGAGTGAGATGCCAGCTCCTTTCATTCAGTCAGTAGCTTCAATCATTTCTGGACGTTTTTCAATGGCAAAAATCAATGAATATTGTAAATGCACAAACAGTAATTTCTCCGCATTGCAAGGTGCAATTCTGAAATTTTTTGCTTTTTCCTGCTCCTCTTAGCATGATAAAGAAGATTCAAAGAGAGTGAGATGCCAGCTCCTTTCATTCAGTCAGTAGCTTCAATCATTTCTGGTATATGAATAACATGATGTTTTTCAATGGCAAAAATCAATGAATATTGTAAATGCACAAACAGTAATTTCTCCGCATTGCAAGTTGCAATTCAGAAATTTTTTGCTTTTTCCTGCTCCTCTTAGCATGATAAAGAAGATTCAAAGAGAGTGAGATGCCAGCTCCTTTCATTCAGTCAGTAGCTTCAATTATTTCTGGACGTTTTTCAATGGCAAAAATCAATGAATATTGTAAATGCACAAACAGTAATTTCTCCGCATTGCAAGGTGCAATTCTGAAATTTTTTGCTTTTTCCTGCTCCTCTTAGCATGATAAAGAAGATTCAAAGAGAGTGAGATGCCAGCTCCTTTCATTCAGTCAGTTGCTTCAATCATTTCTGGACGTTTTTCAATGGCAAAAATCAATGAATATTGTAAATGCACAAACAGTAATTTCTCCGCATTGCAAGGTGCAATTCAGAAATTTTTTGCTTTTTCCTGCTCCTCTTAGCATGATAAAGAAGATTCAAAGAGAGTGAGATGCCAGCTCCTTTCATTCAGTCAGTAGCTTCAATTATTTCTGGACGTTTTTCAATGGCAAAAATCAATGAATATTGTAAATGCACAAACAGTAATTTCTCCGCATTGCAAGGTGCAATTCTGAAATTTTTTGCTTTTTCCTGCTCCTCTTAGCATGATAAAGAAGATTCAAAGAGAGTGAGATGCCAGCTCCTTTCATTCAGTCAGTTGCTTCAATCATTTCTGGACGTTTTTCAATGGCAAAAATCAATGAATATTGTAAATGCACAAACAGTAATTTCTCCGCATTGCAAGGTGCAATTCTGAAATTTTTTGCTTTTTCCTGCTCCTCTTAGCATGATAAAGAAGATTCAAAGAGAGTGAGATGCCAGCTCCTTTCATTCAGTCAGTAGCTTCAATCATTTCTGGACGTTTTTCAATGGCAAAAATCAATGAATATTGTAAATGCACAAACAGTAATTTCTCCGCATTGCAAGGTGCAATTCTGAAATTTTTTGCTTTTTCCTGCTCCTCTTTGCATGATAAAGAAGATTCAAAGAGAGTGAGATGCTAGCTCCTTTCATTCAGTCAGTAGCTTCAATCATTTCTGGTATATGAATAACATGATGTTTTTCAATGGCAAAAATCAATGAATATTGTAAATGCACAAACAGTAATTTCTCCGCATTGCAAGGTGCAATTCTGAAATTTTTGGCTTTTTCCTGCTCCTCTTAGCATGATAAAGAAGATTCAAAGAGAGTGAGATGCCAGCTCCTTTCATTCAGTCAGTAGCTTCAATCATTTCTGGATGTTTTTCAATGGCAAAAATCAATGAATATTGTAAATGCACAAACAGTAATTTCTCCGCATTGCAAGGTGCAATTCTGAAATTTCTTGCATTTTCCTGCTCCTCTTAGCATGATAAAGAAGATTCAAAGAGAGTGAGATGCCAGCTCCTTTCATTCAGTCAGTAGCTTTAATCATTTCTGGACGTTTTTCAATGGCAAAAATCAATGAATATTGTAAATGCACAAACAGTAATTTCTCCGCATTGCAAGGTGCAATTCTGAAATTTTTTGCTTTTTCCTGCTCCTCTTAGCATGATAAAGAAGATTCAAAGAGAGTGAGATGCCAGCTCCTTTCATTCAGTCAGTAGCTTCAAACATTTCTGGTATATGAATAACATGATGTTTTTCAATGGCAAAAATCAATGAATATTGTAAATGCACAAACAGTAATTTCTCCGCATTGCAAGGTGCAATTCTGAAATTTTTTGCTTTTTCCTGCTCCTCTTAGCATGATAAAGAAGATTCAAAGAGAGTGAGATGGCAGCTCCTTTCATTCAGTCAGTAGCTTCAATCATTTCTGGACGTTTTTCAATGGCAAAAATCAATGAATATTGTAAATGCACAAACAGTAATTTCTCCGCATTGCAAGGTGCAATTCTGAAATTTTTTGTTTTTTCCTGCTCCTCTTAGCATGATAAAGAAGATTCAAAGAGAGTGAGATGCCAGCTTCTTTCATTCAGTCAGTAGCTTCAAACATTTCTGGGATATGAATAACATGATGTTTTTCAATGGCAAAAATTAATGAATATTGTAAATGCACAAACAGTAATTTCTCCGCATTGCAAGGTGCAATTCTGAAATTTTTTGCTTTTTCCTGCTCCTCTTAGCATGATAAAGAAGATTCAAAGAGAGTGAGATGCCAGCTCCTTTCATTCAGTCAGTAGCTTCAATAATTTCTGGACGTTTTTCAATGGCAAAAATCAATGAATATTGTAAATGCACAAACAGTAATTTCTCCGCATTGCAAGGTGCAATTCTGAAATTTTTTGCTTTTTCCTGCTCCTCTTAGCATGATAAAGAAGATTCAAAGAGAGTGAGATGCCAGCTCCTTTCATTCAGTCAGTAGCTTCAATCATTTCTGGACGTTTTTCAATGGCAAAAATCAATGAATATTGTAAATGCACAAACAGTAATTTCTCCGCATTGCAAGGTGCAATTCTGAAATTTTTTGCTTTTTCCTGCTCCTCTTAGCATGATAAAGAAGATTCAAAGAGAGTGAGATGCCAGCTCCTTTCATTCAGTCAGTAGCTTCAATCATTTCTGGTATATGAATAACATGATGTTTTTCAATGGCAAAAATCAATGAATATTGTAAATGCACAAACAGTAATTTCTCCGCATTGCAAGTTGCAATTCTGAAATTTTTTGCTTTTTCCTGCTCCTCTTAGCATGATAAAGAAGATTCAAAGAGAGTGAGATGCCAGCTCCTTTCATTCAGTCAGTAGCTTCAATCATTTCTGGACGTTTTTCAATGGCAAAAATCAATGAATATTGTAAATGCACAAACAGTAATTTCTCCGCATTGCAAGGTGCAATTCTGAAATTTTTTGCTTTTTCCTGCTCCTCTTAGCATGATAAAGAAGATTCAAAGAGAGTGAGATGCCAGCTCCTTTCATTCAGTCAGTAGCTTCAATCATTTCTGGACGTTTTTCAATGGCAAAAATCAATGAATATTGTAAATGCACAAACAGTAATTTCTCCGCATTGCAAGGTGCAATTCTGAAATTTTTTGCTTTTTCCTGCTCCTCTTAGCATGATAAAGAAGATTCAAAGAGAGTGAGATGCCAGCTCCTTTCATTCAGTCAGTAGCTTCAAACATTTCTGGTATATGAATAACATGATGTTTTTCAATGGCAAAAATCAATGAATATTGTAAAAGCACAAACAGTAATTTCTCCGCATTGCAAGGTGCAATTCTGAAATTTTTTGCTTTTTCCTGCTCCTCTTAGCATGATAAAGAAGATTCAAAGAGAGTGAGATGCCAGCTCCTTTCATTCAGTCAGTAGCTTCAATCATTTCTGGACGTTTTTCAATGGCAAAAATCAATGAATATTGTAAATGCACAAACAGTAATTTCTCCGCATTGCAAAGTGCAATTCTGAAATTTTTTGCTTTTTCCTGCTCCTCTTAGCATGATAAAGAAGATTCAAAGAGAGTGAGATGCCAGCTCCTTTCATTCAGTCAGTAGCTTCAATCATTTCTGGTATATGAATAACATGATGTTTTTCAATGGCAAAAATCAATGAATATTGTAAATGCACAAACAGTAATTTCTCCACATTGCAAGGTGCAATTCTGAAATTTTTTGCTTTTTCCTGCTCCTCTTAGCATGATAAAGAAGATTCAAAGAGAGTGAGATGCCAGCTCCTTTCATTCAGTCAGTAGCTTCAATCTCTTCTGGACGTTTTTCAATGGCAAAAATCAATGAATATTGTAAATGCACAAACAGTAATTTCTCCGCATTGCAAGGTGCAATTCTGAAATTTTTTGCTTTTTCCTGCTCCTCTTAGCATGATAAAGAAGATTCAAAGAGAGCGAGATGCCAGCTCCTTTCATTCAGTCAGTAGCTTCAATCATTTCTGGTATATGAATAACATGATGTTTTTCAATGGCAAAAATCAATGAATATTGTAAATGCACAAACAGTAATTTCTCCGCATTGCAAGGTGCAATTCTGAAATTTTTTGCTTTTTCCTGCTCCTCTTAGCATGATAAAGAAGATTCAAAGAGAGTGAGATGCCAGCTCCTTTCATTCAGTCAGTAGCTTCAATCATTTCTGGACGTTTTTCAATGGCAAAAATCAATGAATATTGTAAATGCACAAACAGTAATTTCTCCGCATTGCAAGGTGCAATTCTGAAATTTTTTGCTTTTTCCTGCTCCTCTTAGCATGATAAAGAAGATTCAAAGAGAGTGAGATGCCAGCTCCTTTCATTCAGTCAGTAGCTTCAAACATTTCTGGTATATGAATAACATGATGTTTTTCAATGGCAAAAATCAATGAATATTGTAAATGCACAAACAGTAATTTCTCCGCATTGCAAGGTGCAATTCTGAAATTTTTTGCTTTTTCCTGCTCCTCTTAGCATGATAAAGAAGATTCAAAGAGAGTGAGATGCCAGCTCCTTTCATTCAGTCAGTAGCTTCAATCATTTCTGGACGTTTTTCAATGGCAAAAATCAATGAATATTGTAAATGCACAAACAGTAATTTCTCCGCATTGCAAGGTGCAATTCTGAAATTTTTTGCTTTTTCCTGCTCCTCTTAGCATGATAAAGAAGATTCAAAGAGAGTGAGATGCCAGCTCCTTTCATTCAGTCAGTAGCTTCAATCATTTCTGGACGTTTTTCAATGGCAAAAATCAATGAATATTGTAAATGCACAAACAGTAATTTCTCCGCATTGCAAGGTGCAATTCTGAAATTTTTTGCTTTTTCCTGCTCCTCTTAGCATGATAAAGAAGATTCAAAGAGAGTGAGATGCCAGCTCCTTTCATTCAGTCAGTAGCTTCAATCATTTCTGGTATATGAATAACATGATGTTTTTCAATGGCAAAAATCAATGAATATTGTAAATGCACAAACAGTAATTTCTCCGCATTGCAAGGTGCAATTCTGAAATTTTTTGCTTTTTCCTGCTCCTCTTAGCATGATAAAGAAGATTCAAAGAGAGTGAGATGCCAGCTCCTTTCATTCAGTCAGCAGCTTCAATCATTTCTGGACATTTTTCAATGGCAAAAATCAATGAATATTGTAAATGCACAAACAGTAATTTCTCCGCATTGCAAGGTGCAATTCTGAAATGTTTTGCTTTTTCCTGCTCCTCTTAGCATGATAAAGAAGATTCAAAGAGAGTGAGATGCCAGCTCCTTTCATTCAGTCAGTAGCTTCAAACATTTCTGGTATATGAATAACATGATTTGTTTCAATGGCAAAAATCAATGAATATTGTAAAAGCACAAACAGTAATTTCTCCGCATTGCAAGGTGCAATTCTGAAATTTTTTGCTTTTTCCTGCTCCTCTTAGCATGATAAAGAAGATTCAAAGAGAGTGAGATGCCAGCTCCTTTCATTCAGTCAGTAGCTTCAATCATTTCTGGACGTTTTTCAATGGCAAAAATCAATGAATATTGTAAATGCACAAACAGTAATTTCTCCGCATTGCAAGGTGCCATTCTGAAATTTTTTGCTTTTTCCTGCTCCTCTTAGCATGATAAAGAAGATTCAAAGAGAGTGAGATTCCAGCTCCTTTCATTCAGTCAGTAGCTTCAATCATTTCTGGTATATGAATAACATGATGTTTTTCAATGGCAAAAATCAATGAATATTGTAAATGCACAAACAGTAATTTCTCCGCATTGCAAGTTGCAATTCTGAAATTTTTTGCTTTTTCCTGCTCCTCTTAGCATGATAAAGAAGATTCAAAGAGAGTGAGATGCCAGCTCCTTTCATTCAGTCAGTAGCTTCAATTATTTCTGGACGTTTTTCAATGGCAAAAATCAATGAATATTGTAAATGCACAAACAGTAATTTCTCCGCATTGCAAGGTGCAATTCTGAAATTTTTTGCTTTTTCCTGCTCCTCTTAGCATGATAAAGAAGATTCAAAGAGAGTGAGATGCCAGCTCCTTTCATTCAGTCAGTAGCTTCAATCATTTCTGGACGTTTTTCAATGGCAAAAATCAATGAATATTGTAAATGCACAAACAGTAATTTCTCCGCATTGCAAGGTGCAATTCTGAAATTTTTTGCTTTTTCCTGCTCCTCTTAGCATGATAAAGAAGATTCAAAGAGAGTGAGATGCCAGCTCCTTTCATTCAGTCAGTAGCTTCAATCATTTCTGGTATATGAATAACATGATGTTTTTCAATGGCAAAAATCAATGAATATTGTAAATGCACAAACAGTAATTTCTCCGCATTGCAAGTTGCAATTCTGAAATTTTTTGCTTTTTCCTGCTCCTCTTAGCATGATAAAGAAGATTCAAAGAGAGTGAGATGCCAGCTCCTTTCATTCAGTCAGTAGCTTCAATCATTTCTGGACGTTTTTCAATGGCAAAAATCAATGAATATTGTAAATGCACAAACAGTAATTTCTCCGCATTGCAAGGTGCAATTCTGAAATTTTTTGCTTTTTCCTGCTCCTCTTAGCATGATAAAGAAGATTCAAAGAGAGTGAGATGCCAGCTCCTTTCATTCAGTCAGTAGCTTCAATCATTTCTGGACGTTTTTCAATGGCAAAAATCAATGAATATTGTAAATGCACAAACAGTAATTTCTCCGCATTGCAAGGTGCAATTCTGAAATTTTTTGCTTTTTCCTGCTCCTCTTAGCATGATAAAGAAGATTCAAAGAGAGTGAGATGCCAGCTCCTTTCATTCAGTCAGTAGCTTCAAACATTTCTGGTATATGAATAACATGATGTTTTTCAATGGCAAAAATCAATGAATATTGTAAAAGCACAAACAGTAATTTCTCCGCATTGCAAGGTGCAATTCTGAAATTTTTTGCTTTTTCCTGCTCCTCTTAGCATGATAAAGAAGATTCAAAGAGAGTGAGATGCCAGCTCCTTTCATTCAGTCAGTAGCTTCAATCATTTCTGGACGTTTTTCAATGGCAAAAATCAATGAATATTGTAAATGCACAAACAGTAATTTCTCCGCATTGCAAAGTGCAATTCTGAAATTTTTTGCTTTTTCCTGCTCCTCTTAGCATGATAAAGAAGATTCAAAGAGAGTGAGATGCCAGCTCCTTTCATTCAGTCAGTAGCTTCAATCATTTCTGGTATATGAATAACATGATGTTTTTCAATGGCAAAAATCAATGAATATTGTAAATGCACAAACAGTAATTTCTCCACATTGCAAGGTGCAATTCTGAAATTTTTTGCTTTTTCCTGCTCCTCTTAGCATGATAAAGAAGATTCAAAGAGAGTGAGATGCCAGCTCCTTTCATTCAGTCAGTAGCTTCAATCTCTTCTGGACGTTTTTCAATGGCAAAAATCAATGAATATTGTAAATGCACAAACAGTAATTTCTCCGCATTGCAAGGTGCAATTCTGAAATTTTTTGCTTTTTCCTGCTCCTCTTAGCATGATAAAGAAGATTCAAAGAGAGCGAGATGCCAGCTCCTTTCATTCAGTCAGTAGCTTCAATCATTTCTGGTATATGAATAACATGATGTTTTTCAATGGCAAAAATCAATGAATATTGTAAATGCACAAACAGTAATTTCTCCGCATTGCAAGGTGCAATTCTGAAATTTTTTGCTTTTTCCTGCTCCTCTTAGCATGATAAAGAAGATTCAAAGAGAGTGAGATGCCAGCTCCTTTCATTCAGTCAGTAGCTTCAATCATTTCTGGACGTTTTTCAATGGCAAAAATCAATGAATATTGTAAATGCACAAACAGTAATTTCTCCGCATTGCAAGGTGCAATTCTGAAATTTTTTGCTTTTTCCTGCTCCTCTTAGCATGATAAAGAAGATTCAAAGAGAGTGAGATGCCAGCTCCTTTCATTCAGTCAGTAGCTTCAAACATTTCTGGTATATGAATAACATGATGTTTTTCAATGGCAAAAATCAATGAATATTGTAAATGCACAAACAGTAATTTCTCCGCATTGCAAGGTGCAATTCTGAAATTTTTTGCTTTTTCCTGCTCCTCTTAGCATGATAAAGAAGATTCAAAGAGAGTGAGATGCCAGCTCCTTTCATTCAGTCAGTAGCTTCAATCATTTCTGGACGTTTTTCAATGGCAAAAATCAATGAATATTGTAAATGCACAAACAGTAATTTCTCCGCATTGCAAGGTGCAATTCTGAAATTTTTTGCTTTTTCCTGCTCCTCTTAGCATGATAAAGAAGATTCAAAGAGAGTGAGATGCCAGCTCCTTTCATTCAGTCAGTAGCTTCAATCATTTCTGGACGTTTTTCAATGGCAAAAATCAATGAATATTGTAAATGCACAAACAGTAATTTCTCCGCATTGCAAGGTGCAATTCTGAAATTTTTTGCTTTTTCCTGCTCCTCTTAGCATGATAAAGAAGATTCAAAGAGAGTGAGATGCCAGCTCCTTTCATTCAGTCAGTAGCTTCAATCATTTCTGGTATATGAATAACATGATGTTTTTCAATGGCAAAAATCAATGAATATTGTAAATGCACAAACAGTAATTTCTCCGCATTGCAAGGTGCAATTCTGAAATTTTTTGCTTTTTCCTGCTCCTCTTAGCATGATAAAGAAGATTCAAAGAGAGTGAGATGCCAGCTCCTTTCATTCAGTCAGCAGCTTCAATCATTTCTGGACATTTTTCAATGGCAAAAATCAATGAATATTGTAAATGCACAAACAGTAATTTCTCCGCATTGCAAGGTGCAATTCTGAAATGTTTTGCTTTTTCCTGCTCCTCTTAGCATGATAAAGAAGATTCAAAGAGAGTGAGATGCCAGCTCCTTTCATTCAGTCAGTAGCTTCAAACATTTCTGGTATATGAATAACATGATTTGTTTCAATGGCAAAAATCAATGAATATTGTAAAAGCACAAACAGTAATTTCTCCGCATTGCAAGGTGCAATTCTGAAATTTTTTGCTTTTTCCTGCTCCTCTTAGCATGATAAAGAAGATTCAAAGAGAGTGAGATGCCAGCTCCTTTCATTCAGTCAGTAGCTTCAATCATTTCTGGACGTTTTTCAATGGCAAAAATCAATGAATATTGTAAATGCACAAACAGTAATTTCTCCGCATTGCAAGGTGCCATTCTGAAATTTTTTGCTTTTTCCTGCTCCTCTTAGCATGATAAAGAAGATTCAAAGAGAGTGAGATTCCAGCTCCTTTCATTCAGTCAGTAGCTTCAATCATTTCTGGTATATGAATAACATGATGTTTTTCAATGGCAAAAATCAATGAATATTGTAAATGCACAAACAGTAATTTCTCCGCATTGCAAGTTGCAATTCTGAAATTTTTTGCTTTTTCCTGCTCCTCTTAGCATGATAAAGAAGATTCAAAGAGAGTGAGATGCCAGCTCCTTTCATTCAGTCAGTAGCTTCAATTATTTCTGGACGTTTTTCAATGGCAAAAATCAATGAATATTGTAAATGCACAAACAGTAATTTCTCCGCATTGCAAGGTGCAATTCTGAAATTTTTTGCTTTTTCCTGCTCCTCTTAGCATGATAAAGAAGATTCAAAGAGAGTGAGATGCCAGCTCCTTTCATTCAGTCAGTTGCTTCAATCATTTCTGGACGTTTTTCAATGGCAAAAATCAGTGAATAATGTAAATGCACAAACAGTAATTTCTCCGCATTGCAAGGTGCAATTCTGAAATTTTTTGCTTTTTCCTGCTCCTCTTAGCATGATAAAGAAGATTCAAAGAGAGTGAGATGCCAGCTCCTTTCATTCAGTCAGTAGCTTCAATCATTTCTGGACGTTTTTCAATGGCAAAAATCAATGAATATTGTAAATGCACAAACAGTAATTTCTCCGCATTGCAAGGTGCAATTCTGAAATTTTTTGCTTTTTCCTGCTCCTCTTTGCATGATAAAGAAGATTCAAAGAGAGTGAGATGCCAGCTCCTTTCATTCAGTCAGTAGCTTCAATCATTTCTGGTATATGAATAACATGATGTTTTTCAATGGCAAAAATCAATGAATATTGTAAATGCACAAACAGTAATTTCTCCGCATTGCAAGGTGCAATTCTGAAATTTTTGGCTTTTTCCTGCTCCTCTTAGCATGATAAAGAAGATTCAAAGAGAGTGAGATGCCAGCTCCTTTCATTCAGTCAGTAGCTTCAATCATTTCTGGATGTTTTTCAATGGCAAAAATCAATGAATATTGTAAATGCACAAACAGTAATTTCTCCGCATTGCAAGGTGCAATTCTGAAATTTCTTGCATTTTCCTGCTCCTCTTAGCATGATAAAGAAGATTCAAAGAGAGTGAGATGCCAGCTCCTTTCATTCAGTCAGTAGCTTCAATCATTTCTGGACGTTTTTCAATGGCAAAAATCAATGAATATTGTAAATGCACAAACAGTAATTTCTCCGCATTGCAAGGTGCAATTCTGAAATTTTTTGCTTTTTCCTGCTCCTCTTAGCATGATAAAGAAGATTCAAAGAGAGTGCGATGCCAGCTCCTTTCATTCAGTCAGTAGCTTCAAACATTTCTGGTATATGAATAACATGATGTTTTTCAATGGCAAAAATCAATGAATATTGTAAATGCACAAACAGTAATTTCTCCGCATTGCAAGGTGCAATTCTGAAATTTTTTGCTTTTTCCTGCTCCTCTTAGCATGATAAAGAAGATTCAAAGAGAGTGAGATGCCAGCTCCTTTCATTCAGTCAGTAGCTTCAATCATTTCTGGACGTTTTTCAATGGCAAAAATCAATGAATATTGTAAATGCACAAACAGTAATTTCTCCGCATTGCAAGGTGCAATTCTGAAATTTTTTGCTTTTTCCTGCTCCTCTTAGCATGATAAAGAAGATTCAAAGAGAGTGAGATGCCAGCTCCTTTCATTCAGTCAGTAGCTTCAATCATTTCTGGACGTTTTTCAATGGCAAAAATCAATGAATATTGTAAATGCACAAACAGTAATTTCTCCGCATTGCAAGGTGCAATTCTGAAATTTTTTGCTTTTTCCTGCTCCTCTTAGCATGATAAAGAAGATTCAAAGAGAGTGAGATGCCAGCTCCTTTCATTCAGTCAGTAGCTTCAAACATTTCTGGTATATGAATAACATGATGTTTTTCAATGGCAAAAATCAATGAATATTGTAAAAGCACAAACAGTAATTTCTCCGCATTGCAAGGTGCAATTCTGAAATTTTTTGCTTTTTCCTGCTCCTCTTAGCATGATAAAGAAGATTCAAAGAGAGTGAGATGCCAGCTCCTTTCATTCAGTCAGTAGCTTCAATCATTTCTGGACGTTTTTCAATGGCAAAAATCAATGAATATTGTAAATGCACAAACAGTAATTTCTCCGCATTGCAAGGTGCAATTCTGAAATTTTTTGCTTTTTCCTGCTCCTCTTAGCATGATAAAGAAGATTCAAAGAGAGTGAGATGCCAGCTCCTTTCATTCAGTCAGTAGCTTCAATCATTTCTGGTATATGAATAACATGATGTTTTTCAATGGCAAAAATCAATGAATATTGTAAATGCACAAACAGTAATTTCTCCACATTGCAAGGTGCAATTCTGAAATTTTTTGCTTTTTCCTGCTCCTCTTAGCATGATAAAGAAGATTCAAAGAGAGTGAGATGCCAGCTCCTTTCATTCAGTCAGTAGCTTCAATCATTTCTGGACGTTTTTCAATGGCAAAAATCAATGAATATTGTAAATGCACAAACAGTAATTTCTCCGCATTGCAAGGTGCAATTCTGAAATTTTTTGCTTTTTCCTGCTCCTCTTAGCATGATAAAGAAGATTCAAAGAGAGCGAGATGCCAGCTCCTTTCATTCAGTCAGTAGCTTCAATCATTTCTGGTATATGAATAACATGATGTTTTTCAATGGCAAAAATCAATGAATATTGTAAATGCACAAACAGTAATTTCTCCGCATTGCAAGGTGCAATTCTGAAATTTTTTGCTTTTTCCTGCTCCTCTTAGCATGATAAAGAAGATTCAAAGAGAGTGAGATGCCAGCTCCTTTCATTCAGTCAGTAGCTTCAATCATTTCTGGACGTTTTTCAATGGCAAAAATCAATGAATATTGTAAATGCACAAACAGTAATTTCTCCGCATTGCAAGGTGCAATTCTGAAATTTTTTGCTTTTTCCTGCTCCTCTTAGCATGATAAAGAAGATTCAAAGAGAGTGAGATGCCAGCTCCTTTCATTCAGTCAGTAGCTTCAAACATTTCTGGTATATGAATAACATGATGTTTTTCAATGGCAAAAATCAATGAATATTGTAAATGCACAAACAGTAATTTCTCCGCATTGCAAGGTGCAATTCTGAAATTTTTTGCTTTTTCCTGCTCCTCTTAGCATGATAAAGAAGATTCAAAGAGAGTGAGATGCCAGCTCCTTTCATTCAGTCAGTAGCTTCAATCATTTCTGGACGTTTTTCAATGGCAAAAATCAATGAATATTGTAAATGCACAAACAGTAATTTCTCCGCATTGCAAGGTGCAATTCTGAAATTTTTTGCTTTTTCCTGCTCCTCTTAGCATGATAAAGAAGATTCAAAGAGAGTGAGATGCCAGCTCCTTTCATTCAGTCAGTAGCTTCAATCATTTCTGGACGTTTTTCAATGGCAAAAATCAATGAATATTGTAAATGCACAAACAGTAATTTCTCCGCATTGCAAGGTGCAATTCTGAAATTTTTTGCTTTTTCCTGCTCCTCTTAGCATGATAAAGAAGATTCAAAGAGAGTGAGATGCCAGCTCCTTTCATTCAGTCAGTAGCTTCAATCATTTCTGGTATATGAATAACATGATGTTTTTCAATGGCAAAAATCAATGAATATTGTAAAAGCACAAACAGTAATTTCTCCGCATTGCAAGGTGCAATTCTGAAATTTTTTGCTTTTTCCTGCTCCTCTTAGCATGATAAAGAAGATTCAAAGAGAGTGAGATGCCAGCTCCTTCATTCAGTCAGTAGCTTCAATCATTTCTGGACGTTTTTCAATGGCAAAAATCAATGAATATTGTAAATGCACAAACAGTAATTTCTCCGCATTGCAAGGTGCAATTCTGAAATTTTTTGCTTTTTCCTGCTCCTCTTAGCATGATAAAGAAGATTCAAAGAGAGTGAGATGCCAGCTCCTTTCATTCAGTCAGTAGCTTCAATCATTTCTGGTATATGAATAACATGATGTTTTTCAATGGCAAAAATCAATGAATATTGTAAATGCACAAACAGTAATTTCTCCGCATTGCAAGTTGCAATTCTGAAATTTTTTGCTTTTTCCTGCTCCTCTTAGCATGATAAAGAAGATTCAAAGAGAGTGAGATGCCAGCTCCTTTCATTCAGTCAGTAGCTTCAATTATTTCTGGACGTTTTTCAATGGCAAAAATCAATGAATATTGTAAATGCACAAACAGTAATTTCTCCGCATTGCAAGGTGCAATTCTGAAATTTTTTGCTTTTTCCTGCTCCTCTTAGCATGATAAAGAAGATTCAAAGAGAGTGAGATGCCAGCTCCTTTCATTCAGTCAGTTGCTTCAATCATTTCTGGACGTTTTTCAATGGCAAAAATCAGTGAATATTGTAAATGCACAAACAGTAATTTCTCCGCATTGCAAGGTGCAATTCTGAAATTTTTTGCTTTTTCCTGCTCCTCTTAGCATGATAAAGAAGATTCAAAGAGAGTGAGATGCCAGCTCCTTTCATTCAGTCAGTAGCTTCAATCATTTCTGGACGTTTTTCA
Organism: Phyllobates terribilis; assembly: GCF_046119375.1. NCBI lineage: Eukaryota > Metazoa > Chordata > Amphibia > Anura > Dendrobatidae > Phyllobates > Phyllobates terribilis. The sequence goes on along the minus strand of NW_027363443.1, from coordinate 483,167 downwards.
ATGGCAAAAATCAATGAATATTGTAAATGCACAAACAGTAATTTCTCCGCATTGCAAGGTGCAATTCTGAAATATTTTGCTTTTTCCTGCTCCTCTTTGCATGATAAAGAAGATTCAAAGAGAGTGAGATGCCAGCTCCTTTCATTCAGTCAGTAGCTTCAATCATTTCTGGTATATGAATAACATGATGTTTTTCAATGGCAAAAATCAATGAATATTGTAAATGCACAAACAGTAATTTCTCCGCATTGCAAGGTGCAATTCTGAAATTTTTGGCTTTTTCCTGCTCCTCTTAGCATGATAAAGAAGATTCAAAGAGAGTGAGATGCCAGCTCCTTTCATTCAGTCAGTAGCTTCAATCATTTCTGGATGTTTTTCAATGGCAAAAATCAATGAATATTGTAAATGCACAAACAGTAATTTCTCCGCATTGCAAGGTGCAATTCTGAAATTTCTTGCATTTTCCTGCTCCTCTTAGCATGATAAAGAAGATTCAAAGAGAGTGAGATGCCAGCTCCTTTCATTCAGTCAGTAGCTTCAATCATTTCTGGACGTTTTTCAATGGCAAAAATCAATGAATATTGTAAATGCACAAACAGTAATTTCTCCGCATTGCAAGGTGCAATTCTGAAATTTTTTGCTTTTTCCTGCTCCTCTTAGCATGATAAAGAAGATTCAAAGAGAGTGAGATGCCAGCTCCTTTCATTCAGTCAGTAGCTTCAAACATTTCTGGTATATGAATAACATGATGTTTTTCAATGGCAAAAATCAATGAATATTGTAAATGCACAAACAGTAATTTCTCCGCATTGCAAGGTGCAATTCTGAAATTTTTTGCTTTTTCCTGCTCCTCTTAGCATGATAAAGAAGATTCAAAGAGAGTGAGATGCCAGCTCCTTTCATTCAGTCAGTAGCTTCAATCATTTCTGGACGTTTTTCAATGGCAAAAATCAATGAATATTGTAAATGCACAAACAGTAATTTCTCCGCATTGCAAGGTGCAATTCTGAAATTTTTTGCTTTTTCCTGCTCCTCTTAGCATGATAAAGAAGATTCAAAGAGAGTGAGATGCCAGCTTCTTTCATTCAGTCAGTAGCTTCAAACATTTCTGGGATATGAATAACATGATGTTTTTCAATGGCAAAAATTAATGAATATTGTAAATGCACAAACAGTAATTTCTCCGCATTGCAAGGTGCAATTCTGAAATTTTTTGCTTTTTCCTGCTCCTCTTAGCATGATAAAGAAGATTCAAAGAGAGTGAGATGCCAGCTCCTTTCATTCAGTCAGTAGCTTCAATCATTTCTGGACGTTTTTCAATGGCAAAAATCAATGAATATTGTAAATGCACAAACAGTAATTTCTCCGCATTGCAAGGTGCAATTCTGAAATTTTTTGCTTTTTCCTGCTCCTCTTAGCATGATAAAGAAGATTCAAAGAGAGTGAGATGCCAGCTCCTTTCATTCAGTCAGTAGCTTCAATCATTTCTGGACGTTTTTCAATGGCAAAAATCAATGAATATTGTAAATGCACAAACAGTAATTTCTCCGCATTGCAAGGTGCAATTCTGAAATTTTTTGCTTTTTCCTGCTCCTCTTAGCATGATAAAGAAGATTCAAAGAGAGTGAGATGCCAGCTCCTTTCATTCAGTCAGTAGCTTCAATCATTTCTGGTATATGAATAACATGATGTTTTTCAATGGCAAAAATCAATGAATATTGTAAATGCACAAACAGTAATTTCTCCGCATTGCAAGTTGCAATTCTGAAATTTTTTGCTTTTTCCTGCTCCTCTTAGCATGATAAAGAAGATTCAAAGAGAGTGAGATTCCAGCTCCTTTCATTCAGTCAGTAGCTTCAATCATTTCTGGACGTTTTTCAATGGCAAAAATCAATGAATATTGTAAATGCACAAACAGTAATTTCTCCGCATTGCAAGGTGCAATTCTGAAATTTTTTGCTTTTTCCTGCTCCTCTTAGCATGATAAAGAAGATTCAAAGAGAGTGAGATGCCAGCTCCTTTCATTCAGTCAGTAGCTTCAATCATTTCTGGACGTTTTTCAATGGCAAAAATCAATGAATATTGTAAATGCACAAACAGTAATTTCTCCGCATTGCAAGATGCAATTCTGAAATTTTTTGCTTTTTCCTGCTCCTCTTAGCATGATAAAAAAGATTCAAAGAGAGTGAGATGCCAGCTCCTTTCATTCAGTCAGTAGCTTCAATCATTTCTGGACGTTTTTCAATGGCAAAAATCAATGAATATTGTAAATGCACAAACAGTAATTTCTCCGCATTGCAAGGTGCAATTCTGAAATTTTTTGCTTTTTCCTGCTCCTCTTAGCATGATAAAGAAGATTCAAAGAGAGTGAGATGCCAGCTCCTTTCATTCAGTCAGTAGCTTCAATCATTTCTGGTATATGAATAACATGATGTTTTTCAATGGCAAAAATCAATGAATATTGTAAATGCACAAACAGTAATTTCTCCGCATTGCAAGGTGCAATTCTGAAATTTTTTGCTTTTTCCTGCTCCTCTTAGCATGATAAAGAAGATTCAAAGAGAGTGAGATGCCAGCTCCTTTCATTCAGTCAGTAGCTTCAATCATTTCTGGACGTTTTTCAATGGCAAAAATCAATGAATATTGTAAATGCACAAACAGTAATTTCTCCGCATTGCAAGGTGCAATTCTGAAATTTTTTGCTTTTTCCTGCTCCTCTTAGCATGATAAAGAAGATTCAAAGAGAGTGAGATGCCAGCTCCTTTCATTCAGTCAGTAGCTTCAGTCATTTCTGGACGTTTTTCAATGGCAAAAATCAATGAATATTGTAAATGCACAAACAGTAATTTCTCCGCATTGCAAGGTGCAATTCTGAAATTTTTTGCTTTTTCCTGCTCCTCTTAGCATGATAAAGAAGATTCAAAGAGAGTGAGATGCCAGCTCCTTTCATTCAGTCAGTAGCTTCAAACATTTCTGGTATAAACATTTCTGGATGTTTTTCAATGGCAAAAATCAATGAATATTGTAAATGCACAAACAGTAATATCTCCACATTGCAAGGTGCAATTCTGAAATTTTTTGCTTTTTCCTGCTAATCCTAGCATGATAAAGAAGATTCAAATAGAGTGAGATGCCAGCTCCTTTCATTCAGTCAGTAGCTTCAAACATTTCTGGACGTTTTTCAATGGCAAAATTCAATGAATATTGTAAATGCACAAACAGTAATATCTCCACATTGCCAGGTGCAATTCTGAAATTTTTTGCTTTTTCCTGCTAATCCTAGCATGATAAAGAAGATTCAAAGAGAGTGAGATGCCAGCTCCTTTCATTCAGTCAGTAGCTTCAATCATTTATGGACGTTTTTCAATGGCAAAAATCAATGAATATTGTAAATGCACAAACAGTAATTTCTCCGCATTGCAAGGTGCAATTCTGAAATTTTTTGCTTTTTCCTGCTCCTCTTAGCATGATAAAGAAGATTCAAAGAGAGTGAGATGCCAGCTCCTTTCATTCAGTCAGTAGCTTCAAACATTTCTGGTATATGAATAACATGATGTTTTTCAATGGCAAAAATCAATGAATATTGTAAATGCACAAACAGTAATTTCTCCGCATTGCAAGGTGCAATTCTGAAATTTTTTGCTTTTTCCTGCTCCTCTTAGCATGATAAAGAAGATTCAAAGAGAGTGAGATGCCAGCTCCTTTCATTCAGTCAGTAGCTTCAATCATTTCTGGACGTTTTTCAATGGCAAAAATCAATGAATATTGTAAATGCACAAACAGTAATTTCTCCGCATTGCAAGGTGCAATTCTGAAATTTTTTGCTTTTTCCTGCTCCTCTTAGCATGATAAAGAAGATTCAAAGAGAGTGAGATGCCAGCTTCTTTCATTCAGTCAGTAGCTTCAAACATTTCTGGGATATGAATAACATGATGTTTTTCAATGGCAAAAATTAATGAATATTGTAAATGCACAAACAGTAATTTCTCCGCATTGCAAGGTGCAATTCTGAAATTTTTTGCTTTTTCCTGCTCCTCTTAGCATGATAAAGAAGATTCAAAGAGAGTGAGATGCCAGCTCCTTTCATTCAGTCAGTAGCTTCAATCATTTCTGGACGTTTTTCAATGGCAAAAATCAATGAATATTGTAAATGCACAAACAGTAATTTCTCCGCATTGCAAGGTGCAATTCTGAAATTTTTTGCTTTTTCCTGCTCCTCTTAGCATGATAAAGAAGATTCAAAGAGAGTGAGATGCCAGCTCCTTTCATTCAGTCAGTAGCTTCAATCATTTCTGGTATATGAATAACATGATGTTTTTCAATGGCAAAAATCAATGAATATTGTAAATGCACAAACAGTAATTTCTCCGCATTGCAAGTTGCAATTCTGAAATTTTTTGCTTTTTCCTGCTCCTCTTAGCATGATAAAGAAGATTCAAAGAGAGTGAGATTCCAGCTCCTTTCATTCAGTCAGTAGCTTCAATCATTTCTGGACGTTTTTCAATGGCAAAAATCAATGAATATTGTAAATGCACAAACAGTAATTTCTCCGCATTGCAAGGTGCAATTCTGAAATTTTTTGCTTTTTCCTGCTCCTCTTAGCATGATAAAGAAGATTCAAAGAGAGTGAGATGCCAGCTCCTTTCATTCAGTCAGTAGCTTCAATCATTTCTGGACGTTTTTCAATGGCAAAAATCAATGAATATTGTAAATGCACAAACAGTAATTTCTCCGCATTGCAAGATGCAATTCTGAAATTTTTTGCTTTTTCCTGCTCCTCTTAGCATGATAAAAAAGATTCAAAGAGAGTGAGATGCCAGCTCCTTTCATTCAGTCAGTAGCTTCAATCATTTCTGGACGTTTTTCAATGGCAAAAATCAATGAATATTGTAAATGCACAAACAGTAATTTCTCCGCATTGCAAGGTGCAATTCTGAAATTTTTTGCTTTTTCCTGCTCCTCTTAGCATGATAAAGAAGATTCAAAGAGAGTGAGATGCCAGCTCCTTTCATTCAGTCAGTAGCTTCAATCATTTCTGGTATATGAATAACATGATGTTTTTCAATGGCAAAAATCAATGAATATTGTAAATGCACAAACAGTAATTTCTCCGCATTGCAAGGTGCAATTCTGAAATTTTTTGCTTTTTCCTGCTCCTCTTAGCATGATAAAGAAGATTCAAAGAGAGTGAGATGCCAGCTCCTTTCATTCAGTCAGTAGCTTCAATCATTTCTGGACGTTTTTCAATGGCAAAAATCAATGAATATTGTAAATGCACAAACAGTAATTTCTCCGCATTGCAAGGTGCAATTCTGAAATTTTTTGCTTTTTCCTGCTCCTCTTAGCATGATAAAGAAGATTCAAAGAGAGTGAGATGCCAGCTCCTTTCATTCAGTCAGTAGCTTCAGTCATTTCTGGACGTTTTTCAATGGCAAAAATCAATGAATATTGTAAATGCACAAACAGTAATTTCTCCGCATTGCAAGGTGCAATTCTGAAATTTTTTGCTTTTTCCTGCTCCTCTTAGCATGATAAAGAAGATTCAAAGAGAGTGAGATGCCAGCTCCTTTCATTCAGTCAGTAGCTTCAAACATTTCTGGTATAAACATTTCTGGATGTTTTTCAATGGCAAAAATCAATGAATATTGTAAATGCACAAACAGTAATATCTCCACATTGCAAGGTGCAATTCTGAAATTTTTTGCTTTTTCCTGCTAATCCTAGCATGATAAAGAAGATTCAAATAGAGTGAGATGCCAGCTCCTTTCATTCAGTCAGTAGCTTCAAACATTTCTGGACGTTTTTCAATGGCAAAATTCAATGAATATTGTAAATGCACAAACAGTATTATCTCCACATTGCCAGGTGCAATTCTGAAATTTTTTGCTTTTTCCTGCTAATCCTAGCATGATAAAGAAGATTCAAAGAGAGTGAGATGCCAGCTCCTTTCATTCAGTCAGTAGCTTCAATCATTTATGGACGTTTTTCAATGGCAAAAATCAATGAATATTGTAAATGCACAAACAGTAATTTCTCCGCATTGCAAGGTGCAATTCTGAAATTTTTTGCTTTTTCCTGCTCCTCTTAGCATGATAAAGAAGATTCAAAGAGAGTGAGATGCCAGCTCCTTTCATTCAGTCAGTAGCTTCAATCATTTCTGGACGTTTTTCAATGGCAAAAATCAATGAATATTGTAAATGCACAAACAGTAATTTCTCCGCATTGCAAGGTGCAATTCTGAAATTTTTTGCTTTTTCCTGCTCCTCTTAGCATGATAAAGAAGATTCAAAGAGAGTGAGATGCCAGCTCCTTTCATTCAGTCAGTAGCTTCAATCATTTCTGGTATATGAATAACATGATGTTTTTCAATGGCAAAAATCAATGAATATTGTAAATGCACAAACAGTAATTTCTCCGCATTGCAAGGTGCAATTCTGAAATTTTTTGCTTTTTCCTGCTCCTCTTAGCATGATAAAGAAGATTCAAAGAGAGTGAGATGCCAGCTCCTTTCATTCAGTCAGTAGCTTCAATCATTTCTGGACGTTTTTCAATGGAAAAAATCAATGAATATTGTAAATGCACAAACAGTAATTTCTCCGCATTGCAAGATGCAATTCTGAAATTTTTTGCTTTTTCCTGCTCCTCTTAGCATGATAAAGAAGATTCAAAGAGAGTGAGATGCCAGCTCCTTTCATTCAGTCAGTAGCTTCAGTCATTTCTGGACGTTTTTCAATGCAAAAATCAATGAATATTGTAAATGCACAAACAGTAATTTCTCCGCATTGCAAGGTGCAATTCTGAAATTTTTTGCTTTTTCCTGCTCCTCAGCATGATAAAGAAGATTCAAAGAGAGTGAGATGCCAGCTCCTTTCAGTCAGTCAGTAGCTTCAATCATTTCTGGTATATGAATAACATGATGTTTTTCAATGGCAAAAATCAATGAATATTGTAAATGCACAAACAGTAATTTCTCCGCATTGCAAGGTGCAATTCTGAAATTTTTTGCTTTTTCCTGCTCCTCTTAGCATGATAAAGAAGATTCAAAGAGAGTGAGATGCCAGCTCCTTTCATTCAGTCAGTAGCTTCAATCATTTCTGGATGTTTTTCAATGGCAAAAATCAATGAATATTGTAAATGCACAAACAGTAATTTCTCCGCATTGCAAGGTGCAATTCTGAAATTTCTTGCATTTTCCTGCTCCTCTTAGCATGATAAAGAAGATTCAAAGAGAGTGAGATGCCAGCTCCTTTCATTCAGTCAGTAGCTTCAAACATTTCTGGTATATGAATAACATGATGTTTTTCAATGGCAAAAATCAATGAATATTGTAAATGCACAAACAGTAATTTCTCCGCATTGCAAGGTGCAATTCTGAAATTTTTTGCTTTTTCCTGCTCCTCTTAGCATGATAAAGAAGATTCAAAGAGAGTGAGATGCCAGCTCCTTTCATTCAGTCAGTAGCTTCAATCATTTCTGGACGTTTTTCAATGGCAAAAATCAATGAATATTGTAAATGCACAAACAGTAATTTCTCCGCATTGCAAGGTGCAATTCTGAAATTTTTTGCTTTTTCCTGCTCCTCTTAGCATGATAAAGAAGATTCAAAGAGAGTGAGATGCCAGCTCCTTTCATTCAGTCAGTAGCTTCAATCATTTCTGGTATATGAATAACATGATGTTTTTCAATGGCAAAAATCAATGAATATTGTAAATGCACAAACAGTAATTTCTCCGCATTGCAAGTTGCAATTCTGAAATTTTTTGCTTTTTCCTGCTCCTCTTAGCATGATAAAGAAGATTCAAAGAGAGTGAGATTCCAGCTCCTTTCATTCAGTCAGTAGCTTCAATCATTTCTGGACGTTTTTCAATGGCAAAAATCAATGAATATTGTAAATGCACAAACAGTAATTTCTCCGCATTGCAAGGTGCAATTCTGAAATTTTTTGCTTTTTCCTGCTCCTCTTAGCATGATAAAGAAGATTCAAAGAGAGTGAGATGCCAGCTCCTTTCATTCAGTCAGTAGCTTCAATCATTTCTGGACGTTTTTCAATGGCAAAAATCAATGAATATTGTAAATGCACAAACAGTAATTTCTCCGCATTGCAAGATGCAATTCTGAAATTTTTTGCTTTTTCCTGCTCCTCTTAGCATGATAAAGAAGATTCAAAGAGAGTGAGATGCCAGCTCCTTTCATTCAGTCAGTAGCTTCAATCATTTCTGGACGTTTTTCAATGGCAAAAATCAATGAATATTGTAAATGCACAAACAGTAATTTCTCCGCATTGCAAGGTGCAATTCTGAAATTTTTTGCTTTTTCCTGCTCCTCTTAGCATGATAAAGAAGATTCAAAGAGAGTGAGATGCCAGCTCCTTTCATTCAGTCAGTAGCTTCAATCATTTCTGGTATATGAATAACATGATGTTTTTCAATGGCAAAAATCAATGAATATTGTAAATGCACAAACAGTAATTTCTCCGCATTGCAAGGTGCAATTCTGAAATTTTTTGCTTTTTCCTGCTCCTCTTAGCATGATAAAGAAGATTCAAAGAGAGTGAGATGCCAGCTCCTTTCATTCAGTCAGTAGCTTCAATCATTTCTGGACGTTTTTCAATGGCAAAAATCAATGAATATTGTAAATGCACAAACTGTAATTTCTCCGCATTGCAAGGTGCAATTCTGAAATTTTTTGCTTTTTCCTGCTCCTCTTAGCATGATAAAGAAGATTCAAAGAGAGTGAGATGCCAGCTCCTTTCATTCAGTCAGTAGCTTCAGTCATTTCTGGACGTTTTTCAATGGCAAAAATCAATGAATATTGTAAATGCACAAACAGTAATTTCTCCGCATTGCAAGGTGCAATTCTGAAATTTTTTGCTTTTTCCTGCTCCTCTTAGCATGATAAAGAAGATTCAAAGAGAGTGAGATGCCAGCTCCTTTCATTCAGTCAGTAGCTTCAATCATTTCTGGTATATGAATAACATGATGTTTTTCAATGGCAAAAATCAATGAATATTGTAAATGCACAAACAGTAATTTCTCCGCATTGCAAGGTGCAATTCTGAAATTTTTTGCTTTTTCCTGCTCCTCTTAGCATGATAAAGAAGATTCAAAGAGAGTGAGATGCCAGCTCCTTTCATTCAGTCAGTAGCTTCAATCATTTCTGGACGTTTTTCAATGGCAAAAATCAATGAATATTGTAAATGCACAAACAGTAATTTCTCCGCATTGCAAGGTGCAATTCTGAAATTTTTTGCTTTTTCCTGCTCCTCTTAGCATGATAAAGAAGATTCAAAGAGAGTGAGATGCCAGCTCCTTTCATTCAGTCAGTAGCTTCAATCATTTCTGGTATATGAATAACATGATGTTTTTCAATGGCAAAAATCAATGAATATTGTAAATGCACAAACAGTAATTTCTCCGCATTGCAAGTTGCAATTCTGAAATTTTTTGCTTTTTCCTGCTCCTCTTAGCATGATAAAGAAGATTCAAAGAGAGTGAGATTCCAGCTCCTTTTATTCAGTCAGTAGCTTCAATCATTTCTGGACGTTTTTCAATGGCAAAAATCAATGAATATTGTAAATGCACAAACAGTAATTTCTCCGCATTGCAAGGTGCAATTCTGAAATTTTTTGCTTTTTCCTGCTCCTCTTAGCATGATAAAGAAGATTCAAAGAGAGTGAGATGCCAGCTCCTTTCATTCAGTCAGTAGCTTCAATCATTTCTGGACGTTTTTCAATGGCAAAAATCAATGAATATTGTAAATGCACAAACAGTAATTTCTCCGCATTGCAAGATGCAATTCTGAAATTTTTTGCTTTTTCCTGCTCCTCTTAGCATGATAAAGAAGATTCAAAGAGAGTGAGATGCCAGCTCCTTTCATTCAGTCAGTAGCTTCAATCATTTCTGGACGTTTTTCAATGGCAAAAATCAATGAATATTGTAAATGCACAAACAGTAATTTCTCCGCATTGCAAGGTGCAATTCTGAAATTTTTTGCTTTTTCCTGCTCCTCTTAGCATGATAAAGAAGATTCAAAGAGAGTGAGATGCCAGCTCCTTTCATTCAGTCAGTAGCTTCAATCATTTCTGGTATATGAATAACATGATGTTTTTCAATGGCAAAAATCAATGAATATTGTAAATGCACAAACAGTAATTTCTCCGCATTGCAAGGTGCAATTCTGAAATTTTTTGCTTTTTCCTGCTCCTCTTAGCATGATAAAGAAGATTCAAAGAGAGTGAGATGCCAGCTCCTTTCATTCAGTCAGTAGCTTCAATCATTTCTGGACGTTTTTCAATGGCAAAAATCAATGAATATTGTAAATGCACAAACTGTAATTTCTCCGCATTGCAAGGTGCAATTCTGAAATTTTTTGCTTTTTCCTGCTCCTCTTAGCATGATAAAGAAGATTCAAAGAGAGTGAGATGCAAGCTCCTTTCATTCAGTCAGTAGCTTCAGTCATTTCTGGACGTTTTTCAATGGCAAAAATCAATGAATATTGTAAATGCACAAACAGTAATTTCTCCGCATTGCAAGGTGCAATTCTGAAATTTTTTGCTTTTTCCTGCTCCTCTTAGCATGATAAAGAAGATTCAAAGAGAGTGAGATGCCAGCTCCTTTCATTCAGTCAGTAGCTTCAAACATTTCTGGTATAAACATTTCTGGACGTTTTTCAATGGCAAAAATCAATGAATATTGTAAATGCACAAACAGTAATATCTCCACATTGCAAGGTGCAATTCTGAAATTTTTTGCTTTTTCCTGCTAATCCTAGCATGATAAAGAAGATTCAAATAGAGTGAGATGCCAGCTCCTTTCATTCAGTCAGTAGCTTCAAACATTTCTGGACGTTTTTCAATGGCAAAATTCAATGAATATTGTAAATGCACAGACAGTAATATCTCCACATTGCCAGGTGCAATTCTGAAATTTTTTGCTTTTTCCTGCTAATCCTAGCATGATAAAGAAGATTCAAAGAGAGTGAGATGCCAGCTCCTTTCATTCAGTCAGTAGCTTCAATCATTTCTGGACGTTTTTCAATGGCAAAAATCAATGAATATTGTAAATGCACAAACAGTAATTTCTCCGCATTGCAAGGTGCAATTCTGAAATTTTTTGCTTTTTCCTGCTCCTCTTAGCATGATAAAGAAGATTCAAAGAGAGTGAGATGCCAGCTCCTTTCATTCAGTCAGTAGCTTCAATCATTTCTGGACGTTTTTCAATGGCAAAAATCAATGAATATTGTAAATGCACAAACAGTAATTTCTCCGCATTGCAAGGTGCAATTCTGAAATTTTTTGCTTTTTCCTGCTCCTCTTAGCATGATAAAGAAGATTCAAAGAGAGTGAGATGCCAGCTCCTTTCTTTCAGTCAGTAGCTTCAAACATTTCTGGTATAAACATTTCTGGACGTTTTTCAATGGCAAAAATCAATGAATATTGTAAATGCACAAACAGTAATATCTCCACATTGCAAGGTGCAATTCTGAAATTTTTTGCTTTTTCCTGCTCCTCTTAGCATGATAAAGAAGATTCAAAGAGAGTGAGATGCCAGCTCCTTTCATTCAGTCAGTAGCTTCAAACATTTCTGGTATAAACATTTCTGGATGTTTTTCAATGGCAAAAATCAATGAATATTGTAAATGCACAAACAGTAATATCTCCACATTGCAAGGTGCAATGCTGAAATTTTTTGCTTTTTCCTGCTAATCCTAGGATGATAAAGAAGATTCAAATAGAGTGAGATGCCAGCTCCTTTCATTCAGTCAGTAGCTTCAAACATTTCTGGACGTTTTTCAATGGCAAAAATCAATGAATATTGTAAATGCACAAACAGTAATATCTCCACATTGCAAGGTGCAATTCTGAATTTTTTTGCTTTTTCCTGCTAATCCTAGCATGATAAAGAAGATTCAAAAAGAGTGAGATGTCAGCTCCTTTCATTCAGTCAGTAGCTTCAAACATTTCTGGTATATGAATAACATGATGTTTTTCAATGGCAAAAATCAATGAATATTGTAAATGCACAAACAGTAATATCTCCACATTGCAAGGTGCAATTCTGAAATTTTTTGCTTTTTCCTGCTAATCCTAGCATGATAAAGAAGATTCAAAGAGAGTGAGATGCCAGCTCCTTTCATTCAGTCAGTAGCTTCAAACATTTCTGGACGTTTTTCAATGGCAAAAATCAATGAATATTGTAAATGCACAAACAGTAATATCTCCACATTGCAAGGTGCAATTCTGAAATTTTTTGCTTTTTCCTGCTACTCCTAGCATGATAAAGAAGATTCAAAGAGAGTGAGATGCCAGCTCCTTTCATTCAGTCAGTAGCTTCAAACATTTCTGGACGTTTTTCAATGGCAAAAATCAATGAATATTGTAAATGCACAAACAGTAATATCTCCACATTGCAAGGTGCAATTCTGAAATTTTTTGCTTTTTCCTGCTAATCCTAGCATGATAAAGAAGATTCAAAGAGAGTGAGATGCCAGCTCCTTTCATTCAGTCAGTAGCTTCAAACATTTCTGGACGTTTTTCAATGGCAAAAATCAATGAATATTGTAAATGCACAAACAGTAATTTCTCCGCATTGCAAGGTGCAATTCTGAAATTTTTTGCTTTTTCCTGCTCCTCTTAGCATGATAAAGAAGATTCAAAGAGAGTGAGATGCCAGCTCCTTTCATTCAGTCAGTAGCTTCAATCATTTCTGGACGTTTTTCAATGGCAAAAATCAATGAATATTGTAAATGCACAAACAGTAATTTCTCCGCATTGCAAGGTGCAATTCTGAAATTTTTTGCTTTTTCCTGCTCCGCTTAGCATGATGAACAAGATTCAAAGAGTGTGAGATGCCAGCTCCTTTCATTCAGTCAGTAGCTTCAATCATTTCTGGACGTTTTTCAATGGCAAAAATCAATGAATATTGTAAATGCACAAACAGTAATTTCTCCGCATTGCAAGGTGCAATTCTGAAATTTTTTGCTTTTTCCTGCTCCTCTTAGCATGATAAAGAAGATTCAAAGAGAGTGAGATGCCAGATCCTTTCATTCAGTCAGTAGCTTCAAACATTTCTGGTATATGAATAACATGATGTTTTTCAATGGCAAAAATCAATGAATATTGTAAATGCACAAACAGTAATTTCTCCGCATTGCAAGGTGCAAGTCTGAAATTTTTTGCTTTTTCCTGCTCCTCTTAGCATGATAAAGAAGATTCAAAGAGAGTGAGATGCCAGCTACTTTCATTCAGTCAGTAGCTTCAATCATTTCTGGACGTTTTTCAATGGTAAAAATCAATGAATATTGTAAATGCACAAACAGTAATTTCTCCACATTGCAAGGTGCAATTCTGAAATTTTTTGCTGTTTCCTGCTCCTCTTAGCATGATAAAGAAGATTCAAAGAGAGTGAGATGCCAGCTCCTTTCATTCAGTCAGTAGCTTCAAACATTTCTGGTATATGAATAACATGATGTTTTTCAATGGCAAAAATCAATGAATATTGTAAATGCACAAACAGTAATTTCTCTGGATTGCAAGGTGCAATTCTGAAATTTTTTGCTTTTTCCTGCTCCTCTTAGCATGATAAAGAAGATTCAAAGAGAGTGAGATGCCAGCTACTTTCATTCAGTCAGTAGCTTCAATCATTTCTGGACGTTTTTCAATGGTAAAAATCAATGAATATTGTAAATGCACAAACAGTAATTTCTCCACATTGCAAGGTGCAATTCTGAAATTTTTTGCTTTTTCCTGCTCCTCTTAGCATGATAAAGAAGATTCAAAGAGAGTGAGATGCCAGCTCCTTTCATTCAGTCAGTAGCTTCAAACATTTCTGGTATATGAATAACATGATGTTTTTCAATGGCAAAAATCAATGAATATTGTAAATGCACAAACAGTAATTTCTCCGCATTGCAAGGTGCAATTCTGAAATTTTTTGCTTTTTCCTGCTCCACTTAGCATGATAAAGAAGATTCAAAGAGAGTGAGATGCCAGCTCCTTTCATTCAGTCAGTAGCTTCAATCATTTCTGGACGTTTTTCAATGGCAAAAATCAATGAATATTGTAAATGCACAAACAGTAATTTCTCCGCATTGCAAGGTGCAATTCTGAAATTTTTTGCTTTTTCCTGCTCCTCTTAGCATGACAAAGAAGATTCAAAGAGAGTAAGATGCCAGCTCCTTTCATTCAGTCAGTAGCTTCTATCATTTCTGATATATGAATAACATGATGTTTTTCAATGGCAAAAATCAATGAATATTGTAAGTGCACAAACAGTAATTTCTCCGCATTGCAAGGTGCAATTCTGAAATTTTTTGCTTTTTCCTGCTCCTCTTAGCATGATAAAGAAGATTCAAAGAGAGTGAGATGCCAGCTCCTTTCATTCAGTCAGTAGCTTCAATCATTTCTGGACGTTTTTCAATGGCAAAAATCAATGAATATTGTAAATGCACAAACAGTAATTTCTCCGCATTGCAAGGTGCAATTCTGAAATTTTTTGCTTTTTCCTGCTCCTCTTAGCATGATAAAGAAGATTCAAAGAGAGTGAGATGCCAGCTCCTTTCATTCAGTCAGTAGCTTCAATCATTTCTGGATGTTTTTCAATGGCAAAAATCAATGAATATTGTAAATGCACAAACAGTAATTTCTCCGCATTGCAAGGTGCAATTCTGAAATTTTTTGCTTTTTCCTGCTCCTCTTAGCATGATAAAGAAGATTCAAAGAGAATGAGATGCCAGCTCCTTTCATTCAGTCAGTAGCTTCAATCATTTCTGGTATATGAATAACATGATGTTTTTCAATGGCAAAAATCAATGAATATTGTAAATGCACAAACAGTAATTTCTCGGCATTGCAAGGTGCAATTCTGAAATTTTTTGCTTTTTCCTGCTCCTCTTAGCATGATAAAGAAGATTCAAAGAGAGTGAGATGCCAGCTCCTTTCATTCAGTCAGTAGCTTCAATCATTTCTGGACGTTTTTCAATGGCAAAAATCAATGAATATTGTAAATGCACAAACAGTAATTTCTCCGCATTGCAAGATGCAATTCTGAAATTTTTTGCTTTTTCCTGCTCCTCTTAGCATGATAAAGAAGATTCAAAGAGAGTGAGATGCCAGCTCCTTTCATTCAGTCAGTAGCTTCAGTCATTTCTGGACGTTTTTCAATGGCAAAAATCAATGAATATTGTAAATGCACAAACAGTAATTTCTCCGCATTGCAAAGTGCAATTCTGAATTTTTTTGCTTTTTCCTGCTCCTCTTAGCATGATAAAGAAGATTCAAAGAGAGTGAGATGCCAGCTCCTTTCATTCAGTCAGTAGCTTCAAACATTTCTGGTATAAACATTTCTGGATGTTTTTCAATGGCAAAAATCAATGAATATTGTAAATGCACAAACAGTAATATCTCCACATTGCAAGGTGCAATGCTGAAATTTTTTGCTTTTTCCTGCTAATCCTAGGATGATAAAGAAGATTCAAATAGAGTGAGATGCCAGCTCCTTTCATTCAGTCAGTAGCTTCAAACATTTCTGGACGTTTTTCAATGGCAAAAATCAATGAATATTGTAAATGCACAAACAGTAATATCTCCACATTGCAAGGTGCAATTCTGAAATTTTTTGCTTTTTCCTGCTAATCCTAGCATGATAAAGAAGATTCAAAGAGAGTGAGATGTCAGCTCCTTTCATTCAGTCAGTAGCTTCAAACATTTCTGGTATATGAATAACATGATGTTTTTCAATGGCAAAAATCAATGAATATTGTAAATGCACAAACAGTAATATCTCCACATTGCAAGGTGCAATTCTGAAATTTTTTGCTTTTTCCTGCTCCTCTTAGCATGATAAAGAAGATTCAAAGAGAGTGAGATGCCAGCTCCTTTCATTCAGTCAGTAGCTTCAATCATTTCTGGACGTTTTTCAATGGCAAAAATCAATGAATATTGTAAATGCACAAACAGTAATTTCTCCGCATTGCAAGGTGCAATTCTGAAATTTTTTGCTTTTTCCTGCTCCTCTTAGCATGACAAAGAAGATTCAAAGAGAGTAAGATGCCAGCTCCTTTCATTCAGTCAGTAGCTTCTATCATTTCTGGTATATGAATAACATGATGTTTTTCAATGGCAAAAATCAATGAATATTGTAAGTGCACAAACAGTAATTTCTCCGCATTGCAAGGTGCAATTCTGAAATTTTTTGCTTTTTCCTGCTCCTCTTAGCATGATAAAGAAGATTCAAAGAGAGTGAGATGCCAGCTCCTTTCATTCAGTCAGTAGCTTCAATCATTTCTGGTATATGAATAACATGATGTTTTTCAATGGCAAAAATCAATGAATATTGTAAATGCACAAACAGTAATTTCTCCGCATTGCAAGGTGCAATTCTGAAATTTTTTGCTTTTTCCTGCTCCTCTTAGCATGATAAAGAAGATTCAAAGAGAGTGAGATGCCAGCTCCTTTCATTCAGTCAGTAGCTTCAATCATTTCTGGACGTTTTTCAATGGCAAAAATCAATGAATATTGTAAATGCACAAACAGTAATTTCTCCGCATTGCAAGGTGCAATTCTGAAATTTTTTGCTTTTTCCTGCTCCTCTTAGCATGATAAACAAGATTCAAAGAGAGTGAGATGCCAGCTCCTTTCATTCAGTCAGTAGCTTCAATCATTTCTGGACGTTTTTCAATGGCAAAAATCAATGAATATTGTAAATGCACAAACAGTAATTTCTCCGCATTGCAAGGTGCAATTCTGAAATTTTTTGCTTTTTCCTGCTCCTCTTAGCATGATAAAGAAGATTCAAAGAGAGTGAGATGCCAGATCCTTTCATTCAGTCAGTAGCTTCAATCATTTCTGGTATATGAATAACATGATGTTTTTCAATGGCAAAAATCAATGAATATTGTAAATGCACAAACAGTAATTTCTCCGCATTGCAAGGTGCAAGTCTGAAATTTTTTGCTTTTTCCTGCTCCTCTTAGCATGATAAAGAAGATTCAAAGAGAGTGAGATGCCAGCTACTTTCATTCAGTCAGTAGCTTCAATCATTTCTGGACGTTTTTCAATGGTAAAAATCAATGAATATTGTAAATGCACAAACAGTAATTTCTCCACATTGCAAGGTGCAATTCTGAAATTTTTTGCTTTTTCCTGCTCCTCTTAGCATGATAAAGAAGATTCAAAGAGAGTGAGATGCCAGCTCCTTTCATTCAGTCAGTAGCTTCAAACATTTCTGGTATATGAATAACATGATGTTTTTCAATGGCAAAAATCAATGAATATTGTAAATGCACAAACAGTAATTTCTCTGGATTGCAAGGTGCAATTCTGAAATTTTTTGCTTTTTCCTGCTCCTCTTAGCATGATAAAGAAGATTCAAAGAGAGTGAGATGCCAGCTACTTTCATTCAGTCAGTAGCTTCAATCATTTCTGGACGTTTTTCAATGGTAAAAATCAATGAATATTGTAAATGCACAAACAGTAATTTCTCCACATTGCAAGGTGCAATTCTGAAATTTTTTGCTTTTTCCTGCTCCTCTTAGCATGATAAAGAAGATTCAAAGAGAGTGAGATGCCAGCTCCTTTCATTCAGTCAGTAGCTTCAAACATTTCTGGTATATGAATAACATGATGTTTTTCAATGGCAAAAATCAATGAATATTGTAAATGCACAAACAGTAATTTCTCCGCATTGCAAGGTGCAATTCTGAAATTTTTTGCTTTTTCCTGCTCCACTTAGCATGATAAAGAAGATTCAAAGAGAGTGAGATGCCAGCTCCTTTCATTCAGTCAGTAGCTTCAATCATTTCTGGACGTTTTTCAATGGCAAAAATCAATGAATATTGTAAATGCACAAACAGTAATTTCTCCGCATTGCAAGGTGCAATTCTGAAATTTTTTGCTTTTTCCTGCTCCTCTTAGCATGACAAAGAAGATTCAAAGAGAGTAAGATGCCAGCTCCTTTCATTCAGTCAGTAGCTTCTATCATTTCTGGTATATGAATAACATGATGTTTTTCAATGGCAAAAATCAATGAATATTGTAAGTGCACAAACAGTAATTTCTCCGCATTGCAAGGTGCAATTCTGAAATTTTTTGCTTTTTCCTGCTCCTCTTAGCATGATAAAGAAGATTCAAAGAGAGTGAGATGCCAGCTCCTTTCATTCAGTCAGTAGCTTCAATCATTTCTGGACGTTTTTCAATGGCAAAAATCAATGAATATTGTAAATGCACAAACAGTAATTTCTCCGCATTGCAAGGTGCAATTCTGAAATTTTTTGCTTTTTCCTGCTCCTCTTAGCATGATAAAGAAGATTCAAAGAGAGTGAGATGCCAGCTCCTTTCATTCAGTCAGTAGCTTCAATCATTTCTGGATGTTTTTCAATGGCAAAAATCAATGAATATTGTAAATGCACAAACTGTAATTTCTCCGCATTGCAAGGTGCAATTCTGAAATTTTTTGCTTTTTCCTGCTCCTCTTTGCATGATAAAGAAGATTCAAAGAGAGTGAGATGCCAGCTCCTTTCATTCAGCCAGTAGCTTCAATCATTTCTGGACGTTTTTCAATGGCAAAAATCAATGAATATTGTAAATGCACAAACAGTAATTTCTCCGCATTGCAAGGTGCAATTCTGAAATTTTTTGCTTTTTCCTGCTCCTCTTAGCATGATAAAGAAGATTCAAAGAGAGTGAGATGCCAGCTCCTTTCATTCAGTCAGTACCTTCAATCATTTCTGGATGTTTTTCAATGGCAAAAATCAATGAATATTGTAAATGCACAAACAGTAATTTCTCCGCATTGCAAGGTGCAATTCTGAAATTTTTTGCTTTTTCCCGCTCCTCTTAGCATGATAAAGAAGATTCAAAGAGAGTGAGGTGCCAGCTCCTTTCATTCAGTCAGTAGCTTCAATCATTTCTGGTAAATGAATAACATGATGTTTTTCAATGGCAAAAATCAATGAATATTGTAAATGCACAAACAGTAATTTCTCCGCATTGCAAGGTGCAATTCTGAAATTTTTTGCTTTTTCCTGCTCCTCTTAGCATGATAAAGAAGATTCAAAGAGAGTGAGATGCCAGCTCCTTTCATTCAGTCAGTAGCTTCAATCATTTCTGGACGTTTTTCAATGGCAAAAATCAATGAATATTGTAAATGCACAAACAGTAATTTCTCCGCATTGCAAGGTGCAATTCTGAAATTTTTTGCTTTTTCCTGCTCCTCTTAGCATGATAAAGAAGATTCAAAGAGAGTGAGATGCCAGCTCCTTTCATTCAGTCAGTAGCTTCAATCATTTCTGGACGTTTTTCAATGGCAAAAATCAATGAATATTGTAAATGCACAAACAGTAATTTCTCCGCATTGCAAGGTGCAATTCTGAAATTTTTTGCTTTTTCCTGCTCCTCTTAGCATGATAAAGAAGATTCAAAG
The DNA here is from genome assembly GCF_046119375.1 of Phyllobates terribilis. NCBI lineage: Eukaryota > Metazoa > Chordata > Amphibia > Anura > Dendrobatidae > Phyllobates > Phyllobates terribilis. Next base: position 463,749 of record NW_027363443.1, on the reverse strand, counting down.
AGAGTGAGATGCCAGCTCCTTTCATTCAGTCAGTAGCTTCAAACATTTCTGGTATATGAATAACATGATGTTTTTCAATGGCAAAAATCAATGAATATTGTAAATGCACAAACAGTAATTTCTCCGCATTGCAAGGTGCAATTCTGAAATTTTTTGCTTTTTCCTGCCCCTCTTAGCATGATAAAGAAGATTCAAAGAGAGTGAGATGCCAGCTCCTTTCATTCAGTCAGTAGCTTCAATCATTTCTGGACGTTTTTCAATGGCAAAAATCAATGAATATTGTAAATGCACAAACAGTAATTTCTCCGCATTGCAAGGTGCAATTCTGAAATTTTTTGCTTTTTCCTGCTCCTCTTAGCATGATAAAGAAGATTCAAAGAGAGTGAGATGCCAGCTCCTTTCATTCAGTCAGTAGCTTCAATCATTTCTGGTATATGAATAACATGATGTTTTTCAATGGCAAAAATCAATGAATATTGTAAATGCACAAACAGTAATTTCTCCGCATTGCAAGGTGCAATTCTGAAATTTTTTGCTTTTTCCTGCTCCTCTTAGCATGATAAAGAAGATTCAAAGAGAGTGAGATGCCAGCTCCTTTCATTCAGTCAGTAGCTTCAGTCATTTCTGGACGTTTTTCAATGGCAAAAATCAATGAATATTGTAAATGCACAAACAGTAATTTCTCCGCATTGCAAGATGCAATTCTGAAATTTTTTGCTTTTTCCTGCTCCTCTTAGCATGATAAAGAAGATTCAAAGAGAGTGAGATGCCAGCTCCTTTCATTCAGTCAGTAGCTTCAGTCATTTCTGGACGTTTTTCAATGGCAAAAATCAATGAATATTGTAAATGCACAAACAGTAATTTCTCCGCATTGCAAAGTGCAATTCTGAATTTTTTTGCTTTTTCCTGCTCCTCTTAGCATGATAAAGAAGATTCAAAGAGAGTGAGATGCCAGCTCCTTTCATTCAGTCAGTAGCTTCAAACATTTCTGGTATAAACATTTCTGGATGTTTTTCAATGGCAAAAATCAATGAATATTGTAAATGCACAAACAGTAATATCTCCACATTGCAAGGTGCAATGCTGAAATTTTTTGCTTTTTCCTGCTAATCCTAGGATGATAAAGAAGATTCAAATAGAGTGAGATGCCAGCTCCTTTCATTCAGTCAGTAGCTTCAAACATTTCTGGACGTTTTTCAATGGCAAAAATCAATGAATATTGTAAATGCACAAACAGTAATATCTCCACATTGCAAGGTGCAATTCTGAAATTTTTTGCTTTTTCCTGCTAATCCTAGCATGATAAAGAAGAGTCAAAGAGAGTGAGATGTCAGCTCCTTTCATTCAGTCAGTAGCTTCAAACATTTCTGGTATATGAATAACATGATGTTTTTCAATGGCAAAAATCAATGAATATTGTAAATGCACAAACAGTAATATCTCCACATTGCAAGGTGCAATTCTGAAATTTTTTGCTTTTTCCTGCTCCTCTTAGCATGATAAAGAAGATTCAAAGAGAGTGAGATGCCAGCTCCTTTCATTCAGTCAGTAGCTTCAATCATTTCTGGACGTTTTTCAATGGCAAAAATCAATGAATATTGTAAATGCACAAACAGTAATTTCTCCGCATTGCAAGGTGCAATTCTGAAATTTTTTGCTTTTTCCTGCTCCTCTTAGCATGACAAAGAAGATTCAAAGAGAGTAAGATGCCAGCTCCTTTCATTCAGTCAGTAGCTTCTATCATTTCTGGTATATGAATAACATGATGTTTTTCAATGGCAAAAATCAATGAATATTGTAAGTGCACAAACAGTAATTTCTCCGCATTGCAAGGTGCAATTCTGAAATTTTTTGCTTTTTCCTGCTCCTCTTAGCATGATAAAGAAGATTCAAAGAGAGTGAGATGCCAGCTCCTTTCATTCAGTCAGTAGCTTCAATCATTTCTGGTATATGAATAACATGATGTTTTTCAATGGCAAAAATCAATGAATATTGTAAATGCACAAACAGTAATTTCTCCGCATTGCAAGGTGCAATTCTGAAATTTTTTGCTTTTTCCTGCTCCTCTTAGCATGATAAAGAAGATTCAAAGAGAGTGAGATGCCAGCTCCTTTCATTCAGTCAGTAGCTTCAATCATTTCTGGACGTTTTTCAATGGCAAAAATCAATGAATATTGTAAATGCACAAACAGTAATTTCTCCGCATTGCAAGGTGCAATTCTGAAATTTTTTGCTTTTTCCTGCTCCTCTTAGCATGATAAACAAGATTCAAAGAGAGTGAGATGCCAGCTCCTTTCATTCAGTCAGTAGCTTCAATCATTTCTGGACGTTTTTCAATGGCAAAAATCAATGAATATTGTAAATGCACAAACAGTAATTTCTCCGCATTGCAAGGTGCAATTCTGAAATTTTTTGCTTTTTCCTGCTCCTCTTAGCATGATAAAGAAGATTCAAAGAGAGTGAGATGCCAGATCCTTTCATTCAGTCAGTAGCTTCAATCATTTCTGGTATATGAATAACATGATGTTTTTCAATGGCAAAAATCAATGAATATTGTAAATGCACAAACAGTAATTTCTCCGCATTGCAAGGTGCAAGTCTGAAATTTTTTGCTTTTTCCTGCTCCTCTTAGCATGATAAAGAAGATTCAAAGAGAGTGAGATGCCAGCTACTTTCATTCAGTCAGTAGCTTCAATCATTTCTGGACGTTTTTCAATGGTAAAAATCAATGAATATTGTAAATGCACAAACAGTAATTTCTCCACATTGCAAGGTGCAATTCTGAAATTTTTTGCTTTTTCCTGCTCCTCTTAGCATGATAAAGAAGATTCAAAGAGAGTGAGATGCCAGCTCCTTTCATTCAGTCAGTAGCTTCAAACATTTCTGGTATATGAATAACATGATGTTTTTCAATGGCAAAAATCAATGAATATTGTAAATGCACAAACAGTAATTTCTCTGGATTGCAAGGTGCAATTCTGAAATTTTTTGCTTTTTCCTGCTCCTCTTAGCATGATAAAGAAGATTCAAAGAGAGTGAGATGCCAGCTACTTTCATTCAGTCAGTAGCTTCAATCATTTCTGGACGTTCTTCAATGGTAAAAATCAATGAATATTGTAAATGCACAAACAGTAATTTCTCCACATTGCAAGGTGCAATTCTGAAATTTTTTGCTTTTTCCTGCTCCTCTTAGCATGATAAAGAAGATTCAAAGAGAGTGAGATGCCAGCTCCTTTCATTCAGTCAGTAGCTTCAAACATTTCTGGTATATGAATAACATGATGTTTTTCAATGGCAAAAATCAATGAATATTGTAAATGCACAAACAGTAATTTCTCCGCATTGCAAGGTGCAATTCTGAAATTTTTTGCTTTTTCCTGCTCCACTTAGCATGATAAAGAAGATTCAAAGAGAGTGAGATGCCAGCTCCTTTCATTCAGTCAGTAGCTTCAATCATTTCTGGACGTTTTTCAATGGCAAAAATCAATGAATATTGTAAATGCACAAACAGTAATTTCTCCGCATTGCAAGGTGCAATTCTGAAATTTTTTGCTTTTTCCTGCTCCTCTTAGCATGACAAAGAAGATTCAAAGAGAGTAAGATGCCAGCTCCTTTCATTCAGTCAGTAGCTTCTATCATTTCTGGTATATGAATAACATGATGTTTTTCAATGGCAAAAATCAATGAATATTGTAAGTGCACAAACAGTAATTTCTCCGCATTGCAAGGTGCAATTCTGAAATTTTTTGCTTTTTCCTGCTCCTCTTAGCATGATAAAGAAGATTCAAAGAGAGTGAGATGCCAGCTCCTTTCATTCAGTCAGTAGCTTCAATCATTTCTGGATGTTTTTCAATGGCAAAAATCAATGAATATTGTAAATGCACAAACTGTAATTTCTCCGCATTGCAAGGTGCAATTCTGAAATTTTTTGCTTTTTCCTGCTCCTCTTAGCATGATAAAGAAGATTCAAAGAGAGTGAGATGCCAGCTCCTTTCATTCAGTCAGTAGCTTCAATCATTTCTGGACGTTTTTCAATGGCAAAAATCAATGAATATTGTAAATGCACAAACAGTAATTTCTCCGCATTGCAAGGTGCAATTCTGAAATTTTTTGCTTTTTCCTGCTCCTCTTAGCATGATAAAGAAGATTCAAAGAGAGTGAGATGCCAGCTCCTTTCATTCAGTCAGTACCTTCAATCATTTCTGGATGTTTTTCAATGGCAAAAATCAATGAATATTGTAAATGCACAAACAGTAATTTCTCCGCATTGCAAGGTGCAATTCTGAAATTTTTTGCTTTTTCCCGCTCCTCTTAGCATGATAAAGAAGATTCAAAGAGAGTGAGGTGCCAGCTCCTTTCATTCAGTCAGTAGCTTCAAACATTTCTGGTATATGAATAACATGTTTTTCAATGGCAAAAATCATTGAATATTGTAAATGCACAAACAGTAATTTCTCCGCATTGCAAGGTGCAATTCTGAAATTTTTTGATTTTTCCTGCTCCTCTTAGCATGACAAAGAAGATTCAAAGAGAGTAAGATGCCAGCTCCTTTCATTCAGTCAGTAGCTTCTATCATTTCTGGTATATGAATAACATGATGTTTTTCAATGGCAAAAATCAATGAATATTGTAAGTGCACAAACAGTAATTTCTCCGCATTGCAAGGTGCAATTCTGAAATTTTTTGCTTTTTCCTGCTCCTCTTAGCATGATAAAGAAGATTCAAAGAGAGTGAGATGCCAGCTCCTTTCATTCAGTCAGTAGCTTCAATCATTTCTGGACGTTTTTCAATGGCAAAAATCAATGAATATTGTAAATGCACAAACAGTAATTTCTCCGCATTGCAAGGTGCAATTCTGAAATTTTTTGCTTTTTCCTGCTCCTCTTAGCATGACAAAGAAGATTCAAAGAGAGTAAGATGCCAGCTCCTTTCATTCAGTCAGTAGCTTCTATCATTTCTGGTATATGAATAACATGATGTTTTTCAATGGCAAAAATCAATGAATATTGTAAGTGCACAAACAGTAATTTCTCCGCATTGCAAGGTGCAATTCTGAAATTTTTTGCTTTTTCCTGCTCCTCTTAGCATGATAAAGAAGATTCAAAGAGAGTGAGATGCCAGCTCCTTTCATTCAGTCAGTAGCTTCAATCATTTCTGGATGTTTTTCAATGGCAAAAATCAATGAATATTGTAAATGCACAAACTGTAATTTCTCCGCATTGCAAGGTGCAATTCTGAAATTTTTTGCTTTTTCCTGCTCCTCTTAGCATGATAAAGAATATTCAAAGAGAGTGAGATGCCAGCTCCTTTCATTCAGTCAGTAGCTTCAATCATTTCTGGACATTTTTCAATGGCAAAAATCAATGAATATTGTAAATGCACAAACAGTAATTTCTCCGCATTGCAAGGTGCAATTCTGAAATTTTTTGCTTTTTCCTGCTCCTCTTAGCATGATAAAGAAGATTCAAAGAGAGTGAGATGCCAGCTCCTTTCATTCAGTCAGTACCTTCAATCATTTCTGGATGTTTTTCAATGGCAAAAATCAATGAATATTGTAAATGCACAAACAGTAATTTCTCCGCATTGCAAGGTGCAATTCTGAAATTTTTTGCTTTTTCCCGCTCCTCTTAGCCTGATAAAGAAGATTCAAAGAGAGTGAGGTGCCAGCTCCTTTCATTCAGTCAGTAGCTTCAAACATTTCTGGTATATGAATAACATGATGTTTTTCAATGGCAAAAATCAATGAATATTGTAAATGCACAAACAGTAATTTCTCCGCATTGCAAGGTGCAAGTCTGAAATTTTTTGCTTTTTCCTGCTCCTCTTAGCATGATAAAGAAGATTCAAAGAGAGTGAGATGCCAGCTACTTTCATTCAGTCAGTAGCTTCAATCATTTCTGGACGTTTTTCAATGGTAAAAATCAATGAATATTGTAAATGCACAAACAGTAATTTCTCCACATTGCAAGGTGCAATTCTGAAATTTTTTGCTTTTTCCTGCTCCTCTTAGCATGATAAAGAAGATTCAAAGAGAGTGAGATGCCAGCTCCTTTCATTCAGTCAGTAGCTTCAAACATTTCTGGTATATGAATAACATGATGTTTTTCAATGGCAAAAATCAATGAATATTGTAAATGCACAAACAGTAATTTCTCCGCATTGCAAGGTGCAATTCTGAAATTTTTTGCTTTTTCCTGCTCCTCTTAGCATGATAAAGAAGATTCAAAGAGAGTGAGATGCCAGCTCCTTTCATTCAGTCAGTAGCTTCAAACATTTCTGGTATATGAATAACATGATGTTTTTCAATGGCAAAAATCAATGAATATTGTAAATGCACAAAGAGTAATTTCTCCGCATTGCAAGGTGCAATTCTGAAATTTTTTGCTTTTTCCTCCTCCTCTTAGCATGATAAAGAAGATTCAAAGAGAGTGAGATGCCAGCTCCTTTCATTCAGTCAGTAGCTTCAATCATTTCTGGACGTTTTTCAATGGCAAAAATCAATGAATATTGTAAATGCACAAACAGTAATTTCTCCGCATTGCAAGGTGCAATTCTGAAATTTTTTGCTTTTTCCTGCTCCTCTTAGCATGATAAAGAAGATTCAAAGAGAGTGAGATGCCAGCTCCTTTCATTCAGTCAGTAGCTTCAATCATTTCTGGACGTTTTTCAATGGCAAAAATCAATGAATATTGTAAATGCACAAACAGTAATTTCTCCGCATTGCAAGGTGCAATTCTGAAATTTTTTGCTTTTTCCTGCTCCTCTTAGCATGATAAAGAAGATTCAAAGAGAGTGAGATGCCAGCTCCTTTCATTCAGTCAGTAGCTTCAAACATTTCTGGTATATGAATAACATGATGTTTTTCAATGGCAAAAATCAATGAATATTGTAAATGCACAAACAGTAATTTCTCTGCATTGCAAGGTGCAATTCTGAAATTTTTTGCTTTTTCCTGCTCCTCTTAGCATGATAAAGAAGATTCAAAGAGAGTGAGATGCCAGCTCCTTTCATTCAGTCAGTAGCTTCAATCATTTCTGGACGATTTTCAATGGCAAAAATCAATGAATATTGTAAATGCACAAACAGTAATTTCTCCGCATTGCAAGGTGCAATTCTGAAATTTTTTGCTTTTTCCTGCTCCTGTTAGCATGATAAAGAAGATTCAAAGAGAGTGAGATGCCAGCTCCTTTCATTCAGTCAGTAGCTTCAATCATTTCTGGACGTTTTTCAATGGCAAAAATCAATGAATATTGTAAATGCACAAACAGTAATTTCTCCGCATTGCAAGGTGCAATTCTGAAATTTTTTGCTTTTTCCTGCTCCTCTTAGCATGACAAAGAAGATTCAAAGAGAGTAAGATGCCAGCTCCTTTCATTCAGTCAGTAGCTTCAATCATTTCTGGTATATGAATAACATGATGTTTTTCAATGGCAAAAATCAATGAATATTGTAAATGCACAAACAGTAATTTCTCCGCATTGCAAGGTGCAATTCTGAAATTTTTTGCTTTTTCCTGCTCCTCTTAGCATGATAAAGAAGATTCAAAGAGAGTGAGATGCCAGCTCCTTTCATTCAGTCAGTTACTACAATCATTTCTGGACGTTTTTCAATGGCAAAAATCAATGAATATTGTAAATGCACAAACAGTAATTTCTCCGCATTGCAAGGTGCAATTCTGAAATTTTTTGCTTTTTCCTGCTCCTCTTAGCATGATAAAGAAGATTCAAAGAGAGTGAGATGCCAGCTCCTTTCATTCAGTCAGTAGCTTCAATCATTTCTGGACGTTTTTCAATGGCAAAAATCAATGAATATTGTAAATGCACAAACAGTAATTTCTCCGCATTGCAAGGTGCAATTCTGAAATTTTTTGCTTTTTCCTGCTCCTCTTAGCATGATAAAGAAGATTCAAAGAGAGTGAGATGCCAGCTCCTTTCATTCAGTCAGTAGCTTCAAACATTTCTGGTATATGAATAACATGATGTTTTTCAATGGCAAAAATCAATGAATATTGTAAAAGCACAAACAGTAATTTCTCCGCATTGCAAGGTGCAATTCTGAAATTTTTTGCTTTTTCCTGCTCCTCTTAGCATGATAAAGAAGATTCAAAGAGAGTGAGATGCCAGCTCCTTTCATTCAGTCAGTAGCTTCAATCATTTCTGGACGTTTTTCAATGGCAAAAATCAATGAATATTGTAAATGCACAAACAGTAATTTCTCCGCATTGCAAGGTGCAATTCTGAAATTTTTTGCTTTTTCCTGCTCCTCTTAGCATGATAAAGAAGATTCAAAGAGAGTGAGATGCCAGCTCCTTTCATTCAGTCAGTAGCTTCAATCATTTCTGGTATATGAATAACATGATGTTTTTCAATGGCAAAAATCAATGAATATTGTAAATGCACAAACAGTAATTTCTCCGCATTGCAAGTTGCAATTCTGAAATTTTTTGCTTTTTCCTGCTCCTCTTAGCATGATAAAGAAGATTCAAAGAGAGTGAGATGCCAGCTCCTTTCATTCAGTCAGTAGCTTCAATCATTTCTGGACGTTTTTCAATGGCAAAAATCAATGAATATTGTAAATGCACAAACAGTAATTTCTCCGCATTGCAAGGTGCAATTCTGAAATTTTTTGCTTTTTCCTGCTCCTCTTAGCATGATAAAGAAGATTCAAAGAGAGTGAGATGCCAGCTCCTTTCATTCAGTCAGTAGCTTCAATCATTTCTGGACGTTTTTCAATGGCAAAAATCAATGAATATTGTAAATGCACAAACAGTAATTTCTCCGCATTGCAAGGTGCAATTCTGAAATTTTTTGCTTTTTCCTGCTCCTCTTAGCATGATAAAGAAGATTCAAAGAGAGTGAGATGCCAGCTCCTTTCATTCAGTCAGTAGCTTCAAACATTTCTGGTATATGAATAACATGATGTTTTTCAATGGCAAAAATCAATGAATATTGTAAAAGCACAAACAGTAATTTCTCCGCATTGCAAGGTGCAATTCTGAAATTTTTTGCTTTTTCCTGCTCCTCTTAGCATGATAAAGAAGATTCAAAGAGAGTGAGATGCCAGCTCCTTTCATTCAGTCAGTAGCTTCAATCATTTCTGGACGTTTTTCAATGGCAAAAATCAATGAATATTGTAAATGCACAAACAGTAATTTCTCCGCATTGCAAGGTGCAATTCTGAAATTTTTTGCTTTTTCCTGCTCCTCTTAGCATGATAAAGAAGATTCAAAGAGAGTGAGATGCCAGCTCCTTTCATTCAGTCAGTAGCTTCAATCATTTCTGGACGTTTTTCAATGGCAAAAATCAATGAATATTGTAAATGCACAAACAGTAATTTCTCCGCATTGCAAGGTGCAATTCTGAAATTTTTTGCTTTTTCCTGCTCCTCTTAGCATGATAAAGAAGATTCAAAGAGAGTGAGATGCCAGCTCCTTTCATTCAGTCAGTAGCTTCAAACATTTCTGGTATATGAATAACATGATGTTTTTCAATGGCAAAAATCAATGAATATTGTAAAAGCACAAACAGTAATTTCTCCGCATTGCAAGGTGCAATTCTGAAATTTTTTGCTTTTTCCTGCTCCTCTTAGCATGATAAAGAAGATTCAAAGAGAGTGAGATGCCAGCTCCTTTCATTCAGTAAGTAGCTTCAATCATTTCTGGACGTTTTTCAATGGCAAAAATCAATGAATATTGTAAATGCACAAACAGTAATTTCTCCGCATTGCAAGGTGCAATTCTGAAATTTTTTGCTTTTTCCTGCTCCTCTTAGCATGATAAAGAAGATTCAAAGAGAGTGAGATGCCAGCTCCTTTCATTCAGTCAGTAGCTTCAATCATTTCTGGTATATGAATAACATGATGTTTTTCAATGGCAAAAATCAATGAATATTGTAAATGCACAAACAGTAATTTCTCCGCATTGCAAGGTGCAATTCTGAAATTTTTTGCTTTTTCCTGCTCCTCTTAGCATGATAAAGAAGATTCAAAGAGAGTGAGATGCCAGCTCCTTTCATTCAGTCAGTAGCTTCAATCATTTCTGGACGTTTTTCAATGGCAAAAATCAATGAATATTGTAAATGCACAAACAGTAATTTCTCCGCATTGCAAGGTGCAATTCTGAAATTTTTTGCTTTTTCCTGCTCCTCTTAGCATGATAAAGAAGATTCAAAGAGAGTGAGATGCCAGCTCCATTCATTCAGTCAGTAGCTTCAATCATTTCTGGACGTTTTTCAATGGCAAAAATCAATGAATATTGTAAATGCACAAACAGTAATTTCTCCGCATTGCAAGGTGCAATTCTGAAATTTTTTGCTTTTTCCTGCTCCTCTTAGCATGATAAAGAAGATTCAAAGAGAGTGAGATGCCAGCTCCTTTCATTCAGTCAGTAGCTTCAAACATTTCTGGTATATGAATAACATGATGTTTTTCAATGGCAAAAATCAATGAATATTGTAAAAGCACAAACAGTAATTTCTCCGCATTGCAAGGTGCAATTCTGAAATTTTTTGCTTTTTCCTGCTCCTCTTAGCATGATAAAGAAGATTCAAAGAGAGTGAGATGCCAGCTCCTTTCATTCAGTCAGTAGCTTCAATCATTTCTGGACGTTTTTCAATGGCAAAAATCAATGAATATTGTAAATGCACAAACAGTAATTTCTCCGCATTGCAAGGTGCAATTCTGAAATTTTTTGCTTTTTCCTGCTCCTCTTAGCATGATAAAGAAGATTCAAAGAGAGTGAGATGCCAGCTCCTTTCATTCAGTCAGTAGCTTCAATCATTTCTGGACGTTTTTCAATGGCAAAAATCAATGAATATTGTAAATGCACAAACAGTAATTTCTCCGCATTGCAAGGTGCAATTCTGAAATTTTTTGCTTTTTCCTGCTCCTCTTAGCATGATAAAGAAGATTCAAAGAGAGTGAGATGCCAGCTCCTTTCATTCAGTCAGTAGCTTCAATCATTTCTGGACGTTTTTCAATGGCAAAAATCAATGAATATTGTAAATGCACAAACAGTAATTTCTCCGCATTGCAAGGTGCAATTCTGAAATTTTTTGCTTTTTCCTGCTCCTCTTAGCATGATAAAGAAGATTCAAAGAGAGTGAGATGCCAGCTCCTTTCATTCAGTCAGTAGCTTCAAACATTTCTGGTATATGAATAACATGATGTTTTTCAATGGCAAAAATCAATGAATATTGTAAAAGCACAAACAGTAATTTCTCCGCATTGCAAGGTGCAATTCTGAAATTTTTTGCTTTTTCCTGCTCCTCTTAGCATGATAAAGAAGATTCAAAGAGAGTGAGATGCCAGCTCCTTTCATTCAGTCAGTAGCTTCAATCATTTCTGGACGTTTTTCAATGGCAAAAATCAATGAATATTGTAAATGCACAAACAGTAATTTCTCCGCATTGCAAGGTGCAATTCTGAAATTTTTTGCTTTTTCCTGCTCCTCTTAGCATGATAAAGAAGATTCAAAGAGAGTGAGATGCCAGCTCCTTTCATTCAGTCAGTAGCTTCAATCATTTCTGGTATATGAATAACATGATGTTTTTCAATGGCAAAAATCAATGAATATTGTAAATGCACAAACAGTAATTTCTCCGCATTGCAAGTTGCAATTCTGAAATTTTTTGCTTTTTCCTGCTCCTCTTAGCATGATAAAGAAGATTCAAAGAGAGTGAGATGCCAGCTCCTTTCATTCAGTCAGTAGCTTCAATCATTTCTGGACGTTTTTCAATGGCAAAAATCAATGAATATTGTAAATGCACAAACAGTAATTTCTCCGCATTGCAAGGTGCAATTCTGAAATTTTTTGCTTTTTCCTGCTCCTCTTAGCATGATAAAGAAGATTCAAAGAGAGTGAGATGCCAGCTCCTTTCATTCAGTCAGTAGCTTCAATCATTTCTGGACGTTTTTCAATGGCAAAAATCAATGAATATTGTAAATGCACAAACAGTAATTTCTCCGCATTGCAAGGTGCAATTCTGAAATTTTTTGCTTTTTCCTGCTCCTCTTAGCATGATAAAGAAGATTCAAAGAGAGTGAGATGCCAGCTCCTTTCATTCAGTCAGTAGCTTCAAACATTTCTGGTATATGAATAACATGATGTTTTTCAATGGCAAAAATCAATGAATATTGTAAAAGCACAAACAGTAATTTCTCCGCATTGCAAGGTGCAATTCTGAAATTTTTTGCTTTTTCCTGCTCCTCTTAGCATGATAAAGAAGATTCAAAGAGAGTGAGATGCCAGCTCCTTTCATTCAGTCAGTAGCTTCAATCATTTCTGGATGTTTTTCAATGGCAAAAATCAATGAATATTGTAAATGCACAAACAGTAATTTCTCCGCATTGCAAGGTGCAATTCTGAAATTTTTTGCTTTTTCCTGCTCCTCTTAGCATGATAAAGAAGATTCAAAGAGAGTGAGATGCCAGCTCCTTTCATTCAGTCAGTAGCTTCAATCATTTCTGGACGTTTTTCAATGGCAAAAATCAATGAATATTGTAAATGCACAAACAGTAATTTCTCCGCATTGCAAGGTGCAATTCTGAAATTTTTTGCTTTTTCCTGCTCCTCTTAGCATGATAAAGAAGATTCAAAGAGAGTGAGATGCCAGCTCCTTTCATTCAGTCAGTAGCTTCAAACATTTCTGGTATATGAATAACATGATGTTTTTCAATGGCAAAAATCAATGAATATTGTAAAAGCACAAACAGTAATTTCTCCGCATTGCAAGGTGCAATTCTGAAATTTTTTGCTTTATCCTGCTCCTCTTAGCATGATAAAGAAGATTCAAAGAGAGTGAGATGCCAGCTCCTTTCATTCAGTCAGTAGCTTCAATCATTTCTGGACGTTTTTCAATGGCAAAAATCAATGAATATTGTAAATGCACAAACAGTAATTTCTCCGCATTGCAAGGTGCAATTCTGAAATTTTTTGCTTTTTCCTGCTCCTCTTAGCATGATAAAGAAGATTCAAAGAGAGTGAGATGCCAGCTCCTTTCATTCAGTCAGTAGCTTCAATCATTTCTGGTATATGAATAACATGATGTTTTTCAATGGCAAAAATCAATGAATATTGTAAATGCACAAACAGTAATTTCTGCGCATTGCAAGGTGCAATTCTGAAATTTTTTGCTTTTTCCTGCTCCTCTTAGCATGATAAAGAAGATTCAAAGAGAGTGAGATGCCAGCTCCTTTCATTCAGTCAGTAGCTTCAATCATTTCTGGACGTTTTTCAATGGCAAAAATCAATGAATATTGTAAATGCACAAACAGTAATTTCTCCGCATTGCAAGGTGCAATTCTGAAATTTTTTGCTTTTTCCTGCTCCTCTTAGCATGATAAAGAAGATTCAAAGAGAGTGAGATGCCAGCTCCATTCATTCAGTCAGTAGCTTCAATCATTTCTGGACGTTTTTCAATGGCAAAAATCAATGAATATTGTAAATGCACAAACAGTAATTTCTCCGCATTGCAAGGTGCAATTCTGAAATTTTTTGCTTTTTCCTGCTCCTCTTAGCATGATAAAGAAGATTCAAAGAGAGTGAGATGCCAGCTCCTTTCATTCAGTCAGTAGCTTCAAACATTTCTGGTATATGAATAACATGATGTTTTTCAATGGCAAAAATCAATGAATATTGTAAAAGCACAAACAGTAATTTCTCCGCATTGCAAGGTGCAATTCTGAAATTTTTTGCTTTTTCCTGCTCCTCTTAGCATGATAAAGAAGATTCAAAGAGAGTGAGATGCCAGCTCCTTTCATTCAGTCAGTAGCTTCAATCATTTCTGGACGTTTTTCAATGGCAAAAATCAATGAATATTGTAAATGCACAAACAGTAATTTCTCCGCATTGCAAGGTGCAATTCTGAAATTTTTTGCTTTTTCCTGCTCCTCTTAGCATGATAAAGAAGATTCAAAGAGAGTGAGATGCCAGCTCCTTTCATTCAGTCAGTAGCTTCAATCATTTCTGGTATATGAATAACATGATGTTTTTCAATGGCAAAAATCAATGAATATTGTAAATGCACAAACAGTAATTTCTCCACATTGCAAGGTGCAATTCTGAAATTTTTTGCTTTTTCCTGCTCCTCTTAGCATGATAAAGAAGATTCAAAGAGTGTGAGATGCCAGCTCCTTTCATTCAGTCAGTAGCTTCAATCATTTCTGGACGTTTTTCAATGGCAAAAATCAATGAATATTGTAAATGCACAAACAGTAATTTCTCCGCATTGCAAGGTGCAATTCTGAAATTTTTTGCTTTTTCCTGCTCCTCTTAGCATGACAAAGAAGATTCAAAGAGAGCGAGATGCCAGCTCCTTTCATTCAGTCAGTAGCTTCAATCATTTCTGGTATATGAATAACATGATGTTTTTCAATGGCAAAAATCAATGAATATTGTAAATGCACAAACAGTAATTTCTCCGCATTGCAAGGTGCAATTCTGAAATTTTTTGCTTTTTCCTGCTCCTCTTAGCATGATAAAGAAGATTCAAAGAGAGTGAGATGCCAGCTCCTTTCATTCAGTCAGTAGCTTCAATCATTTCTGGACGTTTTTCAATGGCAAAAATCAATGAATATTGTAAATGCACAAACAGTAATTTCTCCGCATTGCAAGGTGCAATTCTGAAATTTTTTGCTTTTTCCTGCTCCTCTTAGCATGATAAAGAAGATTCAAAGAGAGTGAGATGCCAGCTCCTTTCATTCAGTCAGTAGCTTCAATCATTTCTGGACGTTTTTCAATGGCAAAAATCAATGAATATTGTAAATGCACAAACAGTAATTTCTCCGCATTGCAAGGTGCAATTCTGAAATTTTTTGCTTTTTCCTGCTCCTCTTAGCATGATAAAGAAGATTCAAAGAGAGTGAGATGCCAGCTCCTTTCATTCAGTCAGTAGCTTCAAACATTTCTGGTATATGAATAACATGATGTTTTTCAATGGCAAAAATCAATGAATATTGTAAAAGCACAAACAGTAATTTCTCCGCATTGCAAGGTGCAATTCTGAAATTTTTTGCTTTTTCCTGCTCCTCTTAGCATGATAAAGAAGATTCAAAGAGAGTGAGATGCCAGCTCCTTTCATTCAGTCAGTAGCTTCAATCATTTCTGGACGTTTTTCAATGGCAAAAATCAATGAATATTGTAAATGCACAAACAGTAATTTCTCCGCATTGCAAGGTGCAATTCTGAAATTTTTTGCTTTTTCCTGCTCCTCTTAGCATGATAAAGAAGATTCAAAGAGAGTGAGATGCCAGCTCCTTTCATTCAGTCAGTAGCTTCAATCATTTCTGGTATATGAATAACATGATGTTTTTCAATGGCAAAAATCAATGAATATTGTAAATGCACAAACAGTAATTTCTCCGCATTGCAAGGTGCAATTCTGAAATTTTTTGCTTTTTCCTGCTCCTCTTAGCATGATAAAGAAGATTCAAAGAGAGTGAGATGCCAGCTCCTTTCATTCAGTCAGTAGCTTCAATCATTTCTGGACGTTTTTCAATGGCAAAAATCAATGAATATTGTAAATGCACAAACAGTAATTTCTCCGCATTGCAAGGTGCAATTCTGAAATTTTTTGCTTTTTCCTGCTCCTCTTAGCATGATAAAGAAGATTCAAAGAGAGTGAGATGCCAGCTCCATTCATTCAGTCAGTAGCTTCAATCATTTCTGGACGTTTTTCAATGGCAAAAATCAATGAATATTGTAAATGCACAAACAGTAATTTCTCCGCATTGCAAGGTGCAATTCTGAAATTTTTTGCTTTTTCCTGCTCCTCTTAGCATGATAAAGAAGATTCAAAGAGAGTGAGATGCCAGCTCCTTTCATTCAGTCAGTAGCTTCAAACATTTCTGGTATATGAATAACATGATGTTTTTCAATGGCAAAAATCAATGAATATTGTAAAAGCACAAACAGTAATTTCTCCGCATTGCAAGGTGCAATTCTGAAATTTTTTGCTTTTTCCTGCTCCTCTTAGCATGATAAAGAAGATTCAAAGAGAGTGAGATGCCAGCTCCTTTCATTCAGTCAGTAGCTTCAATCATTTCTGGACGTTTTTCAATGGCAAAAATCAATGAATATTGTAAATGCACAAACAGTAATTTCTCCGCATTGCAAGGTGCAATTCTGAAATTTTTTGCTTTTTCCTGCTCCTCTTAGCATGATAAAGAAGATTCAAAGAGAGTGAGATGCCAGCTCCTTTCATTCAGTCAGTAGCTTCAATCATTTCTGGACGTTTTTCAATGGCAAAAATCAATGAATATTGTAAATGCACAAACAGTAATTTCTCCGCATTGCAAGGTGCAATTCTGAAATTTTTTGCTTTTTCCTGCTCCTCTTAGCATGATAAAGAAGATTCAAAGAGAGTGAGATGCCAGCTCCTTTCATTCAGTCAGTAGCTTCAAACATTTCTGGTATATGAATAACATGATGTTTTTCAATGGCAAAAATCAATGAATATTGTAAAAGCACAAACAGTAATTTCTCCGCATTGCAAGGTGCAATTCTGAAATTTTTTGCTTTTTACTGCTCCTCTTAGCATGATAAAGAAGATTCAAAGAGAGTGAGATGCCAGCTCCTTTCATTCAGTCAGTAGCTTCAATCATTTCTGGATGTTTTTCAATGGCAAAAATCAATGAATATTGTAAATGCACAAACAGTAATTTCTCCGCATTGCAAGGTGCAATTCTGAAATTTTTTGCTTTTTCCTGCTCCTCTTAGCATGATAAAGAAGATTCAAAGAGAGTGAGATGCCAGCTCCTTTCATTCAGTCAGTAGCTTCAATCATTTCTGGACGTTTTTCAATGGCAAAAATCAATGAATATTGTAAATGCACAAACAGTAATTTCTCCGCATTGCAAGGTGCAATTCTGAAATTTTTTGCTTTTTCCTGCTCCTCTTAGCATGATAAAGAAGATTCAAAGAGAGTGAGATGCCAGCTCCTTTCATTCAGTCAGTAGCTTCAAACATTTCTGGTATATGAATAACATGATGTTTTTCAATGGCAAAAATCAATGAATATTGTAAAAGCACAAACAGTAATTTCTCCGCATTGCAAGGTGCAATTCTGAAATTTTTTGCTTTATCCTGCTCCTCTTAGCATGATAAAGAAGATTCAAAGAGAGTGAGATGCCAGCTCCTTTCATTCAGTCAGTAGCTTCAATCATTTCTGGACGTTTTTCAATGGCAAAAATCAATGAATATTGTAAATGCACAAACAGTAATTTCTCCGCATTGCAAGGTGCAATTCTGAAATTTTTTGCTTTTTCCTGCTCCTCTTAGCATGATAAAGAAGATTCAAAGAGAGTGAGATGCCAGCTCCTTTCATTCAGTCAGTAGCTTCAATCATTTCTGGTATATGAATAACATGATGTTTTTCAATGGCAAAAATCAATGAATATTGTAAATGCACAAACAGTAATTTCTGCGCATTGCAAGGTGCAATTCTGAAATTTTTTGCTTTTTCCTGCTCCTCTTAGCATGATAAAGAAGATTCAAAGAGAGTGAGATGCCAGCTCCTTTCATTCAGTCAGTAGCTTCAATCATTTCTGGACGTTTTTCAATGGCAAAAATCAATGAATATTGTAAATGCACAAACAGTAATTTCTCCGCATTGCAAGGTGCAATTCTGAAATTTTTTGCTTTTTCCTGCTCCTCTTAGCATGATAAAGAAGATTCAAAGAGAGTGAGATGCCAGCTCCATTCATTCAGTCAGTAGCTTCAATCATTTCTGGACGTTTTTCAATGGCAAAAATCAATGAATATTGTAAATGCACAAACAGTAATTTCTCCGCATTGCAAGGTGCAATTCTGAAATTTTTTGCTTTTTCCTGCTCCTCTTAGCATGATAAAGAAGATTCAAAGAGAGTGAGATGCCAGCTCCTTTCATTCAGTCAGTAGCTTCAAACATTTCTGGTATATGAATAACATGATGTTTTTCAATGGCAAAAATCAATGAATATTGTAAAAGCACAAACAGTAATTTCTCCGCATTGCAAGGTGCAATTCTGAAATTTTTTGCTTTTTCCTGCTCCTCTTAGCATGATAAAGAAGATTCAAAGAGAGTGAGATGCCAGCTCCTTTCATTCAGTCAGTAGCTTCAATCATTTCTGGACGTTTTTCAATGGCAAAAATCAATGAATATTGTAAATGCACAAACAGTAATTTCTCCGCATTGCAAGGTGCAATTCTGAAATTTTTTGCTTTTTCCTGCTCCTCTTAGCATGATAAAGAAGATTCAAAGAGAGTGAGATGCCAGCTCCTTTCATTCAGTCAGTAGCTTCAATCATTTCTGGTATATGAATAACATGATGTTTTTCAATGGCAAAAATCAATGAATATTGTAAATGCACAAACAGTAATTTCTCCACATTGCAAGGTGCAATTCTGAAATTTTTTGCTTTTTCCTGCTCCTCTTAGCATGATAAAGAAGATTCAAAGAGTGTGAGATGCCAGCTCCTTTCATTCAGTCAGTAGCTTCAATCATTTCTGGACGTTTTTCAATGGCAAAAATCAATGAATATTGTAAATGCACAAACAGTAATTTCTCCGCATTGCAAGGTGCAATTCTGAAATTTTTTGCTTTTTCCTGCTCCTCTTAGCATGACAAAGAAGATTCAAAGAGAGCGAGATGCCAGCTCCTTTCATTCAGTCAGTAGCTTCAATCATTTCTGGTATATGAATAACATGATGTTTTTCAATGGCAAAAATCAATGAATATTGTAAATGCACAAACAGTAATTTCTCCGCATTGCAAGGTGCAATTCTGAAATTTTTTGCTTTTTCCTGCTCCTCTTAGCATGATAAAGAAGATTCAAAGAGAGTGAGATGCCAGCTCCTTTCATTCAGTCAGTAGCTTCAATCATTTCTGGACGTTTTTCAATGGCAAAAATCAATGAATATTGTAAATGCACAAACAGTAATTTCTCCGCATTGCAAGGTGCAATTCTGAAATTTTTTGCTTTTTCCTGCTCCTCTTAGCATGATAAAGAAGATTCAAAGAGAGTGAGATGCCAGCTCCTTTCATTCAGTCAGTAGCTTCAAACATTTCTGGTATATGAATAACATGATGTTTTTCAATGGCAAAAATCAATGAATATTGTAAAAGCACAAACAGTAATTTCTCCGCATTGCAAGGTGCAATTCTGAAATTTTTTGCTTTTTCCTGCTCCTCTTAGCATGATAAAGAAGATTCAAAGAGAGTGAGATGCCAGCTCCTTTCATTCAGTCAGTAGCTTCAATCATTTCTGGACGTTTTTCAATGGCAAAAATCAATGAATATTGTAAATGCACAAACAGTAATTTCTCCGCATTGCAAGGTGCAATTCTGAAATTTTTTGCTTTTTCCTGCTCCTCTTAGCATGATAAAGAAGATTCAAAGAGAGTGAGATGCCAGCTCCTTTCATTCAGTCAGTAGCTTCAATCATTTCTGGTATATGAATAACATGATGTTTTTCAATGGCAAAAATCAATGAATATTGTAAATGCACAAACAGTAATTTCTCCGCATTGCAAGGTGCAATTCTGAAATTTTTTGCTTTTTCCTGCTCCTCTTAGCATGATAAAGAAGATTCAAAGAGTGTGAGATGCCAGCTCCTTTCATTCAGTCAGTAGCTTCAATCATTTCTGGACGTTTTTCAATGGCAAAAATCAATGAATATTGTAAATGCACAAACAGTAATTTCTCCGCATTGCAAGGTGCAATTCTGAAATTTTTTGCTTTTTCCTGCTCCTCTTAGCATGACAAAGAAGATTCAAAGAGAGCGAGATGCCAGCTCCTTTCATTCAGTCAGTAGCTTCAATCATTTCTGGTATATGAATAACATGATGTTTTTCAATGGCAAAAATCAATGAATATTGTAAATGCACAAACAGTAATTTCTCCGCATTGCAAGGTGCAATTCTGAAATTTTTTGCTTTTTCCTGCTCCTCTTAGCATGATAAAGAAGATTCAAAGAGAGTGAGATGCCAGCTCCTTTCATTCAGTCAGTAGCTTCAATCATTTCTGGACGTTTTTCAATGGCAAAAATCAATGAATATTGTAAATGCACAAACAGTAATTTCTCCGCATTGCAAGGTGCAATTCTGAAATTTTTTGCTTTTTCCTGCTCCTCTTAGCATGATAAAGAAGATTCAAAGAGAGTGAGATGCCAGCTCCTTTCATTCAGTCAGTAGCTTCAATCATTTCTGGACGTTTTTCAATGGCAAAAATCAATGAATATTGTAAATGCACAAACAGTAATTTCTCCGCATTGCAAGGTGCAATTCTGAAATTTTTTGCTTTTTCCTGCTCCTCTTAGCATGATAAAGAAGATTCAAAGAGAGTGAGATGCCAGCTCCTTTCATTCAGTCAGTAGCTTCAAACATTTCTGGTATATGAATAACATGATGTTTTTCAATGGCAAAAATCAATGAATATTGTAAAAGCACAAACAGTAATTTCTCCGCATTGCAAGGTGCAATTCTGAAATTTTTTGCTTTTTCCTGCTCCTCTTAGCATGATAAAGAAGATTCAAAGAGAGTGAGATGCCAGCTCCTTTCATTCAGTCAGTAGCTTCAATCATTTCTGGACGTTTTTCAATGGCAAAAATCAATGAATATTGTAAATGCACAAACAGTAATTTCTCCGCATTGCAAGGTGCAATTCTGAAATTTTTTGCTTTTTCCTGCTCCTCTTAGCATGATAAAGAAGATTCAAAGAGAGTGAGATGCCAGCTCCTTTCATTCAGTCAGTAGCTTCAATCATTTCTGGTATATGAATAACATGATGTTTTTCAATGGCAAAAATCAATGAATATTGTAAATGCACAAACAGTAATTTCTCCGCATTGCAAGGTGCAATTCTGAAATTTTTTGCTTTTTCCTGCTCCTCTTAGCATGATAAAGAAGATTCAAAGAGAGTGAGATGCCAGCTCCTTTCATTCAGTCAGTAGCTTCAATCATTTCTGGACGTTTTTCAATGGCAAAAATCAATGAATATTGTAAATGCACAAACAGTAATTTCTCCGCATTGCAAGGTGCAATTCTGAAATTTTTTGCTTTTTCCTGCTCCTCTTAGCATGATAAAGAAGATTCAAAGAGAGTGAGATGCCAGCTCCATTCATTCAGTCAGTAGCTTCAATCATTTCTGGACGTTTTTCAATGGCAAAAATCAATGAATATTGTAAATGCACAAACAGTAATTTCTCCGCATTGCAAGGTGCAATTCTGAAATTTTTTGCTTTTTCCTGCTCCTCTTAGCATGATAAAGAAGATTCAAAGAGAGTGAGATGCCAGCTCCTTTCATTCAGTCAGTAGCTTCAAACATTTCTGGTATATGAATAACATGATGTTTTTCAATGGCAAAAATCAATGAATATTGTAAAAGCACAAACAGTAATTTCTCCGCATTGCAAGGTGCAATTCTGAAATTTTTTGCTTTTTCCTGCTCCTCTTAGCATGATAAAGAAGATTCAAAGAGAGTGAGATGCCAGCTCCTTTCATTCAGTCAGTAGCTTCAATCATTTCTGGACGTTTTTCAATGGCAAAAATCAATGAATATTGTAAATGCACAAACAGTAATTTCTCCGCATTGCAAGGTGCAATTCTGAAATTTTTTGCTTTTTCCTGCTCCTCTTAGCATGATAAAGAAGATTCAAAGAGAGTGAGATGCCAGCTCCTTTCATTCAGTCAGTAGCTTCAATCATTTCTGGACGTTTTTCAATGGCAAAAATCAATGAATATTGTAAATGCACAAACAGTAATTTCTCCGCATTGCAAGGTGCAATTCTGAAATTTTTTGCTTTTTCCTGCTCCTCTTAGCATGATAAAGAAGATTCAAAGAGAGTGAGATGCCAGCTCCTTTCATTCAGTCAGTAGCTTCAAACATTTCTGGTATATGAATAACATGATGTTTTTCAATGGCAAAAATCAATGAATATTGTAAAAGCACAAACAGTAATTTCTCCGCATTGCAAGGTGCAATTCTGAAATTTTTTGCTTTTTACTGCTCCTCTTAGCATGATAAAGAAGATTCAAAGAGAGTGAGATGCCAGCTCCTTTCATTCAGTCAGTAGCTTCAATCATTTCTGGATGTTTTTCAATGGCAAAAATCAATGAATATTGTAAATGCACAAACAGTAATTTCTCCGCATTGCAAGGTGCAATTCTGAAATTTTTTGCTTTTTCCTGCTCCTCTTAGCATGATAAAGAAGATTCAAAGAGAGTGAGATGCCAGCTCCTTTCATTCAGTCAGTAGCTTCAATCATTTCTGGACGTTTTTCAATGGCAAAAATCAATGAATATTGTAAATGCACAAACAGTAATTTCTCCGCATTGCAAGGTGCAATTCTGAAATTTTTTGCTTTTTCCTGCTCCTCTTAGCATGATAAAGAAGATTCAAAGAGAGTGAGATGCCAGCTCCTTTCATTCAGTCAGTAGCTTCAAACATTTCTGGTATATGAATAACATGATGTTTTTCAATGGCAAAAATCAATGAATATTGTAAAAGCACAAACAGTAATTTCTCCGCATTGCAAGGTGCAATTCTGAAATTTTTTGCTTTATCCTGCTCCTCTTAGCATGATAAAGAAGATTCAAAGAGAGTGAGATGCCAGCTCCTTTCATTCAGTCAGTAGCTTCAATCATTTCTGGACGTTTTTCAATGGCAAAAATCAATGAATATTGTAAATGCACAAACAGTAATTTCTCCGCATTGCAAGGTGCAATTCTGAAATTTTTTGCTTTTTCCTGCTCCTCTTAGCATGATAAAGAAGATTCAAAGAGAGTGAGATGCCAGCTCCTTTCATTCAGTCAGTAGCTTCAATCATTTCTGGTATATGAATAACATGATGTTTTTCAATGGCAAAAATCAATGAATATTGTAAATGCACAAACAGTAATTTCTGCGCATTGCAAGGTGCAATTCTGAAATTTTTTGCTTTTTCCTGCTCCTCTTAGCATGATAAAGAAGATTCAAAGAGAGTGAGATGCCAGCTCCTTTCATTCAGTCAGTAGCTTCAATCATTTCTGGACGTTTTTCAATGGCAAAAATCAATGAATATTGTAAATGCACAAACAGTAATTTCTCCGCATTGCAAGGTGCAATTCTGAAATTTTTTGCTTTTTCCTGCTCCTCTTAGCATGATAAAGAAGATTCAAAGAGAGTGAGATGCCAGCTCCATTCATTCAGTCAGTAGCTTCAATCATTTCTGGACGTTTTTCAATGGCAAAAATCAATGAATATTGTAAATGCACAAACAGTAATTTCTCCGCATTGCAAGGTGCAATTCTGAAATTTTTTGCTTTTTCCTGCTCCTCTTAGCATGATAAAGAAGATTCAAAGAGAGTGAGATGCCAGCTCCTTTCATTCAGTCAGTAGCTTCAAACATTTCTGGTATATGAATAACATGATGTTTTTCAATGGCAAAAATCAATGAATATTGTAAAAGCACAAACAGTAATTTCTCCGCATTGCAAGGTGCAATTCTGAAATTTTTTGCTTTTTCCTGCTCCTCTTAGCATGATAAAGAAGATTCAAAGAGAGTGAGATGCCAGCTCCTTTCATTCAGTCAGTAGCTTCAATCATTTCTGGACGTTTTTCAATGGCAAAAATCAATGAATATTGTAAATGCACAAACAGTAATTTCTCCGCATTGCAAGGTGCAATTCTGAAATTTTTTGCTTTTTCCTGCTCCTCTTAGCATGATAAAGAAGATTCAAAGAGAGTGAGATGCCAGCTCCTTTCATTCAGTCAGTAGCTTCAATCATTTCTGGTATATGAATAACATGATGTTTTTCAATGGCAAAAATCAATGAATATTGTAAATGCACAAACAGTAATTTCTCCACATTGCAAGGTGCAATTCTGAAATTTTTTGCTTTTTCCTGCTCCTCTTAGCATGATAAAGAAGATTCAAAGAGTGTGAGATGCCAGCTCCTTTCATTCAGTCAGTAGCTTCAATCATTTCTGGACGTTTTTCAATGGCAAAAATCAATGAATATTGTAAATGCACAAACAGTAATTTCTCCGCATTGCAAGGTGCAATTCTGAAATTTTTTGCTTTTTCCTGCTCCTCTTAGCATGACAAAGAAGATTCAAAGAGAGCGAGATGCCAGCTCCTTTCATTCAGTCAGTAGCTTCAATCATTTCTGGTATATGAATAACATGATGTTTTTCAATGGCAAAAATCAATGAATATTGTAAATGCACAAACAGTAATTTCTCCGCATTGCAAGGTGCAATTCTGAAATTTTTTGCTTTTTCCTGCTCCTCTTAGCATGATAAAGAAGATTCAAAGAGAGTGAGATGCCAGCTCCTTTCATTCAGTCAGTAGCTTCAATCATTTCTGGACGTTTTTCAATGGCAAAAATCAATGAATATTGTAAATGCACAAACAGTAATTTCTCCGCATTGCAAGGTGCAATTCTGAAATTTTTTGCTTTTTCCTGCTCCTCTTAGCATGATAAAGAAGATTCAAAGAGAGTGAGATGCCAGCTCCTTTCATTCAGTCAGTAGCTTCAAACATTTCTGGTATATGAATAACATGATGTTTTTCAATGGCAAAAATCAATGAATATTGTAAAAGCACAAACAGTAATTTCTCCGCATTGCAAGGTGCAATTCTGAAATTTTTTGCTTTTTCCTGCTCCTCTTAGCATGATAAAGAAGATTCAAAGAGAGTGAGATGCCAGCTCCTTTCATTCAGTCAGTAGCTTCAATCATTTCTGGACGTTTTTCAATGGCAAAAATCAATGAATATTGTAAATGCACAAACAGTAATTTCTCCGCATTGCAAGGTGCAATTCTGAAATTTTTTGCTTTTTCCTGCTCCTCTTAGCATGATAAAGAAGATTCAAAGAGAGTGAGATGCCAGCTCCTTTCATTCAGTCAGTAGCTTCAATCATTTCTGGTATATGAATAACATGATGTTTTTCAATGGCAAAAATCAATGAATATTGTAAATGCACAAACAGTAATTTCTCCGCATTGCAAGGTGCAATTCTGAAATTTTTTGCTTTTTCCTGCTCCTCTTAGCATGATAAAGAAGATTCAAAGAGAGTGAGATGCCAGCTCCTTTCATTCAGTCAGTAGCTTCAATCATTTCTGGACGTTTTTCAATGGCAAAAATCAATGAATATTGTAAATGCACAAACAGTAATTTCTCCGCATTGCAAGGTGCAATTCTGAAATTTTTTGCTTTTTCCTGCTCCTCTTAGCATGATAAAGAAGATTCAAAGAGAGTGAGATGCCAGCTCCATTCATTCAGTCAGTAGCTTCAATCATTTCTGGACGTTTTTCAATGGCAAAAATCAATGAATATTGTAAATGCACAAACAGTAATTTCTCCGCATTGCAAGGTGCAATTCTGAAATTTTTTGCTTTTTCCTGCTCCTCTTAGCATGATAAAGAAGATTCAAAGAGAGTGAGATGCCAGCTCCTTTCATTCAGTCAGTAGCTTCAAACATTTCTGGTATATGAATAACATGATGTTTTTCAATGGCAAAAATCAATGAATATTGTAAAAGCACAAACAGTAATTTCTCCGCATTGCAAGGTGCAATTCTGAAATTTTTTGCTTTTTCCTGCTCCTCTTAGCATGATAAAGAAGATTCAAAGAGAGTGAGATGCCAGCTCCTTTCATTCAGTCAGTAGCTTCAATCATTTCTGGACGTTTTTCAATGGCAAAAATCAATGAATATTGTAAATGCACAAACAGTAATTTCTCCGCATTGCAAGGTGCAATTCTGAAATTTTTTGCTTTTTCCTGCTCCTCTTAGCATGATAAAGAAGATTCAAAGAGAGTGAGATGCCAGCTCCTTTCATTCAGTCAGTAGCTTCAATCATTTCTGGTATATGAATAACATGATGTTTTTCAATGGCAAAAATCAATGAATATTGTAAATGCACAAACAGTAATTTCTCCACATTGCAAGGTGCAATTCTGAAATTTTTTGCTTTTTCCTGCTCCTCTTAGCATGATAAAGAAGATTCAAAGAGTGTGAGATGCCAGCTCCTTTCATTCAGTCAGTAGCTTCAATCATTTCTGGACGTTTTTCAATGGCAAAAATCAATGAATATTGTAAATGCACAAACAGTAATTTCTCCGCATTGCAAGGTGCAATTCTGAAATTTTTTGCTTTTTCCTGCTCCTCTTAGCATGACAAAGAAGATTCAAAGAGAGCGAGATGCCAGCTCCTTTCATTCAGTCAGTAGCTTCAATCATTTCTGGTATATGAATAACATGATGTTTTTCAATGGCAAAAATCAATGAATATTGTAAATGCACAAACAGTAATTTCTCCGCATTGCAAGGTGCAATTCTGAAATTTTTTGCTTTTTCCTGCTCCTCTTAGCATGATAAAGAAGATTCAAAGAGAGTGAGATGCCAGCTCCTTTCATTCAGTCAGTAGCTTCAATCATTTCTGGACGTTTTTCAATGGCAAAAATCAATGAATATTGTAAATGCACAAACAGTAATTTCTCCGCATTGCAAGGTGCAATTCTGAAATTTTTTGATTTTTCCTGCTCCTCTTAGCATGATAAAGAAGATTCAAAGAGAGTGAGATGCCAGCTCCTTTCATTCAGTCAGTAGCTTCAATCATTTCTGGACGTTTTTCAATGGCAAAAATCAATGAATATTGTAAATGCACAAACAGTAATTTCTCCGCATTGCAAGGTGCAATTCTGAAATTTTTTGCTTTTTCCTGCTCCTCTTAGCATGATAAAGAAGATTCAAAGAGAGTGAGATGCCAGCTCCTTTCATTCAGTCAGTAGCTTCAATCATTTCTGGTATATGAATAACATGATGTTTTTCAATGGCAAAAATCAATGAATATTGTAAATGCACAAACAGTAATTTCTCCGCATTGCAAGGTGCAATTCTGAAATTTTTTGCTTTTTCCTGCTTCTCTTAGCATGATAAAGAAGATTCAAAGAGAGTGAGATGCCAGCTCCTTTCATTCAGTCAGTAGCTTCAAACATTTCTGGTATATGAATAACATGATGTTTTTCAATGGCAAAAATCAATGAATATTGTAAAAGCACAAACAGTAATTTCTCCGCATTGCAAGGTGCAATTCTGAAATTTTTTGCTTTCTCCTGCTCCTCTTAGCATGATAAAGAAGATTCAAAGAGAGTGAGATGCCAGCTCCTTTCATTCAGTCAGTAGCTTCAATCATTTCTGGACGTTTTTCAATGGCAAAAATCAATGAATATTGTAAATGCACAAACAGTAATTTCTCCGCATTGCAAGGTGCAATTCTGAAATTTTTTGCTTTTTCCTGCTCCTCTTAGCATGATAAAGAAGACTCAAAGAGAGTGAGATGCCAGCTCCTTTCATTCAGTCAGTAGCTTCAATCATTTCTGGTATATGAATAACATGATGTTTTTCAATGGCAAAAATCAATGAATATTGTAAATGCACAAACAGTAATTTCTCCGCATTGCAAGTTGCAATTCTGAAATTTTTTGCTTTTTCCTGCTCCTCTTAGCATGATAAAGAAGATTCAAAGAGAGTGAGATGCCAGCTCCTTTCATTCAGTCAGTAGCTTCAATTATTTCTGGACGTTTTTCAATGGCAAAAATCAATGAATATTGTAAATGCACAAACAGTAATTTCTCCGCATTGCAAGGTGCAATTCTGAAATTTTTTGCTTTTTCCTGCTCCTCTTAGCATGATAAAGAAGATTCAAAGAGAGTGAGATGCCAGCTCCTTTCATTCAGTCAGTTGCTTCAATCATTTCTGGACGTTTTTCAATGGCAAAAATCAATGAATATTGTAAATGCACAAACAGTAATTTCTCCGCATTGCAAGGTGCAATTCTGAAATTTTTTGCTTTTTCCTGCTCCTCTTAGCATGATAAAGAAGATTCAAAGAGAGTGAGATGCCAGCTCCTTTCATTCAGTCAGTAGCTTCAATCATTTCTGGACGTTTTTCAATGGCAAAAATCAATGAATATTGTAAATGCACAAACAGTAATTTCTCCGCATTGCAAGGTGCAATTCTGAAATTTTTTGCTTTTTCCTGCACCTCTTTGCATGATAAAGAAGATTCAAAGAGAGTGAGATGCCAGCTCCTTTCATTCAGTCAGTAGCTTCAATCATTTCTGGTATATGAATAACATGATGTTTTTCAATGGCAAAAATCAATGAATATTGTAAATGCACAAACAGTAATTTCTCCGCATTGCAAGGTGCAATTCTGAAATTTTTGGCTTTTTCCTGCTCCTCTTAGCATGATAAAGAAGATTCAAAGAGAGTGAGATGCCAGCTCCTTTCATTCAGTCAGTAGCTTCAATCATTTCTGGATGTTTTTCAATGGCAAAAATCAATGAATATTGTAAATGCACAAACAGTAATTTCTCCGCATTGCAAGGTGCAATTCTGAAATTTCTTGCATTTTCCTGCTCCTCTTAGCATGATAAAGAAGATTCAAAGAGAGTGAGATGCCAGCTCCTTTCATTCAGTCAGTAGCTTCAATCATTTCTGGACGTTTTTCAATGGCAAAAATCAATGAATATTGTAAATGCACAAACAGTAATTTCTCCGCATTGCAAGGTGCAATTCTGAAATTTTTTGCTTTTTCCTGCTCCTCTTAGCATGATAAAGAAGATTCAAAGAGAGTGAGATGCCAGCTCCTTTCATTCAGTCAGTAGCTTCAAACATTTCTGGTATATGAATAACATGATGTTTTTCAATGGCAAAAATCAATGAATATTGTAAATGCACAAACAGTAATTTCTCCGCATTGCAAGGTGCAATTCTGAAATTTTTTGCTTTTTCCTGCTCCTCTTAGCATGATAAAGAAGATTCAAAGAGAGTGAGATGCCAGCTCCTTTCATTCAGTCAGTAGCTTCAATCATTTCTGGACGTTTTTCAATGGCAAAAATCAATGAATATTGTAAATGCACAAACAGTAATTTCTCCGCATTGCAAGGTGCAATTCTGAAATTTTTTGCTTTTTCCTGCTCCTCTTAGCATGATAAAGAAGATTCAAAGAGAGTGTGATGCCAGCTTCTTTCATTCAGTCAGTAGCTTCAAACATTTCTGGGATATGAATAACATGATGTTTTTCAATGGCAAAAATTAATGAATATTGTAAATGCACAAACAGTAATTTCTCCGCATTGCAAGGTGCAATTCTGAAATTTTTTGCTTTTTCCTGCTCCTCTTAGCATGATAAAGAAGATTCAAAGAGAGTGAGATGCCAGCTCCTTTCATTCAGTCAGTAGCTTCAATCATTTCTGGACGTTTTTCAATGGCAAAAATCAATGAATATTGTAAATGCACAAACAGTAATTTCTCCGCATTGCAAGGTGCAATTCTGAAATTTTTTGCTTTTTCCTGCTCCTCTTAGCATGATAAAGAAGATTCAAAGAGAGTGAGATGCCAACTCCTTTCATTCAGTCAGTAGCTTCAATCATTTCTGGACGTTTTTCAATGGCAAAAATCAATGAATATTGTAAATGCACAAACAGTAATTTCTCCGCATTGCAAAGTGCAATTCTGAAATTTTTTTGCTTTTTCCTGCTCCTCTTAGCATGATAAAGAAGATTCAAAGAGAGTGAGATGCCAGCTCCTTTCATTCAGTCAGTAGCTTCAATCATTTCTGGACGTTTTTCAATGGCAAAAATCAATGAATATTGTAAATGCACAAACAGTAATTTCTCCGCATTGCAAGGTGCAATTCTGAAATTTTTTGCTTTTTCCTGCTCCTCTTAGCATGATAAAGAAGATTCAAAGAGAGTGAGATGCCAGCTCCTTTCATTCAGTCAGTAGCTTCAATCATTTCTGGACGTTTTTCAATGGCAAAAATCAATGAATATTGTAAATGCACAAACAGTAATTTCTCCGCATTGCAAGGTGCAATTCTGAAATTTTTTGCTTTTTCCTGCTCCTCTTAGCATGATAAAGAAGATTCAAAGAGAGTGAGATGCCAGCTCCTTTCATTCAGTCAGTAGCTTCAAACATTTCTGGTATATGAATAACATGATGTTTTTCAATGGCAAAAATCAATGAATATTGTAAATGCACAAACAGTAATTTCTCCGCATTGCAAGGTGCAATTCTGAAATTTTTTGCTTTTTCCTGCTCCTCTTAGCATGATAAAGAAGATTCAAAGAGAGTGAGATGCCAGCTCCTTTCATTCAGTCAGTAGCTTCAATCATTTCTGGACGTTTTTCAATGGCAAAAATCAATGAATATTGTAAATGCACAAACAGTAATTTCTCCGCATTGCAAGGTGCAATTCTGAAATTTTTTGCTTTTTCCTGCTCCTCTTAGCATGATAAAGAAGATTCAAAGAGAGTGAGATGCCAGCTTCTTTCATTCAGTCAGTAGCTTCAAACATTTCTGGGATATGAATAACATGATGTTTTTCAA
Source organism: Phyllobates terribilis (assembly GCF_046119375.1). NCBI lineage: Eukaryota > Metazoa > Chordata > Amphibia > Anura > Dendrobatidae > Phyllobates > Phyllobates terribilis. The sequence continues at coordinate 433,396 of NW_027363443.1, read as the reverse complement.
TGGCAAAAATTAATGAATATTGTAAATGCACAAACAGTAATTTCTCCGCATTGCAAGGTGCAATTCTGAAATTTTTTGCTTTTTCCTGCTCCTCTTAGCATGATAAAGAAGATTCAAAGAGAGTGAGATGCCAGCTCCTTTCATTCAGTCAGTAGCTTCAATCATTTCTGGACGTTTTTCAATGGCAAAAATCAATGAATATTGTAAATGCACAAACAGTAATTTCTCCGCATTGCAAGGTGCAATTCTGAAATTTTTTGCTTTTTCCTGCTCCTCTTAGCATGATAAAGAAGATTCAAAGAGAGTGAGATGCCAGCTCCTTTCATTCAGTCAGTAGCTTCAATCATTTCTGGACGTTTTTCAATGGCAAAAATCAATGAATATTGTAAATGCACAAACAGTAATTTCTCCGCATTGCAAGGTGCAATTCTGAAATTTTTTGCTTTTTCCTGCTCCTCTTAGCATGATAAAGAAGATTCAAAGAGAGTGAGATGCCAGCTCCTTTCATTCAGTCAGTAGCTTCAATCATTTCTGGTATATGAATAACATGATGTTTTTCAATGGCAAAAATCAATGAATATTGTAAATGCACAAACAGTAATTTCTCCGCATTGCAAGTTGCAATTCTGAAATTTTTTGCTTTTTCCTGCTCCTCTTAGCATGATAAAGAAGATTCAAAGAGAGTGAGATGCCAGCTCCTTTCATTCAGTCAGTAGCTTCAATCATTTCTGGACGTTTTTCAATGGCAAAAATCAATGAATATTGTAAATGCACAAACAGTAATTTCTCCGCATTGCAAGGTGCAATTCTGAAATTTTTTGCTTTTTCCTGCTCCTCTTAGCATGATAAAGAAGATTCAAAGAGAGTGAGATGCCAGCTCCTTTCATTCAGTCAGTAGCTTCAATCATTTCTGGACGTTTTTCAATGGCAAAAATCAATGAATATTGTAAATGCACAAACAGTAATTTCTCCGCATTGCAAGGTGCAATTCTGAAATTTTTTGCTTTTTCCTGCTCCTCTTAGCATGATAAAGAAGATTCAAAGAGAGTGAGATGCCAGCTCCTTTCATTCAGTCAGTAGCTTCAAACATTTCTGGTATATGAATAACATGATGTTTTTCAATGGCAAAAATCAATGAATATTGTAAAAGCACAAACAGTAATTTCTCCGCATTGCAAGGTGCAATTCTGAAATTTTTTGCTTTTTCCTGCTCCTCTTAGCATGATAAAGAAGATTCAAAGAGAGTGAGATGCCAGCTCCTTTCATTCAGTCAGTAGCTTCAATCATTTCTGGACGTTTTTCAATGGCAAAAATCAATGAATATTGTAAATGCACAAACAGTAATTTCTCCGCATTGCAAGGTGCAATTCTGAAATTTTTTGCTTTTTCCTGCTCCTCTTAGCATGATAAAGAAGATTCAAAGAGAGTGAGATGCCAGCTCCTTTCATTCAGTCAGTAGCTTCAATCATTTCTGGTATATGAATAACATGATGTTTTTCAATGGCAAAAATCAATGAATATTGTAAATGCACAAACAGTAATTTCTCCACATTGCAAGGTGCAATTCTGAAATTTTTTGCTTTTTCCTGCTCCTCTTAGCATGATAAAGAAGATTCAAAGAGAGTGAGATGCCAGCTCCTTTCATTCAGTCAGTAGCTTCAATCATTTCTGGACGTTTTTCAATGGCAAAAATCAATGAATATTGTAAATGCACAAACAGTAATTTCTCCGCATTGCAAGGTGCAATTCTGAAATTTTTTGCTTTTTCCTGCTCCTCTTTGCATGATAAAGAAGATTCAAAGAGAGTGAGATGCCAGCTCCTTTCATTCAGTCAGTAGCTTCAATCATTTCTGGTATATGAATAACATGATGTTTTTCAATGGCAAAAATCAATGAATATTGAAAATGCACAAACAGTAATTTCTCCGCATTGCAAGGTGCAATTCTGAAATTTTTGGCTTTTTCCTGCTCCTCTTAGCATGATAAAGAAGATTCAAAGAGAGTGAGATGCCAGCTCCTTTCATTCAGTCAGTAGCTTCAATCATTTCTGGATGTTTTTCAATGGCAAAAATCAATGAATATTGTAAATGCACAAACAGTAATTTCTCTGCATTGCAAGGTGCAATTCTGAAATTTCTTGCATTTTCCTGCTCCTCTTAGCATGATAAAGAAGATTCAAAGAGAGTGAGATGCCAGCTCCTTTCATTCAGTCAGTAGCTTCAATCATTTCTGGACGTTTTTCAATGGCAAAAATCAATGAATATTGTAAATGCACAAACAGTAATTTCTCCGCATTGCAAGGTGCAATTCTGAAATTTTTTGCTTTTTCCTGCTCCTCTTAGCATGATAAAGAAGATTCAAAGAGAGTGAGATGCCAGCTCCTTTCATTCAGTCAGTAGCTTCAAACATTTCTGGTATATGAATAACATGATGTTTTTCAATGGCAAAAATCAATGAATATTGTAAATGCACAAACAGTAATTTCTCCGCATTGCAAGGTGCAATTCTGAAATTTTTTGCTTTTTCCTGCTCCTCTTAGCATGATAAAGAAGATTCAAAGAGAGTGAGATGCCAGCTCCTTTCATTCAGTCAGTAGCTTCAATCATTTCTGGATGTTTTTCAATGGCAAAAATCAATGAATATTGTAAATGCACAAACAGTAAATTCTCCGCATTGCAAGGTGCAATTCTGAAATTTTTTGCTTTTTCCTGCTCCTCTTAGCATGATAAAGAAGATTCAAAGAGAGTGAGATGCCAGCTTCTTTCATTCAGTCAGTAGCTTCAAACATTTCTGGGATATGAATAACATGATGTTTTTCAATGGCAAAAATTAATGAATATTGTAAATGCACAAACAGTAATTTCTCCGCATTGCAAGGTGCAATTCTGAAATTTTTTGCTTTTTCCTGCTCCTCTTAGCATGATAAAGAAGATTCAAAGAGAGTGAGATGCCAGCTCCTTTCATTCAGTCAGTAGCTTCAATCATTTCTGGACGTTTTTCAATGGCAAAAATCAATGAATATTGTAAATGCACAAACAGTAATTTCTCCGCATTGCAAGGTGCAATTCTGAAATTTTTTGCTTTTTCCTGCTCCTCTTAGCATGATAAAGAAGATTCAAAGAGAGTGAGATGCCAGCTCCTTTCATTCAGTCAGTAGCTTCAATCATTTCTGGACGTTTTTCAATGGCAAAAATCAATGAATATTGTAAATGCACAAACAGTAATTTCTCCGCATTGCAAGGTGCAATTCTGAAATTTTTTGCTTTTTCCTGCTCCTCTTAGCATGATAAAGAAGATTCAAAGAGAGTGAGATGCCAGCTCCTTTCATTCAGTCAGTAGCTTCAATCATTTCTGGTATATGAATAACATGATGTTTTTCAATGGCAAAAATCAATGAATATTGTAAATGCACAAACAGTAATTTCTCCGCATTGCAAGTTGCAATTCTGAAATTTTTTGCTTTTTCCTGCTCCTCTTAGCATGATAAAGAAGATTCAAAGAGAGTGAGATTCCAGCTCCTTTCATTCAGTCAGTAGCTTCAATCATTTCTGGACGTTTTTCAATGGCAAAAATCAATGAATATTGTAAATGCACAAACAGTAATTTCTCCGCATTGCAAGGTGCAATTCTGAAATTTTTTGCTTTTTCCTGCTCCTCTTAGCATGATAAAGAAGATTCAAAGAGAGTGAGATGCCAGCTCCTTTCATTCAGTCAGTAGCTTCAATCATTTCTGGACGTTTTTCAATGACAAAAATCAATGAATATTGTAAATGCACAAACAGTAATTTCTCCGCATTGCAAGATGCAATTCTGAAATTTTTTGCTTTTTCCTGCTCCTCTTAGCATGATAAAAAAGATTCAAAGAGAGTGAGATGCCAGCTCCTTTCATTCAGTCAGTAGCTTCAATCATTTCTGGACGTTTTTCAATGGCAAAAATCAATGAATATTGTAAATGCACAAACAGTAATTTCTCCGCATTGCAAGGTGCAATTCTGAAATTTTTTGCTTTTTCCTGCTCCTCTTAGCATGATAAAGAAGATTCAAAGAGAGTGAGATGCCAGCTCCTTTCATTCAGTCAGTAGCTTCAATCATTTCTGGTATATGAATAACATGATGTTTTTCAATGGCAAAAATCAATGAATATTGTAAATGCACAAACAGTAATTTCTCCGCATTGCAAGGTGCAATTCTGAAATTTTTTGCTTTTTCCTGCTCCTCTTAGCATGATAAAGAAGATTCAAAGAGAGTGAGATGCCAGCTCCTTTCATTCAGTCAGTAGCTTCAATCATTTCTGGACGTTTTTCAATGGCAAAAATCAATGAATATTGTAAATGCACAAACAGTAATTTCTCCGCATTGCAAGGTGCAATTTTGAAATTTTTTGCTTTTTCCTGCTCCTCTTAGCATGATAAATAAGATTCAAAGAGAGTGAGATGCCAGCTCCTTTCATTCAGTCAGTAGCTTCAGTCATTTCTGGACGTTTTTCAATGGCAAAAATCAATGAATATTGTAAATGCACAAACAGTAATTTCTCCGCATTGCAAGGTGCAATTCTGAAATTTTTTGCTTTTTCCTGCTCCTCTTAGCATGATAAAGAAGATTCAAAGAGAGTGAGATGCCAGCTCCTTTCATTCAGTCAGTAGCTTCAAACATTTCTGGTATAAACATTTCTGGACGTTTTTCAATGGCAAAAATCAATGAATATTGTAAATGCACAAACAGTAATATCTCCACATTGCAAGGTGCAATTCTGAAATTTTTTGCTTTTTCCTGCTAATCCTAGCATGATAAAGAAGATTGAAATAGAGTGAGATGCCAGCTCCTTTCATTCAGTCAGTAGCTTCAAACATTTCTGGACGTTTTTCAATGGCAAAATTCAATGAATATTGTAAATGCACAAACAGTAATATCTCCACATTGCCAGGTGCAATTCTGAAATTTTTTGCTTTTTCCTGCTAATCCTAGCATGATAAAGAAGATTCAAAGAGAGTGAGATGCCAGCTCCTTTCATTCAGTCAGTAGCTTCAATCATTTCTGGACGTTTTTCAATGGCAAAAATCAATGAATATTGTAAATGCACAAACAGTAATTTCTCCGCATTGCAAGGTGCAATTCTGAAATTTTTTGCTTTTTCCTGCTCCTCTTAGCATGATAAAGAAGATTCAAAGAGAGTGAGATGCCAGCTCCTTTCATTCAGTCAGTAGCTTCAATCATTTCTGGACGTTTTTCAATGGCAAAAATCAATGAATATTGTAAATGCACAAACAGTAATTTCTCCGCATTGCAAGTTGCAATTCTGAAATTTTTTGCTTTTTCCTGCTCCTCTTAGCATGATAAAGAAGATTCAAAGAGAGTGAGATGCCAGCTCCTTTCATTCAGTCAGTAGCTTCAATCATTTCTGGTATATGAATAACATGATGTTTTTCAATGGCAAAAATTAATGAATATTGTAAATGCACAAACAGTAATTTCTCCGCATTGCAAGGTGCAATTCTGAAATTTTTTGCTTTTTCCTGCTCCTCTTAGCATGATAAAGAAGATTCAAAGAGAGTGAGATGCCAGCTCCTTTCATTCAGTCAGTAGCTTCAATCATTTCTGGACGTTTTTCAATGGCAAAAATCAATGAATATTGTAAATGCACAAACAGTAATTTCTCCGCATTGCAAGATGCAATTCTGAAATTTTTTGCTTTTTCCTGCTCCTCTTAGCATGATAAAGAAGATTCAAAGAGAGTGAGATGCCAGCTCCTTTCATTCAGTCAGTAGCTTCAGTCATTTCTGGACGTTTTTCAATGCAAAAATCAATGAATATTGTAAATGCACAAACAGTAATTTCTCCGCATTGCAAGGTGCAATTCTGAAATTTTTTGCTTTTTCCTGCTCCTCTTAGCATGATAAAGAAGATTCAAAGAGAGTGAGATGCCAGCTCCTTTCATTCAGTCAGTAGCTTCAATCATTTCTGGTATATGAATAACATGATGTTTTTCAATGGCAAAAATCAATGAATATTGTAAATGCACAAACAGTAATTTCTCCGCATTGCAAGGTGCAATTCTGAAATTTTTTGCTTTTTCCTGCTCCTCTTAGCATGATAAAGAAGATTCAAAGAGAGTGAGATGCCAGCTCCTTTCATTCAGTCAGTAGCTTCAATCATTTCTGGATGTTTTTCAATGGCAAAAATCAATGAATATTATAAATGCACAAACAGTAATTTCTCCGCATTGCAAGGTGCAATTCTGAAATTTCTTGCATTTTCCTGCTCCTCTTAGCATGATAAAGAAGATTCAAAGAGAGTGAGATGCCAGCTCCTTTCATTCAGTCAGTAGCTTCAATCATTTCTGGACGTTTTTCAATGGCAAAAATCAATGAATATTGTAAATGCACAAACAGTAATTTCTCCGCATTGCAAGGTGCAATTCTGAAATTTTTTGCTTTTTCCTGCTCCTCTTAGCATGATAAAGAAGATTCAAAGAGAGTGAGATGCCAGCTCCTTTCATTCAGTCAGTAGCTTCAAACATTTCTGGTATATGAATAACATGATGTTTTTCAATGGCAAAAATCAATGAATATTGTAAATGCACAAACAGTAATTTCTCCGCATTGCAAGGTGCAATTCTGAAATTTTTTGCTTTTTCCTGCTCCTCTTAGCATGATAAAGAAGATTCAAAGAGAGTGAGATGCCAGCTCCTTTCATTCAGTCAGTAGCTTCAATCATTTCTGGACGTTTTTCAATGGCAAAAATCAATGAATATTGTAAATGCACAAACAGCAATTTCTCCGCATTGCAAGGTGCAATTCTGAAATTTTTTGCTTTTTCCTGCTCCTATTAGCATGATAAAGAAGATTCAAAGAGAGTGAGATGCCAGCTTCTTTCATTGTCAGTAGCTTCAAACATTTCTGGGATATGAATAACATGATGTTTTTCAATGGCAAAAATTAATGAATATTGTAAATGCACAAACAGTAATTTCTCCGCATTGCAAGGTGCAATTCTGAAATTTTTTGCTTTTTCCTGCTCCTCTTAGCATGATAAAGAAGATTCAAAGAGAGTGAGATGCCAGCTCCTTTCATTCAGTCAGTAGCTTCAATCATTTCTGGACGTTTTTCAATGGCAAAAATCAATGAATATTGTAAATGCACAAACAGTAATTTCTCCGCATTGCAAGGTGCAATTCTGAAATTTTTTGCTTTTTCCTGCTCCTCTTAGCATGATAAAGAAGATTCAAAGAGAGTGAGATGCCAGCTCCTTTCATTCAGTCAGTAGCTTCAATCATTTCTGGACGTTTTTCAATGGCAAAAATCAATGAATATTGTAAATGCACAAACAGTAATTTCTCCGCATTGCAAGGTGCAATTCTGAAATTTTTTGCTTTTTCCTGCTCTTCTTAGCATGATAAAGAAGATTCAAAGAGAGTGAGATGCCAGCTCCTTTCATTCAGTCAGTAGCTTCAATCATTTCTGGTATATGAATAACATGATGTTTTTCAATGGCAAAAATCAATGAATATTGTAAATGCACAAACAGTAATTTCTCCGCATTGCAAGTTGCAATTCTGAAATTTTTTGCTTTTTCCTGCTCCTCTTAGCATGATAAAGAAGATTCAAAGAGAGTGAGATTCTGGCTCCTTTCATTCAGTCAGTAGCTTCAATCATTTCTGGACGTTTTTCAATGGCAAAAATCAATGAATATTGTAAATGCACAAACAGTAATTTCTCCGCATTGCAAGGTGCAATTCTGAAATTTTTTGCTTTTTCCTGCTCCTCTTAGCATGATAAAGAAGATTCAAAGAGAGTGAGATGCCAGCTCCTTTCATTCAGTCAGTAGCTTTAATCATTTCTGGACGTTTTTCAATGGCAAAAATCAATGAATATTGTAAATGCACAAACAGTAATTTCTCCGCATTGCAAGATGAAATTCTGAAATTTTTTGCTTTTTCCTGCTCCTCTTAGCATGATAAAGAAGATTCAAAGAGAGTGAGATGCCAGCTCCTTTCATTCAGTCAGTAGCTTCAATCATTTCTGGACGTTTTTCAATGGCAAAAATCAATGAATATTGTAAATGCACAAACAGTAATTTCTCCGCATTGCAAGGTGCAATTCAGAAATTTTTTGCTTTTTCCTGCTCCTCTTAGCATGATAAAGAAGATTCAAAGAGAGTGAGATGCCAGCTCCTTTCATTCAGTCAGTAGCTTCAATCATTTCTGGTATATGAATAACATGATGTTTTTCAATGGCAAAAATCAATGAATATTGTAAATGCACAAACAGTAATTTCTCCGCATTGCAAGGTGCAATTCTGAAATTTTTTGCTTTTTCCTGCTCCTCTTAGCATGATAAAGAAGATTCAAAGAGAGTGAGATGCCAGCTCCTTTCATTCAGTCAGTAGCTTCAATCATTTCTGGACGTTTTTCAATGGCAAAAATCAATGAATATTGTAAATGCACAAACAGTAATTTCTCCGCATTGCAAGGTGCAATTCTGAAATTTTTTGCTTTTTCCTGCTCCTCTTAGCATGATAAAGAAGATTCAAAGAGAGTGAGATGCCAGCTCCTTTCATTCAGTCAGTAGCTTCAGTCATTTCTGGAAGTTTTTCAATGGCAAAAATCAATGAATATTGTAAATGCACAAACAGTAATTTCTCCGCATTGCAAGGTGCAATTCTGAAATTTTTTGCTTTTTCCTGCTCCTCTTAGCATGATAAAGAAGATTCAAAGAGAGTGAGATGCCAGCTCCTTTCATTCAGTCAGTAGCTTCAAACATTTCTGGTATAAACATTTCTGGACGTTTTTCAATGGCAAAAATCAATGAATATTGTAAATGCACAAACAGTAATATCTCCACATTGCAAGGTGCAATGCTGAAATTTTTTTTGCTTTTTCCTGCTAATCCTAGCATGATAAAGAAGATTCAAATAGAGTGAGATGCCAGCTCCTTTCATTCAGTCAGTAGCTTCAAACATTTCTGGACGTTTTTCAATGGCAAAAATCAATGAATATTGTAAATGCACAAACAGTAATATCTCCACATTGCAAGGTGCAATTCTGAAATTTTTTGCTTTTTCCTGCTAATCCTAGCATGATAAAGAAGATTCAAAGAGAGTGAGATGTCAGCTCCTTTCATTCAGTCAGTAGCTTCAAACATTTCTGGTATATGAATAACATGATGTTTTTCAATGGCAAAAATCAATGAATATTGTAAATGCACAAACAGTAATATCTCCACATTGCAAGGTGCAATTCTGAAATTTTTTGCTTTTTCCTGCTAATCCTAGCATGATAAAGAAGATTCAAAGAGAGTGAGATGCAGCTCCTTTCATTCAGTCAGTAGCTTCAAACATTTCTGGACGTTTTTCAATGGCAAAAATCAATGAATATTGTAAATGCACAAACAGTAATATCTCCACATTGCAAGGTGCAATTCTGAAATTTTTTGCTTTTTCCTGCTACTCCTAGCATGATAAAGAAGATTCAAAGAGAGTGAGATGCCAGCTCCTTTCATTCAGTCAGTAGCTTCAATCATTTCTGGACGTTTTTCAATGGCAAAAATCAATGAATATTGTAAATGCACAAACAGTAATTTCTCCGCATTGCAAGGTGCAATTCTGAATTTTTTTGCTTTTTCCTGCTTCTCTTAGCATGGTAAAGAAGATTCAAAGAGAGTGAGATGCCAGCTCCTTTCATTCAGTCAGTAGCTTCAGTCATTTCTGGACGTTTTTCAATGGCAAAAATCAATGAATATTGTAAATGCACAAAAAGTAATTTCTCCGCATTGCAAGGTGCAATTCTGAAATTTTTTGCTTTTTCCTGCTCCTCTTAGCATGATAAAGAAGATTCAAAGAGAGTGAGATGCCAGCTCCTTTCATTCAGTCAGTAGCTTCAAACATTTCTGGTATAAACATTTCTGGACGTTTTTCAATGGCAAAAATCAATGAATATTGTAAATGCACAAACAGTAATATCTCCACATTGCAAGGTGCAATTCTGAAATTTTTTGCTTTTTCCTGCTAATCCTAGCATGATAAAGAAGATTCAAATAGAGTGAGATGCCAGCTCCTTTCATTCAGTCAGTAGCTTCAAACATTTCTGGACGTTTTTCAATGGCAAAATTCAATGAATATTGTAAATGCACAAACAGTAATATCTCCACATTGCAAGGTGCAATTCTGAAATTTTTTGCTTTTTCCTGCTAATCCTAGCATGATAAAGAAGATTCAAAGAGAGTGAGATGCCAGCTCCTTTCATTCAGTCAGTAGCTTCAATCATTTCTGGACGTTTTTCAATGGCAAAAATCAATGAATATTGTAAATGCACAAACAGTAATTTCTCCGCATTGCAAGGTGCAATTCTGAAATTTTTTGCTTTTTCCTGCTCCTCTTAGCATGATAAAGAAGATTCAAAGAGAGTGAGATGCCAGCTCCTTTCATTCAGTCAGTAGCTTCAATCATTTCTGGATGTTTTTCAATGGCAAAAATCAATGAATATTGTAAATGCACAAACAGTAATTTCTCCGCATTGCAAGGTGCAATTCTGAAATTTTTTGCTTTTTCCTGCTCCTCTTAGCATGATAAAGAAGATTCAAAGAGAGTGAGATGCCAGCTCCTTTCATTCAGTCAGTAGCTTCAATCATTTCTGGTATATGAATAACATGATGTTTTTCAATGGCAAAAATCAATGAATATTGTAAATGCACAAACAGTAATTTCTCCGCATTGCAAGGTGCAATTCTGAAATTTTTTGCTTTTTCCTGCTCCTCTTAGCATGATAAAGAAGATTCAAAGAGAGTGAGATGCCAGCTCCTTTCATTCAGTCAGTAGCTTCAATCATTTCTGGACGTTTTTCAATGGCAAAAATCAATGAATATTGTAAATGCACAAACAGTAATTTCTCCGCATTGCAAGATGCAATTCTGAAATTTTTTGCTTTTTCCTGCTCCTCTTAGCATGATAAAGAAGATTCAAAGAGAGTGAGATTCCAGCTCCTTTCATTCAGTCAGTAGCTTCAGTCATTTCTGGACGTTTTTCAATGGCAAAAATCAATGAATATTGTAAATGCACAAACAGTAATTTCTCCGCATTGCAAAGTGCAATTCTGAAATATTTTGCTTTTTCCTGCTCCTCTTAGCATGATAAAGAAGATTCAAAGAGAGTGAGATGCCAGCTCCTTTCATTCAGTCAGTAGCTTCAAACATTTCTGGTATAAACATTTTTGGATGTTTTTCAATGGCAAAAATCAATGAATATTGTAAATGCACAAACAGTAATATCTCCACATTGCAAGGTGCAATGCTGAAATTTTTTGCTTTTTCCTGCTAATCCTAGGATGATAAAGAAGATTCATATAGAGTGAGATGCCAGCTCCTTTCATTCAGTCAGTAGCTTCAAACATTTCTGGACGTTTTTCAATGGCAAAAATCAATGAATATTGTAAATGCACAAACAGTAATATCTCCACATTGCAAGGTGCAATTCTGAAATTTTTTGCTTTTTCCTGCTAATCCTAGCATGATAAAGAAGATTCAAAGAGAGTGAGATGTCAGCTCCTTTCATTCAGTCAGTAGCTTCAAACATTTCTGGTATATGAATAACATGATGTTTTTCAATGGCAAAAATCAATGAATATTGTAAATGCACAAACAGTAATATCTCCACATTGCCAGGTGCAATTCTGAAATTTTTTGCTTTTTCCTGCTAATCCTAGCATGATAAAGAAGATTCAAAGAGAGTGAGATGCCAGCTCCTTTCATTCAGTCAGTAGCTTCAAACATTTCTGGACGTTTTTCAATGGCAAAAATCAATGAATATTGTAAATGCACAAACAGTAATTTCTCCGCATTGCAAGGTGCAATTCTGAAATTTTTTGCTTTTTCCTGCTCCTATTAGCATGATAAAGAAGATTCAAAGAGAGTGAGATGCCAGCTTCTTTCATTGTCAGTAGCTTCAAACATTTCTGGGATATGAATAACATGATGTTTTTCAATGGCAAAAATTAATGAATATTGTAAATGCACAAACAGTAATTTCTCCGCATTGCAAGGTGCAATTCTGAAATTTTTTGCTTTTTCCTGCTCCTCTTAGCATGATAAAGAAGATTCAAAGAGAGTGAGATGCCAGCTCCTTTCATTCAGTCAGTAGCTTCAATCATTTCTGGACGTTTTTCAATGGCAAAAATCAATGAATATTGTAAATGCACAAACAGTAATTTCTCCGCATTGCAAGGTGCAATTCTGAAATTTTTTGCTTTTTCCTGCTCCTCTTAGCATGATAAAGAAGATTCAAAGAGAGTGAGATGCCAGCTCCTTTCATTCAGTCAGTAGCTTCAATCATTTCTGGACGTTTTTCAATGGCAAAAATCAATGAATATTGTAAATGCACAAACAGTAATTTCTCCGCATTGCAAGGTGCAATTCTGAAATTTTTTGCTTTTTCCTGCTCTTCTTAGCATGATAAAGAAGATTCAAAGAGAGTGAGATGCCAGCTCCTTTCATTCAGTCAGTAGCTTCAATCATTTCTGGTATATGAATAACATGATGTTTTTCAATGGCAAAAATCAATGAATATTGTAAATGCACAAACAGTAATTTCTCCGCATTGCAAGTTGCAATTCTGAAATTTTTTGCTTTTTCCTGCTCCTCTTAGCATGATAAAGAAGATTCAAAGAGAGTGAGATTCTGGCTCCTTTCATTCAGTCAGTAGCTTCAATCATTTCTGGACGTTTTTCAATGGCAAAAATCAATGAATATTGTAAATGCACAAACAGTAATTTCTCCGCATTGCAAGGTGCAATTCTGAAATTTTTTGCTTTTTCCTGCTCCTCTTAGCATGATAAAGAAGATTCAAAGAGAGTGAGATGCCAGCTCCTTTCATTCAGTCAGTAGCTTTAATCATTTCTGGACGTTTTTCAATGGCAAAAATCAATGAATATTGTAAATGCACAAACAGTAATTTCTCCGCATTGCAAGATGAAATTCTGAAATTTTTTGCTTTTTCCTGCTCCTCTTAGCATGATAAAGAAGATTCAAAGAGAGTGAGATGCCAGCTCCTTTCATTCAGTCAGTAGCTTCAATCATTTCTGGACGTTTTTCAATGGCAAAAATCAATGAATATTGTAAATGCACAAACAGTAATTTCTCCGCATTGCAAGGTGCAATTCAGAAATTTTTTGCTTTTTCCTGCTCCTCTTAGCATGATAAAGAAGATTCAAAGAGAGTGAGATGCCAGCTCCTTTCATTCAGTCAGTAGCTTCAATCATTTCTGGTATATGAATAACATGATGTTTTTCAATGGCAAAAATCAATGAATATTGTAAATGCACAAACAGTAATTTCTCCGCATTGCAAGGTGCAATTCTGAAATTTTTTGCTTTTTCCTGCTCCTCTTAGCATGATAAAGAAGATTCAAAGAGAGTGAGATGCCAGCTCCTTTCATTCAGTCAGTAGCTTCAATCATTTCTGGACGTTTTTCAATGGCAAAAATCAATGAATATTGTAAATGCACAAACAGTAATTTCTCCGCATTGCAAGGTGCAATTCTGAAATTTTTTGCTTTTTCCTGCTCCTCTTAGCATGATAAAGAAGATTCAAAGAGAGTGAGATGCCAGCTCCTTTCATTCAGTCAGTAGCTTCAGTCATTTCTGGAAGTTTTTCAATGGCAAAAATCAATGAATATTGTAAATGCACAAACAGTAATTTCTCCGCATTGCAAGGTGCAATTCTGAAATTTTTTGCTTTTTCCTGCTCCTCTTAGCATGATAAAGAAGATTCAAAGAGAGTGAGATGCCAGCTCCTTTCATTCAGTCAGTAGCTTCAAACATTTCTGGTATAAACATTTCTGGACGTTTTTCAATGGCAAAAATCAATGAATATTGTAAATGCACAAACAGTAATATCTCCACATTGCAAGGTGCAATGCTGAAATTTTTTTTGCTTTTTCCTGCTAATCCTAGCATGATAAAGAAGATTCAAATAGAGTGAGATGCCAGCTCCTTTCATTCAGTCAGTAGCTTCAAACATTTCTGGACGTTTTTCAATGGCAAAAATCAATGAATATTGTAAATGCACAAACAGTAATATCTCCACATTGCAAGGTGCAATTCTGAAATTTTTTGCTTTTTCCTGCTAATCCTAGCATGATAAAGAAGATTCAAAGAGAGTGAGATGTCAGCTCCTTTCATTCAGTCAGTAGCTTCAAACATTTCTGGTATATGAATAACATGATGTTTTTCAATGGCAAAAATCAATGAATATTGTAAATGCACAAACAGTAATATCTCCACATTGCAAGGTGCAATTCTGAAATTTTTTGCTTTTTCCTGCTAATCCTAGCATGATAAAGAAGATTCAAAGAGAGTGAGATGCAGCTCCTTTCATTCAGTCAGTAGCTTCAAACATTTCTGGACGTTTTTCAATGGCAAAAATCAATGAATATTGTAAATGCACAAACAGTAATATCTCCACATTGCAAGGTGCAATTCTGAAATTTTTTGCTTTTTCCTGCTACTCCTAGCATGATAAAGAAGATTCAAAGAGAGTGAGATGCCAGCTCCTTTCATTCAGTCAGTAGCTTCAATCATTTCTGGACGTTTTTCAATGGCAAAAATCAATGAATATTGTAAATGCACAAACAGTAATTTCTCCGCATTGCAAGGTGCAATTCTGAATTTTTTTGCTTTTTCCTGCTTCTCTTAGCATGGTAAAGAAGATTCAAAGAGAGTGAGATGCCAGCTCCTTTCATTCAGTCAGTAGCTTCAGTCATTTCTGGACGTTTTTCAATGGCAAAAATCAATGAATATTGTAAATGCACAAAAAGTAATTTCTCCGCATTGCAAGGTGCAATTCTGAAATTTTTTGCTTTTTCCTGCTCCTCTTAGCATGATAAAGAAGATTCAAAGAGAGTGAGATGCCAGCTCCTTTCATTCAGTCAGTAGCTTCAAACATTTCTGGTATAAACATTTCTGGACGTTTTTCAATGGCAAAAATCAATGAATATTGTAAATGCACAAACAGTAATATCTCCACATTGCAAGGTGCAATTCTGAAATTTTTTGCTTTTTCCTGCTAATCCTAGCATGATAAAGAAGATTCAAATAGAGTGAGATGCCAGCTCCTTTCATTCAGTCAGTAGCTTCAAACATTTCTGGACGTTTTTCAATGGCAAAATTCAATGAATATTGTAAATGCACAAACAGTAATATCTCCACATTGCAAGGTGCAATTCTGAAATTTTTTGCTTTTTCCTGCTAATCCTAGCATGATAAAGAAGATTCAAAGAGAGTGAGATGCCAGCTCCTTTCATTCAGTCAGTAGCTTCAATCATTTCTGGACGTTTTTCAATGGCAAAAATCAATGAATATTGTAAATGCACAAACAGTAATTTCTCCGCATTGCAAGGTGCAATTCTGAAATTTTTTGCTTTTTCCTGCTCCTCTTAGCATGATAAAGAAGATTCAAAGAGAGTGAGATGCCAGCTCCTTTCATTCAGTCAGTAGCTTCAATCATTTCTGGATGTTTTTCAATGGCAAAAATCAATGAATATTGTAAATGCACAAACAGTAATTTCTCCGCATTGCAAGGTGCAATTCTGAAATTTTTTGCTTTTTCCTGCTCCTCTTAGCATGATAAAGAAGATTCAAAGAGAGTGAGATGCCAGCTCCTTTCATTCAGTCAGTAGCTTCAATCATTTCTGGTATATGAATAACATGATGTTTTTCAATGGCAAAAATCAATGAATATTGTAAATGCACAAACAGTAATTTCTCCGCATTGCAAGGTGCAATTCTGAAATTTTTTGCTTTTTCCTGCTCCTCTTAGCATGATAAAGAAGATTCAAAGAGAGTGAGATGCCAGCTCCTTTCATTCAGTCAGTAGCTTCAATCATTTCTGGACGTTTTTCAATGGCAAAAATCAATGAATATTGTAAATGCACAAACAGTAATTTCTCCGCATTGCAAGATGCAATTCTGAAATTTTTTGCTTTTTCCTGCTCCTCTTAGCATGATAAAGAAGATTCAAAGAGAGTGAGATTCCAGCTCCTTTCATTCAGTCAGTAGCTTCAGTCATTTCTGGACGTTTTTCAATGGCAAAAATCAATGAATATTGTAAATGCACAAACAGTAATTTCTCCGCATTGCAAAGTGCAATTCTGAAATATTTTGCTTTTTCCTGCTCCTCTTAGCATGATAAAGAAGATTCAAAGAGAGTGAGATGCCAGCTCCTTTCATTCAGTCAGTAGCTTCAAACATTTCTGGTATAAACATTTTTGGATGTTTTTCAATGGCAAAAATCAATGAATATTGTAAATGCACAAACAGTAATATCTCCACATTGCAAGGTGCAATGCTGAAATTTTTTGCTTTTTCCTGCTAATCCTAGGATGATAAAGAAGATTCATATAGAGTGAGATGCCAGCTCCTTTCATTCAGTCAGTAGCTTCAAACATTTCTGGACGTTTTTCAATGGCAAAAATCAATGAATATTGTAAATGCACAAACAGTAATATCTCCACATTGCAAGGTGCAATTCTGAAATTTTTTGCTTTTTCCTGCTAATCCTAGCATGATAAAGAAGATTCAAAGAGAGTGAGATGTCAGCTCCTTTCATTCAGTCAGTAGCTTCAAACATTTCTGGTATATGAATAACATGATGTTTTTCAATGGCAAAAATCAATGAATATTGTAAATGCACAAACAGTAATATCTCCACATTGCCAGGTGCAATTCTGAAATTTTTTGCTTTTTCCTGCTAATCCTAGCATGATAAAGAAGATTCAAAGAGAGTGAGATGCCAGCTCCTTTCATTCAGTCAGTAGCTTCAAACATTTCTGGACGTTTTTCAATGGCAAAAATCAATGAATATTGTAAATGCACAAACAGTAATATCTCCACATTGCAAGGTGCAATTCTGAAATTTTTTGCTTTTTCCTGCTACTCCTAGCATGATAAAGAAGATTCAAAGAGAGTGAGATGCCAGCTCCTTTCATTCAGTCAGTAGCTTCAAGCATTTCTGGACGTTTTTCAATGGCAAAAATCAATGAATATTGTAAATGCACAAACAGTAATATCTCCACATTGCAAGGTGCAATTCTGAAATTTTTTGCTTTTTCCTGCTAATCCTAGCATGATAAAGAAGATTCAAAGAGAGTGAGATGCCAGCTCCTTTCATTCAGTCAGTAGCTTCAAACATTTCTGGACGTTTTTCAATGGCAAAAATCAATGAATATTGTAAATGCACAAACAGTAATTTCTCCGCATTGCAAGGTGCAATTCTGAAATTTTTTCCTTTTTCCTGCTCCTCTTAGCATGATAAAGAAGATTCAAAGAGAGTGAGATGCCAGCTCCTTTCATTCAGTCAGTAGCTTCAATCAT
Organism: Phyllobates terribilis; assembly: GCF_046119375.1. Classification (NCBI taxonomy): domain Eukaryota; kingdom Metazoa; phylum Chordata; class Amphibia; order Anura; family Dendrobatidae; genus Phyllobates; species Phyllobates terribilis. The sequence goes on along the minus strand of NW_027363443.1, from coordinate 416,040 downwards.
TTCTGGACGTTTTTCAATGGCAAAAATCAATGAATATTGTAAATGCACAAACAGTAATTTCTCCGCATTGCAAGGTGCAATTCTGAAATTTTTTGCTTTTTCCTGCTCCTCTTAGCATGATAAAGAAGATTCAAAGAGAGTGAGATGCCAGCTCCTTTCATTCAGTCAGTAGCTTCAATCATTTCTGGACGTTTTTCAATGGCAAAAATCAATGAATATTGTAAATGCACAAACAGTAATTTCTCCGCATTGCAAGGTGCAATTCTGAAATTTTTTGCTTTTTCCTGCTCCTCTTAGCATGATAAAGAAGATTCAAAGAGAGTGAGATGCCAGCTCCTTTCATTCAGTCAGTAGCTTCAATCATTTCTGGTATATGAATAACATGATGTTTTTCAATGGCAAAAATCAATGAATATTGTAAATGCACAAACAGTAATTTCTCCGCATTGCAAGGTGCAATTCTGAAATTTTTTGCTTTTTCCTGCTCCTCTTAGCATGATAAAGAAGATTCAAAGAGCGTGAGATGCCAGCTCCTTTCATTCAGTCAGTAGCTTCAATCATTTCTGGATGTTTTTCAATGGCAAAAATCAATGAATATTGTAAATGCACAAACAGTAATTTCTCCGCATTGCAAGGTGCAATTCTGAAATTTTTTGCTTTTTCCTGCTCCTCTTAGCATGATAAAGAAGATTCAAAGAGAGTGAGATGCCAGCTCCTTTCATTCAGTCAGTAGCTTCAGTCATTTCTGGACGTTTTTCAATGGCAAAAATCAATGAATATTGTAAATGCACAAACAGTAATTTCTCCGCATTGCAACGTGCAATTCTGAAATTTTTTGCTTTTTCCTGCTCCTCTTAGCATGATAAAGAAGATTCAAAGAGAGTGAGATGCCAGCTCCTTTCATTCAGTCAGTAGCTTCAAACATTTCTGGTATAAACATTTCTGGACGTTTTTCAATGGCAAAAATCAATGAATATTGTAAATGCACAAACAGTAATATCTCCACATTGCAAGGTGCAATTCTGAAATTTTTTGCTTTTTCCTGCTAATCCTAGCATGATAAAGAAGATTCAAATAGAGTGAGATGCCAGCTCCTTTCATTCAGTCAGTAGCTTCAAACATTTCTGGACGTTTTTCAATGGCAAAATTCAATGAATATTGTAAATACACAAACAGTAATATCTCCACATTGCAAGGTGCAATTCTGAAATTTTTTGCTTTTTCCTGCTAATCCTAGCATGATAAAGAAGATTCAAAGAGAGTGAGATGCCAGCTCCTTTCATTCAGTCAGTAGCTTCAAACATTTCTGGACGTTTTTCAATGGCAAAAATCAATGAATATTGTAAATGCACAAACAGTAATTTCTCCGCATTGCAAGGTGCAATTCTGAAATTTTTTGCTTTTTCCTGCTCCTCTTAGCATGATAAAGAAGATTCAAAGAGAGTGAGATGCCAGCTCCTTTCATTCAGTCAGTAGCTTCAATCATTTCTGGACGTTTTTCAATGGCAAAAATCAATGAATATTGTAAATGCACAAACAGTAATTTCTCCGCATTGCAAGGTGCAATTCTGAAATTTTTTGCTTTTTCCTGCTCCTCTTAGCATGATAAAGAAGATTCAAAGAGAGTGAGATGCCAGCTCCTTTCATTCAGTCAGTAGCTTCAATCATTTCTGGACGTTTTTCAATGGCAAAAATCAATGAATATTGTAAATGCACAAACAGTAATTTCTCCGCATTGCAAGGTGCAATTCTGAAATTTTTTGCTTTTTCCTGCTCCTCTTAGCATGATAAAGAAGATTCAAAGAGAGTGAGATGCCAGCTCCTTTCATTCAGTCAGTAGCTTCAGTCATTTCTGGACGTTTTTCAATGGCAAAAATCAATGAATATTGTAAATGCACAAAAAGTAATTTCTCCGCATTGCAAGGTGCAATTCTGAAATTTTTTGCTTTTTCCTGCTCCTCTTAGCATGATAAAGAAGATTCAAAGAGAGTGAGATGCCAGCTCCTTTCATTCAGTCAGTAGCTTCAAACATTTCTGGTATAAACATTTCTGGACGTTTTTCAATGGCAAAAATCAATGAATATTGTAAATGCACAAACAGTAATATCTCCACATTGCAAGGTGCAATTCTGAAATTTTTTGCTTTTTCCTGCTAATCCTAGCATGATAAAGAAGATTCAAATAGAGTGAGATGCCAGCTCCTTTCATTCAGTCAGTAGCTTCAAACATTTCTGGACGTTTTTCAATGGCAAAATTCAATGAATATTGTAAATGCACAAACAGTAATATCTCCACATTGCAAGGTGCAATTCTGAAATTTTTTGCTTTTTCCTGCTAATCCTAGCATGATAAAGAAGATTCAAAGAGAGTGAGATGCCAGCTCCTTTCATTCAGTCAGTAGCTTCAATCATTTCTGGACGTTTTTCAATGGCAAAAATCAATGAATATTGTAAATGCACAAACAGTAATTTCTCCGCATTGCAAGATGCAATTCTGAAATTTTTTGCTTTTTCCTGCTCCTCTTAGCATGATAAAGAAGATTCAAAGAGAGTGAGATTCCAGCTCCTTTCATTCAGTCAGTAGCTTCAGTCATTTCTGGACGTTTTTCAATGGCAAAAATCAATGAATATTGTAAATGCACAAACAGTAATTTCTCCGCATTGCAAAGTGCAATTCTGAAATTTTTTGCTTTTTCCTGCTCCTCTTAGCATGATAAAGAAGATTCAAAGAGAGTGAGATGCCAGCTCCTTTCATTCAGTCAGTATCTTCAAACATTTCTGGTATAAACATTTCTGGATGTTTTTCAATGGCAAAAATCAATGAATATTGTAAATGCACAAACAGTAATATCTCCACATTGCAAGGTGCAATGCTGAAATTTTTTGCTTTTTCCTGCTAATCCTAGGATGATAAAGAAGATTCATATAGAGTGAGATGCCAGCTCCTTTCATTCAGTCAGTAGCTTCAAACATTTCTGGACGTTTTTCAATGGCAAAAATCAATGAATATTGTAAATGCACAAACAGTAATATCTCCACATTGCAAGGTGCAATTCTGAAATTTTTTGCTTTTTCCTGCTAATCCTAGCATGATAAAGAAGATTCAAAGAGAGTGAGATGTCAGCTCCTTTCATTCAGTCAGTAGCTTCAAACATTTCTGGTATATGAATAACATGATGTTTTTCAATGGCAAAAATCAATGAATATTGTAAATGCACAAACAGTAATATCTCCACATTGCAAGGTGCAATTCTGAAATTTTTTGCTTTTTCCTGCTAATCCTAGCATGATAAAGAAGATTCAAAGAGAGTGAGATGCCAGCTCTTTTCATTCAGTCAGTAGCTTCAAACATTTCTGGACGTTTTTCAATGGCAAAAATCAATGAATATTGTAAATGCACAAACAGTAATATCTCCACATTGCAAGGTGCAATTCTGAAATTTTTTGCTTTTTCCTGCTACTCCTAGCATGATAAAGAAGATTCAAAGAGAGTGAGATGCCAGCTCCTTTCATTCAGTCAGTAGCTTCAAACATTTCTGGACGTTTTTCAATGGCAAAAATCAATGAATATTGTAAATGCACAAACAGTAATATCTCCACATTGCAAGGTGCAATTCTGAAATTTTTTGCTTTTTCCTGCTAATCCTAGCATGATAAAGAAGATTCAAAGAGAGTGAGATGCCAGCTCCTTTCATTCAGTCAGTAGCTTCAAACATTTCTGGACGTTTTTCAATGGCAAAAATCAATGAATATTGTAAATGCACAAACAGTAATTTCTCCGCATTGCAAGGTGCAATTCTGAAATTTTTTCCTTTTTCCTGCTCCTCTTAGCATGATAAAGAAGATTCAAAGAGAGTGAGATGCCAGCTCCTTTCATTCAGTCAGTAGCTTCAATCATTTCTGGACGTTTTTCAATGGCAAAAATCAATGAATATTGTAAATGCACAAACAGTAATTTCTCCGCATTGCAAGGTGCAATTCTGAAATTTTTTGCTTTTTCCTGCTCCTCTTAGCATGATAAAGAAGATTCAAAGAGAGTGAGATGCCAGCTCCTTTCATTCAGTCAGTAGCTTCAATCATTTCTGGACGTTTTTCAATGGCAAAAATCAATGAATATTGTAAATGCACAAACAGTAATTTCTCCGCATTGCAAGGTGCAATTCTGAAATTTTTTGCTTTTTCCTGCTCCTCTTAGCATGATAAAGAAGATTCAAAGAGAGTGAGATGCCAGCTCCTTTCATTCAGTCAGTAGCTTCAATCATTTCTGGTATATGAATAACATGATGTTTTTCAATGGCAAAAATCAATGAATATTGTAAATGCACAAACAGTAATTTCTCCGCATTGCAAGGTGCAATTCTGAAATTTTTTGCTTTTTCCTGCTCCTCTTAGCATGATAAAGAAGATTCAAAGAGCGTGAGATGCCAGCTCCTTTCATTCAGTCAGTAGCTTCAATCATTTCTGGATGTTTTTCAATGGCAAAAATCAATGAATATTGTAAATGCACAAACAGTAATTTCTCCGCATTGCAAGGTGCAATTCTGAAATTTTTTGCTTTTTCCTGCTCCTCTTAGCATGATAAAGAAGATTCAAAGAGAGTGAGATGCCAGCTCCTTTCATTCAGTCAGTAGCTTCAGTCATTTCTGGACGTTTTTCAATGGCAAAAATCAATGAATATTGTAAATGCACAAACAGTAATTTCTCCGCATTGCAACGTGCAATTCTGAAATTTTTTGCTTTTTCCTGCTCCTCTTAGCATGATAAAGAAGATTCAAAGAGAGTGAGATGCCAGCTCCTTTCATTCAGTCAGTAGCTTCAAACATTTCTGGTATAAACATTTCTGGACGTTTTTCAATGGCAAAAATCAATGAATATTGTAAATGCACAAACAGTAATATCTCCACATTGCAAGGTGCAATTCTGAAATTTTTTGCTTTTTCCTGCTAATCCTAGCATGATAAAGAAGATTCAAATAGAGTGAGATGCCAGCTCCTTTCATTCAGTCAGTAGCTTCAAACATTTCTGGACGTTTTTCAATGGCAAAATTCAATGAATATTGTAAATACACAAACAGTAATATCTCCACATTGCAAGGTGCAATTCTGAAATTTTTTGCTTTTTCCTGCTAATCCTAGCATGATAAAGAAGATTCAAAGAGAGTGAGATGCCAGCTCCTTTCATTCAGTCAGTAGCTTCAAACATTTCTGGACGTTTTTCAATGGCAAAAATCAATGAATATTGTAAATGCACAAACAGTAATTTCTCCGCATTGCAAGGTGCAATTCTGAAATTTTTTGCTTTTTCCTGCTCCTCTTAGCATGATAAAGAAGATTCAAAGAGAGTGAGATGCCAGCTCCTTTCATTCAGTCAGTAGCTTCAATCATTTCTGGACGTTTTTCAATGGCAAAAATCAATGAATATTGTAAATGCACAAACAGTAATTTCTCCGCATTGCAAGGTGCAATTCTGAAATTTTTTGCTTTTTCCTGCTCCTCTTAGCATGATAAAGAAGATTCAAAGAGAGTGAGATGCCAGCTCCTTTCATTCAGTCAGTAGCTTCAATCATTTCTGGACGTTTTTCAATGGCAAAAATCAATGAATATTGTAAATGCACAAACAGTAATTTCTCCGCATTGCAAGGTGCAATTCTGAAATTTTTTGCTTTTTCCTGCTCCTCTTAGCATGATAAAGAAGATTCAAAGAGAGTGAGATGCCAGCTCCTTTCATTCAGTCAGTAGCTCCAATCATTTCTGGTATATGAATAACATGATGTTTTTCAATGGCAAAAATCAATGAATATTGTAAATGCACAAACAGTAATTTCTCCACATTGCAAGGTGCAATTCTGAAATTTTTTGCTTTTTCCTGCTCCTCTTAGCATGATAAAGAAGATTCAAAGAGCGTGAGATGCCAGCTCCTTTCATTCAGTCAGTAGCTTCAATCATTTCTGGATGTTTTTCAATGGCAAAAATCAATGAATATTGTAAATGCACAAACAGTAATTTCTCCGCATTGCAAGGTGCAATTCTGAAATTTTTTGCTTTTTCCTGCTCCTCTTAGCATGATAAAGAAGATTCAAAGAGAGTGAGATGCCAGCTCCTTTCATTCAGTCAGTAGCTTCAGTCATTTCTGGACGTTTTTCAATGGCAAAAATCAATGAATATTGTAAATGCACAAACAGTAATTTCTCCGCATTGCAACGTGCAATTCTGAAATTTTTTGCTTTTTCCTGCTCCTCTTAGCATGATAAAGAAGATTCAAAGAGAGTGAGATGCCAGCTCCTTTCATTCAGTCAGTAGCTTCAAACATTTCTGGTATAAACATTTCTGGACGTTTTTCAATGGCAAAAATCAATGAATATTGTAAATGCACAAACAGTAATATCTCCACATTGCAAGGTGCAATTCTGAAATTTTTTGCTTTTTCCTGCTAATCCTAGCATGATAAAGAAGATTCAAATAGAGTGAGATGCCAGCTCCTTTCATTCAGTCAGTAGCTTCAAACATTTCTGGACGTTTTTCAATGGCAAAATTCAATGAATATTGTAAATGCACAAACAGTAATATCTCCACATTGCAAGGTGCAATTCTGAAATTTTTTGCTTTTTCCTGCTAATCCTAGCATGATAAAGAAGATTCAAAGAGAGTGAGATGCCAGCTCCTTTCATTCAGTCAGTAGCTTCAATCATTTCTGGACGTTTTTCAATGGCAAAAATCAATGAATATTGTAAATGCACAAACAGTAATTTCTCCGCATTGCAAGGTGCAATTCTGAAATTTTTTGCTTTTTCCTGCTCCTCTTAGCATGATAAAGAAGATTCAAAGAGAGTGAGATGCCAGCTCCTTTCATTCAGTCAGTAGCTTCAATCATTTCTGGACGTTTTTCAATGGCAAAAATCAATGAATATTGTAAATGCACAAACAGTAATTTCTCCGCATTGCAAGGTGCAATTCTGAAATTTTTTGCTTTTTCCTGCTCCTCTTAGCATGATAAAGAAGATTCAAAGAGAGTGAGATGCCAGCTCCTTTCATTCAGTCAGTAGCTTCAATCATTTCTGGACGTTTTTCAATGGCAAAAATCAATGAATATTGTAAATGCACAAACAGTAATTTCTCCGCATTGCAAGGTGCAATTCTGAAATTTTTTGCTTTTTCCTGCTCCTCTTAGCATGATAAAGAAGATTCAAAGAGAGTGAGATGCCAGCTCCTTTCATTCAGTCAGTAGCTTCAATCATTTCTGGTATATGAATAACATGATGTTTTTCAATGGCAAAAATCAATGAATATTGTAAATGCACAAACAGTAATTTCTCCACATTGCAAGGTGCAATTCTGAAATTTTTTGCTTTTTCCTGCTACTCTTAGCATGATAAAGTAGATTCAAAGAGCGTGAGATGCCAGCTCCTTTCATTCAGTCAGTAGCTTCAATCATTTCTGGATGTTTTTCAATGGCAAAAATCAATGAATATTGTAAATGCACAAACAGTAATTTCTCCGCATTGCAAGGTGCAATTCTGAAATTTTTTGCTTTTTCCTGCTCCTCTTAGCATGATAAAGAAGATTCAAAGAGAGTGAGATGCCAGCTCCTTTCATTCAGTCAGTAGCTTCAGTCATTTCTGGACGTTTTTCAATGGCAAAAATCAATGAATATTGTAAATGCACAAACAGTAATTTCTCCGCATTGCAAGGTGCAATTCTGAAATTTTTTGCTTTTTCCTGCTCCTCTTAGCATGATAAAGAAGATTCAAAGAGAGTGAGATGCCAGCTCCTTTCATTCAGTCAGTAGCTTCAAACATTTCTGGTATAAACATTTCTGGACGTTTTTCAATGGCAAAAATCAATGAATATTGTAAATGCACAAACAGTAATATCTCCACATTGCAAGGTGCAATTCTGAAATTTTTTGCTTTTTCCTGCTAATCCTAGCATGATAAAGAAGATTCAAATAGAGTGAGATGCCAGCTCCTTTCATTCAGTCAGTAGCTTCAAACATTTCTGGACGTTTTTCAATGGCAAAATTCAATGAATATTGTAAATGCACAAACAGTAATATCTCCACATTGCAAGGTGCAATTCTGAAATTTTTTGCTTTTTCCTGCTAATCCTAGCATGATAAAGAAGATTCAAAGAGAGTGAGATGCCAGCTCCTTTCATTCAGTCAGTAGCTTCAATCATTTCTGGACGTTTTTCAATGGCAAAAATCAATGAATATTGTAAATGCACAAACAGTAATTTCTCCGCATTGCAAGGTGCAATTCTGAAATTTTTTGCTTTTTCCTGCTCCTCTTAGCATGATAAAGAAGATTCAAAGAGAGTGAGATGCCAGCTCCTTTCATTCAGTCAGTAGCTTCAATCATTTCTGGACGTTTTTCAATGGCAAAAATCAATGAATATTGTAAATGCACAAACAGTAATTTCTCCGCATTGCAAGGTGCAATTCTGAAATTTTTTGCTTTTTCCTGCTCCTCTTAGCATGATAAAGAAGATTCAAAGAGAGGTAGATGCCAGCTCCTTTCATTCAGTCAGTAGCTTCAATCATTTCTGGTATATGAATAACAAGATGTTTTTCAATGGCAAAAATCAATGAATATTGTAAATGCACAAACAGTAATTTCTCCGCATTGCAAGGTGCAATTCTGAAATTTTTTGCTTTTTCCTGCTCCTCTTAGCATGATAAAGAAGATTCAAAGAGAGTGAGATGCCAGCTCCTTTCATTCAGTCAGTAGCTTCAATCATTTCTGGACGTTTTTCAATGGCAAAAATCAATGAATATTGTAAATGCACAAACAGTAATTTCTCCGCATTGCAAGGTGCAATTCTGAAATTTTTTGCTTTTTCCTGCTCCTCTTAGCATGATAAAGAAGATTCTAAGAGAGTGAGATGCCAGCTCCTTTCATTCAGTCAGTAGCTTCAATCATTTCTGGACGTTTTTCAATGGCAAAAATCAATGAATATTGTAAATGCACAAACAGTAATTTCTCCGCATTGCAAGGTGCAATTCTGAATTTTTTTGCTTTTTCCTGATCCTCTTAGCATGATAAAGAAGATTCAAAGAGAGTGAGATGCCAGTTCCTTTCATTCAGTCAGTAGCTTCAATCATTTCTGGTATATGAATAACATGATGTTTTTCAATGGCAAAAATCAATGAATATTGTAAATGCACAAACAGTAATTTCTCCGCATTGCAAGGTGCAATTCTGAAATTTTTTGCTTTTTCCTGCTCCTCTTAGCATGATAAAGAAGATTCAAAGAGAGTGAGATGCCAGCTCCTTTCATTCAGTCAGTAGCTTCAATCATTTCTGGATGTTTTTCAATGGCAAAAATCAATGAATATTGTAAATGCACAAACAGTAATTTCTCCGCATTGCAAGGTGCAATTCTGAAATTTTTTGCTTTTTCCTGCTCCTCTTAGCATGATAAAGAAGATTCAAAGAGAGTGAGATGCCAGCTCCTTTCATTCAGTCAGTAGCTTCAGTCATTTCTGGACGTTTTTCAATGGCAAAAATCAATGAATATTGTAAATGCACAAACAGTAATTTCTCCGCATTGCAAGGTGCAATTCTGAAATTTTTTGCTTTTTCCTGCTCCTCTTAGCATGATAAAGAAGATTCAAAGAGAGTGAGATGCCAGCTCCTTTCATTCAGTCAGTAGCTTCAAACATTTCTGGTATAAACATTTCTGGACGTTTTTCAATGGCAAAAATCAATGAATATTGTAAATGCACAAACAGTAATATCTCCACATTGCAAGGTGCAATTCTGAAATTTTTTGCTTTTTCCTGCTAATCCTAGCATGATAAAGAAGATTCAAATAGAGTGAGATGCCAGCTCCTTTCATTCAGTCAGTAGCTTCAAACATTTCTGGACGTTTTTCAATGGCAAAATTCAATGAATATTGTAAATGCACAAACAGTAATATCTCCACATTGCAAGGTGCAATTCTGAAATTGTTTGCTTTTTCCTGCTAATCCTAGCATGATAAAGAAGATTCAAAGAGAGTGAGATGCCAGCTCCTTTCATTCAGTCAGTAGCTTCAATCATTTCTGGACGTTTTTCAATGGCAAAAATCAATGAATATTGTAAATGCACAAACAGTAATTTCTCCGCATTGCAAGGTGCAATTCTGAAATTTTTTGCTTTTTCCTGCTCCTCTTAGCATGATAAAGAAGAATCAAAGAGAGTGAGATGCCAGCTCCTTTCATTCAGTCAGTAGCTTCAATCATTTCTGGACGTTTTTCAATGGCAAAAATCAATGAATATTGTAAATGCACAAACAGTAATTTCTCCGCATTGCAAGGTGCAATTCTGAAATTTTTTGCTTTTTCCTGCTCCTCTTAGCATGATAAAGAAGATTCAAAGAGAGTGAGATGCCAGCTCCTTTCATTCAGTCAGTAGCTTCAATCATTTCTGGTATATGAATAACATGATGTTTTTCAATGGCAAAAATCAATGAATATTGTAAATGCACAAACAGTAATTTCTCCGCATTGCAAGGTGCAATTCTGAAATTTTTTGCTTTTTCCTGCTCCTCTTAGCATGATAAAGAAGATTCAAAGAGAGTGAGATGCCAGCTCCTTTCATTCAGTCAGTAGCTTCAATCATTTCTGGACGTTTTTCAATGGCAAAAATCAATGAATATTGTAAATGCACAAACAGTAATTTCTCCGAATTGCAAGGTGCAATTCTGAAATTTTTTGCTTTTTCCTGCTCCTCTTAGCATGATAAAGAAGATTCAAAGAGAGTGAGATGCCAGCTCCTTTCATTCAGTCAGTAGCTTCAGTCATTTCTGGACGTTTTTCAATGGCAAAAATCAATGAATATTGTAAATGCACAAACAGTAATTTCTCCGCATTGCAAGGTGCAATTCTGAAATTTTTTGCTTTTTCCTGCTCCTCTTAGCATGATAAAGAAGATTCAAAGAGAGTGAGATGCCAGCTCCTTTCATTCAGTCAGTAGCTTCAATCATTTCTGGACGTTTTTCAATGGCAAAAATCAATGAATATTGTAAATGCACAAACAGTAATTTCTCCGCATTGCAAGGTGCAATTCTGAAATTTTTTGCTTTTTCCTGCTCCTCTTAGCATGATAAAGAAGATTCAAAGAGAGTGAGATGCCAGCTCCTTTCATTCAGTCAGTAGCTTCAATCATTTCTGGACGTTTTTCAATGGCAAAAATCAATGAATATTGTAAATGCACAAACAGTAATTTCTCCGCATTGCAAATTGCAATTCTGAAATTTTTTGCTTTTTCCTGCTCCTCTTAGCATGATAAAGAAGATTCAAAGAGAGTGAGATGCCAGCTCCTTTCATTCAGTCAGTAGCTTCAATCATTTCTGGACGTTTTTCAATGGCAAAAATCAATGAATATTGTAAATGCACAAACAGTAATTTCTCCGCATTGCAAGGTGCAATTCTGAAATTTTTTGCTTTTTCCTGCTCCTCTTAGCATGATAAAGAAGATTCAAAGAGAATGAGATGCCAGCTCCTTTCATTCAGTCAGTAGCTTCAATCATTTCTGGTATATGAATAACATGATGCTTTTCAATGGCAAAAATCAATGAATATTGTAAATGCACAAACAGTAATTTCTCCGCATTGCAAGGTGCAATTCTGAAATTTTTTGCTTTTTCCTGCTCCTCTTAGCATGATAAAGAAGATTCAAAGAGAGTGAGATGCCAGCTCCTTTCATTCAGTCAGTAGCTTCAATCATTTCTGGATGTTTTTCAATGGCAAAAATCAATGAATATTGTAAATGCACAAACAGTAATTTCTCCGCATTGCAAGGTGCAATTCTGAAATTTTTTGCTTTTTCCTGCTCCTCTTAGCATGATAAAGAAGATTCAGAGAGTGAGATGCCAGCTCCTTTCATTCAGTCAGTAGCTTCAGTCATTTCTGGACGTTTTTCAATGGCAAAAATCAATGAATATTGTAAATGCACAAACAGTAATTTCTCCGCATTGCAAGGTGCAATTCTGAAATTTTTTGCTTTTTCCTGCTCCTCTTAGCATGATAAAGAAGATTCAAAGAGAGTGAGATGCCAGCTCCTTTCATTCAGTCAGTAGCTTCAAACATTTCTGGTATAAACATTTCTGGACGTTTTTCAATGGCAAAAATCAATGAATATTGTAAATGCACAAACAGTAATATCTCCACATTGCAAGGTGCAATTCTGAAATTTTTTGCTTTTTCCTGCTCCTCTTAGCATGATAAAGAAGATTCAAAGAGAGTGAGATGCCAGCTCCTTTCATTCAGTCAGTAGCTTCAATCATTTCTGGACGTTTTTCAATGGCAAAAATCAATGAATATTGTAAATGCACAAACAGTAATTTCTCCGCATTGCAAGGTGCAATTCTGAAATTTTTTGCTTTTTCCTGCTCCTCTTAGCATGATAAAGAAGATTCAAAGAGAGTGAGATGCCAGCTCCTTTCATTCAGTCAGTAGCTTCAATCATTTCTGGTATATGAATAACATGATGTTTTTCAATGGCAAAAATCAATGAATATTGTAAATGCACAAACAGTAATTTCTCCGCATTGCAAGGTGCAATTCTGAAATTTTTTGCTTTTTCCTGCTCCTCTTAGCATGATAAAGAAGATTCAAAGAGAGTGAGATGCCAGCTCTTTTCATTCAGTCAGTAGCTTCAATCATTTCTGGACGTTTTTCAATGGCAAAAATCAATGAATATTGTAAATGCACAAACAGTAATTTCTCCGCATTGCAAGGTGCAATTCTGAAATTTTTTGCTTTTTCCTGCTCCTCTTAGCATGATAAAGAAGATTCAAAGAGAGTGAGATGCCAGCTCCTTTCATTCAGTCAGTAGCTTCAGTCATTTCTGGACGTTTTTCAATGGCAAAAATCAATGAATATTGTAAATGCACAAACAGTAATTTCTCCGCATTGCAAGGTGCAATTCTGAAATTCTTTGCTTTTTCCTGCTCCTCTTAGCATGATAAAGAAGATTCAAAGAGAGTGAGATGCCAGCTCCTTTCATTCAGTCAGTAGCTTCAAACATTTCTGGTATAAACATTTCTGGACGTTTTTCAATGGCAAAAATCAATGAATATTGTAAATGCACAAACAGTAATATCTCCACATTGCAAGGTGCAATTCTGAAATTTTTTGCTTTTTCCTGCTAATCCTAGCATGATAAAGAAGATTCAAATAGAGAGAGATGCCAGCTCCTTTCATTCAGTCAGTAGCTTCAAACATTTCTGGACGTTTTTCAATGGCAAAAATCAATGAATATTGTAAATGCACAAACAGTAATATCTCCACATTGCAAGGTTCAATTCTGAAATTTTTTGCTTTTTCCTGCTAATCCTAGCATGATAAAGAAGATTCAAAGAGAATGAGATGCCAGCTCCTTTCATTCAGTCAGTAGCTTCAAACATTTCTGGTATATGAATAACATGATGTTTTTCAATGGCAAAAATCAATGAATATTGTAAATGCACAAACAGTAATATCTCCATATTGCAAGGTGCAATTCTGAAATTTTTTGCTTTTTCCTGCTAATCCTAGCATGATAAAGAAGATTCAAATAGAGAGAGATGCCAGCTCCTTTCATTCAGTCAGTAGCTTCAAACATTTCTGGTATAAACATTTCTGGACGTTTTTCAATGGCAAAAATCAATGAATATTGTAAATGCACAAACAGTAATATCTCCACATTGCAAGGTGCAATTCTGAAATTTTTTGCTTTTTCCTGCTAATCCTAGCATGATAAAGAAGATTCAAATAGAGAGAGATGCCAGCTCCTTTCATTCAGTCAGTAGCTTCAAACATTTCTGGACGTTTTTCAATGGCAAAAATCAATGAATATTGTAAATGCACAAACAGTAATATCTCCACATTGCAAGGTTCAATTCTGAAATTTTTTGCTTTTTCCTGCTAATCCTAGCATGATAAAGAAGATTCAAAGAGAATGAGATGCCAGCTCCTTTCATTCAGTCAGTAGCTTCAAACATTTCTGGTATATGAATAACATGATGTTTTTCAATGGCAAAAATCAATGAATATTGTAAATGCACAAACAGTAATATCTCCATATTGCAAGGTGCAATTCTGAAATTTTTTGCTTTTTCCTGCTAATCCTAGCATGATAAAGAAGATTCAAAGAGAGTGAGATGCCAGCTCCTTTCATTCAGTCAGTAGCTTCAAACATTTCTGGACGTTTTTCAATGGCAAAAATCAATGAATATTGTAAATGCACAAACAGTAATATCTCCACATTGCAAGGTGCAATTCTGAAATTTTTTACTTTTTCCTGCTACTCCTAGCATGATAAAGAAGATTCAAAGAGAGTGAGATGCCAGCTCCTTTCATTCAGTCAGTAGCTTCAAACATTTCTGGACGTTTTTCAATGGCAAAAATCAATGAATATTGTAAATGCACAAACAGTAATATCTCCACATTGCAAGGTGCAATTCTGAAATTTTTTGCTTTTTCCTGCTAATCCTAGCATGATAAAGAAGATTCAAAGAGAGTGAGATGCCAGCTCCTTTCATTCAGTCAGTAGCTTCAAACATTTCTGGACGTTTTTCAATGGCAAAAATCTATGAATATTGTAAATGCACAAACAGTAATTTCTCCGCATTGCAAGGTGCAATTCTGAAATTTTTTGCTTTTTCCTGCTCCTCTTAGCATGATAAAGATTCAAAGAGAGTGAGATGCCAGCTCCTTTCATTCAGTCAGTAGCTTCAATCATTTCTGGACGTTTTTCAATGGCAAAAATCAATGAATATTGTAAATGCACAAGCAGTAATTTCTCCGCATTGCAAGGTGCAATTCTGAAATTTTTTGCTTTTTCCTGCTCCTCTTAGCATGATAAAGAAGATTCAAAGAGAGTGAGATGCCAGCTCCTTTCATTCAGTCAGTAGCTTCAATCATTTCTGGACGTTTTTCAATGGCAAAAATCAATGAATATTGTAAATGCACAAACAGTAATTTCTCCGCATTGCAAGGTGCAATTCTGAAATTTTTTGCTTTTTCCTGCTCCTCTTAGCATGAAAAAGAAGATTCAAAGAGAATGAGATGCCCGCTCCTTTCATTCAGTCAGTAGCTTCAATCATTTCTGGTATATGAATAACATGATGTTTTTCAATGGCAAAAATCAATGAATATTGTAAATGCACAAACAGTAATTTCTCCGCATTGCAAGGTGCAATTCTGAATTTTTTTGCTTTTTCCTGCTCCTCTTAGCATGATAAAGAAGATTCAAAGAGAGTGAGATGCCAGCTCCTTTCATTCAGTCAGTAGCTTCAATCATTTCTGGACGTTTTTCAATGGCAAAAATCAATGAATATTGTAAATGCACAAACAGTAATTTCTCCGCATTGCAAGGTGCAATTCTGAAATTTTTTGCTTTTTCCTGCTCCTTTTAGCATGATAAAGAAGATTCAAAGAGAGTGAGATGCCAGCTCCTTTCATTCAGTCAGTAGCTTCAAACATTTCTGGTATATGAATAACATGATGTTTTTCAATGGCAAAAATCAATGAATATTGTAAATGCACAAACAGTAATTTCTCCGCATTGCAAGGTGCAATTCTGAAATTTTTTGCTTTTTCCTGCTCCTCTTAGCATGATAAAGATTCAAAGAGAGTGAGATGCCAGCTCCTTTCATTCAGTCAGTAGCTTCAATCTTTTCTGGACGTTTTTCAATGGCAAAAATCAATGAATATTGTAAATGCACAAACAGTAATTTCTCCGCATTGCAAGGTGCAATTCTGAAATTTTTTGCTTTTTCCTGCTCCTCTTAGCATGATAAAGAAGATTCAAAGAGAGTGAGATGCCAGCTCCTTTCATTCAGTCAGTAGCTTCAATCATTTCTGGTATATGAATAACATGATGTTTTTCAATGGCAAAAATCAATGAATATTGTAAATGCACAAACAGTAATTTCTCCGCATTGCAAGGTGCAATTCTGAAATTTTTTGCTTTTTCCTGCTCCTCTTAGCATGGTAAAGAAGATTCAAAGAGAGTGAGATGCCAGCTCCTTTCATTCAGTCAGTAGCTTCAATCATTTCTGGACGTTTTTCAATGGCAAAAATCAATGAATATTGAAAATGCACAAACAGTAATTTCTCCGCATTGCAAGGTGCAATTCTGAATTTTTTTGCTTTTTCCTGCTCCTCTTAGCATGATAAAGAAGATTCAAAGAGAGTGAGATGCCAGCTCCTTTCATTCAGTCAGTAACTTCAAACATTTCTGGTATAAACATTTCTGGACGTTTTTCAATGGCAAAAATCAATGAATATTGTAAATGCACAAACAGTAATATCTCCACATTGCAAGGTGCAATTCTGAAATTTTTTGCTTTTTCCTGCTAATCCTAGCATGATAAAGAATATTCAAATAGAGTGAGATGCCAGCTCCTTTCATTCAGTCAGTAGCTTCAAACATTTCTGGACGTTTTTCTATGGCAAAAATCAATGAATATTGTAAATGCACAAACAGTAATATCTCCACATTGCAAGGTGCAATTCTGAAATTTTTTGCTTTATCCTGCTAATCCTAGCATGATAAAGAAGATTCAAAGAGAGTGAGATGCCAGGTCCTTTCATTCAGTCAGTAGCCTCAAACATTTCTGGTATATGAATAACATGATGTTTTTTAATGGCAAAAATCAATGAATATTGTAAATGCACAAACAGTAATATCTCCACATTGCAAGGTGCAATTCTGAAATTTTTAGCTTTTTCCTGCTAATCCTAGCATGATAAAGAAGATTCAAAGAGAGTGAGATGCCAGCTCCTTTCATTCAGTCAGTAGCTTCAAACATTTCTGGACGTTTTTCAATGGCAAAAATCAATGAATATTGTAAATGCACAAACTGTAATATCTCCACATTGCAAGGTGCAATTCTGAAATTTTTTGCTTTTTCCTGCTACTCCTAGCATGATAAAGAAGATTCAAAGAGAGTGAGATGCCAGCTCCTTTCATTCAGTCAGTAGCTTCAAACATTTCTGTACGTTTTTCAATGGCAAAAATCAATGAATATTGTAAATGCACAAACAGTAATATCTCCACATTGCAAGGTGCAATTCTGAAATTTTTTGCTTTTTCCTGCTAATCCTAGCATGATAAAGAAGATTCAAAGAGAGTGAGATGCCAGCTCCTTTCATTCAGTCAGTAGCTTCAAACATTTCTGGACGTTTTTCAATGGCAAAAATCAATGAATATTGTAAATGCACAAACAGTAATATCTCCATATTGCAAGGTGCAATTCTGAAATTTTTTGCTTTTTCCTGCTAATCCTAGCATGATAAAGAAGATTCAAAGAGAGTGAGATGCCAGCTCCTTTCATTCAGTCAGTAGCTTCAATCATTTCTGGACGTTTTTCAATGGCAAAAATCAATGAATATTGTAAATGCACAAACAGTAATTTCTCCGCATTGCAACGTGCAATTCTGAAATTTTTTGCTTTTTCCTGCTCCTCTTAGCATGATAAAGAAGATTCAAAGAGAGTGAGATGCCCGCTCCTTTCATTCAGTCAGTAGCTTCAATCATTTCTGGTATATGAATAACATGATGTTTTTCAATGGCAAAAATCAATGAATATTGTAAATGCACAAACAGTAATTTCTCCGCATTGCAAGGCGCAATTCTGAATTTTTTTGCTTTTTCCTGCTCCTCTTAGCATGATAAAGAAGATTCAAAGAGAGTGAGATGCCAGCTCCTTTCATTCAGTCAGTAGCTTCAATCATTTCTGGACGTTTTTCAATGGCAAAAATCAATGAATATTGTAAATGCACAAACAGTAATTTCTCCGCATTGCAAGGTGCAATTCTGAAATTTTTTGCTTTTTCCTGCTCCTCTTAGCATGATAAAGAAGATTCAAAGAGAGTGAGATGACAGCTCCTTTCATTCAGTCAGTAGCTTCAAACATTTCTGGTATATGAATAACATGATGTTTTTCAATGGCAAAAATCAATGAATATTGTAAATGCACAAACAGTAATTTCTCCGCATTGCAAGGTGCAATTCTGAAATTTTTTGCTTTTTCCTGCTCCTCTTAGCATGATAAAGAAGATTCAAAGAGAGTGAGATGCCAGCTCCTTTCATTCAGTCAGTAGCTTCAATCTTTTCTGGACGTTTTTCAATGGCAAAAATCAATGAATATTGTATATGCACAAACAGTAATTTCTCCGCATTGTAAGGTGGAATTCTGAAATTTTTTGCTTTTTCCTGCTCCTCTTAGCATGATAAAGAAGATTCAAAGATAGTGAGATGCCAGCTTCTTTCATTCAGTCAGTAGCTTCAAACATTTCTGGTAAATGAATAACATGATGTTTTTCAATGGCAAAAATCAATGAATATTGTAAATGCACAAAGAGTAATTTCTCCGCATTGCAAGGTGCAATTCTGAAATTTTTTGCTTTTTCCTGCTCCTCTTAGCATGATAAAGAAGACTCAAAGAGAGTTACATGCCAGCTCCTGTCATTCAGTCAGTAGCTTCAATCATTTCTGGACGTTTTTCAATGGCAAAAATCAATGAATATTGTAAATGCACAAACAGTAATTTCTCCGCATTGCAAGGTGCAATTCTGAAATTTTTTGCTTTTTCCTGCTCCTCTTAGCATGATAAAGAAGATTCAAAGAGAGTGAGATGCCAGCTCCTTTCATTCAGTCAGTAGCTTCAATCATTTCTGGACGTTTTTCAATGGCAAAAATCAATGAATATTGTAAATGCACAAACAGTAATTTCTCCGCATTGCAAGGTGCAATTCTGAAATTTTTTGCTTTTTCCTGCTCCTCTTAGCATGATAAAGAAGATTCAAAGAGAGTGAGATGCCAGCTCCTTTCGTTCAGTCAGTAGCTTCAATCATTTCTGGTATATGAATAACATGATGTTTTTCAATGGCAAAAATCAATGAATATTGTAACTGCACAAACAGTAATTTCTCCGCATTGCAAGGTGCAATTCTGAAATTTTTTGCTTTTTCCTGCTCCTCTTAGCATGGTAAAGAAGATTCAAAGAGAGTGAGATGCCAGCTCCTTTCATTCAGTCAGTAGCTTCAATCATTTCTGGACGTTTTTCAATGGCAAAAATCAATGAATATTGTAAATGCACAAACAGTAATTTCTCCGCATTGCAAGGTGCAATTCTGAAATTTTTTGCTTTTTCCTGCTCCTCTTAGCATGATAAAGAAGATTCAAAGAGATTGAGATGCCAGCTCCTTTCATTCAGTCAGTAGCTTCAATCATTTCTGGACGTTTTTCAATGGCAATAATCAATGAATATTGTAAATGCACAAACAGTAATTTCTCCGCATTGCAAGGTGCAATTCTGAAATTTTTTGCTTTTTCCTGCTCCTCTTAGCATGATAAAGAAGATTCAAAGAGAGTGAGATGCCAGCTCCTTTCATTCAGTCAGTAGCTTCAATCATTTCTGGTATATGAATAACATGATGTTTTTCAATGGCAAAAATCAATGAATATTGTAACTGCACAAACAGTAATTTCTCCGCATTGCAAGGTGCAATTCTGAAATTTTTTGCTTTTTCCTGCTCCTCTTAGCATGGTAAAGAAGATTCAAATAGAGTGAGATGCCAGCTCCTTTCATTCAGTCAGTAGCTTCAAACATTTCTGGACGTTTTTCAATGGCAAAAATCAATGAATATTGTAAATGCACAAACAGTAATATCTCCACATTGCAAGGTGCAATTCTGAAATTTTTTGCTTTTTCCTGCTAATCCTAGCATGATAAAGAAGATTCAAAGAGAGTGAGATGCCAGCTCCTTTCATTCAGTCAGTAGCTTCAAACATTTCTGGACGTTTTTCAATGGCAAAAATCTATGAATATTGTAAATGCACAAACAGTAATTTCTCCGCATTGCAAGGTGCAATTCTGAAATTTTTTGCTTTTTCCTGCTCCTCTTAGCATGATAAAGATTCAAAGAGAGTGAGATGCCAGCTCCTTTCATTCAGTCAGTAGCTTCAATCATTTCTGGACGTTTTTCAATG
This sequence comes from Phyllobates terribilis, assembly GCF_046119375.1. Classification (NCBI taxonomy): domain Eukaryota; kingdom Metazoa; phylum Chordata; class Amphibia; order Anura; family Dendrobatidae; genus Phyllobates; species Phyllobates terribilis. The sequence goes on along the minus strand of NW_027363443.1, from coordinate 396,078 downwards.
GCAAAAATCAATGAATATTGTAAATGCACAAGCAGTAATTTCTCCGCATTGCAAGGTGCAATTCTGAAATTTTTTGCTTTTTCCTGCTCCTCTTAGCATGATAAAGAAGATTCAAAGAGAGTGAGATGCCAGCTCCTTTCATTCAGTCAGTAGCTTCAATCATTTCTGGACGTTTTTCAATGGCAAAAATCAATGAATATTGTAAATGCACAAACAGTAATTTCTCCGCATTGCAAGGTGCAATTCTGAAATTTTTTGCTTTTTCCTGCTCCTCTTAGCATGAAAAAGAAGATTCAAAGAGAATGAGATGCCCGCTCCTTTCATTCAGTCAGTAGCTTCAATCATTTCTGGTATATGAATAACATGATGTTTTTCAATGGCAAAAATCAATGAATATTGTAAATGCACAAACAGTAATTTCTCCGCATTGCAAGGTGCAATTCTGAATTTTTTTGCTTTTTCCTGCTCCTCTTAGCATGATAAAGAAGATTCAAAGAGAGTGAGATGCCAGCTCCTTTCATTCAGTCAGTAGCTTCAATCATTTCTGGACGTTTTTCAATGGCAAAAATCAATGAATATTGTAAATGCACAAACAGTAATTTCTCCGCATTGCAAGGTGCAATTCTGAAATTTTTTGCTTTTTCCTGCTCCTTTTAGCATGATAAAGAAGATTCAAAGAGAGTGAGATGCCAGCTCCTTTCATTCAGTCAGTAGCTTCAAACATTTCTGGTATATGAATAACATGATGTTTTTCAATGGCAAAAATCAATGAATATTGTAAATGCACAAACAGTAATTTCTCCGCATTGCAAGGTGCAATTCTGAAATTTTTTGCTTTTTCCTGCTCCTCTTAGCATGATAAAGATTCAAAGAGAGTGAGATGCCAGCTCCTTTCATTCAGTCAGTAGCTTCAATCTTTTCTGGACGTTTTTCAATGGCAAAAATCAATGAATATTGTAAATGCACAAACAGTAATTTCTCCGCATTGCAAGGTGCAATTCTGAAATTTTTTGCTTTTTCCTGCTCCTCTTAGCATGATAAAGAAGATTCAAAGAGAGTGAGATGCCAGCTCCTTTCATTCAGTCAGTAGCTTCAATCATTTCTGGTATATGAATAACATGATGTTTTTCAATGGCAAAAATCAATGAATATTGTAAATGCACAAACAGTAATTTCTCCGCATTGCAAGGTGCAATTCTGAAATTTTTTGCTTTTTCCTGCTCCTCTTAGCATGGTAAAGAAGATTCAAAGAGAGTGAGATGCCAGCTCCTTTCATTCAGTCAGTAGCTTCAATCATTTCTGGACGTTTTTCAATGGCAAAAATCAATGAATATTGAAAATGCACAAACAGTAATTTCTCCGCATTGCAAGGTGCAATTCTGAATTTTTTTGCTTTTTCCTGCTCCTCTTAGCATGATAAAGAAGATTCAAAGAGAGTGAGATGCCAGCTCCTTTCATTCAGTCAGTAACTTCAAACATTTCTGGTATAAACATTTCTGGACGTTTTTCAATGGCAAAAATCAATGAATATTGTAAATGCACAAACAGTAATATCTCCACATTGCAAGGTGCAATTCTGAAATTTTTTGCTTTTTCCTGCTAATCCTAGCATGATAAAGAATATTCAAATAGAGTGAGATGCCAGCTCCTTTCATTCAGTCAGTAGCTTCAAACATTTCTGGACGTTTTTCTATGGCAAAAATCAATGAATATTGTAAATGCACAAACAGTAATATCTCCACATTGCAAGGTGCAATTCTGAAATTTTTTGCTTTATCCTGCTAATCCTAGCATGATAAAGAAGATTCAAAGAGAGTGAGATGCCAGGTCCTTTCATTCAGTCAGTAGCCTCAAACATTTCTGGTATATGAATAACATGATGTTTTTTAATGGCAAAAATCAATGAATATTGTAAATGCACAAACAGTAATATCTCCACATTGCAAGGTGCAATTCTGAAATTTTTAGCTTTTTCCTGCTAATCCTAGCATGATAAAGAAGATTCAAAGAGAGTGAGATGCCAGCTCCTTTCATTCAGTCAGTAGCTTCAAACATTTCTGGACGTTTTTCAATGGCAAAAATCAATGAATATTGTAAATGCACAAACTGTAATATCTCCACATTGCAAGGTGCAATTCTGAAATTTTTTGCTTTTTCCTGCTACTCCTAGCATGATAAAGAAGATTCAAAGAGAGTGAGATGCCAGCTCCTTTCATTCAGTCAGTAGCTTCAAACATTTCTGTACGTTTTTCAATGGCAAAAATCAATGAATATTGTAAATGCACAAACAGTAATATCTCCACATTGCAAGGTGCAATTCTGAAATTTTTTGCTTTTTCCTGCTAATCCTAGCATGATAAAGAAGATTCAAAGAGAGTGAGATGCCAGCTCCTTTCATTCAGTCAGTAGCTTCAAACATTTCTGGACGTTTTTCAATGGCAAAAATCAATGAATATTGTAAATGCACAAACAGTAATATCTCCATATTGCAAGGTGCAATTCTGAAATTTTTTGCTTTTTCCTGCTAATCCTAGCATGATAAAGAAGATTCAAAGAGAGTGAGATGCCAGCTCCTTTCATTCAGTCAGTAGCTTCAATCATTTCTGGACGTTTTTCAATGGCAAAAATCAATGAATATTGTAAATGCACAAACAGTAATTTCTCCGCATTGCAACGTGCAATTCTGAAATTTTTTGCTTTTTCCTGCTCCTCTTAGCATGATAAAGAAGATTCAAAGAGAGTGAGATGCCCGCTCCTTTCATTCAGTCAGTAGCTTCAATCATTTCTGGTATATGAATAACATGATGTTTTTCAATGGCAAAAATCAATGAATATTGTAAATGCACAAACAGTAATTTCTCCGCATTGCAAGGCGCAATTCTGAATTTTTTTGCTTTTTCCTGCTCCTCTTAGCATGATAAAGAAGATTCAAAGAGAGTGAGATGCCAGCTCCTTTCATTCAGTCAGTAGCTTCAATCATTTCTGGACGTTTTTCAATGGCAAAAATCAATGAATATTGTAAATGCACAAACAGTAATTTCTCCGCATTGCAAGGTGCAATTCTGAAATTTTTTGCTTTTTCCTGCTCCTCTTAGCATGATAAAGAAGATTCAAAGAGAGTGAGATGACAGCTCCTTTCATTCAGTCAGTAGCTTCAAACATTTCTGGTATATGAATAACATGATGTTTTTCAATGGCAAAAATCAATGAATATTGTAAATGCACAAACAGTAATTTCTCCGCATTGCAAGGTGCAATTCTGAAATTTTTTGCTTTTTCCTGCTCCTCTTAGCATGATAAAGAAGATTCAAAGAGAGTGAGATGCCAGCTCCTTTCATTCAGTCAGTAGCTTCAATCTTTTCTGGACGTTTTTCAATGGCAAAAATCAATGAATATTGTATATGCACAAACAGTAATTTCTCCGCATTGTAAGGTGGAATTCTGAAATTTTTTGCTTTTTCCTGCTCCTCTTAGCATGATAAAGAAGATTCAAAGATAGTGAGATGCCAGCTTCTTTCATTCAGTCAGTAGCTTCAAACATTTCTGGTAAATGAATAACATGATGTTTTTCAATGGCAAAAATCAATGAATATTGTAAATGCACAAAGAGTAATTTCTCCGCATTGCAAGGTGCAATTCTGAAATTTTTTGCTTTTTCCTGCTCCTCTTAGCATGATAAAGAAGACTCAAAGAGAGTTACATGCCAGCTCCTGTCATTCAGTCAGTAGCTTCAATCATTTCTGGACGTTTTTCAATGGCAAAAATCAATGAATATTGTAAATGCACAAACAGTAATTTCTCCGCATTGCAAGGTGCAATTCTGAAATTTTTTGCTTTTTCCTGCTCCTCTTAGCATGATAAAGAAGATTCAAAGAGAGTGAGATGCCAGCTCCTTTCATTCAGTCAGTAGCTTCAATCATTTCTGGACGTTTTTCAATGGCAAAAATCAATGAATATTGTAAATGCACAAACAGTAATTTCTCCGCATTGCAAGGTGCAATTCTGAAATTTTTTGCTTTTTCCTGCTCCTCTTAGCATGATAAAGAAGATTCAAAGAGAGTGAGATGCCAGCTCCTTTCGTTCAGTCAGTAGCTTCAATCATTTCTGGTATATGAATAACATGATGTTTTTCAATGGCAAAAATCAATGAATATTGTAACTGCACAAACAGTAATTTCTCCGCATTGCAAGGTGCAATTCTGAAATTTTTTGCTTTTTCCTGCTCCTCTTAGCATGGTAAAGAAGATTCAAAGAGAGTGAGATGCCAGCTCCTTTCATTCAGTCAGTAGCTTCAATCATTTCTGGACGTTTTTCAATGGCAAAAATCAATGAATATTGTAAATGCACAAACAGTAATTTCTCCGCATTGCAAGGTGCAATTCTGAAATTTTTTGCTTTTTCCTGCTCCTCTTAGCATGATAAAGAAGATTCAAAGAGATTGAGATGCCAGCTCCTTTCATTCAGTCAGTAGCTTCAATCATTTCTGGACGTTTTTCAATGGCAATAATCAATGAATATTGTAAATGCACAAACAGTAATTTCTCCGCATTGCAAGGTGCAATTCTGAAATTTTTTGCTTTTTCCTGCTCCTCTTAGCATGATAAAGAAGATTCAAAGAGAGTGAGATGCCAGCTCCTTTCATTCAGTCAGTAGCTTCAATCATTTCTGGTATATGAATAACATGATGTTTTTCAATGGCAAAAATCAATGAATATTGTAACTGCACAAACAGTAATTTCTCCGCATTGCAAGGTGCAATTCTGAAATTTTTTGCTTTTTCCTGCTCCTCTTAGCATGGTAAAGAAGATTCAAATAGAGTGAGATGCCAGCTCCTTTCATTCAGTCAGTAGCTTCAATCATTTCTGGACGTTTTTCAATGGCAAAAATCAATGAATATTGTAAATGCACAAACAGTAATTTCTCCGCATTGCAAGGTGCAATTCTGAAATTTTTTGCTTTTTCCTGCTCCTCTTAGCATGATAAAGAAGATTCAAAGAGAGTGAGATGCCAGCTCCTTTCATTCAGTCAGTAACTTCAAACATTTCTGGTATAAACATTTCTGGACGTTTTTCAATGGCAAAAATCAATGAATATTGTAAATGCACAAACAGTAATATCTCCACATTGCAAGGTGCAATTCTGAAATTTTTTGCTTTTTCCTGCTAATCCTAGCATGATAAAGAATATTCAAATAGAGTGAGATGCCAGCTCCTTTCATTCAGTCAGTAGCTTCAAACATTTCTGGACGTTTTTCTATGGCAAAAATCAATGAATATTGTAAATGCACAAACAGTAATATCTCCACATTGCAAGGTGCAATTCTGAAATTTTTTGCTTTATCCTGCTAATCCTAGCATGATAAAGAAGATTCAAAGAGAGTGAGATGCCAGGTCCTTTCATTCAGTCAGTAGCCTCAAACATTTCTGGTATATGAATAACATGATGTTTTTTAATGGCAAAAATCAATGAATATTGTAAATGCACAAACAGTAATATCTCCACATTGCAAGGTGCAATTCTGAAATTTTTAGCTTTTTCCTGCTAATCCTAGCATGATAAAGAAGATTCAAAGAGAGTGAGATGCCAGCTCCTTTCATTCAGTCAGTAGCTTCAAACATTTCTGGACGTTTTTCAATGGCAAAAATCAATGAATATTGTAAATGCACAAACAGTAATATCTCCACATTGCAAGGTGCAATTCTGAAATTTTTTGCTTTTTCCTGCTACTCCTAGCATGATAAAGAAGATTCAAAGAGAGTGAGATGCCAGCTCCTTTCATTCAGTCAGTAGCTTCAAACATTTCTGTACGTTTTTCAATGGCAAAAATCAATGAATATTGTAAATGCACAAACAGTAATATCTCCACATTGCAAGGTGCAATTCTGAAATTTTTTGCTTTTTCCTGCTAATCCTAGCATGATAAAGAAGATTCAAAGAGAGTGAGATGCCAGCTCCTTTCATTCAGTCAGTAGCTTCAAACATTTCTGGACGTTTTTCAATGGCAAAAATCAATGAATATTGTAAATGCACAAACAGTAATATCTCCATATTGCAAGGTGCAATTCTGAAATTTTTTGCTTTTTCCTGCTAATCCTAGCATGATAAAGAAGATTCAAAGAGAGTGAGATGCCAGCTCCTTTCATTCAGTCAGTAGCTTCAATCATTTCTGGACGTTTTTCAATGGCAAAAATCAATGAATATTGTAAATGCACAAACAGTAATTTCTCCGCATTGCAACGTGCAATTCTGAAATTTTTTGCTTTTTCCTGCTCCTCTTAGCATGATAAAGAAGATTCAAAGAGAGTGAGATGCCCGCTCCTTTCATTCAGTCAGTAGCTTCAATCATTTCTGGTATATGAATAACATGATGTTTTTCAATGGCAAAAATCAATGAATATTGTAAATGCACAAACAGTAATTTCTCCGCATTGCAAGGCGCAATTCTGAATTTTTTTGCTTTTTCCTGCTCCTCTTAGCATGATAAAGAAGATTCAAAGAGAGTGAGATGCCAGCTCCTTTCATTCAGTCAGTAGCTTCAATCATTTCTGGACGTTTTTCAATGGCAAAAATCAATGAATATTGTAAATGCACAAACAGTAATTTCTCCGCATTGCAAGGTGCAATTCTGAAATTTTTTGCTTTTTCCTGCTCCTCTTAGCATGATAAAGAAGATTCAAAGAGAGTGAGATGACAGCTCCTTTCATTCAGTCAGTAGCTTCAAACATTTCTGGTATATGAATAACATGATGTTTTTCAATGGCAAAAATCAATGAATATTGTAAATGCACAAACAGTAATTTCTCCGCATTGCAAGGTGCAATTCTGAAATTTTTTGCTTTTTCCTGCTCCTCTTAGCATGATAAAGAAGATTCAAAGAGAGTGAGATGCCAGCTCCTTTCATTCAGTCAGTAGCTTCAATCTTTTCTGGACGTTTTTCAATGGCAAAAATCAATGAATATTGTATATGCACAAACAGTAATTTCTCCGCATTGTAAGGTGGAATTCTGAAATTTTTTGCTTTTTCCTGCTCCTCTTAGCATGATAAAGAAGATTCAAAGATAGTGAGATGCCAGCTTCTTTCATTCAGTCAGTAGCTTCAAACATTTCTGGTAAATGAATAACATGATGTTTTTCAATGGCAAAAATCAATGAATATTGTAAATGCACAAAGAGTAATTTCTCCGCATTGCAAGGTGCAATTCTGAAATTTTTTGCTTTTTCCTGCTCCTCTTAGCATGATAAAGAAGACTCAAAGAGAGTTACATGCCAGCTCCTTTCATTCAGTCAGTAGCTTCAATCATTTCTGGACGTTTTTCAATGGCAAAAATCAATGAATATTGTAAATGCACAAACAGTAATTTCTCCGCATTGCAAGGTGCAATTCTGAAATTTTTTGCTTTTTCCTGCTCCTCTTAGCATGATAAAGAAGATTCAAAGAGAGTGAGATGCCAGCTCCTTTCATTCAGTCAGTAGCTTCAATCATTTCTGGACGTTTTTCAATGGCAAAAATCAATGAATATTGTAAATGCACAAACAGTAATTTCTCCGCATTGCAAGGTGCAATTCTGAAATTTTTTGCTTTTTCCTGCTCCTCTTAGCATGATAAAGAAGATTCAAAGAGAGTGAGATGCCAGCTCCTTTCGTTCAGTCAGTAGCTTCAATCATTTCTGGTATATGAATAACATGATGTTTTTCAATGGCAAAAATCAATGAATATTGTAACTGCACAAACAGTAATTTCTCCGCATTGCAAGGTGCAATTCTGAAATTTTTTGCTTTTTCCTGCTCCTCTTAGCATGGTAAAGAAGATTCAAAGAGAGTGAGATGCCAGCTCCTTTCATTCAGTCAGTAGCTTCAATCATTTCTGGACGTTTTTCAATGGCAAAAATCAATGAATATTGTAAATGCACAAACAGTAATTTCTCCGCATTGCAAGGTGCAATTCTGAAATTTTTTGCTTTTTCCTGCTCCTCTTAGCATGATAAAGAAGATTCAAAGAGATTGAGATGCCAGCTCCTTTCATTCAGTCAGTAGCTTCAATCATTTCTGGACGTTTTTCAATGGCAATAATCAATGAATATTGTAAATGCACAAACAGTAATTTCTCCGCATTGCAAGGTGCAATTCTGAAATTTTTTGCTTTTTCCTGCTCCTCTTAGCATGATAAAGAAGATTCAAAGAGAGTGAGATGCCAGCTCCTTTCATTCAGTCAGTAGCTTCAATCATTTCTGGTATATGAATAACATGATGTTTTTCAATGGCAAAAATCAATGAATATTGTAACTGCACAAACAGTAATTTCTCCGCATTGCAAGGTGCAATTCTGAAATTTTTTGCTTTTTCCTGCTCCTCTTAGCATGGTAAAGAAGATTCAAATAGAGTGAGATGCCAGCTCCTTTCATTCAGTCAGTAGCTTCAATCATTTCTGGACGTTTTTCAATGGCAAAAATCAATGAATATTGTAAATGCACAAACAGTAATTTCTCCGCATTGCAAGGTGCAATTCTGAAATTTTTTGCTTTTTCCTGCTCCTCTTAGCATGATAAAGAAGATTCAAAGAGAGTGAGATGCCAGCTCCTTTCATTCAGTCAGTAGCTTCAATCATTTCTGGACGTTTTTCAATGGCAAAAATCAATGAATATTGTAAATGCACAAACAGTAATTTCTCCGCATTGCAAGGTGCAATTCTGAAATGTTTTGCTTTTTCCTGCTCCTCTTAGCATGATAAAGAAGATTCAAAGAGAGTGAGATGCCAGCTCCTTTCATTCAGTCAGTAGCTTCAATCATTTCTGGTATATGAATAACATGATGTTTTTCAATGGCAAAAATCAATGAATATTGTAACTGCACAAACAGTAATTTCTCCGCATTGCAAGGTGCAATTCTGAAATTTTTTGCTTTTTCCTGCTCCTCTTAGCATGGTAAAGAAGATTCAAAGAGAGTGAGATGCCAGCTCCTTTCATTCAGTCAGTAGCTTCAATCATTTCTGGACGTTTTTCAATGGCAAAAATCAATGAATATTGTAAATGCACAAACAGTAATTTCTCCGCATTGCAAGGTGCAATTCTGAAATTTTTTGCTTTTTCCTGCTCCTCTTAGCATGATAAAGAAGATTCAAAGAGATTGAGATGCCAGCTCCTTTCATTCAGTCAGTAGCTTCAATCATTTCTGGACGTTTTTCAATGGCAATAATCAATGAATATTGTAAATGCACAAACAGTAATTTCTCCGCATTGCAAGGTGCAATTCTGAAATTTTTTGCTTTTTCCTGCTCCTCTTAGCATGATAAAGAAGATTCAAAGAGAGTGAGATGCCAGCTCCTTTCATTCAGTCAGTAGCTTCAATCATTTCTGGTATATGAATAACATGATGTTTTTCAATGGCAAAAATCAATGAATATTGTAACTGCACAAACAGTAATTTCTCCGCATTGCAAGGTGCAATTCTGAAATTTTTTGCTTTTTCCTGCTCCTCTTAGCATGGTAAAGAAGATTCAAAGAGAGTGAGATGCCAGCTCCTTTCATTCAGTCAGTAGCTTCAATCATTTCTGGACGTTTTTCAATGGCAAAAATCAATGAATATTGTAAATGCACAAACAGTAATTTCTCCGCATTGCAAGGTGCAATTCTGAAATTTTTTGCTTTTTCCTGCTCCTCTTAGCATGATAAAGAAGATTCAAAGAGAGTGAGATGCCAGCTCCTTTCATTCAGTCAGTAGCTTCAATCATTTCTGGACGTTTTTCAATGGCAAAAATCAATGAATATTGTAAATGCACAAACAGTAATTTCTCCGCATTGCAAGGTGCAATTCTGAAATGTTTTGCTTTTTCCTGCTCCTCTTAGCATGATAAAGAAGATTCAAAGAGAGTGAGATGCCAGCTCCTTTCATTCAGTCAGTAGCTTCAATCATTTCTGGGTATGAATAACATGATGTTTTTCAATGGCAAAAATCAATGAATATTGTAAATGCACAAACAGTAATTTCTCCACATTGCAAGGTGCAATTCTGAAATTTTTTGCTTTTTCCTGCTCCTCTTAGCATGATAAAGAAGATTCAAAGAGAGTGAGATGCCAGCTCCTTTCATTCAGTCAGTAGCTTCAATCTTTTCTGGACGTTTTTCAATGGCAAAAATCAATGAATATTGTATATGCACAAACAGTAATTTCTCCGCATTGTAAGGTGGAATTCTGAAATTTTTTGCTTTTTCCTGCTCCTCTTAGCATGATAAAGAAGATTCAAAGATAGTGAGATGCCAGCTTCTTTCATTCAGTCAGTAGCTTCAAACATTTCTGGTAAATGAATAACATGATGTTTTTCAATGGCAAAAATCAATGAATATTGTAAATGCACAAAGAGTAATTTCTCCGCATTGCAAGGTGCAATTCTGAAATTTTTTGCTTTTTCCTGCTCCTCTTAGCATGATAAAGAAGACTCAAAGAGAGTTACATGCCAGCTCCTTTCATTCAGTCAGTAGCTTCAATCATTTCTGGACGTTTTTCAATGGCAAAAATCAATGAATATTGTAAATGCACAAACAGTAATTTCTCCGCATTGCAAGGTGCAATTCTGAAATTTTTTGCTTTTTCCTGCTCCTCTTAGCATGATAAAGAAGATTCAAAGAGAGTGAGATGCCAGCTCCTTTCATTCAGTCAGTAGCTTCAATCATTTCTGGACGTTTTTCAATGGCAAAAATCAATGAATATTGTAAATGCACAAACAGTAATTTCTCCGCATTGCAAGGTGCAATTCTGAAATTTTTTGCTTTTTCCTGCTCCTCTTAGCATGATAAAGAAGATTCAAAGAGAGTGAGATGCCAGCTCCTTTCGTTCAGTCAGTAGCTTCAATCATTTCTGGTATATGAATAACATGATGTTTTTCAATGGCAAAAATCAATGAATATTGTAACTGCACAAACAGTAATTTCTCCGCATTGCAAGGTGCAATTCTGAAATTTTTTGCTTTTTCCTGCTCCTCTTAGCATGGTAAAGAAGATTCAAAGAGAGTGAGATGCCAGCTCCTTTCATTCAGTCAGTAGCTTCAATCATTTCTGGACGTTTTTCAATGGCAAAAATCAATGAATATTGTAAATGCACAAACAGTAATTTCTCCGCATTGCAAGGTGCAATTCTGAAATTTTTTGCTTTTTCCTGCTCCTCTTAGCATGATAAAGAAGATTCAAAGAGATTGAGATGCCAGCTCCTTTCATTCAGTCAGTAGCTTCAATCATTTCTGGACGTTTTTCAATGGCAATAATCAATGAATATTGTAAATGCACAAACAGTAATTTCTCCGCATTGCAAGGTGCAATTCTGAAATTTTTTGCTTTTTCCTGCTCCTCTTAGCATGATAAAGAAGATTCAAAGAGAGTGAGATGCCAGCTCCTTTCATTCAGTCAGTAGCTTCAATCATTTCTGGTATATGAATAACATGATGTTTTTCAATGGCAAAAATCAATGAATATTGTAACTGCACAAACAGTAATTTCTCCGCCTTGCAAGGTGCAATTCTGAAATTTTTTGCTTTTTCCTGCTCCTCTTAGCATGGTAAAGAAGATTCAAATAGAGTGAGATGCCAGCTCCTTTCATTCAGTCAGTAGCTTCAATCATTTCTGGACGTTTTTCAATGGCAAAAATCAATGAATATTGTAAATGCACAAACAGTAATTTCTCCGCATTGCAAGGTGCAATTCTGAAATTTTTTGCTTTTTCCTACTCCTCTTAGCATGATAAAGAAGATTCAAAGAGAGTGAGATGCCAGCTCCTTTCATTCAGTCAGTAGCTTCAATCATTTCTGGACGTTTTTCAATGGCAAAAATCAATGAATATTGTAAATGCACAAACAGTAATTTCTCCGCATTGCAAGGTGCAATTCTGAAATGTTTTGCTTTTTCCTGCTCCTCTTAGCATGATAAAGAAGATTCAAAGAGAGTGAGATGCCAGCTCCTTTCATTCAGTCAGTAGCTTCAATCATTTCTGGTATATGAATAACATGATGTTTTTCAATGGCAAAAATCAATGAATATTGTAACTGCACAAACAGTAATTTCTCCGCATTGCAAGGTGCAATTCTGAAATTTTTTGCTTTTTCCTGCTCCTCTTAGCATGGTAAAGAAGATTCAAAGAGAGTGAGATGCCAGCTCCTTTCATTCAGTCAGTAGCTTCAATCATTTCTGGACGTTTTTCAATGGCAAAAATCAATGAATATTGTAAATGCACAAACAGTAATTTCTCCGCATTGCAAGGTGCAATTCTGAAATTTTTTGCTTTTTCCTGCTCCTCTTAGCATGATAAAGAAGATTCAAAGAGATTGAGATGCCAGCTCCTTTCATTCAGTCAGTAGCTTCAATCATTTCTGGACGTTTTTCAATGGCAATAATCAATGAATATTGTAAATGCACAAACAGTAATTTCTCCGCATTGCAAGGTGCAATTCTGAAATTTTTTGCTTTTTCCTGCTCCTCTTAGCATGATAAAGAAGATTCAAAGAGAGTGAGATGCCAGCTCCTTTCATTCAGTCAGTAGCTTCAATCATTTCTGGTATATGAATAACATGATGTTTTTCAATGGCAAAAATCAATGAATATTGTAACTGCACAAACAGTAATTTCTCCGCATTGCAAGGTGCAATTCTGAAATTTTTTGCTTTTTCCTGCTCCTCTTAGCATGGTAAAGAAGATTCAAAGAGAGTGAGATGCCAGCTCCTTTCATTCAGTCAGTAGCTTCAATCATTTCTGGACGTTTTTCAATGGCAAAAATCAATGAATATTGTAAATGCACAAACAGTAATTTCTCCGCATTGCAAGGTGCAATTCTGAAATTTTTTGCTTTTTCCTGCTCCTCTTAGCATGATAAAGAAGATTCAAAGAGAGTGAGATGCCAGCTCCTTTCATTCAGTCAGTAGCTTCAATCATTTCTGGACGTTTTTCAATGGCAAAAATCAATGAATATTGTAAATGCACAAACAGTAATTTCTCCGCATTGCAAGGTGCAATTCTGAAATGTTTTGCTTTTTCCTGCTCCTCTTAGCATGATAAAGAAGATTCAAAGAGAGTGAGATGCCAGCTCCTTTCATTCAGTCAGTAGCTTCAATCATTTCTGGGTATGAATAACATGATGTTTTTCAATGGCAAAAATCAATGAATATTGTAAATGCACAAACAGTAATTTCTCCACATTGCAAGGTGCAATTCTGAAATTTTTTGCTTTTTCCTGCTCCTCTTAGCATGATAAAGAAGATTCAAAGAGAGTGAGATGCCAGCTCCTTTCATTCAGTCAGTAGCTTCAATCATTTCTGGACGTTTTTCAATGGCAAAAATCAATGAATATTGTAAATGCACAAACAGTAATTTCTCCGCATTGCAAGGTGCAATTCTGAAATTTTTTGCTTTTTCCTGCTCCTCTTAGCATGATAAAGAAGATTCAAAGAGAGTGAGATGCCAGCTCCTTTCATTCAGTCAGTAGCTTCAATCATTTCTGGACATTTTTCAATGGCAAAAATCAATGAATATTGTAAATGCACAAACAGTAATTTCTTCGCATTGCAAGGTGCAATTCTGAATTTTTTTGCTTTTTCCTGCTCCTCTTAGCATGATAAAGAAGATTCAAAGAGAGTGAGATGCCAGCTCCTTTCATTCAGTCAGTAGCTTCAAACATTTCTGGTATAAACATTTCTGGACGTTTTTCAATGGCAAAAATCAATGAATATTGTAAATGCACAAACAGTAATATCTTCACATTGCAAGGTGCAATTCTGAAATTTTTTGCTTTTTCCTGCTAATCCTAGCATGATAAAGAATATTCAAATAGAGTGAGATGCCAGCTCCTTTCATTCAGTCAGTAGCTTCAAACATTTCTGGACGTTTTTCAATGGCAAAAATCAATGAATATTGTATATGCACAAACAGTAATTTCTCCGCATTGTAAGGTGGAATTCTGAAATTTTTTGCTTTTTCCTGCTCCTCTTAGCATGATAAAGAAGATTCAAAGATAGTGAGATGCCAGCTTCTTTCATTCAGTCAGTAGCTTCAAACATTTCTGGTAAATGAATAACATGATGTTTTTCAATGGCAAAAATCAATGAATATTGTAAATGCACAAAGAGTAATTTCTCCGCATTGCAAGGTGCAATTCTGAAATTTTTTGCTTTTTCCTGCTCCTCTTAGCATGATAAAGAAGACTCAAAGAGAGTTACATGCCAGCTCCTTTCATTCAGTCAGTAGCTTCAATCATTTCTGGACGTTTTTCAATGGCAAAAATCAATGAATATTGTAAATGCACAAACAGTAATTTCTCCGCATTGCAAGGTGCAATTCTGAAATTTTTTGCTTTTTCCTGCTCCTCTTAGCATGATAAAGAAGATTCAAAGAGAGTGAGATGCCAGCTCCTTTCATTCAGTCAGTAGCTTCAATCATTTCTGGACGTTTTTCAATGGCAAAAATCAATGAATATTGTAAATGCACAAACAGTAATTTCTCCGCATTGCAAGGTGCAATTCTGAAATTTTTTGCTTTTTCCTGCTCCTCTTAGCATGATAAAGAAGATTCAAAGAGAGTGAGATGCCAGCTCCTTTCATTCAGTCAGTAGCTTCAATCATTTCTGGTATATGAATAACATGATGTTTTTCAATGGCAAAAATCAATGAATATTGTAACTGCACAAACAGTAATTTCTCCGCATTGCAAGGTGCAATTCTGAAATTTTTTGCTTTTTCCTGCTCCTCTTAGCATGGTAAAGAAGATTCAAAGAGAGAGAGATGCCAGCTCCTTTCATTCAGTCAGTAGCTTCAATCATTTCTGGACGTTTTTCAATGGCAAAAATCAATGAATATTGTAAATGCACAAACAGTAATTTCTCCGCATTGCAAGGTGCAATTCTGAATTTTTTTGCTTTTTCCTGCTCCTCTTAGCATGATAAAGAAGATTCAAAGAGAGTGAGATGCCAGCTCCTTTCATTCAGTCAGTAGCTTCAATCACTTCTGGACGTTTTTCAATGGCAAAAATCAATGAATATTGTAAATGCACAAACAGTAATTTCTCCGCATTGCAAGGTGCAATTCTGAAATTTTTTGCTTTTTCCTGCTCCTCTTAGCATGATAAAGAAGATTCAAAGAGAGTGAGATGCCAGCTCCTTTCATTCAGTCAGTAGCTTCAATCATTTCTGGTATATGAATAACATGATGTTTTTCAATGGCAAAAATCAATGAATATTGTAAATGCACAAACAGTAATTTCTCCGCATTGCAAGGTGCAATTCTGAAATTTTTTGCTTTTTCCTGCTCCTCTTAGCATGGTAAAGAAGATTCAAAGAGAGTGAGATGCCAGCTCCTTTCATTCAGTCAGTAGCTTCAATCATTTCTGGACGTTTTTCAATGGCAAAAATCAATGAATATTGTAAATGCACAAACAGTAATTTCTCCGCATTGCAAGGTGCAATTCTGAAATTTTTTGCTTTTTCCTGCTCCTCTTAGCATGATAAAGAAGATTCAAAGAGAGTGAGATGCCAGCTCCTTTCATTCAGTCAGTAGCTTCAATCATTTCTGGACGTTTTTCAATGGCAAAAATCAATGAATATTGTAAATGCACAAACAGTAATTTCTCCGCATTGCAAGGTGCAATTCTGAAATGTTTTGCTTTTTCCTGCTCCTCTTAGCATGATAAAGAAGATTCAAAGAGAGTGAGATGCCAGCTCCTTTCATTCAGTCAGTAGCTTCAATCATTTCTGGGTATGAATAACATGATGTTTTTCAATGGCAAAAATCAATGAATATTGTAAATGCACAAACAGTAATTTCTCCACATTGCAAGGTGCAATTCTGAAATTTTTTGCTTTTTCCTGCTCCTCTTAGCATGATAAAGAAGATTCAAAGAGAGTGAGATGCCAGCTCCTTTCATTCAGTCAGTAGCTTCAATCATTTCTGGACGTTTTTCAATGGCAAAAATCAATGAATATTGTAAATGCACAAACAGTAATTTCTCCGCATTGCAAGGTGCAATTCTGAAATTTTTTGCTTTTTCCTGCTCCTCTTAGCATGATAAAGAAGATTCAAAGAGAGTGAGATGCCAGCTCCTTTCATTCAGTCAGTAGCTTCAATCATTTCTGGACATTTTTCAATGGCAAAAATCAATGAATATTGTAAATGCACAAACAGTAATTTCTCCGCATTGCAAGGTGCAATTCTGAATTTTTTTGCTTTTTCCTGCTCCTCTTAGCATGATAAAGAAGATTCAAAGAGAGTGAGATGCCAGCTCCTTTCATTCAGTCAGTAGCTTCAAACATTTCTGGTATAAACATTTCTGGACGTTTTTCAATGGCAAAAATCAATGAATTTTGTAAATGCACAAACAGTAATATCTCCACATTGCAAGGTGCAATTCTGAAATTTTTTGCTTTTTCCTGCTAATCCTAGCATGATAAAGAAGATTCAAAGAGAGTGAGATGCCAGCTCCTTTCATTCAGTCAGTAGCTTCAATCATTTCTGGTATATGAATAACATGATGTTTTTCAATGGCAAAAATCAATGAATATTGTAAATGCACAAACAGTAATTTCTCCGCATTGCAAGGTGCAATTCTGAAATTTTTTGCTTTTTCCTGCTCCTCTTAGCATGGTAAAGAAGATTCAAAGAGAGTGAGATGCCAGCTCCTTTCATTCAGTCAGTAGCTTCAATCATTTCTGGACGTTTTTCAATGGCAAAAATCAATGAATATTGTAAATGCACAAACAGTAATTTCTCCGCATTGCAAGGTGCAATTCTGAAATTTTTTGCTTTTTCCTGCTCCTCTTAGCATGATAAAGAAGATTCAAAGTGAGTGAGATGCCAGCTCCTTTCATTCAGTCAGTAGCTTCAATCATTTCTGGGTATGAATAACATGATGTTTTTCAATGGCAAAAATCAATGAATATTGTAAATGCACAAACAGTAATTTCTCCACATTGCAAGGTGCAATTCTGAAATTTTTTGCTTTTTCCTGCTCCTCTTAGCATGATAAAGAAGATTCAAAGAGAGTGAGATGCCAGCTCCTTTCATTCAGTCAGTAACTTCAATCATTTCTGGACGTTTTTCAATGGCAAAAATCAATGAATATTGTAAATGCACAAACAGTAATTTCTCCGCATTGCAAGGTGCAATTCTGAAATTTTTTGCTTTTTCCTGCTCCTCTTAGCATGATAAAGAAGGTTTAAAGTGAGTGAGATGCCAGCTCCTTTCATTCAGTCAGTAGCTTCAATCATTTCTGGACATTTTTCAATGGCAAAAATCAATGAATATTGTAAATGCACAAACAGTAATTTCTCCGCATTGCAAGGTGCAATTCTGAATTTTTTTGCTTTTTCCTGCTCCTCTTAGCATGATAAAGAAGATTCAAAGAGAGTGAGATGCCAGCTCCTTTCATTCAGTCAGTAGCTTCAAACATTTCTGGTATAAACATTTCTGGACGTTTTTCAATGGCAAAAATCAATGAATATTGTAAATGCACAAACAGTAATATCTCCACATTGCAAGGTGCAATTCTGAAATTTTTTGCTTTTTCCTGCTAATCCTAGCATGATAAAGAATATTCAAATAGAGTGAGATGCCAGCTCCTTTCATTCAGTCAGTAGCTTCAAACATTTCTGGACGTTTTTCAATGGCAAAAATCAATGAATATTGTAAATGCACAAACAGTAATATCTCCACATTGCAAGGTGCAATTCTGAAATTTTTTGCTTTTTCCTGCTAATCCTAGCATGATAAAGAAGATTCAAAGAGAGTGAGATGCCAGGTATTTTCATTCAGTCAGTAGCCTCAAACATTTCTGGTATATGAATAACATGATGTTTTTCAATGGCAAAAATCAATGAATATTGTAAATGCACAAACAGTAATATCTCCACATTGCAAGGTGCAATTCTGAAATTTTTTGCTTTTTCCTGCTAATCCTAGCATGATAAAGAAGATTCAAAGAGAGTGAGATGCCAGCTCCTTTCATTCAGTCAGTAGCTTCAAACATTTCTGGACGTTTTTCAATGGCAAAAATCAATGAATATTGTAAATGCACAAACAGTAATATCTCCACATTGCAAGGTGCAATTCTGAAATTTTTTGCTTTTTCCTGCTACTCCTAGCATGATAAAGAAGATTCAAAGAGAGTGAGATGCCAGCTCCTTTCATTCAGTCAGTAGCTTCAAACATTTCTGGACGTTTTTCAATGGCAAAAATCAATGAATATTGTAAATGCACAAACAGTAATATCTCCACATTGCAAGGTGCAATTCTGAAATTTTTTGCTTTTTCCTGCTAATCCTAGCATGATAAAGAAGATTCAAATAGAGTGAGATGCCAGCTCCTTTCATTCAGTCAGTAGCTTCAAACATTTCTGGACGTTTTTCAATGGCAAAAATCAATGAATATTGTAAATGCACAAACAGTAATATCTAAACATTGCAAGGTGCAATTCTGAAATTTTTTGCTTTTTCCTGCTAATCCTAGCATGATAAAGAAGATTCAAAGATAGTGAGATGCCAGATCCTTTCATTCAGTCAGTAGCTTCAAACATTTCTGGTATATGAATAACATGATGTTTTTCAATGGCAAAAATCAATGAATATTGTAAATGCACAAACAGTAATATCTCCACATTGCAAGGTGCAATTCTGAAATTTTTTGCTTTTTCCTGCTAATCCTAGCATGATAAAGAACATTCAAAGTGAGTGAGATGCCAGCTCCCTTCATTCAGTCAGTAGCTTCAAACATTTCTGGACGTTTTTCAATGGCAAAAATCAATGAATACTGTAAATGCACAAACAGTAAGATCTCCACATTGCAAGGTGCAATTCTGAAACCTTGCAATGCGGAGAAATTACTGTTTGTGCATTTACAATATTCATTGATTTTTGCCATTGAAAAACGTCCAGAAATGATTGAAGCTACTGACTGAATGAAAGGAGCTGGCATCTCACTCACTTTGAATGTTCTTTATCATGCTAGGATTAGCAGGAAAAAGCAAAAAATTTCAGAATTGCACCTTGCAATGTGGAGATATTACTGTTTGTGCATTTACAATATTCATTGATTTTTGCCATTGAAAAACATCATGTTATTCATATACCAGAAATGTTTGAAGCTACTGACTGAATGAAAGGATCTGGCATCTCACTCTCTTTGAATCTTCTTTATCATGCTAAGAGGAGCAGGAAAAAGCAAAAAATTTCAGAATTGCACCTTGCAATGCGGAGAAATTACTGTTTGTGCATTTACAATATTCATTGATTTTGCCATTGAAAAACGTCCAGAAATGATTGAAGCTACTGACTGAATGAAAGGAGCTGGCATCTCACTCTCTTTGAATCTTCTTTATCATGCTAAGAGGAGCAGGAAAAAGCAAAAAATTTCAGAATTGCACCTTGCAATGCGGAGAAATTACTGTTTGTGCATTTACAATATTCATTGATTTTTGCCATTGAAAAACGTCCAGAAATGATTGAAGCTACTGACTGAATGAAAGGAGCTGGCATCTCACTCTCTTTGAATCTTCTTTATCATGCTAAGAGGAGCAGGAAAAAGCAAAAAAAATTCAGAATTGCACCTTGCAATGCGGAGAAATTACTGTTTGTGCATTTACAATATTCATTGATTTTTGCCATTGAAAAACATCATGTTATTCATATACCAGAAATGATTGAAGCTACTGACTGAATGAAAGGAGCTGGCATCTCACTCTCTTTGAATCTTCTTTTTCATGCTAAGAGGAGCAGGAAAAAGCAAAAAATTTCAGAATTGCATCTTGCAATGCGGAGAAATTACTGTTTGTGCATTTACAATATTCATTGATTTTTGCCATTGAAAAACATCCAGAAATGATTGAAGCCACTGACTGAATGAAAGGAGCTGGCATCTCACTCTCTTTGAATCTTCTTTATCATGCTAAGAGGAGCAGGAAAAAGCAAAAAATTTCAGAATTGCACCTTGCAATGCGGAGAAATTACTGCTTGTGCATTTACAATATTCATTGATTTTTGCCATTGAAAAACGTCCAGAAATGATTGAAGCTACTGACTGAATGAAAGGAGCTGGCATCTCACTCTCTTTGAATCTTCTTTATCATGCTAAGAGGAGCAGGAAAAAGCAAAAAATTTCAGAATTGCATCTTGCAATGCGGAGAAATTACTGTTTGTGCATTTACAATATTTATTGATTTTTGCCATTGAAACACGTCCAGAAATGTTTGAAGCTACTGACTGAATGAAAGGAGCTGGCATCTCACTCTCTTTGAATCTTCTTTATCATGATAGGATTAGCAGGAAAAAGCAAAAAATTTCAGAATTGCACCTTGCAATGTGGAGATATTACTGTTTGTGCATTTACAATATTCATTGATTTTTGCCATTGAAAAACGTCCAGAAATGTTTGAAGCTACTGACTGAATGCAAGGAGCTGGCATCTCACTCTCTTTGAATCTTCTTTATCATGCTAGGGTTAGCAGGAAAAAGCAAAAAATTTCAGAATTGCACCTTGCAATGTGGAGATATTACTGTTTGTGCATTTACAATATTCATTGATTTTTGCCATTGAAAAACGTCCAGAAATGTTTATACCAGAAATGTTTGAAGCTACTGACTGAAAGAAAGGAGCTGGCATCTCACTCTCTTTGAATCTTCTTTATCATGCTAAGAGGAGCAGGAAAAAGCAAAAAAATTCAGAATTGCACCTTGCAATGCGGAGAAATTACTGTTTGTGCATTTACAATATTCATTGATTTTTGCCATTGAAAAACATCATGTTATTCATATACCAGAAATGATTGAAGCTACTGACTGAATGAAAGGAGCTGGCATCTCACTCTCTTTGAATCTTCTTTATCATGCTAGGATTAGCAGGAAAAAGCAAAAAATTTCAGAATTGCACCTTGAAATGTGGAGATATTACTGTTTGTGCATTTACAATATTCATTGATTTTTGCCATTGAAAAACGTCCAGAAATGTTTGAAGCTACTGACTGAATGAAAGGAGCTGGCATCTCACTCTCTTTGAATCTTCTTTATCATGCTAGGATTAGCAGGAAAAAGCAAAAAAATTCAGAATTGCACCTTGCAATGTGGAGATATTACTGTTTGTGCATTTACAATATTCATTGATTTTTGCCATTGAAAAACGTCCAGAAATGTTTGAAGCTACTGACTGAATGAAAGGAGCTGGCATCTCACTCTCTTTGAATCTTCTTTATCATGCTAGGAGTAGCAGGAAAAAGCAAAAAATTTCAGAATTGCACCTTGCAATGTGGAGATATTACAGTTTGTGCATTTACAATATTCATTGATTTTTTCCATTGAAAAACGTCCAGAAATGTTTGAAGCTACTGACTGAATGAAAGGAGCTGGCATCTCACTCTCTTTGAATCTTCTTTATCATGCTAGGATTAGCAGGAAAAAGCAAAAAATTTCAGAATTGCACCTTGCAATGTGGAGATATTACTGTTTGTGCATTTACAATATTCATTGATTTTTGCCATTGAAAAACATCATGTTATTCATATACCAGAAATGATTGAAGCTACTGACTGAATGAAAGGAGCTGGCATCTCACTCTCTTTGAATCTTCTTTATCATGCTAGGATTAGCAGGAAAAAGCAAAAAATTTCAGAATTGCACCTTGCAATGTGGAGATATTACTGTTTGTGCATTTACAATATTCATTGATTTTTGCCATTGAAAAACGTCCAGAAATGTTTGAAGCTACTGACTGAATGAAAGGAGCTGGCATCTCACTCTATTTGAATCTTCTTTATCATGCTAGGATTAGCAGGAAAAAGCAAAAAATTTCAGAATTGCACCTTGCAATGTGGAGATATTACTGTTTGTGCATTTACAATATTCATTGATTTTTGCCATTGAAAAACGTCCAGAAATGTTTATACCAGAAATGTTTGAAGCTACTGACTGAATGAAAGGAGCTGGCATCTCACTCTCTTTGAATCTTCTTTATTATGCTAAGAGGAGCAGGAAAAAGCAAAAAAATTCAGAATTGCACCTTGCAATGCGGAGAAATTACTGTTTGTGCATTTACAATATTCATTGATTTTTGCCATTGAAACACGTCCAGAAATGTTTGAAGCTACTGACTGAATGAAAGGAGCTGGCATCTCACTCTCTTTGAATCTTCTTTATCATGATAGGATTAGCAGGAAAAAGCAAAAAATTTCAGAATTGCACCTTGCAATGTGGAGATATTACTGTTTGTGCATTTACAATATTCATTGATTTTTGCCATTGAAAAACGTCCAGAAATGTTTATACCAGAAATGTTTGAAGCTACTGACTGAATGAAAGGAGCTGGCATCTCACTCTCTTTGAATCTTCTTTATCATGCTAAGAGGAGCAGGAAAAAGCAAAAAAATTCAGAATTGCACCTTGCAATGCGGAGAAATTACTGTTTGTGCATTTACAATATTCATTGATTTTTGCCATTGAAAAACATCATGTTATTCATATACCAGAAATGATTGAAGCTACTGACTGAATGAAAGGAGCTGGCATCTCACTCTCTTTGAATCTTCTTTATCATGCTAGGATTAGCAGGAAAAAGCAAAAAATTTCAGAATTGCACCTTGCAATGTGGAGATATTACTGTTTGTGCATTTACAATATTCATTGATTTTTGCCATTGAAAAACGTCCAGAAATGTTTGAAGCTACTGACTGAATGAAAGGAGCTGGCATCTCACTCTCTTTCAATCTTCTTTATCATGCTAGGATTAGCAGGAAAAAGCAAAACATTTCAGAATTGCACCTTGCAATGTGGAGATATTACTGTTTGTGCATTTACAATATTCATTGATTTTTGCCATTGAAAAACGTCCAGAAATGTTTGAAGCTACTGACTGAATGAAAGGAGCTGGCATATCACTCTCTTTGAATCTTCTTTATCATGCTAGGAGTAGCAGGAAAAAGCAAAAAATTTCAGAATTGCACCTTGCAATGTGGAGATATTACTGTTTGTGCATTTACAATATTCATTGATTTTTTCCATTGAAAAACGTCCAGAAATATTTGAAGCTACTGACTGAATGAAAGGAGCTGGCATCTCACTCTCTTTGAATCTTCTTTATCATGCTAGGATTAGCAGGAAAAAGCAAAAAATTTCAGAATTGCACCTTGCAATGTGGAGATATTACTGTTTGTGCATTTACAATATTCATTGATTTTTGCCATTGAAAAACATCATGTTATTCATATACCAGAAATGTTTGAAGCTACTGACTGAATGAAAGGAGCTGGCATTTCACTCTCTTTGAATCTTCTTTATCATGCTAGGATTAGCAGGAAAAAGCAAAAAATTTCAGAATTGCACCTTGCAATGTGGAGATATTACTGTTTGTGCATTTACAATATTCATTGATTTTTGCCATTGAAAAACGTCCAGAAATGTTTGAAGCTACTGACTGAATGAAAGGAGCTGGCATCTCACTCTATTTGAATCTTCTTTATCATGCTAGGATTAGCAGGAAAAAGCAAAAAATTTCAGAATTGCACCTTGCAATGTGGAGATATTACTGTTTGTGCATTTACAATATTCATTGATTTTTGCCATTGAAAAACGTCCAGAAATGTTTATACCAGAAATGTTTGAAGCTACTGACTGAATGAAAGGAGCTGGCATCTCACTCTCTTTGAATCTTCTTTATCATGCTAAGAGGAGCAGGAAAAAGCAAAAAAATTCAGAATTGCACCTTGCAATGCGGAGAAATTACTGTTTGTGCATTTACAATATTCATTGATTTTTGCCATTGAAAAACGTCCAGAAATGATTGAAACTACTGACTGAATGAAAGGAGCTGGCATCTCACTCTCTTTGAATCTTCTTTATCATGCTAAGAGGAGCAGGAAAAAGCAAAAAATTTCAGAATTGCACCTTGCAATGCGGAGAAATTACTGTTTGTGCATTTACAATATTCATTGATTTTTGCCATTGAAAAACGTCCAGAAATGATTGAAGCTACTGACTGAATGAAAGGAGCTGGCATCTCACTCTCTTTGAATCTTCTTTATCATGCTAAGAGGAGCAGGAAAAAGCAAAAAATTTCAGAATTGCACCTTGCAATGCGGAGAAATTACTGTTTGTGCATTTACAATATTCATTGATTTTTGCCATTGAAAAACATCATGTTATTCATACCCAGAAATGATTGAAGCTACTGACTGAATGAAAGGAGCTGGCATCTCACTCTCTTTGAATCTTCTTTATCATGCTAAGAGGAGCAGGAAAAAGCAAAAAATTTCAGAATTGCACCTTGCAATGCGGAGAAATTACTGTTTGTGCATTTACAATATTCTTTGATTTTTGCCATTGAAAAACGTCCAGAAATGATTGAAGCTAATGACTGAATGAAAGGAGTTGGCATCTCACTCTCTCTGAATCTTCTTTACCATGCTAAGAGGAGCAGGAAAAAGCAAAAAATTTCAGAATTGCACCTTGCAATGCGGAGAAATTACTGTTTGTGCATTTACAATATTCATTGATTTTTGACATTGAAAAACATCATGTTATTCATATACCAGAAATAATTGAAGCTACTGACTGAATGAAAGGAGCTGGCATCTCACTCTCTTTGAATCTTCTTTATCATGCTAAGAGGAGCAGGAAAAAGCAAAAAATTTCAGAATTGCACCTTGCAATGCGGAGAAATTACTGTTTGTGCATTTACAATATTCATTGATTTTTGCCATTGAAAAACGTCCAGAAATGATTGAAGCTACTGACTGAATGAAAGGAGCTGGCATCTCACTCTCTTTGAATCTTCTTTATGATGCTAAGAGGAGCAGGAAAAAGCAAAAAATTTCAGAATTGCACCTTGCAATGCGGAGAAATTACTGTTTGTGCATTTACAATATTCATTGATTTTTGCCATTGAAAAACGTCCAGAAATGATTGAAGCTACTGACTGAATGAAAGGAGCTGGCATCTCACTCTCTTTGAATCTTCTTTATCATGCTAAGAGGAGCAGGAAAAAGCAAAAAATTTCAGAATTGCACCTTGCAATGCGGAGAAATTACTGTTTGTGCATTTACAATATTCATTGATTTTTGCCATTGAAAAACATCATGTTATTCATATACCAGAAATGATTGAAGCTACTGACTGAATGAAAGGAGCTGGCATCTCACTCTCTTTGAATCTTCTTTATCATGCTAAGAGGAGCAGGAAAAAGCAAAAAATTTCAGAATTGCACCTTGCAATGCGGAGAAATTACTGTTTGTGCATTTACAATATTCATTGATTTTTGCCATTGAAAAACGTCCAGAAATGATTGAAGCTACTGACTGAATGAAAGGAGCTGGCATCTCACTCTTTTTGAATCTTCTTTATCATGCTAAGAGGAGCAGGAAAAAGCAAAAAATTTCAGAATTGCACCTTGCAATGCGGAGAAATTACTGTTTGTGCATTTACAATATTCTTTGATTTTTGCCATTGAAAAACGTCCAGAAATGATTGAAGCTACTGACTGAATGAAAGGAGCTGGCATCTCACTCTCTTTGAATCTTCTTTATCATGGTAAGAGGAGCAGGAAAAAGCAAAAAATTTCAGAATTGCACCTTGCAATGCGGAGAAATTACTGTTTGTGCATTTACAATATTCATTGATTTTTGCCATTGAAAAACGTCCAGAAATGATTGAAGCTACTGACTGAATGAAAGGAGCTGGCATCTCACTCTCTTTGAATCTTCTTTATCATGCTAAGAGGAGCAGGAAAAAGCAAAAAATTTCAGAATTGCAACTTGCAATGCGGAGAAATTACTGTTTGTGCATTTACAATATTCATTGATTTTTGCCATTGAAAAACATCATGTTATTCATATACCAGAAATGTTTGAAGCTACTGACTGAATGAAAGAAGCTGGCATCTCACTATCTTTGAATCTTCTTTATCATGCTAAGAGGAGCAGGAAAAAGCAAAAAATTTCAGAATTGCACCTTACAATGCGGAGAAATTACTGTTTGTGCATTTACAATATTCATTGATTTTTGCCATTGAAAAACGTCCAGAAATGATTGAAGCTACTGACTGAATGAAAGGAGCTGGCATCTCACTCTCTTTGAATCTTCTTTATCATGCTAAGAGGAGCAGGAAAAAGCAAAAAATTTCAGAATTGCACCTTGCAATGCGGAGAAATTACTGTTTGTGCATTTACAATATTCATTGATTTTTGCCATTGAAAAACGTCCAGAAATGTTTGAAGCTACTGACTGAATGAAAGGAGCTGGCATCTTACTCTCTTTGAATCTTCTTTATCATGCTAGGATTAGCAGGAAAAAGCAAAAAATTTCAGAATTGCACCTTGCAATGTGGAGATATTACTGTTTGTGCATTTACAATATTCATTGATTTTTGCCATTGAAAAACGTCCAGAAATGTTTGAAGCTACTGACTGAATGAAAGGAGCAGGCATCTCACTCTCTTTGAATCTTCTTTATCATGCTAGGAGTAGCAGGAAAAAGCAAAAAATTTCAGAATTGCACCTTGCAATGTGGAGATATTACTGTTTGTGCATTTACAATATTCATTGATTTATGCCATTGAAAAACGTCCAGAAATGTTTGAAGCTACTGACTGAATGAAAGGAGCTGGCATCTCACTCTCTTTGAATCTTCTTTATCATGCTAGGATTAGCAGGAAAAAGCAAAAAATTTCAGAATTGCACCTTGCAATGTGGAGATATTACTGTTTGTGCATTTACAATATTCATTGATTTTTGCCATTGAAAAACGTCCAGAAATGTTTATACCAGAAATGTTTGAAGCTACTGACTGAATGAAAGGAGCTGGCATCTCACTCTCTTTGAATCTTCTTTATCATGCTAAGAGGAGCAGGAAAAAGCAAAAAATTTCAGAATTGCACCTTGCAATGCGGAGAAATTACTGTTTGTGCATTTACAATATTCATTGATTTTTGCCATTGAAAAACGTCCAGAAATGATTGAAGCTACTGACTGAATGAAAGGAGCTGGCATCTCACTCTCTTTGAATCTTCTTTATCATGCTAAGAGGAGCAGGAAAAAGCAAAAAATTTCAGAATTGCACCTTGCAATGCGGAGAAATTACTGTTTGTGCATTTACAATATTCATTGATTTTTGCCATTGAAAAACATCATGTTATTCATATACCAGAAATGATTGAAGCTACTGACTGAATGAAAGGAGCTGGCATCTCACTCTCTTTGAATCTTCTTTATCATGCTAAGAGGAGCAGGAAAAAGCAAAAAATTTCAGAATTGCACCTTGCAATGCGGAGAAATTACTGTTTGTGCATTTACAATATTCATTGATTTTTGCCATTGAAAAACGTCCAGAAATGATTGAAGCTACTGACTGAATGAAAGGAGCTGGCATCTCACTCTCTTTGAATCTTCTTTATCATGCTAAGAGGAGCAGGAAAAAGCAAAAAATTTCAGAATTGCACCTTGCAATGCGGAGAAATTACTGTTTGTGCATTTACAATATTCATTGATTTTTGCCATTGAAAAACGTCCAGAAATGATTGAAGCTACTGACTGAATGAAAGGAGCTGGCATCTCACTCTCTTTGAATCTTCTTTATCATGCTAAGAGGAGCAGGAAAAAGCAAAAAATTTCAGAATTGCACCTTGCAATGCGGAGAAATTACTGTTTGTGCATTTACAATATTCATTGATTTTTGCCATTGAAAAACATCATGTTATTCATATACCAGAAATGATTGAAGCTACTGACTGAATGAAAGGAGCTGGCATCTCACTCTCTTTGAATCTTCTTTATCATGCTAAGAGGAGCAGGAAAAAGCAAAAAATTTCAGAATTGCACCTTGCAATGCGGAGAAATTACTGTTTGTGCATTTACAATATTCATTGATTTTTGCCATTGAAAAACGTCCAGAAATGATTGAAGCTACTGACTGAATGAAAGGAGCTGGCATCTCACTCTCTTTGAATCTTCTTTATCATGCTAAGAGGAGCAGGAAAAAGCAAAAAATTTCAGAATTGCACCTTGCAATGCGGAGAAATTACTGTTTGTGCATTTACAATATTCATTGATTTTTGCCATTGAAAAACGTCCAGAAATGATTGAAGCTACTGACTGAATGAAAGGAGCTGGCATCTCACTCTCTTTGAATCTTCTTTATCATGCTAAGAGGAGCAGGAAAAAGCAAAAAATTTCAGAATTGCACCTTGCAATGCGGAGAAATTACTGTTTGTGCATTTACAATATTCATTGATTTTTGCCATTGAAAAACATCATGTTATTCATATCCCAGAAATGTTTGAAGCTACTGACTGAATGAAAGAAGCTGGCAACTCACTCTCTTTGAATCTTCTTTATCATGCTAAGAGGAGCAGGAAAAAGCAAAAAATTTCAGAATTGCACCTTGCAATGCGGAGAAATTACTGTTTGTGCATTTACAATATTCATTGATTTTTGCAATTGAAAAACGTCCAGAAATGATTGAAGCTACTGACTGAATGAAAGGAGCTGGCATCTCACTCTCTTTGAATCTTCTTTATCATGCTAAGAGGAGCAGGAAAAAGCAAAAAATTTCAGAATTGCACCTTGCAATGCGGAGAAATTACTGTTTGTGCATTTACAATATTCATTGATTTTTGCCATTGAAAAACGTCCAGAAATGATTGAAGCTACTGACTGAATGAAAGGAGCTGTTATCTCACTCTCTTTGAATCTTGTTTATCATGCTAAGAGGAGCAGGAAAAAGCAAAAAATTTCAGAATTGCACCTTGCAATGCGGAGAAATTACTGTTTGTGCATTTACAATATTCATTGATTTTTGCCATTGAAAAACGTCCAGAAATGATTGAAGCTACTGACTGAATGAAAGGAGCTGGCATCTCACTCTCTTTGAATCTTCTTTATCATGCTAAGAGGAGCAGGAAAAAGCAAAAAATTTCAGAATTGCACCTTGCAATGCGGAGAAATTACTGTTTGTGCATTTACAATATTCATTGATTTTTGCCATTGAAAAACATCATGTTATTCATATCCCAGAAATGTTTGAAGCTACTGACTGAATGAAAGAAGCTGGCAACTCACTCTCTTTGAATCTTCTTTATCATGCTAAGAGGAGCAGGAAAAAGCAAAAAATTTCAGAATTGCACCTTGCAATGCGGAGAAATTACTGTTTGTGCATTTACAATATTCATTGATTTTTGCAATTGAAAAACGTCCAGAAATGATTGAAGCTACTGACTGAATGAAAGGAGCTGGCATCTCACTCTCTTTGAATCTTCTTTATCATGCTAAGAGGAGCAGGAAAAAGCAAAAAATTTCAGAATTGCACCTTGCAATGCGGAGAAATTACTGTTTGTGCATTTACAATATTCATTGATTTTTGCCATTGAAAAACGTCCAGAAATGATTGAAGCTACTGACTGAATGAAAGGAGCTGTTATCTCACTCTCTTTGAATCTTGTTTATCATGCTAAGAGGAGCAGGAAAAAGCAAAAAATTTCAGAATTGCACCTTGCAATGCGGAGAAATTACTGTTTGTGCATTTACAATATTCATTGATTTTTGCCATTGAAAAACATCATGTTATTCATATACCAGAAATGATTGAAGCTACTGACTGAATGAAAGGAGCTGGCATCTCACACTCTTTGAATCTTCTTTATCATGCTAAGAGGAGCAGGAAAAAGTAAAAAATTTCAGAATTGCACCTTGCAATGCGGAGAAATTACTGTTTGTGCATTTACAATATTCAATGATTTTTGCCATTGAAAAACGTCCAGAAATGATTGAAGCTACTGACTGAACGAAAGGAGCTGGCATCTCACTCTCTTTGAATCTTCTTTATCATGCTAAGAGGAGCAGGAAAAAGCAAAAAATTTCAGAATTGCACCTTGCAATGCGGAGAAATTACTGTTTGTGCATTTACAATATTCATTGATTTTTGCCATTGAAAAACATCATGTTATTCATATACCAGAAATGTTTGAAGCTACTGACTGAATGAAAGGAGCTGGCATCTCACTCTCTTTGAATCTTCTTCATAATGCTAAGAGGAGCAGGAAAAAGCAAAAAATGTCAGAATTGCACCTTGCAATGCGGAGAAATTACTGTTTGTGCATTTACAATATTCATTGATTTTTGCCATTGAAAAACGTCCAGAAATGATTGAAGCTACTGACTGAATGAAAGGAGCTGGCATCTCACTCTCTTTGAATCTTCTTTATCATGCTAAGAGGAGCAGGAAAAAGCAAAAAATTTCAGAATTGCACCTTGCAATGCGGAGAAATTACTGTTTGTGCATTTACAATATTCATTGATTTTTGCCATTGAAAAACATCATGTTATTCATATACCAGAAATGTTTGAAGCTACTGACTGAATGAAAGAAGCTGGCATCTCACTATCTTTGAATCTTCTTTATCATGCTAAGAGGAGCAGGAAAAAGCAAAAAATTTCAGAATTGCACCTTACAATGCGGAGAAATTACTGTTTGTGCATTTACAATATTCATTGATTTTTGCCATTGAAAAACGTCCAGAAATGATTGAAGCTACTGACTGAATGAAAGGAGCTGGCATCTCACTCTCTTTGAATCTTCTTTATCATGCTAAGAGGAGCAGGAAAAAGCAAAAAATTTCAGAATTGCACCTTGCAATGCGGAGAAATTACTGTTTGTGCATTTACAATATTCATTGATTTTTGCCATTGAAAAACGTCCAGAAATGTTTGAAGCTACTGACTGAATGAAAGGAGCTGGCATCTTACTCTCTTTGAATCTTCTTTATCATGCTAGGATTAGCAGGAAAAAGCAAAAAATTTCAGAATTGCACCTTGCAATGTGGAGATATTACTGTTTGTGCATTTACAATATTCATTGATTTTTGCCATTGAAAAACGTCCAGAAATGTTTGAAGCTACTGACTGAATGAAAGGAGCAGGCATCTCACTCTCTTTGAATCTTCTTTATCATGCTAGGAGTAGCAGGAAAAAGCAAAAAATTTCAGAATTGCACCTTGCAATGTGGAGATATTACTGTTTGTGCATTTACAATATTCATTGATTTATGCCATTGAAAAACGTCCAGAAATGTTTGAAGCTACTGACTGAATGAAAGGAGCTGGCATCTCACTCTCTTTGAATCTTCTTTATCATGCTAGGATTAGCAGGAAAAAGCAAAAAATTTCAGAATTGCACCTTGCAATGTGGAGATATTACTGTTTGTGCATTTACAATATTCATTGATTTTTGCCATTGAAAAACGTCCAGAAATGTTTATACCAGAAATGTTTGAAGCTACTGACTGAATGAAAGGAGCTGGCATCTCACTCTCTTTGAATCTTCTTTATCATGCTAAGAGGAGCAGGAAAAAGCAAAAAATTTCAGAATTGCACCTTGCAATGCGGAGAAATTACTGTTTGTGCATTTACAATATTCATTGATTTTTGCCATTGAAAAACGTCCAGAAATGATTGAAGCTACTGACTGAATGAAAGGAGCTGGCATCTCACTCTCTTTGAATCTTCTTTATCATGCTAAGAGGAGCAGGAAAAAGCAAAAAATTTCAGAATTGCACCTTGCAATGCGGAGAAATTACTGTTTGTGCATTTACAATATTCATTGATTTTTGCCATTGAAAAACATCATGTTATTCATATACCAGAAATGATTGAAGCTACTGACTGAATGAAAGGAGCTGGCATCTCACTCTCTTTGAATCTTCTTTATCATGCTAAGAGGAGCAGGAAAAAGCAAAAAATTTCAGAATTGCACCTTGCAATGCGGAGAAATTACTGTTTGTGCATTTACAATATTCATTGATTTTTGCCATTGAAAAACGTCCAGAAATGATTGAAGCTACTGACTGAATGAAAGGAGCTGGCATCTCACTCTCTTTGAATCTTCTTTATCATGCTAAGAGGAGCAGGAAAAAGCAAAAAATTTCAGAATTGCACCTTGCAATGCGGAGAAATTACTGTTTGTGCATTTACAATATTCATTGATTTTTGCCATTGAAAAACGTCCAGAAATGATTGAAGCTACTGACTGAATGAAAGGAGCTGGCATCTCACTCTCTTTGAATCTTCTTTATCATGCTAAGAGGAGCAGGAAAAAGCAAAAAATTTCAGAATTGCACCTTGCAATGCGGAGAAATTACTGTTTGTGCATTTACAATATTCATTGATTTTTGCCATTGAAAAACATCATGTTATTCATATACCAGAAATGATTGAAGCTACTGACTGAATGAAAGGAGCTGGCATCTCACTCTCTTTGAATCTTCTTTATCATGCTAAGAGGAGCAGGAAAAAGCAAAAAATTTCAGAATTGCACCTTGCAATGCGGAGAAATTACTGTTTGTGCATTTACAATATTCATTGATTTTTGCCATTGAAAAACGTCCAGAAATGATTGAAGCTACTGACTGAATGAAAGGAGCTGGCATCTCACTCTCTTTGAATCTTCTTTATCATGCTAAGAGGAGCAGGAAAAAGCAAAAAATTTCAGAATTGCACCTTGCAATGCGGAGAAATTACTGTTTGTGCATTTACAATATTCATTGATTTTTGCCATTGAAAAACGTCCAGAAATGATTGAAGCTACTGACTGAATGAAAGGAGCTGGCATCTCACTCTCTTTGAATCTTCTTTATCATGCTAAGAGGAGCAGGAAAAAGCAAAAAATTTCAGAATTGCACCTTGCAATGCGGAGAAATTACTGTTTGTGCATTTACAATATTCATTGATTTTTGCCATTGAAAAACATCATGTTATTCATATCCCAGAAATGTTTGAAGCTACTGACTGAATGAAAGAAGCTGGCAACTCACTCTCTTTGAATCTTCTTTATCATGCTAAGAGGAGCAGGAAAAAGCAAAAAATTTCAGAATTGCACCTTGCAATGCGGAGAAATTACTGTTTGTGCATTTACAATATTCATTGATTTTTGCAATTGAAAAACGTCCAGAAATGATTGAAGCTACTGACTGAATGAAAGGAGCTGGCATCTCACTCTCTTTGAATCTTCTTTATCATGCTAAGAGGAGCAGGAAAAAGCAAAAAATTTCAGAATTGCACCTTGCAATGCGGAGAAATTACTGTTTGTGCATTTACAATATTCATTGATTTTTGCCATTGAAAAACGTCCAGAAATGATTGAAGCTACTGACTGAATGAAAGGAGCTGTTATCTCACTCTCTTTGAATCTTGTTTATCATGCTAAGAGGAGCAGGAAAAAGCAAAAAATTTCAGAATTGCACCTTGCAATGCGGAGAAATTACTGTTTGTGCATTTACAATATTCATTGATTTTTGCCATTGAAAAACGTCCAGAAATGATTGAAGCTACTGACTGAATGAAAGGAGCTGGCATCTCACTCTCTTTGAATCTTCTTTATCATGCTAAGAGGAGCAGGAAAAAGCAAAAAATTTCAGAATTGCACCTTGCAATGCGGAGAAATTACTGTTTGTGCATTTACAATATTCATTGATTTTTGCCATTGAAAAACGTCCAGAAATGATTGAAGCTACTGACTGAATGAAAGGAGCTGTTATCTCACTCTCTTTGAATCTTGTTTATCATGCTAAGAGGAGCAGGAAAAAGCAAAAAATTTCAGAATTGCACCTTGCAATGCGGAGAAATTACTGTTTGTGCATTTACAATATTCATTGATTTTTGCCATTGAAAAACATCATGTTATTCATATCCCAGAAATGTTTGAAGCTACTGACTGAATGAAAGAAGCTGGCAACTCACTCTCTTTGAATCTTCTTTATCATGCTAAGAGGAGCAGGAAAAAGCAAAAAATTTCAGAATTGCACCTTGCAATGCGGAGAAATTACTGTTTGTGCATTTACAATATTCATTGATTTTTGCAATTGAAAAACGTCCAGAAATGATTGAAGCTACTGACTGAATGAAAGGAGCTGGCATCTCACTCTCTTTGAATCTTCTTTATCATGCTAAGAGGAGCAGGAAAAAGCAAAAAATTTCAGAATTGCACCTTGCAATGCGGAGAAATTACTGTTTGTGCATTTACAATATTCATTGATTTTTGCCATTGAAAAACGTCCAGAAATGATTGAAGCTACTGACTGAATGAAAGGAGCTGTTATCTCACTCTCTTTGAATCTTGTTTATCATGCTAAGAGGAGCAGGAAAAAGCAAAAAATTTCAGAATTGCACCTTGCAATGCGGAGAAATTACTGTTTGTGCATTTACAATATTCATTGATTTTTGCCATTGAAAAACATCATGTTATTCATATACCAGAAATGATTGAAGCTACTGACTGAATGAAAGGAGCTGGCATCTCACACTCTTTGAATCTTCTTTATCATGCTAAGAGGAGCAGGAAAAAGTAAAAAATTTCAGAATTGCACCTTGCAATGCGGAGAAATTACTGTTTGTGCATTTACAATATTCAATGATTTTTGCCATTGAAAAACGTCCAGAAATGATTGAAGCTACTGACTGAACGAAAGGAGCTGGCATCTCACTCTCTTTGAATCTTCTTTATCATGCTAAGAGGAGCAGGAAAAAGCAAAAAATTTCAGAATTGCACCTTGCAATGCGGAGAAATTACTGTTTGTGCATTTACAATATTCATTGATTTTTGCCATTGAAAAACATCATGTTATTCATATACCAGAAATGTTTGAAGCTACTGACTGAATGAAAGGAGCTGGCATCTCACTCTCTTTGAATCTTCTTCATAATGCTAAGAGGAGCAGGAAAAAGCAAAAAATGTCAGAATTGCACCTTGCAATGCGGAGAAATTACTGTTTGTGCATTTACAATATTCATTGATTTTTGCCATTGAAAAACGTCCAGAAATGATTGAAGCTACTGACTGAATGAAAGGAGCTGGCATCTCACTCTCTTTGAATCTTGTTTATCATGCTAAGAGGAGCAGGAAAAAGCAAAAAATTTCAGAATTGCACCTTGCAATGCGGAGAAATTACTGTTTGTGCATTTACAATATTCATTGATTTTTGCCATTGAAAAACATCATGTTATTCATATACCAGAAATGATTGAAGCTACTGACTGAATGAAAGGAGCTGGCATCTCACACTCTTTGAATCTTCTTTATCATGCTAAGAGGAGCAGGAAAAAGTAAAAAATTTCAGAATTGCACCTTGCAATGCGGAGAAATTACTGTTTGTGCATTTACAATATTCAATGATTTTTGCCATTGAAAAACGTCCAGAAATGATTGAAGCTACTGACTGAACGAAAGGAGCTGGCATCTCACTCTCTTTGAATCTTCTTTATCATGCTAAGAGGAGCAGGAAAAAGCAAAAAATTTCAGAATTGCACCTTGCAATGCGGAGAAATTACTGTTTGTGCATTTACAATATTCATTGATTTTTGCCATTGAAAAACATCATGTTATTCATATACCAGAAATGTTTGAAGCTACTGACTGAATGAAAGAAGCTGGCATCTCACTATCTTTGAATCTTCTTTATCATGCTAAGAGGAGCAGGAAAAAGCAAAAAATTTCAGAATTGCACCTTACAATGCGGAGAAATTACTGTTTGTGCATTTACAATATTCATTGATTTTTGCCATTGAAAAACGTCCAGAAATGATTGAAGCTACTGACTGAATGAAAGGAGCTGGCATCTCACTCTCTTTGAATCTTCTTTATCATGCTAAGAGGAGCAGGAAAAAGCAAAAAATTTCAGAATTGCACCTTGCAATGCGGAGAAATTACTGTTTGTGCATTTACAATATTCATTGATTTTTGCCATTGAAAAACGTCCAGAAATGTTTGAAGCTACTGACTGAATGAAAGGAGCTGGCATCTTACTCTCTTTGAATCTTCTTTATCATGCTAGGATTAGCAGGAAAAAGCAAAAAATTTCAGAATTGCACCTTGCAATGTGGAGATATTACTGTTTGTGCATTTACAATATTCATTGATTTTTGCCATTGAAAAACGTCCAGAAATGTTTGAAGCTACTGACTGAATGAAAGGAGCAGGCATCTCACTCTCTTTGAATCTTCTTTATCATGCTAGGAGTAGCAGGAAAAAGCAAAAAATTTCAGAATTGCACCTTGCAATGTGGAGATATTACTGTTTGTGCATTTACAATATTCATTGATTTATGCCATTGAAAAACGTCCAGAAATGTTTGAAGCTACTGACTGAATGAAAGGAGCTGGCATCTCACTCTCTTTGAATCTTCTTTATCATGCTAGGATTAGCAGGAAAAAGCAAAAAATTTCAGAATTGCACCTTGCAATGTGGAGATATTACTGTTTGTGCATTTACAATATTCATTGATTTTTGCCATTGAAAAACGTCCAGAAATGTTTATACCAGAAATGTTTGAAGCTACTGACTGAATGAAAGGAGCTGGCATCTCACTCTCTTTGAATCTTCTTTATCATGCTAAGAGGAGCAGGAAAAAGCAAAAAATTTCAGAATTGCACCTTGCAATGCGGAGAAATTACTGTTTGTGCATTTACAATATTCATTGATTTTTGCCATTGAAAAACGTCCAGAAATGATTGAAGCTACTGACTGAATGAAAGGAGCTGGCATCTCACTCTCTTTGAATCTTCTTTATCATGCTAAGAGGAGCAGGAAAAAGCAAAAAATTTCAGAATTGCACCTTGCAATGCGGAGAAATTACTGTTTGTGCATTTACAATATTCATTGATTTTTGCCATTGAAAAACATCATGTTATTCATATACCAGAAATGATTGAAGCTACTGACTGAATGAAAGGAGCTGGCATCTCACTCTCTTTGAATCTTCTTTATCATGCTAAGAGGAGCAGGAAAAAGCAAAAAATTTCAGAATTGCACCTTGCAATGCGGAGAAATTACTGTTTGTGCATTTACAATATTCATT
Source organism: Phyllobates terribilis (assembly GCF_046119375.1). NCBI lineage: Eukaryota > Metazoa > Chordata > Amphibia > Anura > Dendrobatidae > Phyllobates > Phyllobates terribilis. The sequence goes on along the minus strand of NW_027363443.1, from coordinate 359,248 downwards.
GATTTTTGCCATTGAAAAACGTCCAGAAATGATTGAAGCTACTGACTGAATGAAAGGAGCTGGCATCTCACTCTCTTTGAATCTTCTTTATCATGCTAAGAGGAGCAGGAAAAAGCAAAAAATTTCAGAATTGCACCTTGCAATGCGGAGAAATTACTGTTTGTGCATTTACAATATTCATTGATTTTTGCCATTGAAAAACGTCCAGAAATGATTGAAGCTACTGACTGAATGAAAGGAGCTGGCATCTCACTCTCTTTGAATCTTCTTTATCATGCTAAGAGGAGCAGGAAAAAGCAAAAAATTTCAGAATTGCACCTTGCAATGCGGAGAAATTACTGTTTGTGCATTTACAATATTCATTGATTTTTGCCATTGAAAAACATCATGTTATTCATATACCAGAAATGATTGAAGCTACTGACTGAATGAAAGGAGCTGGCATCTCACTCTCTTTGAATCTTCTTTATCATGCTAAGAGGAGCAGGAAAAAGCAAAAAATTTCAGAATTGCACCTTGCAATGCGGAGAAATTACTGTTTGTGCATTTACAATATTCATTGATTTTTGCCATTGAAAAACGTCCAGAAATGATTGAAGCTACTGACTGAATGAAAGGAGCTGGCATCTCACTCTCTTTGAATCTTCTTTATCATGCTAAGAGGAGCAGGAAAAAGCAAAAAATTTCAGAATTGCACCTTGCAATGCGGAGAAATTACTGTTTGTGCATTTACAATATTCATTGATTTTTGCCATTGAAAAACGTCCAGAAATGATTGAAGCTACTGACTGAATGAAAGGAGCTGGCATCTCACTCTCTTTGAATCTTCTTTATCATGCTAAGAGGAGCAGGAAAAAGCAAAAAATTTCAGAATTGCACCTTGCAATGCGGAGAAATTACTGTTTGTGCATTTACAATATTCATTGATTTTTGCCATTGAAAAACATCATGTTATTCATATCCCAGAAATGTTTGAAGCTACTGACTGAATGAAAGAAGCTGGCAACTCACTCTCTTTGAATCTTCTTTATCATGCTAAGAGGAGCAGGAAAAAGCAAAAAATTTCAGAATTGCACCTTGCAATGCGGAGAAATTACTGTTTGTGCATTTACAATATTCATTGATTTTTGCAATTGAAAAACGTCCAGAAATGATTGAAGCTACTGACTGAATGAAAGGAGCTGGCATCTCACTCTCTTTGAATCTTCTTTATCATGCTAAGAGGAGCAGGAAAAAGCAAAAAATTTCAGAATTGCACCTTGCAATGCGGAGAAATTACTGTTTGTGCATTTACAATATTCATTGATTTTTGCCATTGAAAAACGTCCAGAAATGATTGAAGCTACTGACTGAATGAAAGGAGCTGTTATCTCACTCTCTTTGAATCTTGTTTATCATGCTAAGAGGAGCAGGAAAAAGCAAAAAATTTCAGAATTGCACCTTGCAATGCGGAGAAATTACTGTTTGTGCATTTACAATATTCATTGATTTTTGCCATTGAAAAACGTCCAGAAATGATTGAAGCTACTGACTGAATGAAAGGAGCTGGCATCTCACTCTCTTTGAATCTTCTTTATCATGCTAAGAGGAGCAGGAAAAAGCAAAAAATTTCAGAATTGCACCTTGCAATGCGGAGAAATTACTGTTTGTGCATTTACAATATTCATTGATTTTTGCCATTGAAAAACATCATGTTATTCATATCCCAGAAATGTTTGAAGCTACTGACTGAATGAAAGAAGCTGGCAACTCACTCTCTTTGAATCTTCTTTATCATGCTAAGAGGAGCAGGAAAAAGCAAAAAATTTCAGAATTGCACCTTGCAATGCGGAGAAATTACTGTTTGTGCATTTACAATATTCATTGATTTTTGCAATTGAAAAACGTCCAGAAATGATTGAAGCTACTGACTGAATGAAAGGAGCTGGCATCTCACTCTCTTTGAATCTTCTTTATCATGCTAAGAGGAGCAGGAAAAAGCAAAAAATTTCAGAATTGCACCTTGCAATGCGGAGAAATTACTGTTTGTGCATTTACAATATTCATTGATTTTTGCCATTGAAAAACGTCCAGAAATGATTGAAGCTACTGACTGAATGAAAGGAGCTGTTATCTCACTCTCTTTGAATCTTGTTTATCATGCTAAGAGGAGCAGGAAAAAGCAAAAAATTTCAGAATTGCACCTTGCAATGCGGAGAAATTACTGTTTGTGCATTTACAATATTCATTGATTTTTGCCATTGAAAAACATCATGTTATTCATATACCAGAAATGATTGAAGCTACTGACTGAATGAAAGGAGCTGGCATCTCACACTCTTTGAATCTTCTTTATCATGCTAAGAGGAGCAGGAAAAAGTAAAAAATTTCAGAATTGCACCTTGCAATGCGGAGAAATTACTGTTTGTGCATTTACAATATTCAATGATTTTTGCCATTGAAAAACGTCCAGAAATGATTGAAGCTACTGACTGAACGAAAGGAGCTGGCATCTCACTCTCTTTGAATCTTCTTTATCATGCTAAGAGGAGCAGGAAAAAGCAAAAAATTTCAGAATTGCACCTTGCAATGCGGAGAAATTACTGTTTGTGCATTTACAATATTCATTGATTTTTGCCATTGAAAAACATCATGTTATTCATATACCAGAAATGTTTGAAGCTACTGACTGAATGAAAGGAGCTGGCATCTCACTCTCTTTGAATCTTCTTCATAATGCTAAGAGGAGCAGGAAAAAGCAAAAAATGTCAGAATTGCACCTTGCAATGCGGAGAAATTACTGTTTGTGCATTTACAATATTCATTGATTTTTGCCATTGAAAAACGTCCAGAAATGATTGAAGCTACTGACTGAATGAAAGGAGCTGGCATCTCACTCTCTTTGAATCTTCTTTATCATGCTAAGAGGAGCAGGAAAAAGCAAAAAATTTCAGAATTGCACCTTGCAATGCGGAGAAATTACTGTTTGTGCATTTACAATATTCATTGATTTTTGCCATTGAAAAACATCATGTTATTCATATACCAGAAATGATTGAAGCTACTGACTGAATGAAAGGAGCTGGCATCTCACTCTCTTTGAATCTTCTTTATCATGCTAAGAGGAGCAGGAAAAAGCAAAAAATTTCAGAATTGCACCTTGCAATGCGGAGAAATTACTGTTTGTGCATTTACAATATTCATTGATTTTTGCCATTGAAAAACGTTCAGAAATGATTGAAGCTACTGACTGAATGAAAGGAGCTGGCATCTCACTCTCTTTGAATCTTCTTTATCATGCTAAGAGGAGCAGGAAAAAGCAAAAAATTTCAGAATTGCACCTTGCAATGCGGAGAAATTACTGTTTGTGCATTTACAATATTCATTGATTTTTGCCATTGAAAAACGTCCAGAAATGATTGAAGCTACTGACTGAATGAAAGGAGCTGGCATCTCACTCTCTTTGAATCTTCTTTATCATGCTAAGAGGAGCAGGAAAAAGCAAAAAATTTCAGAATTGCACCTTGCAATGCGGAGAAATTACTGTTTGTGCATTTACAATATTCATTGATTTTTGCCATTGAAAAACATCATGTTATTCATATCCCAGAAATGTTTGAAGCTACTGACTGAATGAAAGAAGCTGGCAACTCACTCTCTTTGAATCTTCTTTATCATGCTAAGAGGAGCAGGAAAAAGCAAAAAATTTCAGAATTGCACCTTGCAATGCGGAGAAATTACTGTTTGTGCATTTACAATATTCATTGATTTTTGCAATTGAAAAACGTCCAGAAATGATTGAAGCTACTGACTGAATGAAAGGAGCTGGCATCTCACTCTCTTTGAATCTTCTTTATCATGTTAAGAGGAGCAGGAAAAAGCAAAAAATTTCAGAATTGCACCTTGCAATGCGGAGAAATTACTGTTTGTGCATTTACAATATTCATTGATTTTTGCCATTGAAAAACGTCCAGAAATGATTGAAGCTACTGACTGAATGAAAGGAGCTGTTATCTCACTCTCTTTGAATCTTGTTTATCATGCTAAGAGGAGCAGGAAAAAGCAAAAAATTTCAGAATTGCACCTTGCAATGCGGAGAAATTACTGTTTGTGCATTTACAATATTCATTGATTTTTGCCATTGAAAAACATCATGTTATTCATATACCAGAAATGATTGAAGCTACTGACTGAATGAAAGGAGCTGGCATCTCACACTCTTTGAATCTTCTTTATCATGCTAAGAGGAGCAGGAAAAAGTAAAAAATTTCAGAATTGCACCTTGCAATGCGGAGAAATTACTGTTTGTGCATTTACAATATTCAATGATTTTTGCCATTGAAAAACGTCCAGAAATGATTGAAGCTACTGACTGAACGAAAGGAGCTGGCATCTCACTCTCTTTGAATCTTCTTTATCATGCTAAGAGGAGCAGGAAAAAGCAAAAAATTTCAGAATTGCACCTTGCAATGCGGAGAAATTACTGTTTGTGCATTTACAATATTCATTGATTTTTGCCATTGAAAAACATCATGTTATTCATATACCAGAAATGTTTGAAGCTACTGACTGAATGAAAGGAGCTGGCATCTCACTCTCTTTGAATCTTCTTCATAATGCTAAGAGGAGCAGGAAAAAGCAAAAAATTTCAGAATTGCACCTTGCAATGCGGAGAAATTACTGTTTGTGCATTTACAATATTCATTGATTTTTGCCATTGAAAAACGTCCAGAAATGATTGAAGCTACTGACTGAATGAAAGGAGCTGGCATCTCACTCTCTTTGAATCTTCTTTATCATGCTAAGAGGAGCAGGAAAAAGCAAAAAATTTCAGAATTGCACCTTGCAATGCGGAGAAATTACTGTTTGTGCATTTACAATATTCATTGATTTTTGCCATTGAAAAACATCATGTTATTCATATACCAGAAATGTTTGAAGCTACTGACTGAATGAAAGGAGCTGGCATCTCACTCTCTTTGAATCTTCTTTATCATGCTAAGAGGAGCAGGAAAAAGCAAAAAATTTCAGAATTGCACCTTGCAATGCGGAGAAATTACTGTTTGTGCATTTACAATATTCATTGATTTTTGCCATTGAAAAACGTCCAGAAATGATTGAAGCTACTGACTGAATGAAAGGAGCTGGCATCTCACTCTCTTTGAATCTTCTTTATCATGCTAAGAGGAGCAGGAAAAAGCAAAAAATTTCAGAATTGCACCTTGCAATGCGGAGAAATTACTGTTTGTGCATTTACAATATTCATTGATTTTTGCCATTGAAAAACGTCCAGAAATGATTGAAGCTACTGACTGAATGAAAGGAGCTGGCATCTCACTCTCTTTGAATCTTCTTTATCATGCTAAGAGGAGCAGGAAAAAGCAAAAAATTTCAGAATTGCACCTTGCAATGCGGAGAAATTACTGTTTGTGCATTTACAATATTCATTGATTTTTGCAATTGAAAAACGTCCAGAAATGATTGAAGCTACTGACTGAATGAAAGGAGCTGGCATCTCACTCTCTTTGAATCTTCTTTATCATGTTAAGAGGAGCAGGAAAAAGCAAAAAATTTCAGAATTGCACCTTGCAATGCGGAGAAATTACTGTTTGTGCATTTACAATATTCATTGATTTTTGCCATTGAAAAACGTCCAGAAATGATTGAAGCTACTGACTGAATGAAAGGAGCTGTTATCTCACTCTCTTTGAATCTTGTTTATCATGCTAAGAGGAGCAGGAAAAAGCAAAAAATTTCAGAATTGCACCTTGCAATGCGGAGAAATTACTGTTTGTGCATTTACAATATTCATTGATTTTTGCCATTGAAAAACATCATGTTATTCATATACCAGAAATGATTGAAGCTACTGACTGAATGAAAGGAGCTGGCATCTCACACTCTTTGAATCTTCTTTATCATGCTAAGAGGAGCAGGAAAAAGTAAAAAATTTCAGAATTGCACCTTGCAATGCGGAGAAATTACTGTTTGTGCATTTACAATATTCAATGATTTTTGCCATTGAAAAACGTCCAGAAATGATTGAAGCTACTGACTGAACGAAAGGAGCTGGCATCTCACTCTCTTTGAATCTTCTTTATCATGCTAAGAGGAGCAGGAAAAAGCAAAAAATTTCAGAATTGCACCTTGCAATGCGGAGAAATTTCTGTTTGTGCATTTACAATATTCATTGATTTTTGCCATTGAAAAACATCATGTTATTCATATACCAGAAATGTTTGAAGCTACTGACTGAATGAAAGGAGCTGGCATCTCACTCTCTTTGAATCTTCTTCATAATGCTAAGAGGAGCAGGAAAAAGCAAAAAATTTCAGAATTGCACCTTGCAATGCGGAGAAATTACTGTTTGTGCATTTACAATATTCATTGATTTTTGCCATTGAAAAACGTTCAGAAATGATTGAAGCTACTGACTGAATGAAAGGAGCTGGCATCTCACTCTCTTTGAATCTTCTTTATCATGCTAAGAGGAGCAGGAAAAAGCAAAAAATTTCAGAATTGCACCTTGCAATGCGGAGAAATTACTGTTTGTGCATTTACAATATTCATTGATTTTTGCCTTTGAAAAACGTCCAGAAATGATTGAAGCTACTGACTGAATGAAAGGAGCTGGCATCTCACTCTCTTTGAATCTTCTTTATCATGCTAAGAGGAGCAGGAAAAAGCAAAAAATTTCAGAATTGCACCTTGCAATGCGGAGAAATTACTGTTTGTGCATTTACAATATTCATTGATTTTTGCCATTGAAAAACATCATGTTATTCATATCCCAGAAATGTTTGAAGCTACTGACTGAATGAAAGAAGCTGGCAACTCACTCTCTTTGAATCTTCTTTATCATGCTAAGAGGAGCAGGAAAAAGCAAAAAATTTCAGAATTGCACCTTGCAATGCGGAGAAATTACTGTTTGTGCATTTACAATATTCATTGATTTTTGCAATTGAAAAACGTCCAGAAATGATTGAAGCTACTGACTGAATGAAAGGAGCTGGCATCTCACTCTCTTTGAATCTTCTTTATCATGTTAAGAGGAGCAGGAAAAAGCAAAAAATTTCAGAATTGCACCTTGCAATGCGGAGAAATTACTGTTTGTGCATTTACAATATTCATTGATTTTTGCCATTGAAAAACGTCCAGAAATGATTGAAGCTACTGACTGAATGAAAGGAGCTGTTATCTCACTCTCTTTGAATCTTGTTTATCATGCTAAGAGGAGCAGGAAAAAGCAAAAAATTTCAGAATTGCACCTTGCAATGCGGAGAAATTACTGTTTGTGCATTTACAATATTCATTGATTTTTGCCATTGAAAAACATCATGTTATTCATATACCAGAAATGATTGAAGCTACTGACTGAATGAAAGGAGCTGGCATCTCACACTCTTTGAATCTTCTTTATCATGCTAAGAGGAGCAGGAAAAAGTAAAAAATTTCAGAATTGCACCTTGCAATGCGGAGAAATTACTGTTTGTGCATTTACAATATTCAATGATTTTTGCCATTGAAAAACGTCCAGAAATGATTGAAGCTACTGACTGAACGAAAGGAGCTGGCATCTCACTCTCTTTGAATCTTCTTTATCATGCTAAGAGGAGCAGGAAAAAGCAAAAAATTTCAGAATTGCACCTTGCAATGCGGAGAAATTACTGTTTGTGCATTTACAATATTCATTGATTTTTGCCATTGAAAAACATCATGTTATTCATATACCAGAAATGTTTGAAGCTACTGACTGAATGAAAGGAGCTGGCATCTCACTCTCTTTGAATCTTCTTCATAATGCTAAGAGGAGCAGGAAAAAGCAAAAAATTTCAGAATTGCACCTTGCAATGCGGAGAAATTACTGTTTGTGCATTTACAATATTCATTGATTTTTGCCATTGAAAAACGTCCAGAAATGATTGAAGCTACTGACTGAATGAAAGGAGCTGGCATCTCACTCTCTTTGAATCTTCTTTATCATGCTAAGAGGAGCAGGAAAAAGCAAAAAATTTCAGAATTGCACCTTGCAATGCGGAGAAATTACTGTTTGTGCATTTACAATATTCATTGATTTTTGCCATTGAAAAACATCATGTTATTCATATACCAGAAATGTTTGAAGCTACTGACTGAATGAAAGGAGCTGGCATCTCACTCTCTTTGAATCTTCTTTATCATGCTAAGAGGAGCAGGAAAAAGCAAAAAATTTCAGAATTGCACCTTGCAATGCGGATAAATTACTGTTTGTGCATTTACAATATTCATTGATTTTTGCCATTGAAAAATGTCCAGAAATGATTGAAGCTACTGACTGAATGAAAGGAGCTGGCATCTCACTCTCTTTGAATCTTGTTTATCATGCTAAGAGGAGCAGGAAAAAGCAAAAAATTTCAGAATTGCACCTTGCAATGCGGAGAAATTACTGTTTGTGCATTTACAATATTCATTGATTTTTGCCATTGAAAAACGTCCAGAAATTATTGAAGCTACTGACTGAATGAAAGGAGCTGGCATCTCACTCTCTTTGAAACTTCTTTATCATGCTAAGAGGAGCAGGAAAAAGCAAAAATTTTCAGAATTGCACCTTGCAATGCGGAGAAATTACTGTTTGTGCATTTACAATATTCATTGATTTTTGCCATTGAAAAACGTCCAGAAATGATTGAAGCTACTGACTGAATGAAAGGAGCTGGCATCTCACTCTCTTTGAATCTTCTTTATCATGCTAAGAGGAGCAGGAAAAAGCAAAAAATTTCAGAATTGCACCTTGCAATGCGGAGAAATTACTGTTTGTGCATTTACAATATTCATTGATTTTTGCCATTGAAAAACATCATGTTATTCATATACCAGAAATGTTTGAAGCTACTGACTGAATGAAAGGAGCTGGCATCTCACTCTCTTTGAATCTTCTTTATCATGCTAAGAGGAGCAGGAAAAAGCAAAAAATTTCAGAATTGCACCTTGCAATGCGGAGAAATTACTGTTTGTGCATTTACAATATTCATTGATTTTTGCCATTGAAAAACATCATGTTATTCATATACCAGAAATGATTGAAGCTACTGACTGAATGAAAGGAGCTGGCATCTCACTCTCTTTGAATCTTCTTTATCATGCTAAGAGGAGCAGGATAAAGCAAAAAATTTCAGACTTGCACCTTGCAATGAGGAGAAATTACTGTTTGTGCATTTACAATATTCATTGATTTTTGCCATTGAAAAACATCATGTTATTCATATACCAGAAATGTTTGAAGCTACTGACTGAATGAAAGGAGCTGGCATCTCACTCTCTTTGAATCTTCTTTATCATGCTAAGAGGAGCAGGAAAAAGCAAAAAATTTCAGACTTGCACCTTGCAATGCGGAGAAATTACTGTTTGTGCATTTACAATATTCATTGATTTTTGCCATTGAAAAACATCATGTTATTCATATACCAGAAATGTTTGAAGCTACTGACTGAATGAAAGGAGCTGGCATCTCACTCTCTTTGAATCTTCTTTATCATGCTAAGAGGAGCAGGAAAAAGCAAAAAATTTCAGAATTGCACCTTGCAATGCGGAGAAATTACTGTTTGTGCATTTACAATATTCATTGATTTTTGCCATTGAAAAACGTCCAGAAATGATTGAAGGTACTGACTGAATGAAAGGAGCTGGCATCTCACTCTCTTTGAATCTTCTTTATCATGCTAAGAGGAGCAGGAAAAAGCAAAAAATTTCAGAATTGCACCTTGCAATGCGGAGAAATTACTGTTTGTGCATTTACAATATTCATTGATTTTTGCCATTGAAAAACGTCCAGAAATGATTGAAGCTACTGACTGAATGAAAGGAGCTGGCATCTCACTCTCTTTGAATCTTCTTTATCATGCTAAGAGGAGCAGGAAAAAGCAAAAAATTTCAGAATTGCACCTTGCAATGCGGAGAAATTACAGTTTGTGCATTTACAATATTCATTGATTTTTGCCATTGAAAAACGTCCAGAAATGTTTGAAGCTACTGACTGAATGAAAGGAGCAGGCATCTCACTCTCTTTGAATCTTCTTTATCATGCTAGGAGTAGCAGGAAAAAGCAAAAAATTTCAGAATTGCACCTTGCAATGTGGAGATATTACTGTTTGTGCATTTACAATATTCATTGATTTTTGCCATTGAAAAACATCATGTTATTCATATACCAGAAATGATTGAAGCTACTGACTGAATGAAAGGAGCTGGCATCTCACACTCTTTGAATCTTCTTTATCATGCTAAGAGGAGCAGGAAAAAGTAAAAAATTTCAGAATTGCACCTTGCAATGCGGAGAAATTACTGTTTGTGCATTTACAATATTCAATGATTTTTGCCATTGAAAAACGTCCAGAAATGATTGAAGCTACTGACTGAACGAAAGGAGCTGGCATCTCACTCTCTTTGAATCTTCTTTATCATGCTAAGAGGAGCAGGAAAAAGCAAAAAATTTCAGAATTGCACCTTGCAATGCGGAGAAATTACTGTTTGTGCATTTACAATATTCATTGATTTTTGCCATTGAAAAACATCATGTTATTCATATACCAGAAATGTTTGAAGCTACTGACTGAATGAAAGGAGCTGGCATCTCACTCTCTTTGAATCTTCTTCATAATGCTAAGAGGAGCAGGAAAAAGCAAAAAATTTCAGAATTGCACCTTGCAATGCGGAGAAATTACTGTTTGTGCATTTACAATATTCATTGATTTTTGCCATTGAAAAACGTCCAGAAATGATTGAAGCTACTGACTGAATGAAAGGAGCTGGCATCTCACTCTCTTTGAATCTTCTTTATCATGCTAAGAGGAGCAGGAAAAAGCAAAAAATTTCAGAATTGCACCTTGCAATGCGGAGAAATTACTGTTTGTGCATTTACAATATTCATTGATTTTTGCCATTGAAAAACATCATGTTATTCATATACCAGAAATGTTTGAAGCTACTGACTGAATGAAAGGAGCTGGCATCTCACTCTCTTTGAATCTTCTTTATCATGCTAAGAGGAGCAGGAAAAAGCAAAAAATTTCAGAATTGCACCTTGCAATGCGGATAAATTACTGTTTGTGCATTTACAATATTCATTGATTTTTGCCATTGAAAAATGTCCAGAAATGATTGAAGCTACTGACTGAATGAAAGGAGCTGGCATCTCACTCTCTTTGAATCTTGTTTATCATGCTAAGAGGAGCAGGAAAAAGCAAAAAATTTCAGAATTGCACCTTGCAATGCGGAGAAATTACTGTTTGTGCATTTACAATATTCATTGATTTTTGCCATTGAAAAACGTCCAGAAATTATTGAAGCTACTGACTGAATGAAAGGAGCTGGCATCTCACTCTCTTTGAAACTTCTTTATCATGCTAAGAGGAGCAGGAAAAAGCAAAAATTTTCAGAATTGCACCTTGCAATGCGGAGAAATTACTGTTTGTGCATTTACAATATTCATTGATTTTTGCCATTGAAAAACGTCCAGAAATGATTGAAGCTACTGACTGAATGAAAGGAGCTGGCATCTCACTCTCTTTGAATCTTCTTTATCATGCTAAGAGGAGCAGGAAAAAGCAAAAAATTTCAGAATTGCACCTTGCAATGCGGAGAAATTACTGTTTGTGCATTTACAATATTCATTGATTTTTGCCATTGAAAAACATCATGTTATTCATATACCAGAAATGTTTGAAGCTACTGACTGAATGAAAGGAGCTGGCATCTCACTCTCTTTGAATCTTCTTTATCATGCTAAGAGGAGCAGGAAAAAGCAAAAAATTTCAGAATTGCACCTTGCAATGCGGAGAAATTACTGTTTGTGCATTTACAATATTCATTGATTTTTGCCATTGAAAAACATCATGTTATTCATATACCAGAAATGATTGAAGCTACTGACTGAATGAAAGGAGCTGGCATCTCACTCTCTTTGAATCTTCTTTATCATGCTAAGAGGAGCAGGATAAAGCAAAAAATTTCAGACTTGCACCTTGCAATGAGGAGAAATTACTGTTTGTGCATTTACAATATTCATTGATTTTTGCCATTGAAAAACATCATGTTATTCATATACCAGAAATGTTTGAAGCTACTGACTGAATGAAAGGAGCTGGCATCTCACTCTCTTTGAATCTTCTTTATCATGCTAAGAGGAGCAGGAAAAAGCAAAAAATTTCAGACTTGCACCTTGCAATGCGGAGAAATTACTGTTTGTGCATTTACAATATTCATTGATTTTTGCCATTGAAAAACATCATGTTATTCATATACCAGAAATGTTTGAAGCTACTGACTGAATGAAAGGAGCTGGCATCTCACTCTCTTTGAATCTTCTTTATCATGCTAAGAGGAGCAGGAAAAAGCAAAAAATTTCAGAATTGCACCTTGCAATGCGGAGAAATTACTGTTTGTGCATTTACAATATTCATTGATTTTTGCCATTGAAAAACGTCCAGAAATGATTGAAGGTACTGACTGAATGAAAGGAGCTGGCATCTCACTCTCTTTGAATCTTCTTTATCATGCTAAGAGGAGCAGGAAAAAGCAAAAAATTTCAGAATTGCACCTTGCAATGCGGAGAAATTACTGTTTGTGCATTTACAATATTCATTGATTTTTGCCATTGAAAAACGTCCAGAAATGATTGAAGCTACTGACTGAATGAAAGGAGCTGGCATCTCACTCTCTTTGAATCTTCTTTATCATGCTAAGAGGAGCAGGAAAAAGCAAAAAATTTCAGAATTGCACCTTGCAATGCGGAGAAATTACAGTTTGTGCATTTACAATATTCATTGATTTTTGCCATTGAAAAACGTCCAGAAATGTTAGAAGCTACTGACTGAATGAAAGGAGCAGGCATCTCACTCTCTTTGAATCTTCTTTATCATGCTAGGAGTAGCAGGAAAAAGCAAAAAATTTCAGAATTGCACCTTGCAATGTGGAGATATTACTGTTTGTGCATTTACAATATTCATTGATTTTTGCCATTGAAAAACATCATGTTATTCATATACCAGAAATGATTGAAGCTACTGACTGAATGAAAGGAGCTGGCATCTCACACTCTTTGAATCTTCTTTATCATGCTAAGAGGAGCAGGAAAAAGTAAAAAATTTCAGAATTGCACCTTGCAATGCGGAGAAATTACTGTTTGTGCATTTACAATATTCAATGATTTTTGCCATTGAAAAACGTCCAGAAATGATTGAAGCTACTGACTGAACGAAAGGAGCTGGCATCTCACTCTCTTTGAATCTTCTTTATCATGCTAAGAGGAGCAGGAAAAAGCAAAAAATTTCAGAATTGCACCTTGCAATGCGGAGAAATTACTGTTTGTGCATTTACAATATTCATTGATTTTTGCCATTGAAAAACATCATGTTATTCATATACCAGAAATGTTTGAAGCTACTGACTGAATGAAAGGAGCTGGCATCTCACTCTCTTTGAATCTTCTTCATAATGCTAAGAGGAGCAGGAAAAAGCAAAAAATTTCAGAATTGCACCTTGCAATGCGGAGAAATTACTGTTTGTGCATTTACAATATTCATTGATTTTTGCCATTGAAAAACGTCCAGAAATGATTGAAGCTACTGACTGAATGAAAGGAGCTGGCATCTCACTCTCTTTGAATCTTCTTTATCATGCTAAGAGGAGCAGGAAAAAGCAAAAAATTTCAGAATTGCACCTTGCAATGCGGAGAAATTACTGTTTGTGCATTTACAATATTCATTGATTTTTGCCATTGAAAAACATCATGTTATTCATATACCAGAAATGTTTGAAGCTACTGACTGAATGAAAGGAGCTGGCATCTCACTCTCTTTGAATCTTCTTTATCATGCTAAGAGGAGCAGGAAAAAGCAAAAAATTTCAGAATTGCACCTTGCAATGCGGATAAATTACTGTTTGTGCATTTACAATATTCATTGATTTTTGCCATTGAAAAATGTCCAGAAATGATTGAAGCTACTGACTGAATGAAAGGAGCTGGCATCTCACTCTCTTTGAATCTTGTTTATCATGCTAAGAGGAGCAGGAAAAAGCAAAAAATTTCAGAATTGCACCTTGCAATGCGGAGAAATTACTGTTTGTGCATTTACAATATTCATTGATTTTTGCCATTGAAAAACGTCCAGAAATTATTGAAGCTACTGACTGAATGAAAGGAGCTGGCATCTCACTCTCTTTGAAACTTCTTTATCATGCTAAGAGGAGCAGGAAAAAGCAAAAATTTTCAGAATTGCACCTTGCAATGCGGAGAAATTACTGTTTGTGCATTTACAATATTCATTGATTTTTGCCATTGAAAAACGTCCAGAAATGATTGAAGCTACTGACTGAATGAAAGGAGCTGGCATCTCACTCTCTTTGAATCTTCTTTATCATGCTAAGAGGAGCAGGAAAAAGCAAAAAATTTCAGAATTGCACCTTGCAATGCGGAGAAATTACTGTTTGTGCATTTACAATATTCATTGATTTTTGCCATTGAAAAACATCATGTTATTCATATACCAGAAATGTTTGAAGCTACTGACTGAATGAAAGGAGCTGGCATCTCACTCTCTTTGAATCTTCTTTATCATGCTAAGAGGAGCAGGAAAAAGCAAAAAATTTCAGAATTGCACCTTGCAATGCGGAGAAATTACTGTTTGTGCATTTACAATATTCATTGATTTTTGCCATTGAAAAACATCATGTTATTCATATACCAGAAATGATTGAAGCTACTGACTGAATGAAAGGAGCTGGCATCTCACTCTCTTTGAATCTTCTTTATCATGCTAAGAGGAGCAGGATAAAGCAAAAAATTTCAGACTTGCACCTTGCAATGAGGAGAAATTACTGTTTGTGCATTTACAATATTCATTGATTTTTGCCATTGAAAAACATCATGTTATTCATATACCAGAAATGTTTGAAGCTACTGACTGAATGAAAGGAGCTGGCATCTCACTCTCTTTGAATCTTCTTTATCATGCTAAGAGGAGCAGGAAAAAGCAAAAAATTTCAGACTTGCACCTTGCAATGCGGAGAAATTACTGTTTGTGCATTTACAATATTCATTGATTTTTGCCATTGAAAAACATCATGTTATTCATATACCAGAAATGTTTGAAGCTACTGACTGAATGAAAGGAGCTGGCATCTCACTCTCTTTGAATCTTCTTTATCATGCTAAGAGGAGCAGGAAAAAGCAAAAAATTTCAGAATTGCACCTTGCAATGCGGAGAAATTACTGTTTGTGCATTTACAATATTCATTGATTTTTGCCATTGAAAAACGTCCAGAAATGATTGAAGGTACTGACTGAATGAAAGGAGCTGGCATCTCACTCTCTTTGAATCTTCTTTATCATGCTAAGAGGAGCAGGAAAAAGCAAAAAATTTCAGAATTGCACCTTGCAATGCGGAGAAATTACTGTTTGTGCATTTACAATATTCATTGATTTTTGCCATTGAAAAACGTCCAGAAATGATTGAAGCTACTGACTGAATGAAAGGAGCTGGCATCTCACTCTCTTTGAATCTTCTTTATCATGCTAAGAGGAGCAGGAAAAAGCAAAAAATTTCAGAATTGCACCTTGCAATGCGGAGAAATTACAGTTTGTGCATTTACAATATTCATTGATTTTTGCCATTGAAAAACGTCCAGAAATGTTTGAAGCTACTGACTGAATGAAAGGAGCAGGCATCTCACTCTCTTTGAATCTTCTTTATCATGCTAGGAGTAGCAGGAAAAAGCAAAAAATTTCAGAATTGCACCTTGCAATGTGGAGATATTACTGTTTGTGCATTTACAATATTCATTGATTTATGCCATTGAAAAACGTCCAGAAATGTTTGAAGCTACTGACTGAATGAAAGGAGCTGGCATCTCAATCTCTTTGAATCTTCTTTATCATGCTAGGATTAGCAGGAAAAAGCAAAAAATTTCAGAATTGCACCTTGCAATGTGGAGATATTACTGTTTGTGCATTTACAATATTCATTGATTTTTGCCATTGAAAAACGTCCAGAAATGTTTATACCAGAAATGTTTGAAGCTACTGACTGAATGAAAGGAGCTGGCATCTCACTCTCTTTGAATCTTCTTTATCATGCTAAGAGGAGCAGGAAAAAGCAAAAAATTTCAGAATTGCACCTTGCAATGCGGAGAAATTACTGTTTGTGCATTTACAATATTCATTGATTTTTGCCATTGAAAAACGTCCAGAAATGATTGAAGCTACTGACTGAATGAAAGGAGCTGGCATCTCACTCTCTTTGAATCTTCTTTATCATGCTAAGAGGAGCAGGAAAAAGCAAAAAATTTCAGAATTGCACCTTGCAATGCGGAGAAATTACTGTTTGTGCATTTACAATATTCATTGATTTTTGCCATTGAAAAACATCATGTTATTCATATACCAGAAATGATTGAAGCTACTGACTGAATGAAAGGAGCTGGCATCTCACTCTCTTTGAATCTTCTTTATCATGCTAAGAGGAGCAGGAAAAAGCAAAAAATTTCAGAATTGCACCTTGCAATGCGGAGAAATTACTGTTTGTGCATTTACAATATTCATTGATTTTTGCCATTGAAAAACGTCCAGAAATGATTGAAGCTACTGACTGAATGAAAGGAGCTGGCATCTCACTCTCTTTGAATCTTCTTTATCATGCTAAGAGGAGCAGGAAAAAGCAAAAAATTTCAGAATTGCACCTTGCAATGCGGAGAAATTACTGTTTGTGCATTTACAATATTCATTGATTTTTTCCATTGAAAAACGTCCAGAAATGATTGAAGCTACTGACTGAATGAAAGGAGCTGGCATCTCACTCTCTTTGAATCTTCTTTATCATGCTAAGAGGAGCAGGAAAAAGCAAAAAATTTCAGAATTGCACCTTGCAATGCGGAGAAATTACTGTTTGTGCATTTACAATATTCATTGATTTTTGCCATTGAAAAACATCATGTTATTCATATACCAGAAATGATTGAAGCTACTGACTGAATGAAAGGAGCTGGCATCTCACTCTCTTTGAATCTTCTTTATCATGCTAAGAGGAGCAGGAAAAAGCAAAAAATTTCAGAATTGCACCTTGCAATGCGGAGAAATTACTGTTTGTGCATTTACAATATTCATTGATTTTTGCCATTGAAAAACGTCCAGAAATGATTGAAGCTACTGACTGAATGAAAGGAGCTGGCATCTCACTCTCTTTGAATCTTCTTTATCATGCTAAGAGGAGCAGGAAAAAGCAAAAAATTTCAGAATTGCACCTTGCAATGCGGAGAAATTACTGTTTGTGCATTTACAATATTCATTGATTTTTGCCATTGAAAAACGTCCAGAAATGATTGAAGCTACTGACTGAATGAAAGGAGCTGGCATCTCACTCTCTTTGAATCTTCTTTATCATGCTAAGAGGAGCAGGAAAAAGCAAAAAATTTCAGAATTGCACCTTGCAATGCGGAGAAATTACTGTTTGTGCATTTACAATATTCATTGATTTTTGCCATTGAAAAACATCATGTTATTCATATCCCAGAAATGTTTGAAGCTACTGACTGAATGAAAGAAGCTGGCAACTCACTCTCTTTGAATCTTCTTTATCATGCTAAGAGGAGCAGGAAAAAGCAAAAAATTTCAGAATTGCACCTTGCAATGCGGAGAAATTACTGTTTGTGCATTTACAATATTCATTGATTTTTGCAATTGAAAAACGTCCAGAAATGATTGAAGCTACTGACTGAATGAAAGGAGCTGGCATCTCACTCTCTTTGAATCTTCTTTATCATGTTAAGAGGAGCAGGAAAAAGCAAAAAATTTCAGAATTGCACCTTGCAATGCGGAGAAATTACTGTTTGTGCATTTACAATATTCATTGATTTTTGCCATTGAAAAACGTCCAGAAATGATTGAAGCTACTGACTGAATGAAAGGAGCTGTTATCTCACTCTCTTTGAATCTTGTTTATCATGCTAAGAGGAGCAGGAAAAAGCAAAAAATTTCAGAATTGCACCTTGCAATGCGGAGAAATTACTGTTTGTGCATTTACAATATTCATTGATTTTTGCCATTGAAAAACATCATGTTATTCATATACCAGAAATGATTGAAGCTACTGACTGAATGAAAGGAGCTGGCATCTCACACTCTTTGAATCTTCTTTATCATGCTAAGAGGAGCAGGAAAAAGTAAAAAATTTCAGAATTGCACCTTGCAATGCGGAGAAATTACTGTTTGTGCATTTACAATATTCAATGATTTTTGCCATTGAAAAACGTCCAGAAATGATTGAAGCTACTGACTGAACGAAAGGAGCTGGCATCTCACTCTCTTTGAATCTTCTTTATCATGCTAAGAGGAGCAGGAAAAAGCAAAAAATTTCAGAATTGCACCTTGCAATGCGGAGAAATTACTGTTTGTGCATTTACAATATTCATTGATTTTTGCCATTGAAAAACATCATGTTATTCATATACCAGAAATGTTTGAAGCTACTGACTGAATGAAAGGAGCTGGCATCTCACTCTCTTTGAATCTTCTTCATAATGCTAAGAGGAGCAGGAAAAAGCAAAAAATTTCAGAATTGCACCTTGCAATGCGGAGAAATTACTGTTTGTGCATTTACAATATTCATTGATTTTTGCCATTGAAAAACGTCCAGAAATGATTGAAGCTACTGACTGAATGAAAGGAGCTGGCATCTCACTCTCTTTGAATCTTCTTTATCATGCTAAGAGGAGCAGGAAAAAGCAAAAAATTTCAGAATTGCACCTTGCAATGCGGAGAAATTACTGTTTGTGCATTTACAATATTCATTGATTTTTGCCATTGAAAAACATCATGTTATTCATATACCAGAAATGTTTGAAGCTACTGACTGAATGAAAGGAGCTGGCATCTCACTCTCTTTGAATCTTCTTTATCATGCTAAGAGGAGCAGGAAAAAGCAAAAAATTTCAGAATTGCACCTTGCAATGCGGATAAATTACTGTTTGTGCATTTACAATATTCATTGATTTTTGCCATTGAAAAATGTCCAGAAATGATTGAAGCTACTGACTGAATGAAAGGAGCTGGCATCTCACTCTCTTTGAATCTTGTTTATCATGCTAAGAGGAGCAGGAAAAAGCAAAAAATTTCAGAATTGCACCTTGCAATGCGGAGAAATTACTGTTTGTGCATTTACAATATTCATTGATTTTTGCCATTGAAAAACGTCCAGAAATTATTGAAGCTACTGACTGAATGAAAGGAGCTGGCATCTCACTCTCTTTGAAACTTCTTTATCATGCTAAGAGGAGCAGGAAAAAGCAAAAATTTTCAGAATTGCACCTTGCAATGCGGAGAAATTACTGTTTGTGCATTTACAATATTCATTGATTTTTGCCATTGAAAAACGTCCAGAAATGATTGAAGCTAATGACTGAATGAAAGGAGCTGGCATCTCACTCTCTTTGAATCTTGTTTATCATGCTAAGAGGAGCAGGAAAAAGCAAAAAATTTCAGAATTGCACCTTGCAATGCGGAGAAATTACTGTTTGTGCATTTACAATATTCATTGATTTTTGCCATTGAAAAACATCATGTTATTCATATACCAGAAATGTTTGAAGCTACTGACTGAATGAAAGGAGCTGGCATCTCACTCTCTTTGAATCTTCTTTATCATGCTAAGAGGAGCAGGAAAAAGCAAAAAATTTCAGAATTGCACCTTGCAATGCGGAGAAATTACTGTTTGTGCATTTACAATATTCATTGATTTTTGCCATTGAAAAACATCATGTTATTCATATACCAGAAATGATTGAAGCTACTGACTGAATGAAAGGAGCTGGCATCTCACTCTCTTTGAATCTTCTTTATCATGCTAAGAGGAGCAGGATAAAGCAAAAAATTTCAGACTTGCACCTTGCAATGCGGAGAAATTACTGTTTGTGCATTTACAATATTCATTGATTTTTGCCATTGAAAAACATCATGTTATTCATATACCAGAAATGTTTGAAGCTACTGACTGAATGAAAGGAGCTGGCATCTCACTCTCTTTGAATCTTCTTTATCATGCTAAGAGGAGCAGGAAAAAGCAAAAAATTTCAGACTTGCACCTTGCAATGCGGAGAAATTACTGTTTGTGCATTTACAATATTCATTGATTTTTGCCATTGAAAAACATCATGTTATTCATATACCAGAAATGTTTGAAGCTACTGACTGAATGAAAGGAGCTGGCATCTCACTCTCTTTGAATCTTCTTTATCATGCTAAGAGGAGCAGGAAAAAGCAAAAAATTTCAGAATTGCACCTTGCAATGCGGAGAAATTACTGTTTGTGCATTTACAATATTCATTGATTTTTGCCATTGAAAAACGTCCAGAAATCATTGAAGGTACTGACTGAATGAAAGGAGCTGGCATCTCACTCTCTTTGAATCTTCTTTATCATGCTAAGAGGAGCAGGAAAAAGCAAAAAATTTCAGAATTGCACCTTGCAATGCGGAGAAATTACTGTTTGTGCATTTACAATATTCATTGATTTTTGCCATTGAAAAACGTCCAGAAATGATTGAAGCTACTGACTGAATGAAAGGAGCTGGCATCTCACTCTCTTTGAATCTTCTTTATCATGCTAAGAGGAGCAGGAAAAAGCAAAAAATTTCAGAATTGCACCTTGCAATGCGGAGAAATTACAGTTTGTGCATTTACAATATTCATTGATTTTTGCCATTGAAAAACGTCCAGAAATGATTGAAGCTACTGACTGAATGAAAGGAGCTGGCATCTCACTCTCTTTGAATCTTCTTTATCATGCTAAGAGGAGCAGGAAAAAGCAAAAAATTTCAGAATTGCACCTTGCAATGCGGAGAAATTACTGTTTGTGCATTTACAATATTCGTTGATTTTTGCCATTGAAAAATGTCCAGAAATGATTGAAGCTACTGACTGAATGAAAGGAGCTGGCATCTCACTCTCTTTGAATCTTGTTTATCATGCTAAGAGGAGCAGGAAAAAGCAAAAAATTTCAGAATTGCACCTTGCAATGCGGAGAAATTACTGTTTGTGCATTTACAATATTCATTGATTTTTGCCATTGAAAAACGTCCAGAAATTATTGAAGCTACTGACTGAATGAAAGGAGCTGGCATCTCACTCTCTTTGAAACTTCTTTATCATGCTAAGAGGAGCAGGAAAAAGCAAAAATTTTCAGAATTGCACCTTGCAATGCGGAGAAATTACTGTTTGTGCATTTACAATATTCATTGATTTTTGCCATTGAAAAACGTCCAGAAATGATTGAAGCTAATGACTGAATGAAAGGAGCTGGCATCTCACTCTCTTTGAATCTTCTTTATCATGCTAAGAGGAGCAGGAAAAAGCAAAAAATTTCAGAATTGCACCTTGCAATGCGGAGAAATTACTGTTTGTGCATTTACAATATTCATTGATTTTTGCCATTGAAAAACATCATGTTATTCATATACCAGAAATGTTTGAAGCTACTGACTGAATGAAAGGAGCTGGCATCTCACTCTCTTTGAATCTTCTTTATCATGCTAAGAGGAGCAGGAAAAAGCAAAAAATTTCAGAATTGCACCTTGCAATGCGGAGAAATTACTGTTTGTGCATTTACAATATTCATTGATTTTTGCCATTGAAAAACATCATGTTATTCATATACCAGAAATGATTGAAGCTACTGACTGAATGAAAGGAGCTGGCATCTCACTCTCTTTGAATCTTCTTTATCATGCTAAGAGGAGCAGGATAAAGCAAAAAATTTCAGACTTGCACCTTGCAATGCGGAGAAATTACTGTTTGTGCATTTACAATATTCATTGATTTTTGCCATTGAAAAACATCATGTTATTCATATACCAGAAATGTTTGAAGCTACTGACTGAATGAAAGGAGCTGGCATCTCACTCTCTTTGAATCTTCTTTATCATGCTAAGAGGAGCAGGAAAAAGCAAAAAATTTCAGACTTGCACCTTGCAATGCGGAGAAATTACTGTTTGTGCATTTACAATATTCATTGATTTTTGCCATTGAAAAACATCATGTTATTCATATACCAGAAATGTTTGAAGCTACTGACTGAATGAAAGGAGCTGGCATCTCACTCTCTTTGAATCTTCTTTATCATGCTAAGAGGAGCAGGAAAAAGCAAAAAATTTCAGAATTGCACCTTGCAATGCGGAGAAATTACTGTTTGTGCATTTACAATATTCATTGATTTTTGCCATTGAAAAACGTCCAGAAATGATTGAAGGTACTGACTGAATGAAAGGAGCTGGCATCTCACTCTCTTTGAATCTTCTTTATCATGCTAAGAGGAGCAGGAAAAAGCAAAAAATTTCAGAATTGCACCTTGCAATGCGGAGAAATTACTGTTTGTGCATTTACAATATTCATTGATTTTTGCCATTGAAAAACGTCCAGAAATGATTGAAGCTACTGACTGAATGAAAGGAGCTGGCATCTCACTCTCTTTGAATCTTCTTTATCATGCTAAGAGGAGCAGGAAAAAGCAAAAAATTTCAGAATTGCACCTTGCAATGCGGAGAAATTACAGTTTGTGCATTTACAATATTCATTGATTTTTGCCATTGAAAAACGTCCAGAAATGATTGAAGCTACTGACTGAATGAAAGGAGCTGGCATCTCACTCTCTTTGAATCTTCTTTATCATGCTAAGAGGAGCAGGAAAAAGCAAAAAATTTCAGAATTGCACCTTGCAATGCGGAGAAATTACTGTTTGTGCATTTACAATATTCGTTGATTTTTGCCATTGAAAAACGTCCAGAAATGATTGAAGCTACTGACTGAATGAAAGGAGCTGGCATCTCACTCTCTTTGAATCTTCTTTATCATGCTAAGAGGAGCAGGAAAAAGCAAAAAATTTCAGAATTGCACCTTGCAATGCGGAGAAATTACAGTTTGTGCATTTACAATATTCATTGATTTTTGCCATTGAAAAACGTCCAGAAATGATTGAAGCTACTGACTGAATGAAAGGAGCTGGCATCTCACTCTCTTTGAATCTTCTTTATCATGCTAAGAGGAGCAGGAAAAAGCAAAAAATTTCAGAATTGCACCTTGCAATGCGGAGAAATTACTGTTTGTGCATTTACAATATTCATTGATTTTTGCCATTGAAAAACATGTTATTCATATACCAGAAATGTTTGAAGCTCCTGACTGAATGAAAGGAGCTGGCACCTCACTCTCTTTGAATCTTCTTTATCATGCTAAGAGGAGCAGGAAAAAGCAAAAAATTTCAGAATTGCACCTTGCAATGCGGAGAAATTACTGTTTGTGCATTTACAATATTCATTGATTTTTGCCATTGAAAAACGTCCAGAAATGATTGAAGCTACTGACTGAATGAAAGGAGCTGGCATCTCACTCTCTTTGAATCTTCTTTATCATGCTAAGAGGAGCAGGAAAAAGCAAAAAATTTCAGAATTGCACCTTGCAATGCGGAGAAATTACTGTTTGTGCATTTACAATATTCATTGATTTTTGCCATTGAAAAATGTCCAGAAATGATTGAAGCTACTGACTGAATGAAAGGAGCTGGCATCTCACTCTCTTTGAATCTTCTTTATCATGCTAAGAGGAGCAGGAAAAAGCAAAAAATTTCAGAATTGCGCCTTGCAATGCGGAGAAATTACTGTTTGTGCATTTACAAAATTCATTGATTTTTGCCATTGAAAAACATCATGTTATTCATATACCAGAAATGATTGAAGCTACTGACTGAAGGAAAGGAGCTGGCATCTCACTCTCTTTGAATCTTCTTTATCATGCTAAGAGGAGCAGGAAAAAGCAAAAAATTTCAGAATTGCACCTTGCAATGCGGAGAAATTACTGTTTGTGCATTTACAATATTCATTGATTTTTGCCATTGAAAAACGTCCAGAAATGATTGAAGCTACTGACTGAATGAAAGGAGCTGGCATCTCACTCTCTTTGAATCTTCTTTATCATGCTAAGAGGAGCAGGAAAAAGTAAAAAATTTCAGAATTGCACCTTGCAATGCGGAGAAATTACTGTTTGTGCATTTACAATATTCAATGATTTTTGCCATTGAAAAACGTCCAGAAATGATTGAAGCTACTGACTGAATGAAAGGAGCTGGCATCTCACTCTCTTTGAATCTTGTTTATCATGCTAAGAGGAGCAGGAAAAAGCAAAAAATTTCAGAATTGCACCTTGCAATGTGGAGAAATTACTGTTTGTGCATTTACAATATTCATTGATTTTTGCCATTGAAAAACGTCCAGAAATGATTGAAGCTACTGACTGAATGAAAGGAGCTGGCATCTCACTCTCTTTGAATCTTCTTTATCATGCTAAGAGGAGCAGGAAAAAGCAAAAAATTTCAGAATTGCACCTTGCAATGCGGAGAAATTACTGTTTGTGCATTTACAATATTCATTGATTTTTGCTATTGAAAAACATCATGTTATTCATATACCAGAAATGATTGAAGCTACTGACTGAATGAAAGGAGCTGGCATCTCACTCTCTTTGAATCTTCTTTATCATGCTAAGAGGAGCAGGAAAAAGCAAAAAATTTCAGAATTGCACCTTGCAATGCGGAGAAATTACAGTTTGTGCATTTACAATATTCATTGATTTTTGCCATTGAAAAACGTCCAGAAATGATTGAAGCTACTGACTGAATGAAAGGAGCTGGCATCTCACTCTCTTTGAATATTCTTTATCATGCTAAGAGGAGCAGGAAAAAGCAATAAATTTCAGAATTGCACCTTGCAATGCGGAGAAATTACTGTTTGTGCATTTACAATATTCATTGATTTTTGCCATTGAAAAACGTCCAGAAATGATTGAAGGTACTGACTGAATGAAAGGAGCTGGCATATCACTCTCTTTGAATCTTCTTTATCATGCTAAGAGGAGCAGGAAAAAGCAAAAAATTTCAGAATTGCACCTTGCAATGCGGAGAAATTACTGTTTGTGCATTTACAATATTCATTGATTTTTGCCATTGAAAAACGTCCAGAAATGATTGAAGCTACTGACTGAATGAAAGGAGCTGGCATCTCACTCTCTTTGAATCTTCTTTATCATGCTAAGAGGAGCAGGAAAAAGCAAAAAAATTCAGAATTGCACCTTGCAATGCGGAGAAATTACTGTTTGTGCATTTACAATATTCATTGATTTTTGCCATTGAAAAATGTCCAGAAATGATTGAAGCTACTGACTGAATGAAAGGAGCTGGCATCTCACTCTCTTTGAATCTTCTTTATCATGCTAAGAGGAGCAGGAAAAAGCAAAAAATTTCAGAATTGCGCCTTGCAATGCGGAGAAATTACTGTTTGTGCATTTACAAAATTCATTGATTTTTGCCATTGAAAAACATCATGTTATTCATATACCAGAAATGATTGAAGCTACTGACTGAAGGAAAGGAGCTGGCATCTCACTCTCTTTGAATCTTCTTTATCATGCTAAGAGGAGCAGGAAAAAGCAAAAAATTTCAGAATTGCACCTTGCAATGCGGAGAAATTACTGTTTGTGCATTTACAATATTCATTGATTTTTGCCATTGAAAAACATCCAGAAATGATTGTAGCTACTGACTGAATGAAAGGAGCTGGCATCTCACTCTCTTTGAATCTTCTTTATCATGCTAAGAGGAGCAGGAAAAAGCAAAAAATTTCAGAATTGCACCTTGCAATGCGGAGAAATTACTGTTTGTGCATTTACAATATTCATTGATTTTTGCGATTGAAAAACATCATGTTATTCATATACCAGAAATGATTGAAGCTACTGACTGAATGAAAGGAGCTGGCATTTCACTCTCTTTGAATCTTCTTTATCATGCTAAGAGGAGCAGGAAAAAGTAAAAAATTTCAGAATTGCACCTTGCAATGCGGAGAAATTACTGTTTGTGCATTTACAATATTCAATGATTTTTGCCATTGAAAAACGTCCAGAAATGATTGAAGCTACTGACTGAATGAAAGGAGCTGGCATCTCACTCTCTTTGAATCTTGTTTATCATGCTAAGAGGAGCAGGAAAAAGCAAAAAATTTCAGAATTGCACCTTGCAATGCGGAGAAATTACTGTTTGTGCATTTACAATATTCATTGATTTTTGCCATTGAAAAACGTCCAGAAATGATTGAAGCTACTGACTGAAAGGAGCTGGCATCTCACTCTCTTTGAATCTTCTTTATCATGCTAAGAGGAGCAGGAAAAAGCAAAAAATTTCAGAATTGCACCTTGCAATGCGGAGAAATTACTGTTTGTGCATTTACAATATTCATTGATTTTTGCCATTGAAAAACATCATGTTATTCATATACCAGAAATGATTGAAGCTACTGACTGAATGAAAGGAGCTGGCATCTCACTCTCTTTGAATCTTCTTTATCATGCTAAGAGGAGCAGGAAAAAGCAAAAAATTTCAGAATTGCACCTTGCAATGCGGAGAAATTACTGTTTGTGCATTTACAATATTCATTGATTTTTGCCATTGAAAAACGTCCAGAAATGATTGAAGCTACTGACTGAATGAAAGGAGATGGCATCTCACTCTCTTTGAATCTTGTTTATCATGCTAAGAGGAGCAGGAAAAAGCAAAAAATTTCAGAATTGCACCTTGCAATGCGGAGAAATTACTGTTTGTGCATTTACAATATTCATTGATTTTTGCCATTGAAAAATGTCCAGAAATGATTGAAGCTACTGACTGAATGAAAGGAGCTGGCATCTCACTCTCTTTGAATCTTCTTTATCATGCTAAGAGGAGCAGGAAAAAGCAAAAAATTTCAGAATTGCACCTTGCAATGCGGAGAAATTACTGTTTGTGCATTTACAATATTCATTGATTTTTGCTATTGAAAAACATCATGTTATTCATATACCAGAAATGATTGAAGCTACTGACAGAATGAAAGGAGCTGGCATCTCGCTCTCTTTGAATCTTCTTTATCATGCTAAGAGGAGCAGGAAAAAGCAAAAAATTTCAGAATTGCACCTTGCAATGCGGAGAAATTACAGTTTGTGCATTTACAATATTCATTGATTTTTGCCATTGAAAAACGTCCAGAAATGATTGAAGCTACTGACTGAATGAAAGGAGCTGGCATCTCACTCTCTTTGAATCTTCTTTATCATGCTAAGAGGAGCAGGAAAAAGCAAAAAATTTCAGAATTGCACCTTGCAATGCGGAGAAATTACTGTTTGTGCATTTACAATATTCATTGATTTTTGCCATTGAAAAACGTCCAGAAATGATTGAAGGTACTGACTGAATGAAAGGAGCTGGCATCTCACTCTCTTTGAATCTTCTTTATCATGCTAAGAGGAGCAGGAAAAAGCAAAAAATTTCAGAATTGCACCTTGCAATGCGGAGAAATTACTGTTTGTGCATTTACAATATTCATTGATTTTTGCCATTGAAAAACGTCCAGAAATGATTGAAGCTACTGACTGAATGAAAGGAGCTGGCATCTCACTCTCTTTGAATCTTCTTTATCATGCTAAGAGGAGCAGGAAAAAGCAAAAAATTTCAGAATTGCACCTTGCAATGCGGAGAAATTACTGTTTGTGCATTTACAATATTCATTGATTTTTGCCATTGAAAAATGTCCAGAAATGATTGAAGCTACTGACTGAATGAAAGGAGCTGGCATCTCACTCTCTTTGAATCTTCTTTATCATGCTAAGAGGAGCAGGAAAAAGCAAAAAATTTCAGAATTGCGCCTTGCAATGCGGAGAAATTACTGTTTGTGCATTTACAAAATTCATTGATTTTTGCCATTGAAAAACATCATGTTATTCATATACCAGAAATGATTGAAGCTACTGACTGAAGGAAAGGAGCTGGCATCTCACTCTCTTTGAATCTTCTTTATCATGCTAAGAGGAGCAGGAAAAAGCAAAAAATTTCAGAATTGCACCTTGCAATGCGGAGAAATTACTGTTTGTGCATTTACAATATTCATTGATTTTTGCCATTGAAAAACATCCAGAAATGATTGAAGCTACTGACTGAATGAAAGGAGCTGGCATCTCACTCTCTTTGAATCTTCTTTATCATGCTAAGAGGAGCAGGAAAAAGCAAAAAATTTCAGAATTGCACCTTGCAATGCGGAGAAATTACTGTTTGTGCATTTACAATATTCATTGATTTTTGCGAATGAAAAACATCATGTTATTCATATACCAGAAATGATTGAAGCTACTGACTGAAGGAAAGGAGCTGGCATCTCACTCTCTTTGAATCTTCTTTATCATGCTAAGAGGAGCAGGAAAAAGCAAAAAATTTCAGAATTGCACCTTGCAATGCGGAGAAATTACTGTTTGTGCATTTACAATATTCATTGATTTTTGCCATTGAAAAACGTCCAGAAATGATTGAAGCTACTGACTGAATGAAAGGAGCTGGCATCTCACTCTCTTTGAATCTTCTTTATCATGCTAAGAGGAGCAGGAAAAAGTAAAAAATTTCAGAATTGCACCTTGCAATGCGGAGAAATTACTGTTTGTGCATTTACAATATTCAATGATTTTTGCCATTGAAAAACGTCCAGAAATGATTGAAGCTACTGACTGAATGAAAGGAGCTGGCATCTCACTCTCTTTGAATCTTGTTTATCATGCTAAGAGGAGCAGGAAAAAGCAAAAAATTTCAGAATTGCACCTTGCAATGTGGAGAAATTACTGTTTGTGCATTTACAATATTCATTGATTTTTGCCATTGAAAAACGTCCAGAAATGATTGAAGCTACTGACTGAATGAAAGGAGCTGGCATCTCACTCTCTTTGAATCTTCTTTATCATGCTAAGAGGAGCAGGAAAAAGCAAAAAATTTCAGAATTGCACCTTGCAATGCGGAGAAATTACTGTTTGTGCATTTACAATATTCATTGATTTTTGCTATTGAAAAACATCATGTTATTCATATACCAGAAATGATTGAAGCTACTGACTGAATGAAAGGAGCTGGCATCTCACTCTCTTTGAATCTTCTTTATCATGCTAAGAGGAGCAGGAAAAAGCAAAAAATTTCAGAATTGCACCTTGCAATGCGGAGAAATTACAGTTTGTGCATTTACAATATTCATTGATTTTTGCCATTGAAAAACGTCCAGAAATGATTGAAGCTACTGACTGAATGAAAGGAGCTGGCATCTCACTCTCTTTGAATCTTCTTTATCATGCTAAGAGGAGCAGGAAAAAGCAAAAAATTTCAGAATTGCACCTTGCAATGCGGAGAAATTACTGTTTGTGCATTTACAATATTCATTGATTTTTGCCATTGAAAAACGTCCAGAAATGATTGAAGGTACTGACTGAATGAAAGGAGCTGGCATATCACTCTCTTTGAATCTTCTTTATCATGCTAAGAGGAGCAGGAAAAAGCAAAAAATTTCAGAATTGCACCTTGCAATGCGGAGAAATTACTGTTTGTGCATTTACAATATTCATTGATTTTTGCCATTGAAAAACGTCCAGAAATGATTGAAGCTACTGACTGAATGAAAGGAGCTGGCATCTCACTCTCTTTGAATCTTCTTTATCATGCTAAGAGGAGCAGGAAAAAGCAAAAAATTTCAGAATTGCACCTTGCAATGCGGAGAAATTACTGTTTGTGCATTTACAATATTCATTGATTTTTGCCATTGAAAAATGTCCAGAAATGATTGAAGCTACTGACTGAATGAAAGGAGCTGGCATCTCACTCTCTTTGAATCTTCTTTATCATGCTAAGAGGAGCAGGAAAAAGCAAAAAATTTCAGAATTGCACCTTGCAATGCGGAGAAATTACTGTTTGTGCATTTACAAAATTCATTGATTTTTGCCATTGAAAAACATCATGTTATTCATATACCAGAAATGATTGAAGCTACTGACTGAAGGAAAGGAGTTGGCATCTCACTCTCTTTGAATCTTCTTTATCATGCTAAGAGGAGCAGGAAAAAGCAAAAAATTTCAGAATTGCACCTTGCAATGCGGAGAAATTACTGTTTGTGCATTTACAATATTCATTGATTTTTGCCATTGAAAAACATCCAGAAATGATTGTAGCTACTGACTGAATGAAAGGAGCTGGCATCTCACTCTCTTTGAAACTTCTTTATCATGCTAAGAGGAGCAGGAAAAAGCAAAAAATTTCAGAATTGCACCTTGCAATGCGGAGAAATTACTGTTTGTGCATTTACAATATTCATTGATTTTTGCGATTGAAAAACATCATGTTATTCATATACCAGAAATGATTGAAGCTACTGACTGAATGAAAGGAGCTGGCATCTCACTCTCTTTGAATCTTCTTTATCATGCTAAGAGGAGCAGGAAAAAGTAAAAAATTTCAGAATTGCACCTTGCAATGCGGAGAAATTACTGTTTGTGCATTTACAATATTCAATGATTTTTGCCATTGAAAAACGTCCAGAAATGATTGAAGCTACTGACTGAATGAAAGGAGCTGGCATCTCACTCTCTTTGAATCTTGTTTATCATGCTAAGAGGAGCAGGAAAAAGCAAAAAATTTCAGAATTGCACCTTGCAATGCGGAGAAATTACTGTTTGTGCATTTACAATATTCATTGATTTTTGCCATTGAAAAACGTCCAGAAATGATTGAAGCTACTGACTGAATGAAAGGAGCTGGCATCTCACTCTCTTTGAATCTTCTTTATCATGCTAAGAGGAGCAGGAAAAAGCAAAAAATTTCAGAATTGCACCTTGCAATGCGGAGAAATTACTGTTTGTGCATTTACAATATTCATTGATTTTTGCCATTGAAAAACATCATGTTATTCATATACCAGAAATGATTGAAGCTACTGACTGAATGAAAGGAGCTGGCATCTCACTCTCTTTGAATCTTCTTTATCATGCTAAGAGGAGCAGGAAAAAGCAAAAAATTTCAGAATTGCACCTTGCAATGTGGAGATATTACTGTTTGTGCATTTACAA
This sequence comes from Phyllobates terribilis, assembly GCF_046119375.1. NCBI lineage: Eukaryota > Metazoa > Chordata > Amphibia > Anura > Dendrobatidae > Phyllobates > Phyllobates terribilis. Next base: position 328,303 of record NW_027363443.1, on the reverse strand, counting down.
TATTCATTGATTTTTGCCATTGAAAAACATGTTTTTCATATACTAGAAATGTTTGAAGCTACTGACTGAATGAAAGGAGCTGGCATCTCACTCTCTTTGAATCTTCTTTATCATGCTAGGATTAACAGGAAAAAGCAAAAAATTTCAGAATTGCACCTTGCAATGTGGAGATATTACTGTTTGTGCATTTACAATATTCATTGATTTTTGCCATTGAAAAACGTCCAGAAATGTTTGAAGCTACTGACTGAATGAAAGGAGCTGGCATCTCACTCTCTTTGAATCTTCTTTATCATGCTAGGATTAGCAGGAAAAAGCAAAAAATTTCAGAATTGCACCTTGCAATGTGGAGATATTACTGTTTGTGCATTTACAATATTCATTGATTTTTGCCATTGAAAAACATGTTTTTCATATACCAGAAATGTTTGAAGCTACTGACTGAATGAAAGGAGCTGGCATGTCACTCTCTTTGAATCTTCTTTATCATGCTAGGATTAACAGGAAAAAGCAAAAAATTTCAGAATTGCACCTTGCAATGTGGAGATATTACTGTTTGTGCATTTACAATATTCATTGATTTTTGCCATTGAAAAACATGTTTTTCATATACCAGAAATGTTTGAAGCTACTGACTGAATTAAAGGAGCTGGCATCTCACTCTCTTTGAATCTTCTTTATCATGCTAGGATTAACAGGAAAAAGCAAAAAATTTCAGAATTGCACCTTGCAATGTGGAGATATTACTGTTTGTGCATTTACAATATTCATTGATTTTTGCCATTGAAAAACGTCCAGAAATGTTTGAAGCTACTGACTGAATGAAAGGAGCTGGCATCTCACTCTCTTTGAATCTTCTTTATCATGCTAGGATTAGCAGGAAAAAGCAAAAAATTTCAGAATTGCACCTTGCAATGTGGAGATATTACTGTTTGTGCATTTAAAATATTCATTGATTTTTGCCATTGAAAAACATGTTTTTCATATACCAGAAATGTTTGAAGCTACTGACTGAATGAAAGGAGCTGGCATCTCACTCTCTTTGAATCTTCTTTATCATGCTAGGATTAACAGGAAAAAGCAAAAAATTTCAGAATTGCACCTTGCAATGTGGAGATATTACTGTTTGTGCATTTACAATATTCATTGATTTTTGCCATTGAAAAACATGTTTTTCATATACCAGAAATGTTTGAAGCTACTGACTGAAAGAAAGGAGCTGGCATCTCACTCTCTTTGAATCTTCTTTATCATGCTAGGATTAACAGGAAAAAGCAAAAAATTTCAGAATTGCACCTTGCAATGTGGAGATATTACTGTTTGTGCATTTACAATATTCATTGATTTTTGCCATTGAAAAACGTCCAGAAATGTTTGAAGCTACTGACTGAATGAAAGGAGCTGGCATCTCACTCTCTTTGAATCTTCTTTATCATGCTAGGATTAACAGGAAAAAGCAAAAAATTTCAGAATTGCACCTTGCAATGTGGAGATATTACTGTTTGTGCATTTACAATATTCATTGATTTTTGCCATTGAAAAACGTCCAGAAATGTTTGAAGCTACTGACTGAATGAAAGGAGCTGGCATTTCACTCTCTTTGAATCTTCTTTATCATGCTAGGATTAGCAGGAAAAAGCAAAAAATTTCAGAATTGCACCTTGCAATGTGGAGATATTACTGTTTGTGCATTTACAATATTCATTGATTTTTGCCATTGAAAAACATGTTTTTCATATACCAGAAATGTTTGAAGCTACTGACTGAATGAAAGGAGCTGGCATCTCACTCTCTTTGAATCTTCTTTATCATGCTAGGATTAGCAGGAAAAAGCAAAAAATTTCAGAATTGCACCTTGCAATGTGGAGATATTACTGTTTGTGCATTTACAATATTCATTGATTTTTGCCATTGAAAAACATGTTTTTCATATACCAGAAATGTTTGAAGCTACTGACTGAATGAAAGGAGCTGGCATCTCACTCTCTTTGAATCTTCTTTATCATGCTAGGATTAACAGGAAAAAGCAAAAAATTTCAGAATTGCACCTTGCAATGTGGAGATATTACTGTTTGTGCATTTACAATATTCATTGATTTTTGCCATTGAAAAACGTCCAGAAATGTTTGAAGCTACTGACTGAATGAAAGGAGCTGGCATCTCACTCTCTTTGAATCTTCTTTATCATGCTAGGATTAACAGGAAAAAGCTAAAAATTTCAGAATTGCACCTTGCAATGTGGAGATATTACTGTTTGTGCATTTACAATATTCATTGATTTTTGCCATTGAAAAACATGTTTTTCATATACCAGAAATGTTTGAAGCTACTGACTGAATGAAAGGAGCTGGCATCTCACTCTCTTTGAATCTTCTTTATCATGCTAAGAGGAGCAGGAAAAAGCAAAAAATTTCAGAATTGCACCTTGCAATGCGGAGAAATTACTGTTTGTGCATTTACAATATTCATTGATTTTTGCCATTGAAAAACGTCCAGAAATGATTGAAGCTACTGACTGAATGAAAGGAGCTGTCATCTCACTCTCTTTGAATCTTCTTTATCATGCTAAGAGGAGCAGGAAAAAGCAAAAAATTTCAGAATTGCACCTTGCAATGCGGAGAAATTACTGTTTGTGCATTTACAATATTCATTGATTTTTGCCATTGAAAAATGTCCAGAAATGATTGAAGCTACTGACTGAATGAAAGGAGCTGGCATCTCACTCTCTTTGAATCTTCTTTATCATGCTAGGATTAGCAGGAAAAAGCAAAAAATTTCAGAATTGCACCTTGCAATGTGGAGATATTACTGTTTGTGCATTTACAATATTCATTGATTTTTGCCATTGAAAAACATGTTTTTCATATACCAGAAATGTTTGAAGCTACTGACTGAATGAAAGGAGCTGGCATCTCACTCTCTTTGAATCTTCTTTATCATGCTAGGATTAACAGGAAAAAGCAAAAAATTTCAGAATTTCACCTTGCAATGTGGAGATATTACTGTTTGTGCATTTACAATATTCATTGATTTTTGCCATTGAAAAACATGTTTTTCATATACCAGAAATGTTTGAAGCTACTGACTGAATGAAAGGAGCTGGCATCTCACTCTCTTTGAATCTTCTTTATCATGCTAGGATTAACAGGAAAAAGCAAAAAATTTCAGAATTGCACCTTGCAATGTGGAGATATTACTGTTTGTGCATTTACAATATTCATTGATTTTTGCCATTGAAAAACGTCCAGAAATGTTTGAAGCTACTGACTGAATGAAAGGAGCTGGCATCTCACTCTCTTTGAATCTTCTTTATCATGCTAGGATTAGCAGGAAAAAGCAAAAAATTTCAGAATTGCACCTTGCAATGTGGAGATATTACTGTTTGTGCATTTACAATATTCATTGATTTTTGCCATTGAAAAACATGTTTTTCATATACCAGAAATGTTTGAAGCTACTGACTGAATGAAAGGAGCTGGCATCTCACTCTCTTTGAATCTTCTTTATCATGCTAGGATTAGCAGGAAAAAGCAAAAAATTTCAGAATTGCACCTTGCAATGTGGAGATATTACTGTTTGTGCATTTACAATATTCATTGATTTTTGCCATTGAAAAACGTTTTTCATATACCAGAAATGTTTGAAGCTACTGACTGAATGAAAGGAGCTGGCATCTCACTCTCTTTGAATCTTCTTTATCATGCTAGGATTAACAGGAAAAAGCAAAAAATTTCAGAATTGCACCTTGCAATGTGGAGATATTACTGTTTGTGCATTTACAATATTCATTGATTTTTGCCATTGAAAAACGTCCAGAAATGTTTGAAGCTACTGACTGAATGAAAGGAGCTGGCATCTCACTCTCTTTGAATCTTCTTTATCATGCTAGGATTAACAGGAAAAAGCTAAAAATTTCAGAATTGCACCTTGCAATGTGGAGATATTACTGTTTGTGCATTTACAATATTCATTGATTTTTGCCATTGAAAAACATGTTTTTCATATACCAGAAATGTTTGAAGCTACTGACTGAATGAAAGGAGCTGGCATCTCACTCTCTTTGAATCTTCTTTATCATGCTAGGATTAGCAGGAAAAAGCAAAAAATTTCAGAATTGCACCTTGCAATGTGGAGATATTACTGTTTGTGCATTTACAATATTCATTGATTTTTGCCATTGAAAAACATGTGTTTTTCATATACCAGAAATGTTTGAAGCTACTGACTGAATGAAAGGAGCTGGCATCTCACTCTCTTTGAATCTTCTTTATCATGCTAGGATTAGCAGGAAAAAGCAAAAAATTTCAGAATTGCACCTTGCAATGTGGAGATATTACTGTTTGTGCATTTACAATATTCATTGATTTTTGCCATTGAAAAACATGTTTTTCATATACCAGAAATGTTTGAAGCTACTGACTGAATGAAAGGAGCTGGCATCTCACTCTCTTTGAATCTTCTTTATCATGCTAGGATTAGCAGGAAAAAGCAAAAAATTTCAGAATTGCACCTTGCAATGTGGAGATATTACTGTTTGTGCATTTACAATATTCATTGATTTTTGCCATTGAAAAACATGTTATTCATATACCAGAAATGATTGAAGCTACTGACTGAATGAAAGGAGCTGGCATCTCACTCTCTTTGAATCTTCTTTATCATGCTAAGAGGAGCAGGAAAAAGCAAAAAATTTCAGAATTGCACCTTGCAATGCGGAGAAATTACTGTTTGTGCATTTACAATATTCATTGATTTTTGCCATTGAAAAACGTCCAGAAATGATTGAAGCTACTGACTGAATGAAAGGAGATGGCATCTCACTCTCTTTGAATCTTGTTTATCATGCTAAGAGGAGCAGGAAAAAGCAAAAAATTTCAGAATTGCACCTTGCAATGCGGAGAAATTACTGTTTGTGCATTTACAATATTCATTGATTTTTGCCATTGAAAAATGTCCAGAAATGATTGAAGCTACTGACTGAATGAAAGGAGCTGGCATCTCACTCTCTTTGAATATTCTTTATCATGCTAAGAGGAGCAGGAAAAAGCAAAAAATTTCAGAATTGCACCTTGCAATGCGGAGAAATTACTGTTTGTGCATTTACAATATTCATTGATTTTTGCCATTGAAAAATGTCCAGAAATGATTGAAGCTACTGACTGAATGAAAGGAGCTGGCATCTCACTCTCTTTGAATCTTCTTTATCATGCTAAGAGGAGCAGGAAAAAGCAAAAAATTTCAGAATTGCGCCTTGCAATGCGGAGAAATTACTGTTTGTGCATTTACAAAATTCATTGATTTTTGCCATTGAAAAACATCATGTTATTCATATACCAGAAATGATTGAAGCTACTGACTGAAGGAAAGGAGCTGGCATCTCACTCTCTTTGAATCTTCTTTATCATGCTAAGAGGAGCAGGAAAAAGCAAAAAATTTCAGAATTGCACCTTGCAATGCGGAGAAATTACTGTTTGTGCATTTACAATATTCATTGATTTTTGCCATTGAAAAACATCCAGAAATGATTGAAGCTACTGACTGAATGAAAGGAGCTGGCATCTCACTCTCTTTGAATCTTCTTTATCATGCTAAGAGGAGCAGGAAAAAGCAAAAAATTTCAGAATTGCACCTTGCAATGCGGAGAAATTACTGTTTGTGCATTTACAATATTCATTGATTTTTGCGAATGAAAAACATCATGTTATTCATATACCAGAAATGATTGAAGCTACTGACTGAATGAAAGGAGCTGGCATCTCACTCTCTTTGAATCTTCTTTATCATGCTAAGAGGAGCAGGAAAAAGTAAAAAATTTCAGAATTGCACCTTGCAATGCGGAGAAATTACTGTTTGTGCATTTACAATATTCAATGATTTTTGCCATTGAAAAACGTCCAGAAATGATTGAAGCTACTGACTGAATGAAAGGAGCTGGCATCTCACTCTCTTTGAATCTTGTTTATCATGCTAAGAGGAGCAGGAAAAAGCAAAAAATTTCAGAATTGCACCTTGCAATGCGGAGAAATTACTGTTTGTGCATTTACAATATTCATTGATTTTTGCCATTGAAAAACGTCCAGAAATGATTGAAGCTACTGACTGAATGAAAGGAGCTGGCATCTCACTCTCTTTGAATCTTCTTTATCATGCTAAGAGGAGCAGGAAAAAGCAAAAAATTTCAGAATTGCACCTTGCAATGCGGAGAAATTACTGTTTGTGCATTTACAATATTCATTGATTTTTGCCATTGAAAAACATGTTATTCATATACCAGAAATGTTTGAAGCTCCTGACTGAATGAAAGGAGCTGGCACCTCACTCTCTTTGAATCTTCTTTATCATGCTAAGAGGAGCAGGAAAAAGCAAAAAATTTCAGAATTGCACCTTGCAATGCGGAGAAATTACTGTTTGTGCATTTACAATATTCATTGATTTTTGCCATTGAAAAACGTCCAGAAATGATTGAAGCTACTGACTGAATGAAAGGAGCTGTCATCTCACTCTCTTTGAATCTTCTTTATCATGCTAAGAGGAGCAGGAAAAAGCAAAAAATTTCAGAATTGCACCTTGCAATGCGGAGAAATTACTGTTTGTGCATTTACAATATTCATTGATTTTTGCCATTGAAAAATGTCCAGAAATGATTGAAGCTACTGACTGAATGAAAGGAGCTGGCATCTCACTCTCTTTGAATCTTCTTTATCATGCTAGGATTAGCAGGAAAAAGCAAAAAATTTCAGAATTGCACCTTGCAATGTGGAGATATTACTGTTTGTGCATTTACAATATTCATTGATTTTTGCCATTGAAAAACATGTTTTTCATATACCAGAAATGTTTGAAGCTACTGACTGAATGAAAGGAGCTGGCATCTCACTCTCTTTGAATCTTCTTTATCATGCTAGGATTAACAGGAAAAAGCAAAAAATTTCAGAATTTCACCTTGCAATGTGGAGATATTACTGTTTGTGCATTTACAATATTCATTGATTTTTGCTATTGAAAAACATGTTTTTCATATACCAGAAATGTTTGAAGCTACTGACTGAATGAAAGGAGCTGGCATCTCACTCTCTTTGAATCTTCTTTATCATGCTAGGATTAACAGGAAAAAGTAAAAAATTTCAGAATTGCACCTTGCAATGTGGAGATATTACTGTTTGTGCATTTACAATATTCATTGATTTTTGCCATTGAAAAATGTCCAGAAATGATTGAAGCTACTGACTGAATGAAAGGAGCTGGCATCTCACTCTCTTTGAATCTTCTTTATCATGCTAGGATTAGCAGGAAAAAGCAAAAAATTTCAGAATTGCACCTTGCAATGTGGAGATATTACTGTTTGTGCATTTACAATATTCATTGATTTTTGCCATTGAAAAACATGTTTTTCATATACCAGAAATGTTTGAAGCTACTGACTGAATGAAAGGAGCTGGCATCTCACTCTCTTTGAATCTTCTTTATCATGCTAGGATTAACAGGAAAAAGCAAAAAATTTCAGAATTTCACCTTGCAATGTGGAGATATTACTGTTTGTGCATTTACAATATTCATTGATTTTTGCCATTGAAAAACATGTTTTTCATATACCAGAAATGTTTGAAGCTACTGACTGAATGAAAGGAGCTGGCATCTCACTCTCTTTGAATCTTCTTTATCATGCTAGGATTAACAGGAAAAAGCAAAAAATTTCAGAATTGCACCTTGCAATGTGGAGATATTACTGTTTGTGCATTTACAATATTCATTGATTTTTGCCATTGAAAAACGTCCAGAAATGTTTGAAGCTACTGACTGAATGAAAGGAGCTGGCATCTCACTCTCTTTGAATCTTCTTTATCATGCTAGGATTAGCAGGAAAAAGCAAAAAATTTCAGAATTGCACCTTGCAATGTGGAGATATTACTGTTTGTGCATTTACAATATTCATTGATTTTTGCCATTGAAAAACATGTTTTTCATATACCAGAAATGTTTGAAGCTACTGACTGAATGAAAGGAGCTGGCATCTCACTCTCTTTGAATCTTCTTTATCATGCTAGGATTAGCAGGAAAAAGCAAAAAATTTCAGAATTGCACCTTGCAATGTGGAGATATTACTGTTTGTGCATTTACAATATTCATTGATTTTTGCCATTGAAAAACATGTTTTTCATATACCAGAAATGTTTGAAGCTACTGACTGAATGAAAGGAGCTGGCATCTCACTCTCTTTGAATCTTCTTTATCATGCTAGGATTAACAGGAAAAAGCAAAAAATTTCAGAATTGCACCTTGCAATGTGGAGATATTACTGTTTGTGCATTTACAATATTCATTGATTTTTGCCATTGAAAAACGTCCAGAAATGTTTGAAGCTACTGACTGAATGAAAGGAGCTGGCATCTCACTCTCTTTGAATCTTCTTTATCATGCTAGGATTAGCAGGAAAAAGCAAAAAATTTCAGAATTGCACCTTGCAATGTGGAGATATTACTGTTTGTGCATTTACAATATTCATTGATTTTTGCCATTGAAAAACATGTTTTTCATATACCAGAAATGTTTGAAGCTACTGACTGAATGAAAGGAGCTGGCATGTCACTCTCTTTGAATCTTCTTTATCATGCTAGGATTAACAGGAAAAAGCAAAAAATTTCAGAATTGCACCTTGCAATGTGGAGATATTACTGTTTGTGCATTTACAATATTCATTGATTTTTGCCATTGAAAAACATGTTTTTCATATACCAGAAATGTTTGAAGCTACTGACTGAATGAAAGGAGCTGGCATCTCACTCTCTTTGAATCTTCTTTATCATGCTAGGATTAACAGGAAAAAGCAAAAAATTTCAGAATTGCACCTTGCAATGTGGAGATATTACTGTTTGTGCATTTACAATATTCATTGATTTTTGCCATTGAAAAACGTCCAGAAATGTTTGAAGCTACTGACTGAATGAAAGGAGCTGGCATCTCACTCTCTTTGAATCTTCTTTATCATGCTAGGATTAGCAGGAAAAAGCAAAAAATTTCAGAATTGCACCTTGCAATGTGGAGATATTACTGTTTGTGCATTTAAAATATTCATTGATTTTTGCCATTGAAAAACATGTTTTTCATATACCAGAAATGTTTGAAGCTACTGACTGAATGAAAGGAGCTGGCATCTCACTCTCTTTGAATCTTCTTTATCATGCTAGGATTAACAGGAAAAAGCAAAAAATTTCAGAATTGCACCTTGCAATGTGGAGATATTACTGTTTGTGCATTTACAATATTCATTGATTTTTGCCATTGAAAAACATGTTTTTCATATACCAGAAATGTTTGAAGCTACTGACTGAAAGAAAGGAGCTGGCATCTCACTCTCTTTGAATCTTCTTTATCATGCTAGGATTAACAGGAAAAAGCAAAAAATTTCAGAATTGCACCTTGCAATGTGGAGATATTACTGTTTGTGCATTTACAATATTCATTGATTTTTGCCATTGAAAAACGTCCAGAAATGTTTGAAGCTACTGACTGAATGAAAGGAGCTGGCATCTCACTCTCTTTGAATCTTCTTTATCATGCTAGGATTAACAGGAAAAAGCAAAAAATTTCAGAATTGCACCTTGCAATGTGGAGATATTACTGTTTGTGCATTTACAATATTCATTGATTTTTGCCATTGAAAAACGTCCAGAAATGTTTGAAGCTACTGACTGAATGAAAGGAGCTGGCATCTCACTCTCTTTGAATCTTCTTTATCATGCTAGGATTAGCAGGAAAAAGCAAAAAATTTCAGAATTGCACCTTGCAATGTGGAGATATTACTGTTTGTGCATTTACAATATTCATTGATTTTTGCCATTGAAAAACATGTTTTTCATATACCAGAAATGTTTGAAGCTACTGACTGAATGAAAGGAGCTGGCATCTCACTCTCTTTGAATCTTCTTTATCATGCTAGGATTAGCAGGAAAAAGCAAAAAATTTCAGAATTGCACCTTGCAATGTGGAGATATTACTGTTTGTGCATTTACAATATTCATTGATTTTTGCCATTGAAAAACATGTTTTTCATATACCAGAAATGTTTGAAGCTACTGACTGAATGAAAGGAGCTGGCATCTCACTCTCTTTGAATCTTCTTTATCATGCTAGGATTAACAGGAAAAAGCAAAAAATTTCAGAATTGCACCTTGCAATGTGGAGATATTACTGTTTGTGCATTTACAATATTCATTGATTTTTGCCATTGAAAAACGTCCAGAAATGTTTGAAGCTACTGACTGAATGAAAGGAGCTGGCATCTCACTCTCTTTGAATCTTCTTTATCATGCTAGGATTAACAGGAAAAAGCTAAAAATTTCAGAATTGCACCTTGCAATGTGGAGATATTACTGTTTGTGCATTTACAATATTCATTGATTTTTGCCATTGAAAAACATGTTTTTCATATACCAGAAATGTTTGAAGCTACTGACTGAATGAAAGGAGCTGGCATCTCACTCTCTTTGAATCTTCTTTATCATGCTAGGATTAGCAGGAAAAAGCAAAGAATTTCAGAATTGCACCTTGCAATGTGGAGATATTACTGTTTGTGCATTTACAATATTCATTGATTTTTGCCATTGAAAAACATGTTTTTCATATACCAGAAATGTTTGAAGCTACTGACTGAATGAAAGGAGCTGGCATCTCACTCTCTTTGAATCTTCTTTATCATGCTAAGAGGAGCAGGAAAAAGCAAAAAATTTCAGAATTGCACCTTGCAATGCGGAGAAATTACTGTTTGTGCATTTACAATATTCATTGATTTTTGCCATTGAAAAACGTCCAGAAATGATTGAAGCTACTGACTGAATGAAAGGAGCTGTCATCTCACTCTCTTTGAATCTTCTTTATCATGCTAAGAGGAGCAGGAAAAAGCAAAAAATTTCAGAATTGCACCTTGCAATGCGGAGAAATTACTGTTTGTGCATTTACAATATTCATTGATTTTTGCCATTGAAAAATGTCCAGAAATGATTGAAGCTACTGACTGAATGAAAGGAGCTGGCATCTCACTCTCTTTGAATCTTCTTTATCATGCTAGGATTAGCAGGAAAAAGCAAAAAATTTCAGAATTGCACCTTGCAATGTGGAGATATTACTGTTTGTGCATTTACAATATTCATTGATTTTTGCCATTGAAAAACATGTTTTTCATATACCAGAAATGTTTGAAGCTACTGACTGAATGAAAGGAGCTGGCATCTCACTCTCTTTGAATCTTCTTTATCATGCTAGGATTAACAGGAAAAAGCAAAAAATTTCAGAATTTCACCTTGCAATGTGGAGATATTACTGTTTGTGCATTTACAATATTCATTGATTTTTGCCATTGAAAAACATGTTTTTCATATACCAGAAATGTTTGAAGCTACTGACTGAATGAAAGGAGCTGGCATCTCACTCTCTTTGAATCTTCTTTATCATGCTAGGATTAACAGGAAAAAGCAAAAAATTTCAGAATTGCACCTTGCAATGTGGAGATATTACTGTTTGTGCATTTACAATATTCATTGATTTTTGCCATTGAAAAACGTCCAGAAATGTTTGAAGCTACTGACTGAATGAAAGGAGCTGGCATCTCACTCTCTTTGAATCTTCTTTATCATGCTAGGATTAGCAGGAAAAAGCAAAAAATTTCAGAATTGCACCTTGCAATGTGGAGATATTACTGTTTGTGCATTTACAATATTCATTGATTTTTGCCATTGAAAAACATGTTTTTCATATACCAGAAATGTTTGAAGCTACTGACTGAATGAAAGGAGCTGGCATCTCACTCTCTTTGAATCTTCTTTATCATGCTAGGATTAGCAGGAAAAAGCAAAAAATTTCAGAATTGCACCTTGCAATGTGGAGATATTACTGTTTGTGCATTTACAATATTCATTGATTTTTGCCATTGAAAAACGTTTTTCATATACCAGAAATGTTTGAAGCTACTGACTGAATGAAAGGAGCTGGCATCTCACTCTCTTTGAATCTTCTTTATCATGCTAGGATTAACAGGAAAAAGCAAAAAATTTCAGAATTGCACCTTGCAATGTGGAGATATTACTGTTTGTGCATTTACAATATTCATTGATTTTTGCCATTGAAAAACGTCCAGAAATGTTTGAAGCTACTGACTGAATGAAAGGAGCTGGCATCTCACTCTCTTTGAATCTTCTTTATCATGCTAGGATTAACAGGAAAAAGCTAAAAATTTCAGAATTGCACCTTGCAATGTGGAGATATTACTGTTTGTGCATTTACAATATTCATTGATTTTTGCCATTGAAAAACATGTTTTTCATATACCAGAAATGTTTGAAGCTACTGACTGAATGAAAGGAGCTGGCATCTCACTCTCTTTGAATCTTCTTTATCATGCTAGGATTAGCAGGAAAAAGCAAAAAATTTCAGAATTGCACCTTGCAATGTGGAGATATTACTGTTTGTGCATTTACAATATTCATTGATTTTTGCCATTGAAAAACATGTGTTTTTCATATACCAGAAATGTTTGAAGCTACTGACTGAATGAAAGGAGCTGGCATCTCACTCTCTTTGAATCTTCTTTATCATGCTAGGATTAGCAGGAAAAAGCAAAAAATTTCAGAATTGCACCTTGCAATGTGGAGATATTACTGTTTGTGCATTTACAATATTCATTGATTTTTGCCATTGAAAAACATGTTTTTCATATACCAGAAATGTTTGAAGCTACTGACTGAATGAAAGGAGCTGGCATCTCACTCTCTTTGAATCTTCTTTATCATGCTAGGATTAACAGGAAAAAGCAAAAAATTTCAGAATTGCACCTTGCAATGTGGAGATATTACTGTTTGTGCATTTACAATATTCATTGATTTTTGCCATTGAAAAACGTCCAGAAATGTTTGAAGCTACTGACTGAATGAAAGGAGCTGGCATCTCACTCTCTTTGAATCTTCTTTATCATGCTAGGATTAGCAGGAAAAAGCAAAAAATTTCAGAATTGCACCTTGCAATGTGGAGATATTACTGTTTGTGCATTTACAATATTCATTGATTTTTGCCATTGAAAAACATGTTTTTCATATACCAGAAATGTTTGAAGCTACTGACTGAATGAAAGGAGCTGGCATCTCACTCTCTTTGAATCTTCTTTATCATGCTAGGATTAACAGGAAAAAGCAAAAAATTTCAGAATTGCACCTTGCAATGTGGAGATATTACTGTTTGTGCATTTACAATATTCATTGATTTTTGCCATTGAAAAACGTCCAGAAATGTTTGAAGCTACTGACTGAATGAAAGGAGCTGGCATCTCACTCTCTTTGAATCTTCTTTATCATGCTAGGATTAACAGGAAAAAGCTAAAAATTTCAGAATTGCACCTTGCAATGTGGAGATATTACTGTTTGTGCATTTACAATATTCATTGATTTTTGCCATTGAAAAACATGTTTTTCATATACCAGAAATGTTTGAAGCTACTGACTGAATGAAAGGAGCTGGCATCTCACTCTCTTTGAATCTTCTTTATCATGCTAGGATTAGCAGGAAAAAGCAAAGAATTTCAGAATTGCACCTTGCAATGTGGAGATATTACTGTTTGTGCATTTACAATATTCATTGATTTTTGCCATTGAAAAACATGTTTTTCATATACCAGAAATGTTTGAAGCTACTGACTGAATGAAAGGAGCTGGCATCTCACTCTCTTTGAATCTTCTTTATCATGCTAAGAGGAGCAGGAAAAAGCAAAAAATTTCAGAATTGCACCTTGCAATGCGGAGAAATTACTGTTTGTGCATTTACAATATTCATTGATTTTTGCCATTGAAAAACGTCCAGAAATGATTGAAGCTACTGACTGAATGAAAGGAGCTGTCATCTCACTCTCTTTGAATCTTCTTTATCATGCTAAGAGGAGCAGGAAAAAGCAAAAAATTTCAGAATTGCACCTTGCAATGCGGAGAAATTACTGTTTGTGCATTTACAATATTCATTGATTTTTGCCATTGAAAAATGTCCAGAAATGATTGAAGCTACTGACTGAATGAAAGGAGCTGGCATCTCACTCTCTTTGAATCTTCTTTATCATGCTAGGATTAGCAGGAAAAAGCAAAAAATTTCAGAATTGCACCTTGCAATGTGGAGATATTACTGTTTGTGCATTTACAATATTCATTGATTTTTGCCATTGAAAAACATGTTTTTCATATACCAGAAATGTTTGAAGCTACTGACTGAATGAAAGGAGCTGGCATCTCACTCTCTTTGAATCTTCTTTATCATGCTAGGATTAACAGGAAAAAGCAAAAAATTTCAGAATTTCACCTTGCAATGTGGAGATATTACTGTTTGTGCATTTACAATATTCATTGATTTTTGCCATTGAAAAACATGTTTTTCATATACCAGAAATGTTTGAAGCTACTGACTGAATGAAAGGAGCTGGCATCTCACTCTCTTTGAATCTTCTTTATCATGCTAGGATTAACAGGAAAAAGCAAAAAATTTCAGAATTGCACCTTGCAATGTGGAGATATTACTGTTTGTGCATTTACAATATTCATTGATTTTTGCCATTGAAAAACGTCCAGAAATGTTTGAAGCTACTGACTGAATGAAAGGAGCTGGCATCTCACTCTCTTTGAATCTTCTTTATCATGCTAGGATTAGCAGGAAAAAGCAAAAAATTTCAGAATTGCACCTTGCAATGTGGAGATATTACTGTTTGTGCATTTACAATATTCATTGATTTTTGCCATTGAAAAACATGTTTTTCATATACCAGAAATGTTTGAAGCTACTGACTGAATGAAAGGAGCTGGCATCTCACTCTCTTTGAATCTTCTTTATCATGCTAGGATTAGCAGGAAAAAGCAAAAAATTTCAGAATTGCACCTTGCAATGTGGAGATATTACTGTTTGTGCATTTACAATATTCATTGATTTTTGCCATTGAAAAACGTTTTTCATATACCAGAAATGTTTGAAGCTACTGACTGAATGAAAGGAGCTGGCATCTCACTCTCTTTGAATCTTCTTTATCATGCTAGGATTAACAGGAAAAAGCAAAAAATTTCAGAATTGCACCTTGCAATGTGGAGATATTACTGTTTGTGCATTTACAATATTCATTGATTTTTGCCATTGAAAAACGTCCAGAAATGTTTGAAGCTACTGACTGAATGAAAGGAGCTGGCATCTCACTCTCTTTGAATCTTCTTTATCATGCTAGGATTAACAGGAAAAAGCTAAAAATTTCAGAATTGCACCTTGCAATGTGGAGATATTACTGTTTGTGCATTTACAATATTCATTGATTTTTGCCATTGAAAAACATGTTTTTCATATACCAGAAATGTTTGAAGCTACTGACTGAATGAAAGGAGCTGGCATCTCACTCTCTTTGAATCTTCTTTATCATGCTAGGATTAGCAGGAAAAAGCAAAAAATTTCAGAATTGCACCTTGCAATGTGGAGATATTACTGTTTGTGCATTTACAATATTCATTGATTTTTGCCATTGAAAAACATGTGTTTTTCATATACCAGAAATGTTTGAAGCTACTGACTGAATGAAAGGAGCTGGCATCTCACTCTCTTTGAATCTTCTTTATCATGCTAGGATTAGCAGGAAAAAGCAAAAAATTTCAGAATTGCACCTTGCAATGTGGAGATATTACTGTTTGTGCATTTACAATATTCATTGATTTTTGCCATTGAAAAACATGTTTTTCATATACCAGAAATGTTTGAAGCTACTGACTGAATGAAAGGAGCTGGCATCTCACTCTCTTTGAATCTTCTTTATCATGCTAGGATTAACAGGAAAAAGCAAAAAATTTCAGAATTGCACCTTGCAATGTGGAGATATTACTGTTTGTGCATTTACAATATTCATTGATTTTTGCCATTGAAAAACGTCCAGAAATGTTTGAAGCTACTGACTGAATGAAAGGAGCTGGCATCTCACTCTCTTTGAATCTTCTTTATCATGCTAGGATTAACAGGAAAAAGCTAAAAATTTCAGAATTGCACCTTGCAATGTGGAGATATTACTGTTTGTGCATTTACAATATTCATTGATTTTTGCCATTGAAAAACATGTTTTTCATATACCAGAAATGTTTGAAGCTACTGACTGAATGAAAGGAGCTGGCATCTCACTCTCTTTGAATCTTCTTTATCATGCTAGGATTAGCAGGAAAAAGCAAAGAATTTCAGAATTGCACCTTGCAATGTGGAGATATTACTGTTTGTGCATTTACAATATTCATTGATTTTTGCCATTGAAAAACATGTTTTTCATATACCAGAAATGTTTGAAGCTACTGACTGAATGAAAGGAGCTGGCATCTCACTCTCTTTGAATCTTCTTTATCATGCTAAGAGGAGCAGGAAAAAGCAAAAAATTTCAGAATTGCACCTTGCAATGCGGAGAAATTACTGTTTGTGCATTTACAATATTCATTGATTTTTGCCATTGAAAAACGTCCAGAAATGATTGAAGCTACTGACTGAATGAAAGGAGCTGTCATCTCACTCTCTTTGAATCTTCTTTATCAAGCTAAGAGGAGCAGGAAAAAGCAAAAAATTTCAGAATTGCACCTTGCAATGCGGAGAAATTACTGTTTGTGCACTTACAATATTCATTGATTTTTGCCATTGAAAAATGTCCAGAAATGATTGAAGCTACTGACTGAATGAAAGGAGCTGGCATCTCACTCTCTTTGAATCTTCTTTATCATGCTAGGATTAGCAGGAAAAAGCAAAAAATTTCAGAATTGCACCTTGCAATGTGGAGATATTACTGTTTGTGCATTTACAATATTCATTGATTTTTGCCATTGAAAAACATGTTTTTCATATACCAGAAATGTTTGAAGCTACTGACTGAATGAAAGGAGCTGGCATCTCACTCTCTTTGAATCTTCTTTATCATGCTAGGATTAACAGGAAAAAGCAAAAAATTTCAGAATTTCACCTTGCAATGTGGAGATATTACTGTTTGTGCATTTACAATATTCATTGATTTTTGCCATTGAAAAACATGTTTTTCATATACCAGAAATGTTTGAAGCTACTGACTGAATGAAAGGAGCTGGCATCTCACTCTCTTTGAATCTTCTTTATCATGCTAGGATTAACAGGAAAAAGCAAAAAATTTCAGAATTGCACCTTGCAATGTGGAGATATTACTGTTTGTGCATTTACAATATTCATTGATTTTTGCCATTGAAAAACGTCCAGAAATGTTTGAAGCTACTGACTGAATGAAAGGAGCTGGCATCTCACTCTCTTTGAATCTTCTTTATCATGCTAGGATTAGCAGGAAAAAGCAAAAAATTTCAGAATTGCACCTTGCAATGTGGAGATATTACTGTTTGTGCATTTACAATATTCATTGATTTTTGCCATTGAAAAACATGTTTTTCATATACCAGAAATGTTTGAAGCTACTGACTGAATGAAAGGAGCTGGCATCTCACTCTCTTTGAATCTTCTTTATCATGCTAGGATTAGCAGGAAAAAGCAAAAAATTTCAGAATTGCACCTTGCAATGTGGAGATATTACTGTTTGTGCATTTACAATATTCATTGATTTTTGCCATTGAAAAACGTTTTTCATATACCAGAAATGTTTGAAGCTACTGACTGAATGAAAGGAGCTGGCATCTCACTCTCTTTGAATCTTCTTTATCATGCTAGGATTAACAGGAAAAAGCAAAAAATTTCAGAATTGCACCTTGCAATGTGGAGATATTACTGTTTGTGCATTTACAATATTCATTGATTTTTGCCATTGAAAAACGTCCAGAAATGTTTGAAGCTACTGACTGAATGAAAGGAGCTGGCATCTCACTCTCTTTGAATCTTCTTTATCATGCTAGGATTAACAGGAAAAAGCTAAAAATTTCAGAATTGCACCTTGCAATGTGGAGATATTACTGTTTGTGCATTTACAATATTCATTGATTTTTGCCATTGAAAAACATGTTTTTCATATACCAGAAATGTTTGAAGCTACTGACTGAATGAAAGGAGCTGGCATCTCACTCTCTTTGAATCTTCTTTATCATGCTAGGATTAGCAGGAAAAAGCAAAACATTTCAGAATTGCACCTTGCAATGTGGAGATATTACTGTTTGTGCATTTACAATATTCATTGATTTTTGCCATTGAAAAACATGTGTTTTTCATATACCAGAAATGTTTGAAGCTACTGACTGAATGAAAGGAGCTGGCATCTCACTCTCTTTGAATCTTCTTTATCATGCTAGGATTAGCAGGAAAAAGCAAAAAATTTCAGAATTGCACCTTGCAATGTGGAGATATTACTGTTTGTGCATTTACAATATTCATTGATTTTTGCCATTGAAAAACATGTTTTTCATATACCAGAAATGTTTGAAGCTACTGACTGAATGAAAGGAGCTGGCATCTCACTCTCTTTGAATCTTCTTTATCATGCTAGGATTAACAGGAAAAAGCAAAAAATTTCAGAATTGCACCTTGCAATGTGGAGATATTACTGTTTGTGCATTTACAATATTCATTGATTTTTGCCATTGAAAAACGTCCAGAAATGTTTGAAGCTACTGACTGAATGAAAGGAGCTGGCATCTCACTCTCTTTGAATCTTCTTTATCATGCTAGGATTAGCAGGAAAAAGCAAAAAATTTCAGAATTGCACCTTGCAATGTGGAGATATTACTGTTTGTGCATTTACAATATTCATTGATTTTTGCCATTGAAAAACATGTTTTTCATATACCAGAAATGTTTGAAGCTACTGACTGAATGAAAGGAGCTGGCATCTCACTCTCTTTGAATCTTCTTTATCATGCTAGGATTAGCAGGAAAAAGCAAAAAATTTCAGAATTGCACCTTGCAATGTGGAGATATTACTGTTTGTGCATTTACAATATTCATTGATTTTTGCCATTGAAAAACATGTGTTTTTCATATACCAGAAATGTTTGAAGCTACTGACTGAATGAAAGGAGCTGGCATCTCACTCTCTTTGAATCTTCTTTATCATGCTAGGATTAGCAGGAAAAAGCAAAAAATTTCAGAATTGCACCTTGCAATGTGGAGATATTACTGTTTGTGCATTTACAATATTCATTGATTTTTGCCATTGAAAAACATGTTTTTCATATACCAGAAATGTTTGAAGCTACTGACTGAATGAAAGGAGCTGGCATCTCACTCTCTTTGAATCTTCTTTATCATGCTAGGATTAACAGGAAAAAGCAAAAAATTTCAGAATTGCACCTTGCAATGTGGAGATATTACTGTTTGTGCATTTACAATATTCATTGATTTTTGCCATTGAAAAACGTCCAGAAATGTTTGAAGCTACTGACTGAATGAAAGGAGCTGGCATCTCACTCTCTTTGAATCTTCTTTATCATGCTAGGATTAACAGGAAAAAGCAAAAAATTTCAGAATTGCACCTTGCAATCTGGAGATATTACTGTTTGTGCATTTACAATATTCATTGATTTTTGCCATTGAAAAACGTCCAGAAATGTTTGAAGCTACTGACTGAATGAAAGGAGCTGGCATCTCACTCTCTTTGAATCTTCTTTATCATGCTAGGATTAGCAGGAAAAAGCAAAAAATTTCAGAATTGCACCTTGCAATGTGGAGATATTACTGTTTGTGCATTTACAATATTCATTGATTTTTGCCATTGAAAAACATGTTTTTCATATACCAGAAATGTTTGAAGCTACTGACTGAATGAAAGGAGCTGGCATGTCACTCTCTTTGAATCTTCTTTATCATGCTAGGATTAACAGGAAAAAGCAAAAAATTTCAGAATTGCACCTTGCAATGTGGAGATATTACTGTTTGTGCATTTACAATATTCATTGATTTTTGCCATTGAAAAACATGTTTTTCATATACCAGAAATGTTTGAAGCTACTGACTGAATGAAAGGAGCTGGCATCTCACTCTCTTTGAATCTTCTTTATCATGCTAGGATTAACAGGAAAAAGCAAAAAATTTCAGAATTGCACCTTGCAATGTGGAGATATTACTGTTTGTGCATTTACAATATTCATTGATTTTTGCCATTGAAAAACGTCCAGAAATGTTTGAAGCTACTGACTGAATGAAAGGAGCTGGCATCTCACTCTCTTTGAATCTTCTTTATCATGCTAGGATTAGCAGGAAAAAGCAAAAAATTTCAGAATTGCACCTTGCAATGTGGAGATATTACTGTTTGTGCATTTAAAATATTCATTGATTTTTGCCATTGAAAAACATGTTTTTCATATACCAGAAATGTTTGAAGCTACTGACTGAATGAAAGGAGCTGGCATCTCACTCTCTTTGAATCTTCTTTATCATGCTAGGATTAACAGGAAAAAGCAAAAAATTTCAGAATTGCACCTTGCAATGTGGAGATATTACTGTTTGTGCATTTACAATATTCATTGATTTTTGCCATTGAAAAACATGTTTTTCATATACCAGAAATGTTTGAAGCTACTGACTGAATGAAAGGAGCTGGCATCTCACTCTCTTTGAATCTTCTTTATCATGCTAGGATTAACAGGAAAAAGCAAAAAATTTCAGAATTGCACCTTGCAATGTGGAGATATTACTGTTTGTGCATTTACAATATTCATTGATTTTTGCCATTGAAAAACGTCCAGAAATGTTTGAAGCTACTGACTGAATGAAAGGAGCTGGCATCTCACTCTCTTTGAATCTTCTTTATCATGCTAGGATTAACAGGAAAAAGCTAAAAATTTCAGACCTGCACCTTGCAATGTGGAGATATTACTGTTTGTGCATTTACAATATTCATTGATTTTTGCCATTGAAAAACATGTTTTTCATATACCAGAAATGTTTGAAGCTACTGACTGAATGAAAGGAGCTGGCATCTCACTCTCTTTGAATCTTCTTTATCATGCTAGGATTAGCAGGAAAAAGCAAAGAATTTCAGAATTGCACCTTGCAATGTGGAGATATTACTGTTTGTGCATTTACAATATTCATTGATTTTTGCCATTGAAAAACATGTTTTTCATATACCAGAAATGTTTGAAGCTACTGACTGAATGAAAGGAGCTGGCATCTCACTCTCTTTGAATCTTCTTTATCATGCTAGGATTAGCAGGAAAAAGCAAAAAATTTCAGAATTGCACCTTGCAATGTGGAGATATTACTGTTTGTGCATTTACAATATTCATTGATTTTTGCCATTGAAAAACATGTTTTTCATATACCAGAAATGTTTGAAGCTACTGACTGAATGAAAGGAGCTGGCATCTCACTCTCTTTGAATCTTCTTTATCATGCTAGGATTAACAGGAAAAAGCAAAAAATTTCAGAATTGCACCTTGCAATGTGGAGATATTACTGTTTGTGCATTTACAATATTCATTGATTTTTGCCATTGAAAAACGTCCAGAAATGTTTGAAGCTACTGACTGAATGAAAGGAGCTGGCATCTCACTCTCTTTGAATCTTCTTTATCATGCTAGGATTAGCAGGAAAAAGCAAAAAATTTCAGAATTGCACCTTGCAATGTGGAGATATTACTGTTTGTGCATTTACAATATTCATTGATTTTTGCCATTGAAAAACATGTTTTTCATATACCAGAAATGTTTGAAGCTACTGACTGAATGAAAGGAGCTGTCATCTCACTCTCTTTGAATCTTCTTTATCATGCTAGGATTAGCAGGAAAAAGCAAAAAATTTCAGAATTGCACCTTGCAATGTGGAGATATTACTGTTTGTGCATTTACAATATTCATTGATTTTTGCCATTGAAAAACATGTTTTTCATATACCAGAAATGTTTGAAGCTACTGACTGAATGAAAGGAGCTGGCATCTCACTCTCTTTGAATCTTCTTTATCATGCTAGGATTAACAGGAAAAAGCAAAAAATTTCAGAATTGCACCTTGCAATGTGGAGATATTACTGTTTGTGCATTTACAATATTCATTGATTTTTGCCATTGAAAAACGTCCAGAAATGTTTGAAGCTACTGACTGAATGAAAGGAGCTGGCATCTCACTCTCTTTGAATCTTCTTTATCATGCTAGGATTAACAGGAAAAAGCAAAAAATTTCAGAATTGCACCTTGCAATGTGGAGATATTACTGTTTGTGCATTTACAATATTCATTGATTTTTGCCATTGAAAAACGTCCAGAAATGTTTGAAGCTACTGACTGAATGAAAGGAGCTGGCATCTCACTCTCTTTGAATCTTCTTTATCATGCTAGGATTAACAGGAAAAAGCTAAAAATTTCAGAATTGCACCTTGCAATGTGGAGATATTACTGTTTGTGCATTTACAATATTCATTGATTTTTGCCATTGAAAAACATGTTTTTCATATACCAGAAATGTTTGAAGCTACTGACTGAATGAAAGGAGCTGGCATCTCACTCTCTTTGAATCTTCTTTATCATGCTAGGATTAGCAGGAAAAAGCAAAAAATTTCAGAATTGCACCTTGCAATGTGGAGATATTACTGTTTGTGCATTTACAATATTCATTGATTTTTGCCATTGAAAAACATGTTTTTCATATACCAGAAATGTTTGAAGCTACTGACTGAATGAAAGGAGCTGGCATCTCACTCTCTTTGAATCTTCTTTATCATGCTAGGATTAGCAGGAAAAAGCAAAAAATTTCAGAATTGCACCTTGCAATGTGGAGATATTACTGTTTGTGCATTTACAATATTCATTGATTTTTGCCATTGAAAAACATGTTTTTCATATACCAGAAATGTTTGAAGCTACTGACTGAATGAAAGGAGCTGGCATCTCACTCTCTTTGAATCTTCTTTATCATGCTAGGATTAACAGGAAAAAGCAAAAAATTTCAGAATTGCACCTTGCAATGTGGAGATATTACTGTTTGTGCATTTACAATATTCATTGATTTTTGCCATTGAAAAACGTCCAGAAATGTTTGAAGCTACTGACTGAATGAAAGGAGCTGGCATCTCACTCTCTTTGAATCTTCTTTATCATGCTAGGATTAGCAGGAAAAAGCAAAAAATTTCCGAATTGCACCTTGCAATGTGGAGATATTACTGTTTGTGCATTTACAATATTCATTGATTTTTGCCATTGAAAAACATGTTTTTCATATACCAGAAATGTTTGAAGCTACTGACTGAATGAAAGGAGCTGGCATCTCACTCTCTTTGAATCTTCTTTATCATGCTAGGATTAGCAGGAAAAAGCAAAAAATTTCAGAATTGCACCTTGCAATGTGGAGATATTACTGTTTGTGCATTTACAATATTCATTGATTTTTGCCATTGAAAAACATGTTTTTCATATACCAGAAATGTTTGAAGCTACTGACTGAATGAAAGGAGCTGGCATCTCACTCTTTGAATCTTCTTTATCATGCTAGGATTAGCAGGAAAAAGCAAAAAATTTCAGAATTGCACCTTGCAATGTGGAGATATTACTGTTTGTGCATTTACAATATTCATTGATTTTTGCCATTGAAAAACATGTTTTTCATATACCAGAAATGTTTGAAGCTACTGACTGAATGAAAGGAGCTGGCATCTCACTCTCTTTGAATCTTCTTTATCATGCTAGGATTAACAGGAAAAAGCAAAAAATTTCAGAATTGCACCTTGCAATGTGGAGATATTACTGTTTGTGCATTTACAATATTCATTGATTTTTGCCATTGAAAAACGTCCAGAAATGTTTGAAGCTACTGACTGAATGAAAGGAGCTGGCATCTCACTCTCTTTGAATCTTCTTTATCATGCTAGGATTAGCAGGAAAAAGCAAAAAATTTCAGAATTGCACCTTGCAATGTGGAGATATTACTGTTTGTGCATTTACAATATTCATTGATTTTTGCCATTGAAAAACATCATGTTATTCATATACCAGAAATGTTTGAAGCTACTGACTGAATGAAAGGAGCTGGCATCTCACTCTCTTTGAATCTTCTTTATCATGCTAGGATTAGCAGGAAAAAGCAAAAAATTTCCGAATTGCACCTTGCAATGTGGAGATATTACTGTTTGTGCATTTACAATATTCATTGATTTTTGCCATTGAAAAACATGTTTTTCATATACCAGAAATGTTTGAAGCTACTGACTGAATGAAAGGAGCTGGCATCTCACTCTCTTTGAATCTTCTTTATCATGCTAGGATTAGCAGGAAAAAGCAAAAAATTTCAGAATTGCACCTTGCAATGTGGAGATATTACTGTTTGTGCATTTACAATATTCATTGATTTTTGCCATTGAAAAACATGTTTTTCATATACCAGAAATGTTTGAAGCTACTGACTGAATGAAAGGAGCTGGCATCTCACTCTCTTTGAATCTTCTTTATCATGCTAGGATTAACAGGAAAAAGCTAAAAATTTCAGAATTGCACCTTGCAATGTGGAGATATTACTGTTTGTGCATTTACAATATTCATTGATTTTTGCCATTGAAAAACATGTTTTTCATATACTAGAAATGTTTGAAGCTACTGACTGAATGAAAGGAGCTGGCATCTCACTCTCTTTGAATCTTCTTTATCATGCTAAGAGGAGCAGGAAAAAGCAAAAAATTTCAGAATTGCACCTTGCAATGCGGAGAAATTACTGTTTGTGCATTTACAATATTCATTGATTTTTGCCATTGAAAAACGTCCAGAAATGATTGAAGCTACTGACTGAATGAAAGGAGCTGTCATCTCACTCTCTTTGAATCTTCTTTATCATGCTAAGAGGAGCAGCAAAAAGCAAAAAATTTCAGAATTGCACCTTGCAATGCGGAGAAATTACTGTTTGTGCATTTACAATATTCATTGATTTTTGCCATTGAAAAATGTCCAGAAATGATTGAAGCTACTGACTGAATGAAAGGAGCTGGCATCTCACTCTCTTTGAATCTTCTTTATCATGCTAGGATTAGCAGGAAAAAGCAAAAAATTTCAGAATTGCACCTTGCAATGTGGAGATATTACTGTTTGTGCATTTACAATATTCATTGATTTTTGCCATTGAAAAACATGTTTTTCATATACCAGAAATGTTTGAAGCTACTGACTGAATGAAAGGAGCTGGCATCTCACTCTCTTTGAATCTTCTTTATCATGCTAGGATTAACAGGAAAAAGCAAAAAATTTCAGAATTTCACCTTGCAATGTGGAGATATTACTGTTTGTGCATTTACAATATTCATTGATTTTTGCCATTGAAAAACATGTTTTTCATATACCAGAAATGTTTGAAGCTACTGACTGAATGAAAGGAGCTGGCATCTCACTCTCTTTGAATCTTCTTTATCATGCTAGGATTAACAGGAAAAAGCAAAAAATTTCAGAATTGCACCTTGCAATGTGGAGATATTACTGTTTGTGCATTTACAATATTCATTGATTTTTGCCATTGAAAAACGTCCAGAAATGTTTGAAGCTACTGACTGAATGAAAGGAGCTGGCATCTCACTCTCTTTGAATCTTCTTTATCATGCTAGGATTAGCAGGAAAAAGCAAAAAATTTCAGAATTGCACCTTGCAATGTGGAGATATTACTGTTTGTGCATTTACAATATTCATTGAGTTTTGCCATTGAAAAACATGTTTTTCATATACCAGAAATGTTTGAAGCTACTGACTGAATGAAAGGAGCTGGCATCTCACTCTCTTTGAATCTTCTTTATCATGCTAGGATTAGCAGGAAAAAGCAAAAAATTTCAGAATTGCACCTTGCAATGTGGAGATATTACTGTTTGTGCATTTACAATATTCATTGATTTTTGCCATTGAAAAACGTTTTTCATATACCAGAAATGTTTGAAGCTACTGACTGAATGAAAGGAGCTGGCATCTCACTCTCTTTGAATCTTCTTTATCATGCTAGGATTAACAGGAAAAAGCAAAAAATTTCAGAATTGCACCTTGCAATGTGGAGATATTACTGTTTGTGCATTTACAATATTCATTGATTTTTGCCATTGAAAAACGTCCAGAAATGTTTGAAGCTACTGACTGAATGAAAGGAGCTGGCATCTCACTCTCTTTGAATCTTCTTTATCATGCTAGGATTAGCAGGAAAAAGCAAAGAATTTCAGAATTGCACCTTGCAATGTGGAGATATTACTGTTTGTGCATTTACAATATTCATTGATTTTTGCCATTGAAAAACATGTTTTTCATATACCAGAAATGTTTGAAGCTACTGACTGAATGAAAGGAGCTGGCATCTCACTCTCTTTGAATCTTCTTTATCATGCTAGGATTAGCAGGAAAAAGCAAAAAATTTCAGAATTGCACCTTGCAATGTGGAGATATTACTGTTTGTGCATTTACAATATTCATTGATTTTTGCCATTGAAAAACATGTTTTTCATATACCAGAAATGTTTGAAGCTACTGACTGAATGAAAGGAGCTGGCATCTCACTCTCTTTGAATCTTCTTTATCATGCTAGGATTAACAGGAAAAAGCAAAAAATTTCAGAATTGCACCTTGCAATGTGGAGATATTACTGTTTGTGCATTTACAATATTCATTGATTTTTGCCATTGAAAAACGTCCAGAAATGTTTGAAGCTACTGACTGAATGAAAGGAGCTGGCATCTCACTCTCTTTGAATCTTCTTTATCATGCTAGGATTAGCAGGAAAAAGCAAAAAATTTCAGAATTGCACCTTGCAATGTGGAGATATTACTGTTTGTGCATTTACAATATTCATTGATTTTTGCCATTGAAAAACATGTTTTTCATATACCAGAAATGTTTGAAGCTACTGACTGAATGAAAGGAGCTGTCATCTCACTCTCTTTGAATCTTCTTTATCATGCTAGGATTAGCAGGAAAAAGCAAAAAATTTCAGAATTGCACCTTGCAATGTGGAGATATTACTGTTTGTGCATTTACAATATTCATTGATTTTTGCCATTGAAAAACATGTTTTTCATATACCAGAAATGTTTGAAGCTACTGACTGAATGAAAGGAGCTGGCATCTCACTCTCTTTGAATCTTCTTTATCATGCTAGGATTAACAGGAAAAAGCAAAAAATTTCAGAATTGCACCTTGCAATGTGGAGATATTACTGTTTGTGCATTTACAATATTCATTGATTTTTGCCATTGAAAAACGTCCAGAAATGTTTGAAGCTACTGACTGAATGAAAGGAGCTGGCATCTCACTCTCTTTGAATCTTCTTTATCATGCTAGGATTAACAGGAAAAAGCAAAAAATTTCAGAATTGCACCTTGCAATGTGGAGATATTACTGTTTGTGCATTTACAATATTCATTGATTTTTGCCATTGAAAAACGTCCAGAAATGTTTGAAGCTACTGACTGAATGAAAGGAGCTGGCATCTCACTCTCTTTGAATCTTCTTTATCATGCTAGGATTAACAGGAAAAAGCTAAAAATTTCAGAATTGCACCTTGCAATGTGGAGATATTACTGTTTGTGCATTTACAATATTCATTGATTTTTGCCATTGAAAAACATGTTTTTCATATACCAGAAATGTTTGAAGCTACTGACTGAATGAAAGGAGCTGGCATCTCACTCTCTTTGAATCTTCTTTATCATGCTAGGATTAGCAGGAAAAAGCAAAAAATTTCAGAATTGCACCTTGCAATGTGGAGATATTACTGTTTGTGCATTTACAATATTCATTGATTTTTGCCATTGAAAAACATGTTTTTCATATACCAGAAATGTTTGAAGCTACTGACTGAATGAAAGGAGCTGGCATCTCACTCTCTTTGAATCTTCTTTATCATGCTAGGATTAGCAGGAAAAAGCAAAAAATTTCAGAATTGCACCTTGCAATGTGGAGATATTACTGTTTGTGCATTTACAATATTCATTGATTTTTGCCATTGAAAAACATGTTTTTCATATACCAGAAATGTTTGAAGCTACTGACTGAATGAAAGGAGCTGGCATCTCACTCTCTTTGAATCTTCTTTATCATGCTAGGATTAACAGGAAAAAGCAAAAAATTTCAGAATTGCACCTTGCAATGTGGAGATATTACTGTTTGTGCATTTACAATATTCATTGATTTTTGCCATTGAAAAACGTCCAGAAATGTTTGAAGCTACTGACTGAATGAAAGGAGCTGGCATCTCACTCTCTTTGAATCTTCTTTATCATGCTAGGATTAGCAGGAAAAAGCAAAAAATTTCCGAATTGCACCTTGCAATGTGGAGATATTACTGTTTGTGCATTTACAATATTCATTGATTTTTGCCATTGAAAAACATGTTTTTCATATACCAGAAATGTTTGAAGCTACTGACTGAATGAAAGGAGCTGGCATCTCACTCTCTTTGAATCTTCTTTATCATGCTAGGATTAGCAGGAAAAAGCAAAAAATTTCAGAATTGCACCTTGCAATGTGGAGATATTACTGTTTGTGCATTTACAATATTCATTGATTTTTGCCATTGAAAAACATGTTTTTCATATACCAGAAATGTTTGAAGCTACTGACTGAATGAAAGGAGCTGGCATCTCACTCTTTGAATCTTCTTTATCATGCTAGGATTAGCAGGAAAAAGCAAAAAATTTCAGAATTGCACCTTGCAATGTGGAGATATTACTGTTTGTGCATTTACAATATTCATTGATTTTTGCCATTGAAAAACATGTTTTTCATATACCAGAAATGTTTGAAGCTACTGACTGAATGAAAGGAGCTGGCATCTCACTCTCTTTGAATCTTCTTTATCATGCTAGGATTAACAGGAAAAAGCAAAAAATTTCAGAATTGCACCTTGCAATGTGGAGATATTACTGTTTGTGCATTTACAATATTCATTGATTTTTGCCATTGAAAAACGTCCAGAAATGTTTGAAGCTACTGACTGAATGAAAGGAGCTGGCATCTCACTCTCTTTGAATCTTCTTTATCATGCTAGGATTAGCAGGAAAAAGCAAAAAATTTCAGAATTGCACCTTGCAATGTGGAGATATTACTGTTTGTGCATTTACAATATTCATTGATTTTTGCCATTGAAAAACATCATGTTATTCATATACCAGAAATGTTTGAAGCTACTGACTGAATGAAAGGAGCTGGCATCTCACTCTCTTTGAATCTTCTTTATCATGCTAGGATTAGCAGGAAAAAGCAAAAAATTTCCGAATTGCACCTTGCAATGTGGAGATATTACTGTTTGTGCATTTACAATATTCATTGATTTTTGCCATTGAAAAACATGTTTTTCATATACCAGAAATGTTTGAAGCTACTGACTGAATGAAAGGAGCTGGCATCTCACTCTCTTTGAATCTTCTTTATCATGCTAGGATTAGCAGGAAAAAGCAAAAAATTTCAGAATTGCACCTTGCAATGTGGAGATATTACTGTTTGTGCATTTACAATATTCATTGATTTTTGCCATTGAAAAACATGTTTTTCATATACCAGAAATGTTTGAAGCTACTGACTGAATGAAAGGAGCTGGCATCTCACTCTCTTTGAATCTTCTTTATCATGCTAGGATTAACAGGAAAAAGCTAAAAATTTCAGAATTGCACCTTGCAATGTGGAGATATTACTGTTTGTGCATTTACAATATTCATTGATTTTTGCCATTGAAAAACATGTTTTTCATATACTAGAAATGTTTGAAGCTACTGACTGAATGAAAGGAGCTGGCATCTCACTCTCTTTGAATCTTCTTTATCATGCTAAGAGGAGCAGGAAAAAGCAAAAAATTTCAGAATTGCACCTTGCAATGCGGAGAAATTACTGTTTGTGCATTTACAATATTCATTGATTTTTGCCATTGAAAAACGTCCAGAAATGATTGAAGCTACTGACTGAATGAAAGGAGCTGTCATCTCACTCTCTTTGAATCTTCTTTATCATGCTAAGAGGAGCAGCAAAAAGCAAAAAATTTCAGAATTGCACCTTGCAATGCGGAGAAATTACTGTTTGTGCATTTACAATATTCATTGATTTTTGCCATTGAAAAATGTCCAGAAATGATTGAAGCTACTGACTGAATGAAAGGAGCTGGCATCTCACTCTCTTTGAATCTTCTTTATCATGCTAGGATTAGCAGGAAAAAGCAAAAAATTTCAGAATTGCACCTTGCAATGTGGAGATATTACTGTTTGTGCATTTACAATATTCATTGATTTTTGCCATTGAAAAACATGTTTTTCATATACCAGAAATGTTTGAAGCTACTGACTGAATGAAAGGAGCTGGCATCTCACTCTCTTTGAATCTTCTTTATCATGCTAGGATTAACAGGAAAAAGCAAAAAATTTCAGAATTTCACCTTGCAATGTGGAGATATTACTGTTTGTGCATTTACAATATTCATTGATTTTTGCCATTGAAAAACATGTTTTTCATATACCAGAAATGTTTGAAGCTACTGACTGAATGAAAGGAGCTGGCATCTCACTCTCTTTGAATCTTCTTTATCATGCTAGGATTAACAGGAAAAAGCAAAAAATTTCAGAATTGCACCTTGCAATGTGGAGATATTACTGTTTGTGCATTTACAATATTCATTGATTTTTGCCATTGAAAAACGTCCAGAAATGTTTGAAGCTACTGACTGAATGAAAGGAGCTGGCATCTCACTCTCTTTGAATCTTCTTTATCATGCTAGGATTAGCAGGAAAAAGCAAAAAATTTCAGAATTGCACCTTGCAATGTGGAGATATTACTGTTTGTGCATTTACAATATTCATTGAGTTTTGCCATTGAAAAACATGTTTTTCATATACCAGAAATGTTTGAAGCTACTGACTGAATGAAAGGAGCTGGCATCTCACTCTCTTTGAATCTTCTTTATCATGCTAGGATTAGCAGGAAAAAGCAAAAAATTTCAGAATTGCACCTTGCAATGTGGAGATATTACTGTTTGTGCATTTACAATATTCATTGATTTTTGCCATTGAAAAACGTTTTTCATATACCAGAAATGTTTGAAGCTACTGACTGAATGAAAGGAGCTGGCATCTCACTCTCTTTGAATCTTCTTTATCATGCTAGGATTAACAGGAAAAAGCAAAAAATTTCAGAATTGCACCTTGCAATGTGGAGATATTACTGTTTGTGCATTTACAATATTCATTGATTTTTGCCATTGAAAAACGTCCAGAAATGTTTGAAGCTACTGACTGAATGAAAGGAGCTGGCATCTCACTCTCTTTGAATCTTCTTTATCATGCTAGGATTAACAGGAAAAAGCTAAAAATTTCAGAATTGCACCTTGCAATGTGGAGATATTACTGTTTGTGCATTTACAATATTCATTGATTTTTGCCATTGAAAAACATGTTTTTCATATACCAGAAATGTTTGAAGCTACTGACTGAATGAAAGGAGCTGGCATCTCACTCTCTTTGAATCTTCTTTATCATGCTAGGATTAGCAGGAAAAAGCAAAAAATTTCAGAATTGCACCTTGCAATGTGGAGATATTACTGTTTGTGCATTTACAATATTCATTGATTTTTGCCATTGAAAAACATGTGTTTTTCATATACCAGAAATGTTTGAAGATACTGACTGAATGAAAGGAGCTGGCATCTCACTCTCTTTGAATCTTCTTTATCATGCTAGGATTAGCAGGAAAAAGCAAAAAATTTCAGAATTGCACCTTGCAATGTGGAGATATTACTGTTTGTGCATTTACAATATTCATTGATTTTTGCCATTGAAAAACATGTTTTTCATATACCAGAAATGTTTGAAGCTACTGACTGAATGAAAGGAGCTGGCATCTCACTCTCTTTGAATCTTCTTTATCATGCTAGGATTAACAGGAAAAAGCAAAAAATTTCAGAATTGCACCTTGCAATGTGGAGATATTACTGTTTGTGCATTTACAATATTCATTGATTTTTGCCATTGAAAAACGTCCAGAAATGTTTGAAGCTACTGACTGAATGAAAGGAGCTGGCATCTCACTCTCTTTGAATCTTCTTTATCATGCTAGGATTAGCAGGAAAAAGCAAAAAATTTCAGAATTGCACCTTGCAATGTGGAGATATTACTGTTTGTGCATTTACAATATTCATTGATTTTTGCCATTGAAAAACATGTTTTTCATATACCAGAAATGTTTGAAGCTACTGACTGAATGAAAGGAGCTGGCATCTCACTCTCTTTGAATCTTCTTTATCATGCTAGGATTAGCAGGAAAAAGCAAAAAATTTCAGAATTGCACCTTGCAATGTGGAGATATTACTGTTTGTGCATTTACAATATTCATTGATTTTTGCCATTGAAAAACGTTTTTCATATACCAGAAATGTTTGAAGCTACTGACTGAATGAAAGGAGCTGGCATCTCACTCTCTTTGAATCTTCTTTATCATGCTAGGATTAACAGGAAAAAGCAAAAAATTTCAGAATTGCACCTTGCAATGTGGAGATATTACTGTTTGTGCATTTACAATATTCATTGATTTTTGCCATTGAAAAACGTCCAGAAATGTTTGAAGCTACTGACTGAATGAAAGGAGCTGGCATCTCACTCTCTTTGAATCTTCTTTATCATGCTAGGATTAACAGGAAAAAGCTAAAAATTTCAGAATTGCACCTTGCAATGTGGAGATATTACTGTTTGTGCATTTACAATATTCATTGATTTTTGCCATTGAAAAACATGTTTTTCATATACCAGAAATGTTTGAAGCTACTGACTGAATGAAAGGAGCTGGCATCTCACTCTCTTTGAATCTTCTTTATCATGCTAGGATTAGCAGGAAAAAGCAAAAAATTTCAGAATTGCACCTTGCAATGTGGAGATATTACTGTTTGTGCATTTACAATATTCATTGATTTTTGCCATTGAAAAACATGTGTTTTTCATATACCAGAAATGTTTGAAGCTACTGACTGAATGAAAGGAGCTGGCATCTCACTCTCTTTGAATCTTCTTTATCATGCTAGGATTAGCAGGAAAAAGCAAAAAATTTCAGAATTGCACCTTGCAATGTGGAGATATTACTGTTTGTGCATTTACAATATTCATTGATTTTTGCCATTGAAAAACATGTTTTTCATATACCAGAAATGTTTGAAGCTACTGACTGAATGAAAGGAGCTGGCATCTCACTCTCTTTGAATCTTCTTTATCATGCTAGGATTAACAGGAAAAAGCAAAAAATTTCAGAATTGCACCTTGCAATGTGGAGATATTACTGTTTGTGCATTTACAATATTCATTGATTTTTGCCATTGAAAAACGTCCAGAAATGTTTGAAGCTACTGACTGAATGAAAGGAGCTGGCATCTCACTCTCTTTGAATCTTCTTTATCATGCTAGGATTAACAGGAAAAAGCAAAAAATTTCAGAATTGCACCTTGCAATCTGGAGATATTACTGTTTGTGCATTTACAATATTCATTGATTTTTGCCATTGAAAAACGTCCAGAAATGTTTGAAGCTACTGACTGAATGAAAGGAGCTGGCATCTCACTCTCTTTGAATCTTCTTTATCATGCTAGGATTAGCAGGAAAAAGCAAAAAATTTCAGAATTGCACCTTGCAATGTGGAGATATTACTGTTTGTGCATTTACAATATTCATTGATTTTTGCCATTGAAAAACATGTTTTTCATATACCAGAAATGTTTGAAGCTACTGACTGAATGAAAGGAGCTGGCATGTCACTCTCTTTGAATCTTCTTTATCATGCTAGGATTAACAGGAAAAAGCAAAAAATTTCAGAATTGCACCTTGCAATGTGGAGATATTACTGTTTGTGCATTTACAATATTCATTGATTTTTGCCATTGAAAAACATGTTTTTCATATACCAGAAATGTTTGAAGCTACTGACTGAATGAAAGGAGCTGGCATCTCACTCTCTTTGAATCTTCTTTATCATGCTAGGATTAACAGGAAAAAGCAAAAAATTTCAGAATTGCACCTTGCAATGTGGAGATATTACTGTTTGTGCATTTACAATATTCATTGATTTTTGCCATTGAAAAACGTCCAGAAATGTTTGAAGCTACTGACTGAATGAAAGGAGCTGGCATCTCACTCTCTTTGAATCTTCTTTATCATGCTAGGATTAGCAGGAAAAAGCAAAAAATTTCAGAATTGCACCTTGCAATGTGGAGATATTACTGTTTGTGCATTTAAAATATTCATTGATTTTTGCCATTGAAAAACATGTTTTTCATATACCAGAAATGTTTGAAGCTACTGACTGAATGAAAGGAGCTGGCATCTCACTCTCTTTGAATCTTCTTTATCATGCTAGGATTAACAGGAAAAAGCAAAAAATTTCAGAATTGCACCTTGCAATGTGGAGATATTACTGTTTGTGCATTTACAATATTCATTGATTTTTGCCATTGAAAAACATGTTTTTCATATACCAGAAATGTTTGAAGCTACTGACTGAATGAAAGGAGCTGGCATCTCACTCTCTTTGAATCTTCTTTATCATGCTAGGATTAACAGGAAAAAGCAAACAATTTCAGAATTGCACCTTGCAATGTGGAGATATTACTGTTTGTGCATTTACAATATTCATTGATTTTTGCCATTGAAAAACGTCCAGAAATGTTTGAAGCTACTGACTGAATGAAAGGAGCTGGCATCTCACTCTCTTTGAATCTTCTTTATCATGCTAGGATTAACAGGAAAAAGCAAAAAATTTCAGAATTGCACCTTGCAATGTGGAGATATTACTGTTTGTGCATTTACAATATTCATTGATTTTTGCCATTGAAAAACGTCCAGAAATGTTTGAAGCTACTGACTGAATGAAAGGAGCTGGCATCTCACTCTCTTTGAATCTTCTTTATCATGCTAGGATTAGCAGGAAAAAGCAAAAAATTTCAGAATTGCACCTTGCAATGTGGAGATATTACTGTTTGTGCATTTACAATATTCATTGATTTTTGCCATTGAAAAACATGTTTTTCATATACCAGAAATGTTTGAAGCTACTGACTGAATGAAAGGAGCTGGCATCTCACTCTCTTTGAATCTTCTTTATCATGCTAGGATTAGCAGGAAAAAGCAAAAAATTTCAGAATTGCACCTTGCAATGTGGAGATATTACTGTTTGTGCATTTACAATATTCATTGATTTTTGCCATTGAAAAACATGTTTTTCATATACCAGAAATGTTTGAAGCTACTGACTGAATGAAAGGAGCTGGCATCTCACTCTCTTTGAATCTTCTTTATCATGCTAGGATTAACAGGAAAAAGCAAAAAATTTCAGAATTGCACCTTGCAATGTGGAGATATTACTGTTTGTGCATTTACAATATTCATTGATTTTTGCCATTGAAAAACGTCCAGAAATGTTTGAAGCTACTGACTGAATGAAAGGAGCTGGCATCTCACTCTCTTTGAATCTTCTTTATCATGCTAGGATTAACAGGAAAAAGCTAAAAATTTCAGAACTGCACCTTGCAATGTGGAGATATTACTGTTTGTGCATTTACAATATTCATTGATTTTTGCCATTGAAAAACATGTTTTTCATATACCAGAAATGTTTGAAGCTACTGACTGAATGAAAGGAGCTGGCATCTCACTCTCTTTGAATCTTCTTTATCATGCTAGGATTAGCAGGAAAAAGCAAAGAATTTCAGAATTGCACCTTGCAATGTGGAGATATTACTGTTTGTGCATTTACAATATTCATTGATTTTTGCCATTGAAAAACATGTTTTTCATATACCAGAAATGTTTGAAGCTACTGACTGAATGAAAGGAGCTGGCATCTCACTCTCTTTGAATCTTCTTTATCATGCTAGGATTAGCAGGAAAAAGCAAAAAATTTCAGAATTGCACCTTGCAATGTGGAGATATTACTGTTTGTGCATTTACAATATTCATTGATTTTTGCCATTGAAAAACATGTTTTTCATATACCAGAAATGTTTGAAGCTACTGACTGAATGAAAGGAGCTGGCATCTCACTCTCTTTGAATCTTCTTTATCATGCTAGGATTAACAGGAAAAAGCAAAAAATTTCAGAATTGCACCTTGCAATGTGGAGATATTACTGTTTGTGCATTTACAATATTCATTGATTTTTGCCATTGAAAAACGTCCAGAAATGTTTGAAGCTACTGACTGAATGAAAGGAGCTGGCATCTCACTCTCTTTGAATCTTCTTTATCATGCTAGGATTAGCAGGAAAAAGCAAAAAATTTCAGAATTGCACCTTGCAATGTGGAGATATTACTGTTTGTGCATTTACAATATTCATTGATTTTTGCCATTGAAAAACATGTTTTTCATATACCAGAAATGTTTGAAGCTACTGACTGAATGAAAGGAGCTGGCATCTCACTCTCTTTGAATCTTCTTTATCATGCTAGGATTAGCAGGAAAAAGCAAAAAATTTCAGAATTGCACCTTGCAATGTGGAGATATTACTGTTTGTGCATTTACAATATTCATTGATTTTTGCCATTGAAAAACATGTTTTTCATATACCAGAAATGTTTGAAGCTACTGACTGAATGAAAGGAGCTGGCATCTCACTCTCTTTGAATCTTCTTTATCATGCTAGGATTAACAGGAAAAAGCAAAAAATTTCAGAATTGCACCTTGCAATGTGGAGATATTACTGTTTGTGCATTTACAATATTCATTGATTTTTGCCATTGAAAAACGTCCAGAAATGTTTGAAGCTACTGACTGAATGAAAGGAGCTGGCATCTCACTCTCTTTGAATCTTCTTTATCATGCTAGGATTAACAGGAAAAAGCTAAAAATTTCAGAATTGCACCTTCCAATGTGGAGATATTACTGTTTGTGCATTTACAATATTCATTGATTTTTGCCATTGAAAAACATGTTTTTCATATACCAGAAATGTTTGAAGCTACTGACTGAATGAAAGGAGCTGGCATCTCACTCTCTTTGAATCTTCTTTATCATGCTAGGATTAGCAGGAAAAAGCAAAAAATTTCAGAATTGCACCTTGCAATGTGGAGATATTACTGTTTGTGCATTTACAATATTCATTGATTTTTGCCATTGAAAAACATGTTTTTCATATACCAGAAATGTTTGAAGCTACTGACTGAATGAAAGGAGCTGGCATCTCACTCTCTTTGAATCTTCTTTATCATGCTAGGATTAACAGGAAAAAGCAAAAAATTTCAGAATTGCACCTTGCAATGTGGAGATATTACTGTTTGTGCATTTACAATATTCATTG
This sequence comes from Phyllobates terribilis, assembly GCF_046119375.1. Taxonomy (NCBI): domain Eukaryota; kingdom Metazoa; phylum Chordata; class Amphibia; order Anura; family Dendrobatidae; genus Phyllobates; species Phyllobates terribilis. Next base: position 291,126 of record NW_027363443.1, on the reverse strand, counting down.
ATTTTTGCCATTGAAAAACGTCCAGAAATGTTTGAAGCTACTGACTGAATGAAAGGAGCTGGCATCTCACTCTCTTTGAATCTTCTTTATCATGCTAGGATTAACAGGAAAAAGCTAAAAATTTCAGAATTGCACCTTGCAATGTGGAGATATTACTGTTTGTGCATTTACAATATTCATTGATTTTTGCCATTGAAAAACATGTTTTTCATATACCAGAAATGTTTGAAGCTACTGACTGAATGAAAGGAGCTGGCATCTCACTCTCTTTGAATCTTCTTTATCATGCTAGGATTAGCAGGAAAAAGCAAAAAATTTCAGAATTGCACCTTGCAATGTGGAGATATTACTGTTTGTGCATTTACAATATTCATTGATTTTTGCCATTGAAAAACATGTTTTTCATATACCAGAAATGTTTGAAGCTACTGACTGAATGAAAGGAGCTGGCATCTCACTCTCTTTGAATCTTCTTTATCATGCTAGGATTAGCAGGAAAAAGCAAAAAATTTCAGAATTGCACCTTGCAATGTGGAGATATTACTGTTTGTGCATTTACAATATTCATTGATTTTTGCCATTGAAAAACATGTTTTTCATATACCAGAAATGTTTGAAGCTACTGACTGAATGAAAGGAGCTGGCATCTCACTCTCTTTGAATCTTCTTTATCATGCTAGGATTAACAGGAAAAAGCAAAAAATTTCAGAATTGCACCTTGCAATGTGGAGATATTACTGTTTGTGCATTTACAATATTCATTGATTTTTGCCATTGAAAAACGTCCAGAAATGTTTGAAGCTACTGACTGAATGAAAGGAGCTGGCATCTCACTCTCTTTGAATCTTCTTTATCATGCTAGGATTAGCAGGAAAAAGCAAAAAATTTCCGAATTGCACCTTGCAATGTGGAGATATTACTGTTTGTGCATTTACAATATTCATTGATTTTTGCCATTGAAAAACATGTTTTTCATATACCAGAAATGTTTGAAGCTACTGACTGAATGAAAGGAGCTGGCATCTCACTCTCTTTGAATCTTCTTTATCATGCTAGGATTAGCAGGAAAAAGCAAAAAATTTCAGAATTGCACCTTGCAATGTGGAGATATTACTGTTTGTGCATTTACAATATTCATTGATTTTTGCCATTGAAAAACATGTTTTTCATATACCAGAAATGTTTGAAGCTACTGACTGAATGAAAGGAGCTGGCATCTCACTCTTTGAATCTTCTTTATCATGCTAGGATTAGCAGGAAAAAGCAAAAAATTTCAGAATTGCACCTTGCAATGTGGAGATATTACTGTTTGTGCATTTACAATATTCATTGATTTTTGCCATTGAAAAACATGTTTTTCATATACCAGAAATGTTTGAAGCTACTGACTGAATGAAAGGAGCTGGCATCTCACTCTCTTTGAATCTTCTTTATCATGCTAGGATTAACAGGAAAAAGCAAAAAATTTCAGAATTGCACCTTGCAATGTGGAGATATTACTGTTTGTGCATTTACAATATTCATTGATTTTTGCCATTGAAAAACGTCCAGAAATGTTTGAAGCTACTGACTGAATGAAAGGAGCTGGCATCTCACTCTCTTTGAATCTTCTTTATCATGCTAGGATTAGCAGGAAAAAGCAAAAAATTTCAGAATTGCACCTTGCAATGTGGAGATATTACTGTTTGTGCATTTACAATATTCATTGATTTTTGCCATTGAAAAACATCATGTTATTCATATACCAGAAATGTTTGAAGCTACTGACTGAATGAAAGGAGCTGGCATCTCACTCTCTTTGAATCTTCTTTATCATGCTAGGATTAGCAGGAAAAAGCAAAAAATTTCCGAATTGCACCTTGCAATGTGGAGATATTACTGTTTGTGCATTTACAATATTCATTGATTTTTGCCATTGAAAAACATGTTTTTCATATACCAGAAATGTTTGAAGCTACTGACTGAATGAAAGGAGCTGGCATCTCACTCTCTTTGAATCTTCTTTATCATGCTAGGATTAGCAGGAAAAAGCAAAAAATTTCAGAATTGCACCTTGCAATGTGGAGATATTACTGTTTGTGCATTTACAATATTCATTGATTTTTGCCATTGAAAAACATGTTTTTCATATACCAGAAATGTTTGAAGCTACTGACTGAATGAAAGGAGCTGGCATCTCACTCTCTTTGAATCTTCTTTATCATGCTAGGATTAACAGGAAAAAGCTAAAAATTTCAGAATTGCACCTTGCAATGTGGAGATATTACTGTTTGTGCATTTACAATATTCATTGATTTTTGCCATTGAAAAACATGTTTTTCATATACCAGAAATGTTTGAAGCTACTGACTGAATGAAAGGAGCTGGCATCTCACTCTCTTTGAATCTTCTTTATCATGCTAGGATTAGCAGGAAAAAGCAAAAAATTTCAAAATTGCACCTTGCAATGTGGAGATATTACTGTTTGTGCATTTACAATATTCATTGATTTTTGCCATTGAAAAACATGTTTTTCATATACCAGAAATGTTTGAAGCTACTGACTGAATGAAAGGAGCTGGCATCTCACTCTCTTTGAATCTTCTTTATCATGCTAGGATTAACAGGAAAAAGCAAAAAATTTCAGAATTGCACCTTGCAATGTGGAGATATTACTGTTTGTGCATTTACAATATTCATTGATTTTTGCCATTGAAAAACGTCCAGAAATGTTTGAAGCTACTGACTGAATGAAAGGAGCTGGCATCTCACTCTCTTTGAATCTTCTTTATCATGCTAGGATTAGCAGGAAAAAGCAAAAAATTTCAGAATTGCACCTTGCAATGTGGAGATATTACTGTTTGTGCATTTACAATATTCATTGATTTTTGCCATTGAAAAACATCATGTTATTCATATACCAGAAATGTTTGAAGCTACTGACTGAATGAAAGGAGCTGGCATCTCACTCTCTTTGAATCTTCTTTATCATGCTAGGATTAGCAGGAAAAAGCAAAAAATTTCCGAATTGCACCTTGCAATGTGGAGATATTACTGTTTGTGCATTTACAATATTCATTGATTTTTGCCATTGAAAAACATGTTTTTCATATACCAGAAATGTTTGAAGCTACTGACTGAATGAAAGGAGCTGGCATCTCACTCTCTTTGAATCTTCTTTATCATGCTAGGATTAACAGGAAAAAGCAAAAAATTTCAGAATTGCACCTTGCAATGTGGAGATATTACTGTTTGTGCATTTACAATATTCATTGATTTTTGCCATTGAAAAACATCCAGAAATGTTTGAAGCTACTGACTGAATGAAAGGAGCTGGCATCTCACTCTCTTTGAATCTTCTTTATCATGATAGGATTAGCAGGAAAAAGCAAAAAATTTCAGAATTGCACCTTGCAATGTGGAGATATTACTGTTTGTGCATTTACAATATTCATTGATTTTTGCCATTGAAAAACATGTTTTTCATATACCAGAAATGTTTGAAGCTACTGACTGAATGAAAGGAGCTGGCATCTCACTCTCTTTGAATCTTCTTTATCATGCTAGGATTAACAGGAAAAAGCAAAAAATTTCAGAATTGCACCTTGCAATGTGGAGATATTACTGTTTGTGCATTTACAATATTCATTGATTTTTGCCATTGAAAAACATGTTTTTCATTTACCAGAAATGTTTGAAGCTACTGACTGAATGAAAGGAGCTGGCATCTCACTCTTTGAATCTTCTTTATCATGCTAGGATTAGCAGGAAAAAGCAAAAAATGTCAGAATTGCACCTTGCAATGTGGAGATATTACTGTTTGTGCATTTACAATATTCATTGATTTTTGCCATTGAAAAACATGTTTTTCATATACCAGAAATGTTTGAAGCTACTGACTGAATGAAAGGAGCTGGCATCTCACTCTCTTTGAATCTTCTTTATCATGCTAGGATTAACAGGAAAAAGCAAAAAATTTCAGAATTGCACCTTGCAATGTGGAGATATTACTGTTTGTGCATTTACAATATTCATTGATTTTTGCCATTGAAAAACATGTTTTTCATATACCAGAAATGTTTGAAGCTACTGACTGAATGAAAGGAGCTGGCATCTCACTCTCTTTGAATCTTCTTTATCATGCTAGGATTAACAGGAAAAAGCAAAAAATTTCAGAATTGCACCTTGCAATGTGGAGATATTACTGTTTGTGCATTTACAATATTCATTGATTTTTGCCATTGAAAAACGTCCAGAAATGTTTGAAGCTACTGACTGAATGAAAGGAGCTGGCATCTCACTCTCTTTGAATCTTCTTTATCATGCTAGGATTAACAGGAAAAAGCAAAAAATTTCAGAATTGCACCTTGCAATGTGGAGATATTACTGTTTGTGCATTTACAATATTCATTGATTTTTGCCATTGAAAAACGTCCAGAAATGTTTGAAGCTACTGACTGAATGAAAGGAGCTGGCATCTCACTCTCTTTGAATCTTCTTTATCATGCTAGGATTAGCAGGAAAAAGCAAAAAATTTCAGAATTGCACCTTGCAATGTGGAGATATTACTGTTTGTGCATTTACAATATTCATTGATTTTTGCCATTGAAAAACATGTTTTTCATATACCAGAAATGTTTGAAGCTACTGACTGAATGAAAGGAGCTGGCATGTCACTCTCTTTGAATCTTCTTTATCATGCTAGGATTAACAGGAAAAAGCAAAAAATTTCAGAATTGCACCTTGCAATGTGGAGATATTACTGTTTGTGCATTTACAATATTCATTGATTTTTGCCATTGAAAAACATGTTTTTCATATACCAGAAATGTTTGAAGCTACTGACTGAATGAAAGGAGCTGGCATCTCACTCTCTTTGAATCTTCTTTATCATGCTAGGATTAACAGGAAAAAGCAAAAAATTTCAGAATTGCACCTTGCAATGTGGAGATATTACTGTTTGTGCATTTACAATATTCATTGATTTTTGCCATTGAAAAACGTCCAGAAATGTTTGAAGCTACTGACTGAATGAAAGGAGCTGGCATCTCACTCTCTTTGAATCTTCTTTATCATGCTAGGATTAGCAGGAAAAAGCAAAAAATTTCAGAATTGCACCTTGCAATGTGGAGATATTACTGTTTGTGCATTTACAATATTCATTGATTTTTGCCATTGAAAAACATCATGTTATTCATATACCAGAAATGTTTGAAGCTACTGACTGAATGAAAGGAGCTGGCATCTCACTCTCTTTGAATCTTCTTTATCATGCTAGGATTAGCAGGAAAAAGCAAAAAATTTCCGAATTGCACCTTGCAATGTGGAGATATTACTGTTTGTGCATTTACAATATTCATTGATTTTTGCCATTGAAAAACATGTTTTTCATATACCAGAAATATTTGAAGCTACTGACTGAATGAAAGGAGCTGGCATCTCACTCTCTTTGAATCTTCTTTATCATGCTAGGATTAGCAGGAAAAAGCAAAAAATTTCAGAATTGCACCTTGCAATGTGGAGATATTACTGTTTGTGCATTTACAATATTCATTGATTTTTGCCATTGAAAAACATGTTTTTCATATACCAGAAATGTTTGAAGCTACTGACTGAATGAAAGGAGCTGGCATCTCACTCTCTTTGAATCTTCTTTATCATGCTAGGATTAACAGGAAAAAGCTAAAAATTTCAGAATTGCACCTTGCAATGTGGAGATATTACTGTTTGTGCATTTACAATATTCATTGATTTTTGCCATTGAAAAACATGTTTTTCATATACCAGAAATGTTTGAAGCTACTGACTGAATGAAAGGAGCTGGCATCAAACTCTCTTTGAATCTTCTTTATCATGCTAGGATTAGCAGGAAAAAGCAAAAAATTTCAGAATTGCACCTTGCAATGTGGAGATATTACTGTTTGTGCATTTACAATATTCATTGATTTTTGCCATTGAAAAACATGTTTTTCATATACCAGAAATGTTTGAAGCTACTGACTGAATGAAAGGAGCTGGCATCTCACTCTCTTTGAATCTTCTTTATCATGCTAGGATTAACAGGAAAAAGCAAAAAATTTCAGAATTGCACCTTGCAATGTGGAGATATTACTGTTTGTGCATTTACAATATTCATTGATTTTTGCCATTGAAAAACGTCCAGAAATGTTTGAAGCTACTGACTGAATGAAAGGAGCTGGCATCTCACTCTCTTTGAATCTTCTTTATCATGCTAGGATTAGCAGGAAAAAGCAAAAAATTTCAGAATTGCACCTTGCAATGTGGAGATATTACTGTTTGTGCATTTACAATATTCATTGATTTTTGCCATTGAAAAACATCATGTTATTCATATACCAGAAATGTTTGAAGCTACTGACTGAATGAAAGGAGCTGGCATCTCACTCTCTTTGAATCTTCTTTATCATGCTAGGATTAGCAGGAAAAAGCAAAAAATTTCCGAATTGCACCTTGCAATGTGGAGATATTACTGTTTGTGCATTTACAATATTCATTGATTTTTGCCATTGAAAAACATGTTTTTCATATACCAGAAATGTTTGAAGCTACTGACTGAATGAAAGGAGCTGGCATCTCACTCTCTTTGAATCTTCTTTATCATGCTAGGATTAACAGGAAAAAGCAAAAAATTTCAGAATTGCACCTTGCAATGTGGAGATATTACTGTTTGTGCATTTACAATATTCATTGATTTTTGCCATTGAAAAACGTCCAGAAATGTTTGAAGCTACTGACTGAATGAAAGGAGCTGGCATCTCACTCTCTTTGAATCTTCTTTATCATGCTAGGATCAGCAGGAAAAAGCAAAAAAATTCAGAATTGCACCTTGCAATGTGGAGATATTACTGTTTGTGCATTTACAATATTCATTGATTTTTGCCATTGAAAAACATGTTTTTCATATACCAGAAATGTTTGAAGCTACTGACTGAATGAAAGGAGCTGGCATCTCACTCTTTGAATCTTCTTTATCATGCTAGGATTAGCAGGAAAAAGCAAAAAATTTCAGAATTGCACCTTGCAATGTGGAGATATTACTGTTTGTGCATTTACAATATTCATTGATTTTTGCCATTGAAAAACATGTTTTTCATATACCAGAAATGTTTGAAGCTACTGACTGAATGAAAGGAGCTGGCATCTCACTCTCTTTGAATCTTCTTTATCATGCTAGGATTAACAGGAAAAAGCAAAAAATTTCAGAATTGCACCTTGCAATGTGGAGATATTACTGTTTGTGCATTTACAATATTCATTGATTTTTGCCATTGAAAAACATGTTTTTCATATACCAGAAATGTTTGAAGCTACTGACTGAATGAAAGGAGCTGGCATCTCACTCTCTTTGAATCTTCTTTATCATGCTAGGATTAACAGGAAAAAGCAAAAAATTTCAGAATTGCACCTTGCAATGTGGAGATATTACTGTTTGTGCATTTACAATATTCATTGATTTTTGCCATTGAAAAACGTCCAGAAATGTTTGAAGCTACTGACTGAATGAAAGGAGCTGGCATCTCACTCTCTTTGAATCTTCTTTATCATGCTAGGATTAACAGGAAAAAGCAAAAAATTTCAGAATTGCACCTTGCAATGTGGAGATATTACTGTTTGTGCATTTACAATATTCATTGATTTTTGCCATTGAAAAACGTCCAGAAATGTTTGAAGCTACTGACTGAATGAAAGGAGCTGGCATCTCACTCTCTTTGAATCTTCTTTATCATGCTAGGATTAGCAGGAAAAAGCAAAAAATTTCAGAATTGCACCTTGCAATGTGGAGATATTACTGTTTGTGCATTTACAATATTCATTGATTTTTGCCATTGAAAAACATGTTTTTCATATACCAGAAATGTTTGAAGCTACTGACTGAATGAAAGGAGCTGGCATGTCACTCTCTTTGAATCTTCTTTATCATGCTAGGATTAACAGGAAAAAGCAAAAAATTTCAGAATTGCACCTTGCAATGTGGAGATATTACTGTTTGTGCATTTACAATATTCATTGATTTTTGCCATTGAAAAACATGTTTTTCATATACCAGAAATGTTTGAAGCTACTGACTGAATGAAAGGAGCTGGCATCTCACTCTCTTTGAATCTTCTTTATCATGCTAGGATTAACAGGAAAAAGCAAAAAATTTCAGAATTGCACCTTGCAATGTGGAGATATTACTGTTTGTGCATTTACAATATTCATTGATTTTTGCCATTGAAAAACGTCCAGAAATGTTTGAAGCTACTGACTGAATGAAAGGAGCTGGCATCTCACTCTCTTTGAATCTTCTTTATCATGCTAGGATTAGCAGGAAAAAGCAAAAAATTTCAGAATTGCACCTTGCAATGTGGAGATATTACTGTTTGTGCATTTAAAATATTCATTGATTTTTGCCATTGAAAAACATGTTTTTCATATACCAGAAATGTTTGAAGCTACTGACTGAATGAAAGGAGCTGGCATCTCACTCTCTTTGAATCTTCTTTATCATGCTAGGATTAACAGGAAAAAGCAAAAAATTTCAGAATTGCACCTTGCAATGTGGAGATATTACTGTTTGTGCATTTACAATATTCATTGATTTTTGCCATTGAAAAACATGTTTTTCATATACCAGAAATGTTTGAAGCTACTGACTGAATGAAAGGAGCTGGCATCTCACTCTCTTTGAATCTTCTTTATCATGCTAGGATTAACAGGAAAAAGCAAACAATTTCAGAATTGCACCTTGCAATGTGGAGATATTACTGTTTGTGCATTTACAATATTCATTGATTTTTGCCATTGAAAAACGTCCAGAAATGTTTGAAGCTACTGACTGAATGAAAGGAGCTGGCATCTCACTCTCTTTGAATCTTCTTTATCATGCTAGGATTAACAGGAAAAAGCAAAAAATTTCAGAATTGCACCTTGCAATGTGGAGATATTACTGTTTGTGCATTTACAATATTCATTGATTTTTGCCATTGAAAAACGTCCAGAAATGTTTGAAGCTACTGACTGAATGAAAGGAGCTGGCATCTCACTCTCTTTGAATCTTCTTTATCATGCTAGGATTAGCAGGAAAAAGCAAAAAATTTCAGAATTGCACCTTGCAATGTGGAGATATTACTGTTTGTGCATTTACAATATTCATTGATTTTTGCCATTGAAAAACATGTTTTTCATATACCAGAAATGTTTGAAGCTACTGACTGAATGAAAGGAGCTGGCATCTCACTCTCTTTGAATCTTCTTTATCATGCTAGGATTAGCAGGAAAAAGCAAAAAATTTCAGAATTGCACCTTGCAATGTGGAGATATTACTGTTTGTGCATTTACAATATTCATTGATTTTTGCCATTGAAAAACATGTTTTTCATATACCAGAAATGTTTGAAGCTACTGACTGAATGAAAGGAGCTGGCATCTCACTCTCTTTGAATCTTCTTTATCATGCTAGGATTAACAGGAAAAAGCAAAAAATTTCAGAATTGCACCTTGCAATGTGGAGATATTACTGTTTGTGCATTTACAATATTCATTGATTTTTGCCATTGAAAAACGTCCAGAAATGTTTGAAGCTACTGACTGAATGAAAGGAGCTGGCATCTCACTCTCTTTGAATCTTCTTTATCATGCTAGGATTAACAGGAAAAAGCTAAAAATTTCAGAACTGCACCTTGCAATGTGGAGATATTACTGTTTGTGCATTTACAATATTCATTGATTTTTGCCATTGAAAAACATGTTTTTCATATACCAGAAATGTTTGAAGCTACTGACTGAATGAAAGGAGCTGGCATCTCACTCTCTTTGAATCTTCTTTATCATGCTAGGATTAGCAGGAAAAAGCAAAGAATTTCAGAATTGCACCTTGCAATGTGGAGATATTACTGTTTGTGCATTTACAATATTCATTGATTTTTGCCATTGAAAAACATGTTTTTCATATACCAGAAATGTTTGAAGCTACTGACTGAATGAAAGGAGCTGGCATCTCACTCTCTTTGAATCTTCTTTATCATGCTAGGATTAGCAGGAAAAAGCAAAAAATTTCAGAATTGCACCTTGCAATGTGGAGATATTACTGTTTGTGCATTTACAATATTCATTGATTTTTTCCATTGAAAAACATGTTTTTCATATACCAGAAATGTTTGAAGCTACTGACTGAATGAAAGGAGCTGGCATCTCACTCTCTTTGAATCTTCTTTATCATGCTAGGATTAACAGGAAAAAGCAAAAAATTTCAGAATTGCACCTTGCAATGTGGAGATATTACTGTTTGTGCATTTACAATATTCATTGATTTTTGCCATTGAAAAACGTCCAGAAATGTTTGAAGCTACTGACTGAATGAAAGGAGCTGGCATCTCACTCTCTTTGAATCTTCTTTATCATGCTAGGATTAGCAGGAAAAAGCAAAAAATTTCAGAATTGCACCTTGCAATGTGGAGATATTACTGTTTGTGCATTTACAATATTCATTGATTTTTGCCATTGAAAAAGATGTTTTTCATATACCAGAAATGTTTGAAGCTACTGACTGAATGAAAGGAGCTGGCATCTCACTCTCTTTGAATCTTCTTTATCATGCTAGGATTAGCAGGAAAAAGCAAAAAATTTCAGAATTGCACCTTGCAATGTGGAGATATTACTGTTTGTGCATTTACAATATTCATTGATTTTTGCCATTGAAAAACATGTTTTTCATATACCAGAAATGTTTGAAGCTACTGACTGAATGAAAGGAGCTGGCATCTCACTCTCTTTGAATCTTCTTTATCATGCTAGGATTAACAGGAAAAAGCAAAAAATTTCAGAATTGCACCTTGCAATGTGGAGATATTACTGTTTGTGCATTTACAATATTCATTGATTTTTGCCATTGAAAAACGTCCAGAAATGTTTGAAGCTACTGACTGAATGAAAGGAGCTGGCATCTCACTCTCTTTGAATCTTCTTTATCATGCTAGGATTAACAGGAAAAAGCTAAAAATTTCAGAATTGCACCTTCCAATGTGGAGATATTACTGTTTGTGCATTTACAATATTCATTGATTTTTGCCATTGAAAAACATGTTTTTCATATACCAGAAATGTTTGAAGCTACTGACTGAATGAAAGGAGCTGGCATCTCACTCTCTTTGAATCTTCTTTATCATGCTAGGATTAACAGGAAAAAGCAAAAAATTTCAGAATTGCACCTTGCAATGTGGAGATATTACTGTTTGTGCATTTACAATATTCATTGATTTTTGCCATTGAAAAACGTCCAGAAATGTTTGAAAATGAAAGGAGCTGGCATCTCACTCTCTTTGAATCTTCTTTATCATGCTAGGATTAGCAGGAAAAAGCAAAAAATTTCAGAATTGCACCTTGCAATGTGGAGATATTACTGTTTGTGCATTTACAATATTCATTGATTTTTGCCATTGAAAAACATGTTTTTCATATACCAGAAATGTTTGAAGCTACTGACTGAATGAAAGGAGCTGGCATCTCACTCTCTTTGAATCTTCTTTATCATGCTAGGATTAGCAGGAAAAAGCAAAAAATTTCAGAATTGCACCTTGCAATGTGGAGATATTACTGTTTGTGCATTTACAATATTCATTGATTTTTGCCATTGAAAAACATGTTTTTCATATACCAGAAATGTTTGAAGCTACTGACTGAATGAAAGGAGCTGGCATCTCACTCTCTTTGAATCTTCTTTATCATGCTAGGATTAACAGGAAAAAGCAAAAAATTTCAGAATTGCACCTTGCAATGTGGAGATATTACTGTTTGTGCATTTACAATATTCATTGATTTTTGCCATTGAAAAACGTCCAGAAATGTTTGAAGCTACTGACTGAATGAAAGGAGCTGGCATCTCACTCTCTTTGAATCTTCTTTATCATGCTAGGATTAACAGGAAAAAGCTAAAAATTTCAGAATTGCACCTTGCAATGTGGAGATATTACTGTTTGTGCATTTACAATATTCATTGATTTTTGCCATTGAAAAACATGTTTTTCATATACCAGAAATGTTTGAAGCTACTGACTGAATGAAAGGAGCTGGCATCTCACTCTCTTTGAATCTTCTTTATCATGCTAGGATTAGCAGGAAAAAGCAAAAAATTTCAGAATTGCACCTTGCAATGTGGAGATATTACTGTTTGTGCATTTACAATATTCATTGATTTTTGCCATTGAAAAACATGTTTTTCATATACCAGAAATGTTTGAAGCTACTGACTGAATGAAAGGAGCTGGCATCTCACTCTCTTTGAATCTTCTTTATCATGCTAGGATTAGCAGGAAAAAGCAAAAAATTTCAGAATTGCACCTTGCAATGTGGAGATATTACTGTTTGTGCATTTACAATATTCATTGATTTTTGCCATTGAAAAACATGTTTTTCATATACCAGAAATGTTTGAAGCTACTGACTGAATGAAAGGAGCTGGCATCTCACTCTCTTTGAATCTTCTTTATCATGCTAGGATTAACAGGAAAAAGCAAAAAATTTCAGAATTGCACCTTGCAATGTGGAGATATTACTGTTTGTGCATTTACAATATTCATTGATTTTTGCCATTGAAAAACGTCCAGAAATGTTTGAAGCTACTGACTGAATGAAAGGAGCTGGCATCTCACTCTCTTTGAATCTTCTTTATCATGCTAGGATTAGCAGGAAAAAGCAAAAAATTTCCGAATTGCACCTTGCAATGTGGAGATATTACTGTTTGTGCATTTACAATATTCATTGATTTTTGCCATTGAAAAACATGTTTTTCATATACCAGAAATGTTTGAAGCTACTGACTGAATGAAAGGAGCTGGCATCTCACTCTCTTTGAATCTTCTTTATCATGCTAGGATTAGCAGGAAAAAGCAAAAAATTTCAGAATTGCACCTTGCAATGTGGAGATATTACTGTTTGTGCATTTACAATATTCATTGATTTTTGCCATTGAAAAACATGTTTTTCATATACCAGAAATGTTTGAAGCTACTGACTGAATGAAAGGAGCTGGCATCTCACTCTTTGAATCTTCTTTATCATGCTAGGATTAGCAGGAAAAAGCAAAAAATTTCAGAATTGCACCTTGCAATGTGGAGATATTACTGTTTGTGCATTTACAATATTCATTGATTTTTGCCATTGAAAAACATGTTTTTCATATACCAGAAATGTTTGAAGCTACTGACTGAATGAAAGGAGCTGGCATCTCACTCTCTTTGAATCTTCTTTATCATGCTAGGATTAGCAGGAAAAAGCAAAAAATTTCAGAATTGCACCTTGCAATGTGGAGATATTACTGTTTGTGCATTTACAATATTCATTGATTTTTGCCATTGAAAAACATGTTTTTCATATACCAGAAATGTTTGAAGCTACTGACTGAATGAAAGGAGCTGGCATCTCACTCTCTTTGAATCTTCTTTATCATGCTAGGATTAGCAGGAAAAAGCAAAAAATTTCAGAATTGCACCTTGCAATGTGGAGATATTACTGTTTGTGCATTTACAATATTCATTGATTTTTGCCATTGAAAAACATCATGTTATTCATATACCAGAAATGTTTGAAGCTACTGACTGAATGAAAGGAGCTGGCATCTCACTCTCTTTGAATCTTCTTTATCATGCTAGGATTAGCAGGAAAAAGCAAAAAATTTCCGAATTGCACCTTGCAATGTGGAGATATTACTGTTTGTGCATTTACAATATTCATTGATTTTTGCCATTGAAAAACATGTTTTTCATATACCAGAAATGTTTGAAGCTACTGACTGAATGAAAGGAGCTGGCATCTCACTCTCTTTGAATCTTCTTTATCATGCTAGGATTAGCAGGAAAAAGCAAAAAATTTCAGAATTGCACCTTGCAATGTGGAGATATTACTGTTTGTGCATTTACAATATTCATTGATTTTTGCCATTGAAAAACATGTTTTTCATATACCAGAAATGTTTGAAGCTACTGACTGAATGAAAGGAGCTGGCATCTCACTCTCTTTGAATCTTCTTTATCATGCTAGGATTAACAGGAAAAAGCTAAAAATTTCAGAATTGCACCTTGCAATGTGGAGATATTACTGTTTGTGCATTTACAATATTCATTGATTTTTGCCATTGAAAAACATGTTTTTCATATACCAGAAATGTTTGAAGCTACTGACTGAATGAAAGGAGCTGGCATCTCACTCTCTTTGAATCTTCTTTATCATGCTAGGATTAGCAGGAAAAAGCAAAAAATTTCAGAATTGCACCTTGCAATGTGGAGATATTACTGTTTGTGCATTTACAATATTCATTGATTTTTGCCATTGAAAAACATGTTTTTCATATACCAGAAATGTTTGAAGCTACTGACTGAATGAAAGGAGCTGGCATCTCACTCTCTTTGAATCTTCTTTATCATGCTAGGATTAACAGGAAAAAGCAAAAAATTTCAGAATTGCACCTTGCAATGTGGAGATATTACTGTTTGTGCATTTACAATATTCATTGATTTTTGCCATTGAAAAACGTCCAGAAATGTTTGAAGCTACTGACTGAATGAAAGGAGCTGGCATCTCACTCTCTTTGAATCTTCTTTATCATGCTAGGATTAGCAGGAAAAAGCAAAAAATTTCAGAATTGCACCTTGCAATGTGGAGATATTACTGTTAGTGCATTTACAATATTCATTGATTTTTGCCATTGAAAAACATCATGTTATTCATATACCAGAAATGTTTGAAGCTACTGACTGAATGAAAGGAGCTGGCATCTCACTCTCTTTGAATCTTCTTTATTATGCTAGGATTAGCAGGAAAAAGCAAAAAATTTCCGAATTGCACCTTGCAATGTGGAGATATTACTGTTTGTGCATTTACAATATTCATTGATTTTTGCCATTGAAAAACATGTTTTTCATATACCAGAAATGTTTGAAGCTACTGACTGAATGAAAGGAGCTGGCATCTCACTCTCTTTGAATCTTCTTTATCATGCTAGGATTAACAGGAAAAAGCAAAAAATTTCAGAATTGCACCTTGCAATGTGGAGATATTACTGTTTGTGCATTTACAATATTCATTGATTTTTGCCATTGAAAAACGTCCAGAAATGTTTGAAGCTACTGACTGAATGAAAGGAGCTGGCATCTCACTCTCTTTGAATCTTCTTTATCATGCTAGGATTAGCAGGAAAAAGCAAAAAATTTCAGAATTGCACCTTGCAATGTGGAGATATTACTGTTTGTGCATTTACAATATTCATTGATTTTTGCCATTGAAAAACATGTTTTTCATATACCAGAAATGTTTGAAGCTACTGACTGAATGAAAGGAGCTGGCATCTCACTCTCTTTGAATCTTCTTTATCATGCTAGGATTAACAGGAAAAAGCAAAAAATTTCAGAATTGCACCTTGCAATGTGGAGATATTACTGTTTGTGCATTTACAATATTCATTGATTTTTGCCATTGAAAAACATGTTTTTCATATACCAGAAATGTTTGAAGCTACTGACTGAATGAAAGGAGCTGGCATCTCACTCTTTGAATCTTCTTTATCATGCTAGGATTAGCAGGAAAAAGCAAAAAATTTCAGAATTGCACCTTGCAATGTGGAGATATTACTGTTTGTGCATTTACAATATTCATTGATTTTTGCCATTGAAAAACATGTTTTTCATATACCAGAAATGTTTGAAGCTACTGACTGAATGAAAGGAGCTGGCATCTCACTCTCTTTGAATCTTCTTTATCATGCTAGGATTAACAGGAAAAAGCAAAAAATTTCAGAATTGCACCTTGCAATGTGGAGATATTACTGTTTGTGCATTTACAATATTCATTGATTTTTGCCATTGAAAAACATGTTTTTCATATACCAGAAATGTTTGAAGCTACTGACTGAATGAAAGGAGCTGGCATCTCACTCTCTTTGAATCTTCTTTATCATGCCAGGATTAACAGGAAAAAGCAAAAAATTTCAGAATTGCACCTTGCAATGTGGAGATATTACTGTTTGTGCATTTACAATATTCATTGATTTTTGCCATTGAAAAACGTCCAGAAATGTTTGAAGCTACTGACTGAATGAAAGGAGCTGGCATCTCACTCTCTTTGAATCTTCTTTATCATGCTAGGATTAGCAGGAAAAAGCAAAAAATTTCAGAATTGCACCTTGCAATGTGGAGATATTACTGTTTGTGCATTTACAATATTCATTGATTTTTGCCATTGAAAAACATGTTTTTCATATACCAGAAATGTTTGAAGCTACTGACTGAATGAAATGAGCTGGCATCTCACTCTCTTTGAATCTTCTTTATCATGCTAGGATTAGCAGGAAAAAGCAAAAAATTTCAGAATTGCACCTTGCAATGTGGAGATATTACTGTTTGTGCATTTACAATATTCATTGATTTTTGCCATTGAAAAACATGTTTTTCATATACCAGAAATGTTTGAAGCTACTGACTGAATGAAAGGAGCTGGCATCTCACTCTCTTTGAATATTCTTTATCATGCTAGGATTAACGGGAAAAATCAAAAAATTTCAGAATTGCACCTTGCAATGTGGAGATATTACTGTTTGTGCATTTACAATATTCATTGATTTTTGCCATTGAAAAACATGTTTTTCATATTCCAGAAATGTTTGAAGCTACTGACTGAATGAAAGGAGCTGGCATCTCACTCTCTTTGAATCTTCTTTATCATGCTAGGATTAACAGGAAAAAGCAAAAAATTTCAGAATTGCACCTTGCAATGTGGAGATATTACTGTTTGTGCATTTACAATATTCATTGATTTTTGCCATTGAAAAACGTCCAGAAATGTTTGAAGCTACTGACTGAATGAAAGGAGCTGGCATCTCACTCTCTTTGAATCTTCTTTATCATGCTAGGATTAGCAGGAAAAAGCAAAATTCAGAATTGCACCTTGCAATGTGGAGATATTACTGTTTGTGCATTTACAATATTCATTGATTTTCGCCATTGAAAAACGTTTTTCATATACCAGAAATGTTTGAAGCTACTGACTGAATGAAAGGAGCTGGCATCTCACTCTCTTTGAATCTTCTTTATCATGCTAGGATTAACAGGAAAAAGCAAAAAATTTCAGAATTGCACCTTGCAATGTGGAGATATTACTGTTTGTGCATTTACAATATTCATTGATTTTTGCCATTGAAAAACGTCCAGAAATGTTTGAAGCTACTGACTGAATGAAAGGAGCTGGCATCTCACTCTCTTTGAATCTTCTTTATCATGCTAGGATTAGCAGGAAAAAGCAAAAAATTTCAGAATTGCACCTTGCAATGTGGAGATATTACTGTTTGTGCATTTACAATATTCATTGATTTTTGCCATTGAAAAACATGTTTTTCATATACCAGAAATGTTTGAAGCTACTGACTGAATGAAAGGAGCTGGCATCTCACTCTCTTTGAATCTTCTTTATCATGCTAGGATTAACAGGAAAAAGCAAAAAATTTCAGAATTGCACCTTGCAATGTGGAGATATTACTGTTTGTGCATTTACAATATTCATTGATTTTTGCCATTGAAAAACGTCCAGAAATGTTTGAAGCTACTGACTGAATGAAAGGAGCTGGCATCTCACTCTCTTTGAATCTTCTTTATCATGCTAGGTTTAGCAGGAAAAAGCAAAAAATTTCAGAATTGCACCTTGCAATGTGGAGATATTACTGTTTGTGCATTTACAATATTCATTGATTTTTGCCATTGAAAAACATGTTTTTCATATACCAGAAATGTTTGAAGCTACTGACTGAATGAAAGGAGCTGGCATCTCACTCTCTTTGAATCTTCTTTATCATGCTAGGATTAGCAGGAAAAAGCAAAAAATTTCAGAATTGCACCTTGCAATGTGGAGATATTACTGTTTGTGCATTTACAATATTCATTGATTTTTGCCATTGAAAAACATGTTTTTCATATACCAGAAATGTTTGAAGCTACTGACTGAATGAAAGGAGCTGGCATCTCACTCTCTTTGAATCTTCTTTATCATGCTAGGATTAACAGGAAAAATCAAAAAATTTCAGAATTGCACCTTGCAATGTGGAGATATTACTGTTTGTGCATTTACAATATTCATTGATTTTTGCCATTGAAAAACATGTTTTTCATATTCCAGAAATGTTTGAAGCTACTGACTGAATGAAAGGAGCTGGCATCTCACTCTCTTTGAATCTTCTTTATCATGCTAGGATTAACAGGAAAAAGCAAAAAATTTCAGAATTGCACCTTGCAATGTGGAGATATTACTGTTTGTGCATTTACAATATTCATTGATTTTTGCCATTGAAAAACGTCCAGAAATGTTTGAAGCTACTGACTGAATGAAAGGAGCTGGCATCTCACTCTCTTTGAATCTTCTTTATCATGCCAGGATTAGCAGGAAAAAGCAAAAAATTTCAGAATTGCACCTTGCAATGTGGAGATATTACTGTTTGTGCATTTACAATATTCATTGATTTTTGCCATTGAAAAACATGTTTTTCATATACCAGAAATGTTTGAAGCTACTGACTGAATGAAAGGAGCTGGCATCTCACTCTCTTTGAATCTTCTTTATCATGCTAGGATTAGCAGGAAAAAGCAAAAAATTTCAGAATTGCACCTTGCAATGTGGAGATATTACTGTTTGTGCATTTACAATATTCATTGATTTTTGCCATTGAAAAACATGTTTTTCATATACCAGAAATGTTTGAAGCTACTGACTGAATGAAAGGAGCTGGCATCTCACTCTCTTTGAATCTTCTTTATCATGCTAGGATTAACAGGAAAAAGCAAAAAATTTCAGAATTGCACCTTGCAATGTGGAGATATTACTGTTTGTGCATTTACAATATTCATTGATTTTAGCCATTGAAAAACGTCCAGAAATGTTTGAAGCTACTGACTGAATGAAAGGAGCTGGCATCTCACTCTCTTTGAATCTTCTTTATCATGCTAGGATTAACAGGAAAAATCAAAAAATTTCAGAATTGCACCTTGCAATGTGGAGATATTACTGTTTGTGCATTTACAATATTCATTGATTTTTGCCATTGAAAAACATGTTTTTCATATTCCAGAAATGTTTGAAGCTACTGACTGAATGAAAGGAGCTGGCATCTCACTCTCTTTGAATCTTCTTTATCATGCTAGGATTAACAGGAAAAAGCAAAAAATTTCAGAATTGCACCTTGCAATGTGGAGATATTACTGTTTGTGCATTTACAATATTCATTGATTTTTGCCATTGAAAAACGTCCAGAAATGTTTGAAGCTACTGACTGAATGAAAGGAGCTGGCATCTCACTCTCTTTGAATCTTCTTTATCATGCTAGGATTAGCAGGAAAAAGCAAAAAATTTCAGAATTGCACCTTGCAATGTGGAGATATTACTGTTTGTGCATTTACAATATTCATTGATTTTTGCCATTGAAAAACATGTTTTTCATATACCAGAAATGTTTGAAGCTACTGACTGAATGAAAGGAGCTGGCATCTCACTCTCTTTGAATCTTCTTTATCATGCTAGGATTAACAGGAAAAAGCAAAAAATTTCAGAATTGCACCTTGCAATGTGGAGATATTACTGTTTGTGCATTTACAATATTCATTGATTTTAGCCATTGAAAAACGTCCAGAAATGTTTGAAGCTACTGACTGAATGAAAGGAGCTGGCATCTCACTCTCTTTGAATCTTCTTTATCATGCTAGGATTAACAGGAAAAAGCTAAAAATTTCAGAATTGCACCTTGCAATGTGGAGATATTACTGTTTGTGCATTTACAATATTCATTGATTTTTGCCATTGAAAAACATGTTTTTCATATACCAGAAATGTTTGAAGCTACTGACTGAATGAAAGGAGCTGGCATCTCACTCTCTTTGAATCTTCTTTATCATGCTAGGATTAGCAGGAAAAAGCAAAAAATTTCAGAATTGCACCTTGCATTGTGGAGATATTACTGTTTGTGCATTTACAATATTCATTGATTTTTGCCATTGAAAAACGTTTTTCATATACCAGAAATGTTTGAAGCTACTGACTGAATGAAAGGAGCTGGCATCTCACTCTCTTTGAATCTTCTTTATCATGCTAGGATTAGCAGGAAAAAGCAAAAAATTTCAGAATTGCACCTTGCAATGTGGAGATATTACTGTTTGTGCATTTACAATATTCATTGATTTTTGCCATTGAAAAACGTTTTTCATATACCAGAAATGTTTGAAGCTACTGACTGAATGAAAGGAGCTGGCATCTCACTCTGAATCTTCTTTATCATGCTAGGATTAACAGGAAAAAGCAAAAAATTTCAGAATTGCACCTTGCAATGTGGAGATATTACTGTTTGTGCATTTACAATATTCATTGATTTTTGCCATTGAAAAACATGTTTTTCATATACCAGAAATGTTTGAAGCTACTGACTGAATGAAAGGAGCTGGCATCTCACTCTCTTTGAATCTTCTTTATCATGCTAGGATTAACAGGAAAAAGCAAAAAATTTCAGAATTGCACCTTGCAATGTGGAGATATTACTGTTTGTGCATTTACAATATTCATTGATTTTTGCCATTGAAAAACGTCCAGAAATGTTTGAAGCTACTGACTGAATGAAAGGAGCTGGCATCTCACTCTCTTTGAATCTTCTTTATCATGCTAGGATTAGCAGGAAAAAGCAAAAAATTTCAGAATTGCACCTTGCAATGTGGAGATATTACTGTTTGTGCATTTACAATATTCATTGATTTTTGCCATTGAAAAACATGTTTTTCATATACCAGAAATGTTTGAAGCTACTGACTGAATGAAAGGAGCTGGCATCTCACTCTCTTTGAATCTTCTTTATCATGCTAGGATTAACAGGAAAAAGCAAAAAATTTCAGAATTGCACCTTGCAATGTGGAGATATTACTGTTTGTGCATTTACAATATTCATTGATTTTTGCCATTGAAAAACGTCCAGAAATGTTTGAAGCTACTGACTGAATGAAAGGAGCTGGCATCTCACTCTCTTTGAATCTTCTTTATCATGCTAGGATTAGCAGGATAAAAGCAAAAAATTTCAGAATTGCACCTTGCATTGTGGAGATATTACTGTTTGTGCATTTACAATATTCATTGATTTTTTCCATTGAAAAACGTTTTTCATATACCAGAAATGTTTGAAGCTACTGACTGAATGAAAGGAGCTGGCATCTCACTCTCTTTGAATCTTCTTTATCATGCTAGGATTAGCAGGAAAAAGCAAAAAATTTCAGAATTGCACCTTGCAATGTGGAGATATTACTGTTTGTGCATTTACAATATTCATTGATTTTTGCCATTGAAAAACATGTTTTTCATATACCAGAAATGTTTGAAGCTACTGACTGAATGAAAGGAGCTGGCATCTCACTCTGAATCTTCTTTATCATGCTAGGATTAACAGGAAAAAGCAAAAAATTTCAGAATTGCACCTTGCAATGTGGAGATATTACTGTTTGTGCATTTACAATATTCATTGATTTTTGCCATTGAAAAACATGTTTTTCATATACCAGAAATGTTTGAAGCTACTGACTGAATGAAAGGAGCTGGCATCTCACTCTCTTTGAATCTTCTTTATCATGCTAGGATTAACAGGAAAAAGCAAAAAATTTCAGAATTGCACCTTGCAATGTGGAGATATTACTGTTTGTGCATTTACAATATTCATTGATTTTTGCCATTGAAAAACGTCCAGAAATGTTTGAAGCTACTGACTGAATGAAAGGAGCTGGCATCTCACTCTCTTTGAATCTTCTTTATCATGCTAGGATTAGCAGGAAAAAGCAAAAAATTTCAGAATTGCACCTTGCAATGTGGAGATATTACTGTTTGTGCATTTACAATATTCATTGATTTTTGCCATTGAAAAACATGTTTTTCATATACCAGAAATGTTTGAAGCTACTGACTGAATGAAAGGAGCTGGCATCTCACTCTCTTTGAATCTTCTTTATCATGCTAGGATTAACAGGAAAAAGCAAAAAATTTCAGAATTGCACCTTGCAATGTGGAGATATTACTGTTTGTGCATTTACAATATTCATTGATTTTTGCCATTGAAAAACGTCCAGAAATGTTTGAAGCTACTGACTGAATGAAAGGAGCTGGCATCTCACTCTCTTTGAATCTTCTTTATCATGCTAGGATTAACAGGAAAAAGCTAAAAATTTCAGAATTGCACCTTGCAATGTGGAGATATTACTGTTTGTGCATTTACAATATTCATTGATTTTTGCCATTGAAAAACATGTTTTTCATATACCAGAAATGTTTGAAGCTACTGACTGAATGAAAGGAGCTGGCATCTCACTCTCTTTGAATCTTCTTTATCATGCTAGGATTAGCAGGAAAAAGCAAAAAATTTCAGAATTGCACCTTGCAATGTGGAGATATTACTGTTTGTGCATTTACAATATTCATTGATTTTTGCCATTGAAAAACATGTTTTTCATATACCAGAAATGTTTGAAGCTACTGACTGAATGAAAGGAGCTGGCATCTCACTCTCTTTGAATCTTCTTTATCATGCTAGGATTAGCAGGAAAAAGCAAAACATTTCAGAATTGCACCTTGCAATGTGGAGATATTACTGTTTGTGCATTTACAATATTCATTGATTTTTGCCATTGAAAAACATGTTTTTCATATACCAGAAATGTTTGAAGCTACTGACTGAATGAAAGGAGCTGGCATCTCACTCTCTTTGAATCTTCTTTATCATGCTAGGATTAACAGGAAAAACCAAAAAATTTCAGAATTGCACCTTGCAATTTGGAGATATTACTGTTTGTGCATTTACAATATTCATTGATTTTTGCCATTGAAAAACGTCCAGAAATGTTTGAAGCTACTGACTGAATGAAAGGAGCTGGCATCTCACTCTCTTTGAATCTTCTTTATCATGCTAGGATTAGCAGGAAAAAGCAAAAAATTTCAGAATTGCACCTTGCAATGTGGAGATATTACTGTTTGTGCATTTACAATATTTCAATGGCAAAAATCAATGAATATTGTAAATGCACAAACAGTAATTTATCCGCATTGCAAGGTGCAATTCTGAAATTTTTTGCTTTTTCCTGCTCCTCTTAGCATGATAAAGAAGATTCAAAGAGAGTGAGATGCCAGCTCCTTTCATTCAGTCAGTAGCTTCAAACATTTCTGGTATATGAATAACATGATGTTTTTCAATGGCAAAAATCAATGAATATTGTAAATGCACAAACAGTAATTTCTCCGCATTGCAAGGTGCAATTCTGAAATTTTTTGCTTTTTCCTGCTCCTCTTAGCATGATAAAGAAGATTCAAAGAGAGTGAGATGCCAGCTCCTTTCATTCAGTCAGTAGCTTCAATCATTTCTGGACGTTTTTCAATGGCAAAAATCAATAAATATTGTAAATGCACAAACAGTAATTTCTCCGCATTGCAAGGTGCAATTCTGAAATTTTTTGCTTTTTCCTGCTCCTCTTAGCATGATAAAGAAGATTCAAAGAGAGTGAGATGCCAGCTCCTTTCATTCAGTCAGTAGCTTCAAACATTTCTGGTATATGAATAACATGATGTTTTTCAATGGCAAAAATCAATGAATATTGTAAATGCACAAACAGTAATTTCTCCGCATTGCAAGGTGCAATTCTGAAATTTTTTGCTTTTTCCTGCTCCTCTTAGCATGATAAAGAAGATTCAAAGAGAGTGAGATGCCAGCTCCTTTCATTCAGTCAGTAGCTTCAATCATTTCTGGACGTTTTTCAATGGCAAAAATCAATGAATATTGTAAATGCACAAACAGTAATTTCTCCGCATTGCAAGGTGCAATTCTGAAATTTTTTGCTTTTTCCTGCTCCTCTTATCATGATAAAGAAGATTCAAAGAGAGTGAGGTGCCAGCTCCTTTCATTCAGTCAGTAGCTTCAAACATTTATGGTATATGAATAACATGTTTTTCAATGGCAAAAATCAATGAATATTGTAAATGCACAAACAGTAATTTCTCCGCATTGCAAGGTGCAATTCTGAAATTTTTTGCTTTTTCCTGCTCCTCTTAGCATGATAAAGAAGATTCAAAGAGAGTGAGATGCCAGCTCCTTTCATTCAGTCAGTAGCTTCAATCATTTCTGGACGTTTTTCAATGGCAAAAATCAATGAATATTGTAAATGCACAAACAGTAATTTCTCCGCATTGCAAGGTGCAATTCTGAAATTTTTTGCTTTTTCCTGCTCCTCTTAGCATGATAAAGAAGATTCAAAGAGAGTGAGATGCCAGCTCCTTTCATTCAGTCAGTAGCTTCAATCATTTCTGGAAGTTTTTCAATGGCAAAAATCAATGAATATTGTAAATGCACAAACTGTAATTTCTCCGCATTGCAAGGTGCAATTCTGAAATTTTTTGCTTTTTCCTGCTCCTCTTAGCATGATAAAGAAGATTCAAAGAGAGTGAGATGCCAGCTCCTTTCATTCAGTCAGTAGCTTCAATCATTTCTGGACGTTTTTCAATGGCAAAAATCAATGAATATTGTAAATGCACAAACAGTAATTTCTCCGCATTGCAAGGTGCAATTCTGAAATTTTTTGCTTTTTCCTGCTCCTCTTAGCATGATAAAGAAGATTCAAAGAGAGTGAGATGCCAGCTCCTTTCATTCAGTCAGTAGCTTCAAACATTTCTGGTATATGAATAACATGATGTTTTTCAATGGCAAAAATCAATGAATATTGTAAATGCACAAACAGTAATTTCTCCGCATTGCAAGGTGCAATTCTGAAATTTTTTGCTTTTTCCTGCTCCTCTTAGCATGATAAAGAAGATTCAAAGAGAGTGAGATGCCAGCTCCTTTCATTCAGTCAGTAGCTTCAATCATTTCTGGACGTTTTTCAATGGCAAAAATCAATGAATATTGTAAATGCACAAACAGTAATTTCTCCGCATTGCAAGGTGCAATTCTGAAATTTTTTGCTTTTTCCTGCTCCTCTTAGCATGATAAAGAAGATTCAAAGAGAGTGAGATGCCAGCTCCTTTCATTCAGTCAGTAGCTTCAAACATTTCTGGTATATGAATAACATGATGTTTTTCAATGGCAAAAATCAATGAATATTGTAAATGCACAAACAGTAATTTCTCCGCATTGCAAGGTGCAATTCTGAAATTTTTTGCTTTTTCCTGCTCCTCTTAGCATGATAAAGAAGATTCAAAGAGAGTGAGATGCCAGCTCCTTTCATTCAGTCAGTAGCTTCAAACATTTCTGGACGTTTTTCAATTGCAAAAATCAATGGATATTGTAAATGCACAAACAGTAATTTCTCCGCATTGCAAGGTGCAATTCTGAAATTTTTTGCTTTTTCCTGCTCCTCTTAGCATGATAAAGAAGATTCAAAGAGAGTGAGATGCCAGCTACTTTCATTCAGTCAGTAGCTTCAATCATTTCTGGTATATGAATAACATGATGTTTTTCAATGGCAAAAATCAATGAATATTGTAAATGCACAAACAGTAATTTCTCCGCATTGCAAGGTGCAATTCTGAAATTTTTTGCTTTTTCCTGCTCCTCTTAGCATGATAAAGAAGATTCAAAGAGAGTGAGATGCCAGCTCCTTTCATTCAGTCAGTAGCTTCAAACATTTCTGGTATATGAATAACATGATGTTTTTCAATGGCAAAAATCAATGAATATTGTAAATGCACAAACAGTAATTTCTCCGCATTGCAAGGTGCAATTCTGAAATTTTTTGCTTTTTCCTGCTCCTCTTAGCATGATAAAGAAGATTCAAAGAGAGTGAGATGCCAGCTCCTTTCATTCAGTCAGTAGCTTCAAACATTTCTGGACGTTTTTCAATTGCAAAAATCAATGGATATTGTAAATGCACAAACAGTAATTTCTCCGCATTGCAAGGTGCAATTCTGAAATTTTTTGCTTTTTCCTGCTCCTCTTAGCATGATAAAGAAGATTCAAAGAGAGTGAGATGCCAGCTACTTTCATTCAGTCAGTAGCTTCAATCATTTCTGGTATATGAATAACATGATGTTTTTCAATGGCAAAAATCAATGAATATTGTAAATGCACAAACAGTAATTTCTCCGCATTGCAAGGTGCAATTCTGAAATTTTTTGCTTTTTCCTGCTCATCTTAGCATGATAAAGAAGATTCAAAGAGAGTGAGATGCCAGCTCCTTTCATTCAGTCAGTAGCTTCAATCATTTCTGGTATATGAATAACATGATGTTTTTCAATGGCAAAAATCAATGAATATTGTAAATGCGCAAAGAGTAATTTATCCGCATTGCAAGGTGCAATTCTGAAATTTTTTGCTTTTTCCTGCTCCTCTTAGCATGATAAAGAAGATTCAAAGAGAGTGAGATGCCAGCTCCTTTCATTCAGTCAGTAGCTTCAAACATTTCTGGTATATGAATAACATGATGTTTTTCAATGGCAAAAATCAATGAATATTGTAAATGCACAAACAGTAATTTCTCCGCATTGCAAGGTGCAATTCTGAAATTTTTTGCTTTTTCCTGCTCCTCTTAGCATGATAAAGAAGATTCAAAGAGAGTGAGATGCCAGCTCCTTTCATTCAGTCAGTAGCTTCAATCATTTCTGGTATATGAATAACATGATGTTTTTCAATGGCAAAAATCAATGAATTTTGTAAATGCACAAACAGCAATTTCTCCGCATTGCAAGGTGCAATTCTGAAATTTTTTGCTTTTTCCTGCTCCTCTTAGCATGATAAAGAAGATTCAAAGAGAGTGAGATGCCAGCTCCTTTCATTCAGTCAGTAGCTTCAATCATTTCTGGACGTTTTTCAATGGCAAAAATCAATGAATATTGTAAATGCACAAACAGTAATTTCTCCGCATTGCAAGGTGCAATTCTGAAATTTTTTGCTTTTTCCTGCTCCTCTTAGCATGATAAAGAAGATTCAAAGAGAGTGAGATGCCAGCTCCTTTCATTCAGTCAGTAGCTTCAAACATTTCTGGTATATGAATAACATGATGTTTTTCAATGGCAAAAATCAATGAATATTGTAAATGCACAAACAGTAATTTCTCCGCATTGCAAGGTGCAATTCTGAAATTTTTTGCTTTTTCCTGCTCCTCTTAGCATGATAAAGAAGATTCAAAGAGAGTGAGATGCCAGCTCCTTTCGTTCAGTCAGTAGCTTCAATCATTTCTGGACGTTTTTCAATGGTAAAAATCAATGAATATTGTAAATGCACAAACAGTAATTTCTCCGCATTGCAAGGTGCAATTCTGAAATTTTTTGCTTTTTCCTGCTCCTCTTAGCATGATAAAGAAGATTCAAAGAGAGTGAGATGCCAGCTCCTTTCATTCAGTCAGTAGCTTCAAACATTTCTGGTATATGAATAACATGATGTTTTTCAATGGCAAAAATCAATGAATATTGTAAATGCACAAACAGTAATTTCTCCGCATTGCAAGGTGCAATTCTGAAATTTTTTGCTTTTTCCTGCTCCTCTTAGCATGATAAAGAAGATTCAAAGAGAGTGAGATGCCAGCTCCTTTCATTCAGTCAGTAGCTTCAAACATTTCTGGTATATGAATAACATGAAGTTTTTCAATGGCAAAAATCAATGAATATTGTAAATGCACAAACAGTAATTTCTCCGCATTGCAAGGTGCAATTCTGAAATTTTTTGCTTTTTCCTGCTCCTCTTAGCATGATAAAGAAGATTCAAAGAGAGTGAGATGCCAGCTCCTTTCATTCAGTCAGTAGCTTCAATCATTTCTGGACGTTTTTCAATGGCAAAAATCAATGAATATTGTAAATGCACAAACAGTAATTTCTCCGCATTGCAAGGTGCAATTCTGAAATTTTTTGCTTTTTCCTGCTCCTCTTAGCATGATAAAGAGATTCAAAGAGAGTGAGATGCCAGCTCCTTTCATTCAGTCAGTAGCTTCAAACATTTCTGGTATATGAATAACATGATGTTTTTCAATGGTAAAAATCAATGAATATTGTAAATGCACAAACAGTAATTTCTCCGCATTGCAAGGTGCAATTCTGAAATTTTTTGCTTTTTCCTGCTCCTCTTAGCATGATAAAGAAGATTCAAAGAGAGTGAGATGCCAGCTCCTTTCATTCAGTCAGTAGCTTCAATCATTTCTGGTATATGAATAACATGATGTTTTTCAATGGCAAAAATCAATGAATATTGTAAATGCACAAACAGTAATTTATCCGCATTGCAAGGTGCAATTCTGAAATTTTTTGCTTTTTCCTGCTCCTCTTAGCATGATAAAGAAGATTCAAAGAGAGTGAGATGCCAGCTCCTTTCATTCAGTCAGTAGCTTCAAACATTTCTGGTATATGAATAACATGATGTTTTTCAATGGCAAAAATCAATGAATATTGTAAATGCACAAACAGTAATTTCTCCGCATTGCAAGGTGCAATTCTGAAATTTTTTGCTTTTTCCTGCTCCTCTTAGCATGATAAATAAGATTCAAAGAGAGTGAGATGCCAGCTCCTTTCATTCAGTCAGTAGCTTCAATCATTTCTGGAAGTTTTTCAATGGCAAAAATCAATGAATATTGTAAATGCACAAACAGTAATTTCTCCGCATTGCAAGGTGCAATTCTGAAATTTTTTGCTTTTTCCTGCTCCTCTTAGCATGATAAAGAAGATTCAAAGAGAGTGAGATGCCAGCTCCTTTCATTCAGTCAGTAGCTTCAATCATTTCTGGACGTTTTTCAATGGCAAAAATCAATGAATATTGTAAATGCACAAACAGTAATTTCTCCGCATTGCAAGGTGCAATTCTGAAATTTTTTGCTTTTTCCTGCTCCTCTTAGCATGATAAAGAAGATTCAAAGAGAGTGAGATGCCAGCTCCTTTCATTCAGTCAGTAGCTTCAATCATTTCTGGAAGTTTTTCAATGGCAAAAATTAATGAATATTGTAAATGCACAAACAGTAATTTCTCCGCATTGCAAGGTGCAATTCTGAAATTTTTTGCTTTTTCCTGCTCCTCTTAGCATGATAAAGAAGATTCAAAGAGAGTGAGATGCCAGCTCCTTTCATTCAGTCAGTAGCTTCAATCATTTCTGGACGTTTTTCAATGGCAAAAATCAATGAATATTGTAAATGCACAAACAGTAATTTCTCCGCATTGCAAGGTGCAATTCTGAAATTTTTTGCTTTCTCCTGCTCGTCTTAGCATGATAAAGAAGATTCAAAGAGAGTGAGATGCCAGCTCCTTTCATTCAGTCAGTAGCTTCAATCATTTCTGGACGTTTTTCAATGGCAAAAATCAGTGAATATTGTAAATGCACAAACAGTAATTTCTCCGCATTGCAAGGTGCAATTCTGAAATTTTTTGCTTTTTCCTGCTCCTCTTAGCATGATAAAGAAGATTCAAAGAGAGTGAGATGCCAGCTCCTTTCATTCAGTCAGTAGCTTCAAACATTTCTGGTATATGAATAACATGATGTTTTTCAATGGCAAAAATCAATGAATATTGTAAATGCACAAACAGTAATTTCTCCGCATTGCAAGGTGCAATTCTGAAATTTTTTGCTTTTTCCTGCTCCTCTTAGCATGATAAAGAAGATTCAAAGAGAGTGAGATGCCAGCTCCTTTCATTCAGTCAGTAGCTTCAATCATTTCTGGACGTTTTTCAATGGCAAAAATCAATGAATATTGTAAATGCACAAACAGTAATTTCTCCGCATTGCAAGGTGCAATTCTGAAATTTTTTGCTTTTTCCTGCTCCTCTTAGCATGATAAAGAAGATTCAAAGAGAGTGAGATGCCAGCTCCTTTCATTCAGTCAGTAGCTTCAAACATTTCTGGTATATGGATAACATGATGTTTTTCAATGGCAAAAATCAATGAATATTGTAAATGCACAAACAGTAATTTCTCCGCATTGCAAGGTGCAATTCTGAAATTTTTTGCTTTTTCCTGCTCCTCTTAGCATGATAAAGAAGATTCAAAGAGAGTGAGATGCCAGCTCCTTTCATTCAGTCAGTAGCTTCAATCATTTCTGGACGTTTTTCAATGGCAAAAATCAATGAATATTGTAAATGCACAAACAGTAATTTCTCCGCATTGCAAGGTGCAATTCTGAAATTTTTTGCTTTTTCCTGCTCCTCTTAGCATGATAAAGAAGATTCAAAGAGAGTGAGATGCCAGCTCCTTTCATTCAGTCAGTAGCTTCAATCATTTCTGGAAGTTTTTCAATGGCAAAAATCAATGAATATTGTAAATGCACAAACAGTAATTTCTCCGCATTGCAAGGTGCAATTCTGAAATTTTTTGCTTTTTCCTGCTCCTCTTAGCATGATAAAGAAGATTCAAAGAGAGTGAGATGCCAGCTCCTTTCATTCAGTCAGTAGCTTCAATCATTTCTGGACGTTTTTCAATGGCAAAAATCAATGAATATTGTAAATGCACAAACAGTAATTTCTCCGCATTGCAAGGTGCAATTCTGAAATTTTTTGCTTTTTCCTGCTCCTCTTAGCATGATAAAGAAGATTCAAAGAGAGTGAGATGCCAGCTCCTTTCATTCAGTCAGTAGCTTCAATCATTTCTGGAAGTTTTTCAATGGCAAAAATTAATGAATATTGTAAATGCACAAACAGTAATTTCTCCGCATTGCAAGGTGCAATTCTGAAATTTTTTGCTTTTTCCTGCTCCTCTTAGCATGATAAAGAAGATTCAAAGAGAGTGAGATGCCAGCTCCTTTCATTCAGTCAGTAGCTTCAATCATTTCTGGACGTTTTTCAATGGCAAAAATCAATGAATATTGTAAATGCACAAACAGTAATTTCTCCGCATTGCAAGGTGCAATTCTGAAATTTTTTGCTTTTTCCTGC
Organism: Phyllobates terribilis; assembly: GCF_046119375.1. Classification (NCBI taxonomy): domain Eukaryota; kingdom Metazoa; phylum Chordata; class Amphibia; order Anura; family Dendrobatidae; genus Phyllobates; species Phyllobates terribilis. Next base: position 260,274 of record NW_027363443.1, on the reverse strand, counting down.
TCCTCTTAGCATGATAAAGAAGATTCAAAGAGAGTGAGATGCCAGCTCCTTTCATTCAGTCAGTAGCTTCAATCATTTCTGGACGTTTTTCAATGGCAAAAATCAGTGAATATTGTAAATGCACAAACAGTAATTTCTCCGCATTGCAAGGTGCAATTCTGAAATTTTTTGCTTTTTCCTGCTCCTCTTAGCATGATAAAGAAGATTCAAAGAGAGTGAGATGCCAGCTCCTTTCATTCAGTCAGTAGCTTCAAACATTTCTGGTATATGAATAACATGATGTTTTTCAATGGCAAAAATCAATGAATATTGTAAATGCACAAACAGTAATTTCTCCGCATTGCAAGGTGCAATTCTGAAATTTTTTGCTTTTTCCTGCTCCTCTTAGCATGATAAAGAAGATTCAAAGAGAGTGAGATGCCAGCTCCTTTCATTCAGTCAGTAGCTTCAATCATTTCTGGACGTTTTTCAATGGCAAAAATCAATGAATATTGTAAATGCACAAACAGTAATTTCTCCGCATTGCAAGGTGCAATTCTGAAATTTTTTGCTTTTTCCTGCTCCTCTTAGCATGATAAAGAAGATTCAAAGAGAGTGAGATGCCAGCTCCTTTCATTCAGTCAGTAGCTTCAATCATTTCTGGAAGTTTTTCAATGGCAAAAATCAATGAATATTGTAAATGCACAAACAGTAATTTCTCCGCATTGCAAGGTGCAATTCTGAAATTTTTTGCTTTTTCCTGCTCCTCTTAGCATGATAAAGAAGATTCAAAGAGAGTGAGATGCCAGCTCCTTTCATTCAGTCAGTAGCTTCAATCATTTCTGGACGTTTTTCAATGGCAAAAATCAATGAATATTGTAAATGCACAAACAGTAATTTCTCCGCATTGCAAGGTGCAATTCTGAAATTTTTTGCTTTTTCCTGCTCCTCTTAGCATGATAAAGAAGATTCAAAGAGAGTGAGATGCCAGCTCCTTTCATTCAGTCAGTAGCTTCAATCATTTCTGGAAGTTTTTCAATGGCAAAAATTAATGAATATTGTAAATGCACAAACAGTAATTTCTCTGCATTGCAAGGTGCAATTCTGAAATTTTTTGCTTTTTCCTGCTCCTCTTAGCATGATAAAGAAGATTCAAAGAGAGTGAGATGCCAGCTCCTTTCATTCAGTCAGTAGCTTCAATCATTTCTGGACGTTTTTCAATGGCAAAAATCAATGAATATTGTAAATGCACAAACAGTAATTTCTCCGCATTGCAAGGTGCAATTCTGAAATTTTTTGCTTTTTCCTGCTCCTCTTAGCATGATAAAGAAGATTCAAAGAGAGTGAGATGCCAGCTCCTTTCATTCAGTCAGTAGCTTCAATCATTTCTGGACGTTTTTCAATGGCAAAAATCAGTGAATATTGTAAATGCACAAACAGTAATTTCTCCGCATTGCAAGGTGCAATTCTGAAATTTTTTGCTTTTTCCTGCTCCTCTTAGCATGATAAAGAAGATTCAAAGAGAGTGAGATGCCAGCTCCTTTCATTCAGTCAGTAGCTTCAAACATTTCTGGTATATGAATAACATGATGTTTTTCAATGGCAAAAATCAATGAATATTGTAAATGCACAAACAGTAATTTCTCCGCATTGCAAGGTGCAATTCTGAAATTTTTTGCTTTTTCCTGCTCCTCTTAGCATGATAAAGAAGATTCAAAGAGAGTGAGATGCCAGCTCCTTTCATTCAGTCAGTAGCTTCAATCATTTCTGGACATTTTTCAATGGCAAAAATCAATGAATATTGTAAATGCACAAAACAGTAATTTCTCCGCATTGCAAGGTGCAATTCTGAAATTTTTTGCTTTTTCCTGCTCCTCTTAGCATGATAAAGAAGATTCAAAGAGAGTGAGATGCCAGCTCCTTTCATTCAGTCAGTAGCTTCAAACATTTCTGGTATATGAATAACATGATGTTTTTCAATGGCAAAAATCAATGAATATTGTAAATGCACAAACAGTAATTTCTCCGCATTGCAAGGTGCAATTCTGAAATTTTTTGCTTTTTCCTGCTCCTCTTAGCATGATAAAGAAGATTCAAAGAGAGTGAGATGCCAGCTCCTTTCATTCAGTCAGTAGCTTCAATCATTTCTGGACGTTTTTCAATGGCAAAAATCAATGAATATTGTAAATGCACAAACAGTAATTTCTCCGCATTGCAAGGTGCAATTCTGAAATTTTTTGCTTTTTCCTGCTCCTCTTAGCATGATAAAGAAGATTCAAAGAGAGTGAGATGCCAGCTCCTTTCATTCAGTCAGTAGCTTCAATCATTTCTGGAAGTTTTTCAATGGCAAAAATCAATGAATATTGTAAATGCACAAACGGTAATTTCTCCGCATTGCAAGGTGCAATTCTGAAATTTTTTGCTTTTTCCTGCTCCTCTTAGCATGATAAAGAAGATTCAAAGAGAGTGAGATGCCAGCTCCTTTCATTCAGTCAGTAGCTTCAATCATTTCTGGACGTTTTTCAATGGCAAAAATCAATGAATATTGTAAATGCACAAACAGTAATTTCTCCGCATTGCAAGGTGCAATTCTGAAATTTTTTGCTTTTTCCTGCTCCTCTTAGCATGATAAAGAAGATTCAAAGAGAGTGAGATGCCAGCTCCTTTCATTCAGTCAGTAGCTTCAAACATTTCTGGTATATGAATAACATGATGTTTTTCAATGGCAAAAATCAATGAATATTGTAAATGCACAAACAATAATTTCTCCGCATTGCAAGGTGCAATTCTGAAATTTTTTGCTTTTTCCTGCTCCTCTTAGCATGATAAAGAAGATTCAAAGAGAGTGAGATGCCAGCTCCTTTCATTCAGTCAGTAGCTTCAATCATTTCTGGACGTTTTTCAATGGCAAAAATCAATGAATATTGTAAATGCACAAACAGTAATTTCTCCGCATTGCAAGGTGCAATTCTGAAATTTTTTGCTTTTTCCTGCTCCTCTTAGCATGATAAAGAAGATTCAAAGAGAGTGAGATGCCAGCTCCTTTCATTCAGTCAGTAGCTTCAATCATTTCTGGACGTTTTTCAATGGCAAAAATCAATGAATATTGTAAATGCACAAACAGTAATTTCTCCGCATTGCAAGGTGCAATTCTGAAATTTTTTGCTTTTTCCTGCTCCTCTTAGCATGATAAAGAAGATTCAAAGAGAGTGAGATGCCAGCTCCTTTCATTCAGTCAGTAGCTTCAAACATTTCTGGTATATGAATAACATGATGTTTTTCAATGGCAAAAATCAATGAATATTGTAAATGCACAAACAGTAATTTCTCCGCATTGCAAGGTGCAATTCTGAAATTTTTTGCTTTTTCCTGCTCCTCTTAGCATGATAAAGAAGATTCAAAGAGAGTGAGATGCCAGCTCCTTTCATTCAGTCAGTAGCTTCAATCATTTCTGGACGTTTTTCAATGGCAAAAATCAATGAATATTGTAAATGCACAAACAGTAATTTCTCCGCATTGCAAGGTGCAATTCTGAAATTTTTTGCTTTTTCCTGCTCCTCTTAGCATGATAAAGAAGATTCAAAGAGAGTGAGATGCCAGCTGCTTTCATTCAGTCAGTAGCTTCAAACATTTCTGGTATATGAATAACATGATGTTTTTCAATGGCAAAAATCAATGAATATTGTAAATGCACAAACAGTAATTTCTCCGCATTGCAAGGTGCAATTCTGAAATTTTTTGCTTTTTCCTGCTCCTCTTAGCATGATAAAGAAGATTCAAAGAGAGTGAGATGCCAGCTCCTTTCGTTCAGTCAGTAGCTTCAATCATTTCTGGACGTTTTTCAATGGCAAAAATCATTGAATATTGTAAATGCACAAACAGTAATTTCTCCGCATTGCAAGGTGCAATTCTGAAATTTTTTACTTTTTCCTGCTCCTCTTAGCATGATAAAGAAGATTCAAAGAGAGTGAGATGTCAGCTCCTTTCATTCAGTCAGTAGCTTCAATCATTTCTGGTATATGAATAACATGATGTTTTTCAATGGCAAAAATCAATGAATATTGTAAATGCACAAACAGTAATTTCTCCGCATTGCAAGGTGAAATTCTGAAATTTTTTGCTTTTTCCTGCTCCTCTTAGCATGATAAACAAGATTCAAAGAGAGTGAGATAACAGCTCCTTTCATTCAGTCAGTAGCTTCAATCATTTCTGGACGTTTTTCAATGGCAAAAATCAATGAATATTGTAAATGCACAAACAGTAATTTCTCCGCATTGCAAGGTGCAATTCTGAAATTTTTTGCTTTTTCCTGCTCCTCTTAGCATGATAAAGAAGATTCAAAGAGAGTGAGATGCCAGCTCCTTTCATTCAGTCAGTAGCTTCAATCATTTCTGGACGTTTTTCAATTGCAAAAATCAATGAATATTGTAAATGCACAAACAGTAATTTCTCCGCATTGCAAGGTGCAATTCTGAAATTTTTTGCTTTTTCCTGCTCCTCTTAGCATGATAAAGAAGATTCAAAGAGAGTGAGATGCCAGCTACTTTCATTCAGTCAGTAGCTTCAATCATTTCTGGTATATGAATAACATGATGTTTTTCAATGGCAAAAATCAATGAATATTGTAAATGCACAAACAGTAATTTCTCCGCATTGCAAGGTGCAATTCTGAAATTTTTTGCTTTATCCTGCTCCTCTTAGCATGATAAAGAAGATTCAAAGAGAGTGAGATGCCAGCTCCTTTCATTCAGTCAGTAGCTTCAATCATTTCTGGAAGTTTTTCAATGGCAAAAATCAATGAATATTGTAAATGCACAAACAGTAATTTCTCCGCATTGCAAGGTGCAATTCTGAAATTTTTTGCTTTTTCCTGCTCCTCTTAGCATGATAAAGAAGATTCAAAGAGAGTGAGATGCCAGCTCCTTTCATTCAGTCAGTAGCTTCAATCATTTCTGGTATATGAATAACATGATGTTTTTCAATGGCAAAAATCAATGAATTTTGTAAATGCACAAACAGTAATTTCTCCGCATTGCAAGGTGCAATTCTGAAATTTTTTGCTTTTTCCTGCTCCTCTTAGCATGATAAAGAAGATTCAAAGAGAGTGAGATGCCAGCTCCTTTCATTCAGTCAGTAGATTCAATCATTTCTGGACGTTTTTCAATGGCAAAAATCAATGAATATTGTAAATGCACAAACACTAATTTCTCCGCATTGCAAGGTGCAATTCTGAAATTTTTTGCTTTTTCCTGCTCCTCTTAGCATGATAAAGAAGATTCAAAGAGAGTGAGATGCCAGCTCCTTTCATTCAGTCAGTAGCTTCAAACATTTCTGGTATATGAATAACATGATGTTTTTCAATGGCAAAAATCAATGAATATTGTAAATGCACAAACAGTAATTTCTCCGCATTGCAAGGTGCAATTCTGAAATTTTTTGCTTTTTCCTGCTCCTCTTAGCATGTTAAAGAAGATTCAAAGAGAGTGAGATGCCAGCTCCTTTCGGTCAGTCAGTAGCTTCAATCATTTCTGGACGTTTTTCAATGGTAAAAATCAATGAATATTGTAAATGCACAAACAGTAATTTCTCCGCATTGCAAGGTGCAATTCTGAAATTTTTTGCTTTTTCCTGCTCCTCTTAGCATGATAAAGAAGATTCAAAGAGAGTGAGATGCCAGCTCCTTTCATTCAGTCAGTAGCTTCAAACATTTCTGGTATATGAATAACATGATGTTTTTCAATGGCAAAAATCAATGAATATTGTAAATGCACAAACAGTAATTTCTCCGCATTGCAAGGTGCAATTCTGAAATTTTTTGCTTTTTCCTGCTCCTCTTAGCATGATAAAGAAGATTCAAAGAGAGTGAGATGCCAGCTCCTTTCATTCAGTCAGTAGCTTCAATCATTTCTGGACGTTTTTCAATGGCAAAAATCAATGAATATTGTAAATGCACAAACAGTAATTTCTCCGCATTGCAAGGTGCAATTCTGAAATTTTTTGCTTTTTCCTGCTCCTCTTAGCATGATAAAGAAGATTCAAAGAGAGTGAGATGCCAGCTGCTTTCATTCAGTCAGTAGCTTCAAACATTTCTGGTATATGAATAACATGATGTTTTTCAATGGCAAAAATCAATGAATATTGTAAATGCACAAACAGTAATTTCTCCGCATTGCAAGGTGCAATTCTGAAATTTTTTGCTTTTTCCTGCTCCTCTTAGCATGATAAAGAAGATTCAAAGAGAGTGAGATGCCAGCTCCTTTTGTTCAGTCAGTAGCTTCAATCATTTCTGGACGTTTTTCAGTGGCAAAAATCATTGAATATTGTAAATGCACAAACAGTAATTTCTCCGCATTGCAAGGTGCAATTCTGAAATTTTTTACTTTTTCCTGCTCCTCTTAGCATGATAAAGAAGATTCAAAGAGAGTGAGATGTCAGCTCCTTTCATTCAGTCAGTAGCTTCAATCATTTCTGGTATATGAATAACATGATGTTTTTCAATGGCAAAAATCAATGAATATTGTAAATGCACAAACAGTAATTTCTCCGCATTGCAAGGTGAAATTCTGAAATTTTTTGCTTTTTCCTGCTCCTCTTAGCATGATAAACAAGATTCAAAGAGAGTGAGATAACAGCTCCTTTCATTCAGTCAGTAGCTTCAATCATTTCTGGACGTTTTTCAATGGCAAAAATCAATGAATATTGTAAATGCACAAACAGTAATTTCTCCGCATTGCAAGGTGCAATTCTGAAATTTTTTGCTTTTTCCTGCTCCTCTTAGCATGATAAAGAAGATTCAAAGAGAGTGAGATGCCAGCTCCTTTCATTCAGTCAGTAGCTTCAATCATTTCTGGACGTTTTTCAATTGCAAAAATCAATGAATATTGTAAATGCACAAACAGTAATTTCTCCGCATTGCAAGGTGCAATTCTGAAATTTTTTGCTTTTTCCTGCTCCTCTTAGCATGATAAAGAAGATTCAAAGAGAGTGAGATGCCAGCTACTTTCAATCAGTCAGTAGCTTCAATCATTTCTGGTATATGAATAACATGATGTTTTTCAATGGCAAAAATCAATGAATATTGTAAATGCACAAACAGTAATTTCTCCGCATTGCAAGGTGCAATTCTGAAATTTTTTGCTTTTTCCTGCTCCTCTTAGCATGATAAAGAAGATTCAAAGAGAGTGAGATGCCAGCTCCTTTCATTCAGTCAGTAGCTTCAATCATTTCTGGTATATGAATAACATGATGTTTTTCAATGGCAAAAATCAATGAATTTTGTAAATGCACAAACAGTAATTTCTCCGCATTGCAAGGTGCAATTCTGAAATTTTTTGCTTTTTCCTGCTCCTCTTAGCATGTTAAAGAAGATTCAAAGAGAGTGAGATGCCAGCTCCTTTCGGTCAGTCAGTAGCTTCAATCATTTCTGGACGTTTTTCAATGGTAAAAATCAATGAATATTGTAAATGCACAAACAGTAATTTCTCCGCATTGCAAGGTGCAATTCTGAAATTTTTTGCTTTTTCCTGCTCCTCTTAGCATGATAAAGAAGATTCAAAGAGAGTGAGATGCCAGCTCCTTTCATTCAGTCAGTAGCTTCAAACATTTCTGGTATATGAATAACATGATGTTTTTCAATGGCAAAAATCAATGAATATTGTAAATGCACAAACAGTAATTTCTCCGCATTGCAAGGTGCAATTCTGAAATTTTTTGCTTTTTCCTGCTCCTCTTAGCATGATAAAGAAGATTCAAAGAGAGTGAGATGCCAGCTCCTTTCATTCAGTCAGTAGCTTCAATCATTTCTGGACGTTTTTCAATGGCAAAAATCAATGAATATTGTAAATGCACAAACAGTAATTTCTCCGCATTGCAAGGTGCAATTCTGAAATTTTTTGCTTTTTCCTGCTCCTCTTAGCATGATAAAGAAGATTCAAAGAGAGTGAGATGCCAGCTGCTTTCATTCAGTCAGTAGCTTCAAACATTTCTGGTATATGAATAACATGATGTTTTTCAATGGCAAAAATCAATGAATATTGTAAATGCACAAACAGTAATTTCTCCGCATTGCAAGGTGCAATTCTGAAATTTTTTGCTTTTTCCTGCTCCTCTTAGCATGATAAAGAAGATTCAAAGAGAGTGAGATGCCAGCTCCTTTTGTTCAGTCAGTAGCTTCAATCATTTCTGGACGTTTTTCAGTGGCAAAAATCATTGAATATTGTAAATGCACAAACAGTAATTTCTCCGCATTGCAAGGTGCAATTCTGAAATTTTTTACTTTTTCCTGCTCCTCTTAGCATGATAAAGAAGATTCAAAGAGAGTGAGATGTCAGCTCCTTTCATTCAGTCAGTAGCTTCAATCATTTCTGGTATATGAATAACATGATGTTTTTCAATGGCAAAAATCAATGAATATTGTAAATGCACAAACAGTAATTTCTCCGCATTGCAAGGTGAAATTCTGAAATTTTTTGCTTTTTCCTGCTCCTCTTAGCATGATAAACAAGATTCAAAGAGAGTGAGATAACAGCTCCTTTCATTCAGTCAGTAGCTTCAATCATTTCTGGACGTTTTTCAATGGCAAAAATCAATGAATATTGTAAATGCACAAACAGTAATTTCTCCGCATTGCAAGGTGCAATTCTGAAATTTTTTGCTTTTTCCTGCTCCTCTTAGCATGATAAAGAAGATTCAAAGAGAGTGAGATGCCAGCTCCTTTCATTCAGTCAGTAGCTTCAATCATTTCTGGACGTTTTTCAATTGCAAAAATCAATGAATATTGTAAATGCACAAACAGTAATTTCTCCGCATTGCAAGGTGCAATTCTGAAATTTTTTGCTTTTTCCTGCTCCTCTTAGCATGATAAAGAAGATTCAAAGAGAGTGAGATGCCAGCTACTTTCAATCAGTCAGTAGCTTCAATCATTTCTGGTATATGAATAACATGATGTTTTTCAATGGCAAAAATCAATGAATATTGTAAATGCACAAACAGTAATTTCTCCGCATTGCAAGGTGCAATTCTGAAATTTTTTGCTTTATCCTGCTCCTCTTAGCATGATAAAGAAGATTCAAAGAGAGTGAGATGCCAGCTCCTTTCATTCAGTCAGTAGCTTCAATCATTTCTGGAAGTTTTTCAATGGCAAAAATCAATGAATATTGTAAATGCACAAACAGTAATTTCTCCGCATTGCAAGGTGCAATTCTGAAATTTTTTGCTTTTTCCTGCTCCTCTTAGCATGATAAAGAAGATTCAAAGAGAGTGAGATGCCAGCTCCTTTCATTCAGTCAGTAGCTTCAATCATTTCTGGTATATGAATAACATGATGTTTTTCAATGGCAAAAATCAATGAATTTTGTAAATGCACAAACAGTAATTTCTCCGCATTGCAAGGTGCAATTCTGAAATTTTTTGCTTTTTCCTGCTCCTCTTAGCATGATAAAGAAGATTCAAAGAGAGTGAGATGCCAGCTCCTTTCATTCAGTCAGTAGATTCAATCATTTCTGGACGTTTTTCAATGGCAAAAATCAATGAATATTGTAAATGCACAAACACTAATTTCTCCGCATTGCAAGGTGCAATTCTGAAATTTTTTGCTTTTTCCTGCTCCTCTTAGCATGATAAAGAAGATTCAAAGAGAGTGAGATGCCAGCTCCTTTCATTCAGTCAGTAGCTTCAAACATTTCTGGCATATGAATAACATGATGTTTTTCAATGGCAAAAATCAATGAATATTGTAAATGCACAAACAGTAATTTCTCCGCATTGCAAGGTGCAATTCTGAAATTTTTTGCTTTTTCCTGCTCCTCTTAGCATGTTAAAGAAGATTCAAAGAGAGTGAGATGCCAGCTCCTTTCGGTCAGTCAGTAGCTTCAATCATTTCTGGACGTTTTTCAATGGTAAAAATCAATGAATATTGTAAATGCACAAACAGTAATTTCTCCGCATTGCAAGGTGCAATTCTGAAATTTTTTGCTTTTTCCTGCTCCTCTTAGCATGATAAAGAAGATTCAAAGAGAGTGAGATGCCAGCTCCTTTCATTCAGTCAGTAGCTTCAAACATTTCTGGTATATGAATAACATGATGTTTTTCAATGGCAAAAATCAATGAATATTGTAAATGCACAAACAGTAATTTCTCCGCATTGCAAGGTGCAATTCTGAAATTTTTTGCTTTTTCCTGCTCCTCTTAGCATGATAAAGAAGATTCAAAGAGAGTGAGATGCCAGCTCCTTTCATTCAGTCAGTAGCTTCAATCATTTCTGGACGTTTTTCAATGGCAAAAATCAATGAATATTGTAAATGCACAAACAGTAATTTCTCCGCATTGCAAGGTGCAATTCTGAAATTTTTTGCTTTTTCCTGCTCCTCTTAGCATGATAAAGAAGATTCAAAGAGAGTGAGATGCCAGCTCCTTTCATTCAGTCAGTAGCTTCAAACATTTCTGGTATATGAATAACATGATGTTTTTCAATGGCAAAAATCAATGAATATTGTAAATGCACAAACAGTAATTTCTCCGCATTGCAAGGTGCAATTCTGAAATTTTTTGCTTTTTCCTGCTCCTCTTAGCATGATAAAGAAGATTCAAAGAGAGTGAGATGCCAGCTCCTTTCATTCAGTCAGTAGCTTCAAAATTTCTGGTATATGAATAACATGATGTTTTTCAATGGCAAAAATCAATGAATATTGTAAATGCACAAACAGTAATTTCTCCGGATTGCAAGGTGCAATTCTGAAATTTTTTGCTTTTTCCTGCTCCTCTTAGCATGATAAAGAAGATTCAAAGAGAGTGAGATGCCAGCTCCTTTCATTCAGTCAGTAGCTTCAAACATTTCTGGTATATGAATAACATGATGTTTTTCAATGGCAAAAATCAATGAATATTGTAAATGCACAAACAGTAATTTCTCCGCATTGCAAGGTGCAATTCTGAAATTTTTTGCTTTTTCCTGCTCCTCTTAGCATGATAAAGAAGATTCAAAGAGAGTGAGATGCCAGCTCCTTTCATTCAGTCAGTAGCTTCAATCATTTCTGGACGTTTTTCAATGGCAAAAATCAATGAATATTGTAAATGCACAAACAGTAATTTCTCCGCATTGCAAGGTGCAATTCTGAAATTTTTTGCTTTTTCCTGCTCCTCTTAGCATGATAAAGAAGATTCAAAGAGAGTGAGATGCCAGCTGCTTTCATTCAGTCAGTAGCTTCAAACATTTCTGGTATATGAATAACATGATGTTTTTCAATGGCAAAAATTTCAGAATTGCACCTTGCAATGTGGAGATATTACTGTTTGTGCATTTACAATATTCATTGATTTTTGCCATTGAAAAACATGTTTTTCATATACCAGAAATGTTTGAAGCTACTGACTGAATGAAAGGAGCTGGCATCTCACTCTCTTTGAATCTTCTTTATCATGCTAGGATTAACAGGAAAAAGCAAAAAATTTCAGAATTGCACCTTGCAATGTGGAGATATTACTGTTTGTGCATTTACAATATTCATTGATTTTTGCCATTGAAAAACGTCCAGAAATGTTTGAAGCTACTGACTGAATGAAAGGAGCTGGCATCTCACTCTCTTTGAATCTTCTTTATCATGCTAGGATTAGCAGGAAAAAGCAAAAAATTTCTGAATTGCACCTTGCAATGTGGAGATATTACTGTTTGTGCATTTACAATATTCATTGATTTTTGCCATTGAAAAACATGTTTTTCATATACCAGAAATGTTTGAAGCTACTGACTGAATGAAAGGAGCTGGCATCTCACTCTCTTTGAATCTTCTTTATCATGCTAGGATTAGCAGGAAAAAGCAAAAAATTTCAGAATTGCACCTTGCAATGTGGAGATATTACTGTTTGTGCATTTACAATATTCATTGATTTTTGCCATTGAAAAACATGTTTTTCATATACCAGAAATGTTTGAAGCTACTGACTGAATGAAAGGAGCTGGCATCTCACTCTCTTTGAATCTTCTTTATCATGCTAGGATTAACAGGAAAAAGCAAAAAATTTCAGAATTGCACCTTGCAATGTGGAGATATTACTGTTTGTGCATTTACAATATTCATTGATTTTTCCCATTGAAAAACGTCCAGAAATGTTTGAAGCTACTGACTGAATGAAAGGAGCTGGCATCTCACTCTCTTTGAATCTTCTTTATCATGCTAGGATTAACAGGAAAAAGCAAAAAATTTCAGAATTGCACCTTGCAATGTGGAGATATTACTGTTTGTGCATTTACAATATTCATTGATTTTTGCCATTGAAAAACGTCCAGAAATGTTTGAAGCTACTGACTGAATGAAAGGAGCTGGCATCTCACTCTCTTTGAATCTTCTTTATCATGCTAGGATTAGCAGGAAAAAGCAAAAAATTTCTGAATTGCACCTTGCAATGTGGAGATATTACTGTTTGTGCATTTACAATATTCATTGATTTTTGCCATTGAAAAACATGTTTTTCATATACCAGAAATGTTTGAAGCTACTGACTGAATGAAAGGAGCTGGCATCTCACTCTCTTTGAATCTTCTTTATCATGCTAGGATTAGCAGGAAAAAGCAAAAAATTTCAGAATTGCACCTTGCAATGTGGAGATATTACTGTTTGTGCATTTACAATATTCATTGATTTTTGCCATTGAAAAACATGTTTTTCATATACCAGAAATGTTTGAAGCTACTGACTGAATGAAAGGAGCTGGCATCTCACTCTCTTTGAATCTTCTTTATCATGCTAGGATTAACAGGAAAAAGCAAAAAATTTCAGAATTGCACCTTGCAATGTGGAGATATTACTGTTTGTGCATTTACAATATTCATTGATTTTTCCCATTGAAAAACGTCCAGAAATGTTTGAAGCTACTGACTGAATGAAAGGAGCTGGCATCTCACTCTCTTTGAATCTTCTTTATCATGCTAGGATTAGCAGGAAAAAGCAAAAAATTTCAGAATTGCACCTTGCAATGTGGAGATATTACTGTTTGTGCATTTACAATATTCATTGATTTTTGCCATTGAAAAACATGTTTTTCATATACCAGAAATGTTTGAAGCTACTGACTGAATGAAAGGAGCTGGCATCTCACTCTCTTTGAATCTTCTTTATCATGCTAGGATTAGCAGGAAAAAGCAAAAAATTTCAGAATTGCACCTTACAATGTGGAGATATTACTGTTTGTGCATTTACAATATTCATTGATTTTTGCCATTGAAAAACGTCCAGAAATGTTTGAAGCTACTGACTGAATGAAAGGAGCTGGCATCTCACTCTCTTTGAATCTTCTTTATCATGCTAGGATTAGCAGGAAAAAGCAAAAAATTTCAGAATTGCACCTTGCAATATGGAGATATTACTGTTTGTGCATTTACAATATTCATTGATTTTTGCCATTGAAAAACATGTTTTTCATATACCAGAAATGTTTGAAGCTACTGACTGAATGAAAGGAGCTGGCATCTCACTCTCTTTGAATCTTCTTTATCATGCTAGGATTAGCAGGAAAAAGCAAAAAATTTCAGAATTGCACCTTGCAATGTGGAGATATTACTGTTTGTGCATTTACAATATTCATTGATTTTTGCCATTGAAAAACGTCCAGAAATGTTTGAAGCTACTGACTGAATGAAAGGAGCAGGCATCTCACTCTCTTTGAATCTTCTTTATCATGCTAGGATTAACAGGAAAAAGCTAAAAATTTCAGAATTGCACCTTGCAATGTGGAGATATTACTGTTTGTGCATTTACAATATTCATTGATTTTTGCCATTGAAAAACATGTTTTTCATATGCCAGAAATGTTTTAAGCTACTGACTGAATGAAAGGAGCTGGCATCTCACTCTCTTTGAATCTTCTTTATCATGCTAGGATTAGCAGGAAAAAGCAAAAAATTTCAGAATTGCACCTTGCAATGTGGAGATATTACTGTTTGTGCATTTACAATATTCATTGATTTTTGCCATTGAAAAACATGTTTTTCATATACCAGAAATGTTTGAAGCTACTGACTGAATGAAAGGAGCTGGCATCTCACTCTCTTTGAATCTTCTTTATCATGCTAGGATTAGCAGGAAAAAGCAAAAAATTTCAGAATTGCACCTTGCAATGTGGAGATATTACTGTTTGTGCATTTACAATATTCATTGATTTTTGCCATTGAAAAACATGTTTTTCATATACCAGAAATGTTTGAAGCTACTGACTGAATGAAAGGAGCTGGCATCTCACTCTCTTTGAATCTTCTTTATCATGCTAGGATTAACAGGAAAAAGGAAAAAATTTCAGAATTGCACCTTGCAATGTGGAGATATTACTGTTTGTGCATTTACAATATTCATTGATTTTTGCCATTGAAAAACGTCCAGAAATGTTTGAAGCTACTGACTGAAAGGAGCTGGCATCTCACTCTCTTTGAATCTTCTTTATCATGCTAGGATTAACAGGAAAAAGCTAAAAATTTCAGAATTGCACCTTGCAATGTGGAGATATTACTGTTTGTGCATTTACAATATTCATTGATTTTTGCCATTGAAAAACATGTTTTTCATATACCAGAAATGTTTGAAGCTACTGACTGAATGAAAGGAGCTGGCATCTCACTCTCTTTGAATCTTCTTTATCATGCTAGGATTAGCAGGAAAAAGCAAAAAATTTCAGAATTGCACCTTGCAATGTGGAGATATTACTGTTTGTGCATTTACAATATTCATTGATTTTTACCATTGAAAAACATGTTTTTCATATACCAGAAATGTTTGAAGCTACTGACTGAATGAAAGGAGCTGGCATCTCACTCTCTTTGAATCTTCTTTATCATGCTAGGATTAGCAGGAAAAAGCAAAAAATTTCAGAATTGCACCTTGCAATGTGGAGATATTACTGTTTGTGCATTTACAATATTCATTGATTTTTGCCATTGAAAAACATGTTTTTCATATACCAGAAATGTTTGAAGCTACTGACTGAATGAAAGAAGCTGGCATCTCACTCTCTTTGAATCTTCTTTATCATGCTAGGATTAACAGGAAAAAGCAAAAAATTTCAGAATTGCACCTTGCAATGTGGAGATATTACTGTTTGTGCATTTACAATATTCATTGATTTTTGCCATTGAAAAACGTCCAGAAATGTTTGAAGCTACTGACTGAATGAAAGGAGCTGGCATCTCACTCTCTTTGAATCTTCTTTATCATGCTAGGATTATCAGGAAAAAGCAAAAAATTTCAGAATTGCACCTTGCAATGTGGAGATATTACTGTTTGTGCATTTACAATATTCATTGATTTTTGCCATTGAAAAACATGTTTTTCATATACCAGAAATGTTTGAAGCTACTGACTGAATGAAAGGAGCTGGCATCTCACTCTCTTTGAATCTTCTTTATCATGCTAAGAGGAGCAGGAAAAAGTAAAAAATTTCAAAATTGCACCTTGCAATGCGGAGAAATTACTGTTTGTGCATTTATAATATTAAATGATTTTTGCCATCGAAAATCGTCCAGAAATGATTGAAGCTACTGACTGAACGAAAGGAGCTGGCATCTCACTCTCTTTGAATCTTCTTTATCATGCTAAGAGGAGCAGGAAAAAGCAAAAAATTTCAGAATTGCACCTTGCAATGCGGACAAATTACTGTTTGTGCATTTACAATATTCATTGATTTTTGCCATTGAAAAACATCATGTTATTCATATACCAGAAATGTTTGAAGCTACTGACTGAATGAAAGGAGCTGGCATCTCACTCTCTTTGAATCTTCTTTATCATGCTAAGAGGAGCAGGAAAAAGCAAAAAATTTCAGAATTGCACCTTGCAATGCGGAGAAATTACTGTTTGTGCATTTACAATATTCATTGATTTTTGCCATTGAAAAACGTCCAGAAATGATTGAAGCTACTGACTGAATGAAAGGAGCTGGCATCTCACTCTCTTTGAATCTTCTTTATCATGCTAAGAGGAGCAGGAAAAAGCAAAAAATTTCAGAATTGCACCTTGCAATGCGGAGAAATTACTGTTTGTGCATTTACAATATTCATTGATTTTTGCCATTGAAAAACGTCCAGAAATGATTGAAGCTACTGACTGAATGAAAGGAGCTGGCATCTCACTCTCTTTGAATCTTGTTTATCATGCTAAGAGGAGCAGGAAAAAGCAAAAAATTTCAGAATTGCACCTTGCAATGCGGAGAAATTACTGTTTGTGCATTTACAATATTCATTGATTTTTGCCATTGAAAAACGTCCAGAAAAGATTGAAGCTTCTGACTGAATGAAAGGAGCTGGCATCTCACTCTCTTTGAATCTTCTTTATCATGCTAAGAGGAGCAGGAAAAAGCAAAAAATTTCAGAATTGCACCTTGCAATGCGGAGAAATTACTGTTTGTGCATTTACAATATTCATTGATTTTTGCCATTGAAAAACATCATGTTATTCATATACCAGAAATGATTGAAGCTACTGACTGAATGAAAGGAGCTGGCATCTCACTCTCTTTGAATCTTCTTTATCATGCTAAGAGGAGCAGGAAAAAGTAAAAAATTTCAGAATTGCACCTTGCAATGCGGAGAAATTACTGTTTGTGCATTTATAATATTCAATGATTTTTGCCATTGAAAAACGTCCAGAAATGATTGAAGCCACTGACTGAACGAAAGGAGCTGGCATCTCACTCTCTTTGAATCTTCTTTATCATGCTAAGAGGAGCAGGAAAAAGCAAAAAATTTCAGAATTGCACCTTGCAATGCGGAGAAATTACTGTTTGTGCATTTACAATATTCATTGATTTTTGCCATTGAAAAACATCATGTTATTCATATACCAGAAATGTTTGAAGCTACTGACTGAATGAAAGGAGCTGGCATCTCACTCTCTTTGAATCTTCTTTATCATGCTAAGAGGAGCAGGAAAAAGCAAAAAATTTCAGAATTGCACCTTGCAATGCGGAGAAATTACTGTTTGTGAATTTACAATATTCATTGATTTTTGCCATTGAAAAACGTCCAGAAATGATTGAAGCTACTGACTGAATGAAAGGAGCTGGCATCTCACTCTCTTTGAATCTTCTTTATCATGCTAAGAGGAGCAGGAAAAAGCAAAAAATTTCAGAATTGCACCTTGCAATGCGGAGAAATTACTGTTTGTGCATTTACAATATTCATTGATTTTTGCCATTGAAAAACATCCAGAAATGATTGAAGCTACTGACTGAATGAAAGGAACTGGCATCTCACTCTCTTTGAATCTTGTTTATCATGCTAAGAGGAGCAGGAAAAAGCAAAAAATTTCAGAATTGCACCTTGCAATGCGGAGAAATTACAGTTTGTGCATTTACAATATTCATTGATTTTTGCCATTGAAAAACGTCCAGAAATGATTGAAGCTACTGACTGAATGAAAGGAGCTGGCATCTCACTCTCTTTGAATCTTCTTTATCATGCTAAGAGGAGCAGGAAAAAGCAAAAAATTTCAGAATTGCACCTTGCAATGCGGAGAAATTACTGTTTGTGCATTTACAATATTCATTGATTTTTGCCATTGAAAAACATCATGTTATTCATATACCAGAAATGATTGAAGCTACTGACTGAATGAAAGGAGCTGGCATCTCACTCTCTTTGAATCTTCATTATCATGCTAAGAGGAGCAGGAAAAAGTAAAAAATTTCAGAATTGCACCTTGCAATGCGGAGAAATTACTGTTTGTGCATTTATAATATTCAATGATTTTTGCCATTGAAAAACGTCCAGAAATGATTGAAGCTACTGACTGAACGAAAGGAGCTGGCATCTCACTCTCTTTGAATCTTCTTTATCATGCTAAGAGGAGCAGGAAAAAGCAAAAAATTTCAGAATTGCACCTTGCAATGCGGAGAAATTACTGTTTGTGCATTTACAATATTCATTGATTTTTGCCATTGAAAAACATCCAGAAATGATTGAAGCTACTGACTGAATGAAAGGAGCTGGCATCTCACTCTCTTTGAATCTTCTTTATCATGCTAAGAGGAGCAGGAAAAAGCAAAAAATTTCAGAATTGCACCTTGCAATGCGGAGAAATTACTGTTTGTGCATTTACAATATTCATTGATTTTTGCCATTGAAAAACATCATGTTATTCATATACCAGAAATGTTTGAAGCTACTGACTGAATGAAAGGAGCTGACATCTCACTCTCTTTGAATCTTCTTTATCATGCTAAGAGGAGCAGGAAAAAGCAAAAAATTTCAGAATTGCACCTTGCAATGCGGAGAAATTACTGTTTGTGCATTTACAATATTCATTGATTTTTGCCATTGAAAAACATCCAGAAATGATTGAAGCTACTGACTGAATGAAAGGAGCTGGCATCTCACTCTCTTTGAATCTTCTTTATCATGCTAAGAGGAGCAGGAAAAAGCAAAAAATTTCAGAATTGCACCTTGCAATGCGGAGAAATTACTTTTTGTGCATTTACAATATTCATTGATTTTTGCCATTGAAAAACATCATGTTATTCATATACCAGAAATGTTTGAAGCTACTGACTGAATGAAAGGAGCTGGCATCTCACTCTCTTTGAATCTTCTTTATCATGCTAAGAGGAGCAGGAAAAAGCAAAAAATTTCAGAATTGCACCTTGCAATGCGGAGAAATTACTGTTTGTGCATTTACAATATTCATTGATTTTTGCCATTGAAAAACATCATGTTATTCATATACCAGAAATGTTTGAAGCTACTGACTGAATGAAAGGAGCTGGCATCTCACTCTCTTTGAATCTTCTTTATCATGCTAAGAGGAGCAGGAAAAAGCAAAAAATTTCAGAATTGCACCTTGCAATGCGGAGAAATTACTTTTTGTGCATTTACAATATTCATTGATTTTTGCCATTGAAAAACATCATGTTATTCATATACCAGAAATGTTTGAAGCTACTGACTGAATGAAAGGAGCTGGCATCTCACTCTCTTTGAATCTTCTTTATCATGCTAAGAGGAGCAGGAAAAAGCAAAAAATTTCAGAATTGCACCTTGCAATGTGGAGAAATTACTGTTTGTGCATTTACAATATTCATTGATTTTTACCATTGAAAAACGTCCAGAAATGATTGAAGCTACTGACTGAATGAAAGTAACTGGCATCTCACTCTCTTTGAATCTTCTTTATCATGCTAAGAGGAGCAGGAAAAAGCAAAAAATTTCAGACTTGCACCTTGCAATGCGGAGAAATTACTGTTTGTGCATTTACAATATTCATTGATTTTTGCCATTGAAAAACATCATGTTATTCATATACCAGAAATGTTTGAAGCTACTGACTGAATGAAAGGAGCTGGCATCTCACTCTCTTTGAATCTTCTTTATCATGCTAAGAGGAGCAGGAAAAAGCAAAAAATTTCAGAATTGCACCTTGCAATGCGGAGAAATTACTGTTTGTGCATTTACAATATTCATTGATTTTTGCCATTGAAAAACGTCCAGAAATGATTGAAGCTACTGACTGAATGAAAGGAGCTGGCATCTCACTCTCTTTGAATCTTCTTTATCATGCTAAGAGGAGCAGGAAAAATCAAAAAATTTCAGAATTGCACCTTGCAATGCGGAGAAATTACTGTTTGTGCATTTACAATATTCATTGATTTTTGCCATTGAAAAACATGTTATTCATATACCAGAAATGTTTGAAGCTACTGACTGAATGAAAGGAGCTGGCACCTCACTCTCTTTGAATCTTCTTTATCATGCTAAGAGGAGCGGGAAAAAGCAAAAAATTTCAGAATTGCACCTTGCAATGCGGAGAAATTACTGTTTGTGCATTTACAATATTCATTGATTTTTGCCATTGAAAAACGTCCAGAAATGATTGAAGGTACTGACTGAATGAAAGGAGCTGGCATCTCACTCTCTTTGAATCTTCTTTATCATGCTAAGAGGAGCAGGAAAAAGCAAAAAATTTCAGAATTGCACCTTGCAATGCGGAGAAATTACTGTTTGTGCATTTACAATATTCATTGATTTTTGCCACTGAAAAACGTCCAGAAATGATTGAAGCTACTGACTGAATGAAAGGAGCTGGCATCTCACTCTCTTTGAATCTTCTTTATCATGCTAAGAGGAGCAGGAAAAAGCAAAAAATTTCAGAATTGCACCTTGCAATGCGGAGAAATTACAGTTTGTGCATTTACAATATTCATTGATTTTTGCCATTGAAAAACATCCAGAAATGATTGAAGCTACTGACTGAATGAAAGGAGCTGGCATCTCACTCTCTTTGAATCTTCTTTATCATGCTAAGAGGAGCAGGAAAAAGCAAAAAATTTCAGAATTGCACCTTGCAATGCGGAGAAATTACTGTTTGTGCATTTACAATATTCATTGATTTTTGCCATTGAAAAACATCATGTTATTCATATACCAGAAATATTTGAAGCTACTGACTGAATGAAAGGAGCTGGCATCTCACTCTCTTTGAATCTTCTTTATCATGCTAAGAGGAGCAGGAAAAAGCAAAAAATTTCAGAATTGCGCCTTGCAATGTGGAGAAATTACTGTTTGTGCATTTACAATATTCATTGATTTTTACCATTGAAAAACGTCCAGAAATGATTGAAGCTACTGACTGAATGAAAGTAGCTGGCATCTCACTCTCTTTGAATCTTCTTTATCATGCTAAGAGGAGCAGGAAAAAGCAAAAAATTTCAGACTTGCACCTTGCAATGCGGAGAAATTACTGTTTGTGCATTTACAATATTCATTGATTTTTGCCATTGAAAAACATCATGTTATTCATATACCAGAAATGTTTGAAGCTACTGACTGAATGAAAGGAGCTGGCATCTCACTCTCTTTGAATCTTCTTTATCATGCTAAGAGGAGCAGGAAAAAGCAAAAAATTTCAGAATTGCACCTTGCAATGCGGAGAAATTACTGTTTGTGCATTTACAATATTCATTGATTTTTGCCATTGAAAAACATCATGTTATTCATATACCAGAAATGTTTAAAGCTACTGACTGAATGAAAGGAGCTGGCATCTCACTCTCTTTGAATCTTCTTTATCATGCTAAGAGGAGCAGGAAAAAGCAAAAAATTTCAGAATTGCACCTTGCAATGCGGAGAAATTACTGTTTGTGCATTTACAATATTCATTGATTTTTGCCATTGAAAAACGTCCAGAAATGATTGAAGCTACTGACTGAATGAAAGGAGCCGGCATCTCACTCTCTTTGAATCTTCTTTATCATGCTAAGAGGAGCAGGAAAAATCAAAAAATTTCAGAATTGCACCTTGCAATGCGGAGAAATTACTGTTTGTGCATTTACAATATTCATTGATTTTTGCCATTGAAAAACATGTTATTCATATACCAGAAATGTTTGAAGCTACTGACTGAATGAAAGGAGCTGGCACCTCACTCTCTTTGAATCTTCTTTATCATGCTAAGAGGAGCGGGAAAAAGCAAAAAATTTCAGAATTGCACCTTGCAATGCGGAGAAATTACTGTTTGTGCATTTACAATATTCATTGATTTTTGCCATTGAAAAACATGTTATTCATATACCAGAAATGTTTGAAGCTACTGACTGAATGAAAGGAGTTGGCATCTCACTCTCTTTGAATCTTCTTTATCATGCTAAGAGGAGCAGGAAAAAGCAAAAAATTTCAGAATTGCATCTTGCAATGCGGAGAAATTACAGTTTGTGCATTTACAATATTCATTGATTTTTGCCATTGAAAAACATCCAGAAATGATTGAAGCTACTGACTGAATGAAAGGAGCTGGCATCTCACTCTCTTTGAATCTTCTTTATCATGCTAAGAGGAGCAGGAAAAAGCAAAAAATTTCAGAATTGCACCTTGCAATGCGGAGAAATTACTGTTTGTGCATTTACAATATTCATTGATTTTTGCCATTGAAAAACATCATGTTATTCATATACCAGAAATGTTTGAAGCTACTGACTGAATGAAAGGAGCTGGCATCTCACTCTCTTTGAATCTTCTTTATCATGCTAAGAGGAGCAGGAAAAAGCAAAAAATTTCAGAATTGCACCTTGCAATGTGGAGAAATTACTGTTTGTGCATTTACAATATTCATTGATTTTTACCATTGAAAAACGTCCAGAAATGATTGAAGCTACTGACTGAATGAAAGTAGCTGACATCTCACTCTCTTTGAATCTTCTTTATCATGCTAAGAGGAGCAGGAAAAAGCAAAAAATTTCAGACTTGCACCTTGCAATGCGGAGAAATTACTGTTTGTGCATTTACAATATTCATTGATTTTTGCCATTGAAAAACATCATGTTATTCATATACCAGAAATGTTTGAAGCTACTGACTGAATGAAAGGAGCTGGCATCTCACTCTCTTTGAATATTCTTTATCATGCTAAGAGGAGCAGGAAAAAGCAAAAAATTTCAGAATTGCACCTTGCAATGCGGAGAAATTACTGTTTGTGCATTTACAATATTCATTGATTTTTGCCATTGAAAAACATCATGTTATTCATATACCAGAAATGTTTGAAGCTACTGACTGAATGAAAGGAGCTGGCATCTCACTCTCTTTGAATCTTCTTTATCATGCTAAGAGGAGCAGGAAAAAGCAAAAAATTTCAGAATTGCACCTTGCAATGCGGAGAAATTACTGTTTGTGCATTTACAATATTCATTGATTTTTGCCATTGAAAAACGTCCAGAAATGATTGAAGCTACTGACTGAATGAAAGGAGCTGGCATCTCACTCTCTTTGAATCTTCTTTATCATGCTAAGAGGAGCAGGAAAAATCAAAAAATTTCAGAATTGCACCTTGCAATGCGGAGAAATTACTGTTTGTGCATTTACAATATTCATTGATTTTTGCCATTGAAAAACATGTTATTCATATACCAGAAATGTTTGAAGCTACTGACTGAATGAAAGGAGCTGGCACCTCACTCTCTTTGAATCTTCTTTATCATGCTAAGAGGAGCGGGAAAAAGCAAAAAATTTCAGAATTGCACCTTGCAATGCGGAGAAATTACTGTTTGTGCATATACAATATTCATTGATTTTTGCCATTGAAAAACGTCCAGAAATGATTGAAGGTACTGACTGAATGAAAGGAGCTGGCATCTCACTCTCTTTGAATCTTCTTTATCATGCTAAGAGGAGCAGGAAAAAGCAAAAAATTTCAGAATTGCACCTTGCAATGCGGAGAAATTACTGTTTGTGCATTTACAATATTCATTGATTTTTGCCATTGAAAAACGTCCAGAAATGATTGAAGCTACTGACTGAATGAAAGGAGCTGGCATCTCACTCTCTTTGAATCTTCTTTATCATGCTAAGAGGAGTAGGAAAAAGCAAAAAATTTCAGAATTGCACCTTGCAATGCGGAGAAATTACAGTTTGTGCATTTACAATATTCATTGATTTTTGCCATTGAAAAACATCCAGAAATGATTGAAGCTACTGACTGAATGAAAGGAGCTGGCATCTCACTCTCTTTGAATCTTCTTTATCATGCTAAGAGGAGCAGGAAAAAGCAAAAAATTTCAGAATTGCACCTTGCAATGCGGAGAAATTACTGTTTGTGCATTTACAATATTCATTGATTTTTGCCATTGAAAAACATCATGTTATTCATATACCAGAAATGTTTGAAGCTACTGACTGAATGAAAGGAGCTGGCATCTCACTCTCTTTGAATCTTCTTTATCATGCTAAGAGGAGCAGGAAAAAGCAAAAAATTTCAGAATTGCACCTTGCAATGTGGAGAAATTACTGTTTGTGCATTTACAATATTCATTGATTTTTACCATTGAAAAACGTCCAGAAATGATTGAAGCTACTGACTGAATGAAAGGAGCTGGCATCTCACTCTCTTTGAATCTTCTTTATCATGCTAAGAGGAGCAGGAAAAAGCAAAAAATTTCAGACTTGCACCTTGCAATGCGGAGAAATTACTGTTTGTGCATTTACAATATTCATTGATTTTTGCCATTGAAAAACGTCCAGAAATGATTGAAAGTACTGACTGAATGAAAGGAGCTGGCATCTCACTCTCTTTGAATCTTCTTTATCATGCTAAGAGGAGCAGGAAAAAGCAAAAAATTTCAGAATTGCACCTTGCAATGCGGAGAAATTACTGTTTGTGCATTTACAATATTCATTGATTTTTGCCACTGAAAAACGTCCAGAAATGATTGAAGCTACTGACTGAATGAAAGGAGCTGGCATCTCACTCTCTTTGAATCTTCTTTAACATGCTAAGAGGAGCAGGAAAAAGCAAAAAATTTCAGAATTGCACCTTGCAATGCGGAGAAATTACAGTTTGTGCATTTACAATATTCATTGATTTTTGCCATTGAAAATCATCCAGAAATGATTGAAGCTACTGACTGAATGAAAGGAGCTGGCATCTCACTCTCTTTGAATCTTCTTTATCATGCTAAGAGGAGCAGGAAAAAGCAAAAAATTTCAGAATTGCACCTTGCAATGCGGAGAAATTACTGTTTGTGCATTTACAATATTCATTGATTTTTGCCATTGAAAAACATCATGTTATTCATATACCAGAAATGTTTGAAGCTACTGACTGAATGAAAGGAGCTGGCATCTCACTCTCTTTGAATCTTCTTTATCATGCTAAGAGGAGCAGGAAAAAGCAAAAAATTTCAGAATTGCACCTTGCAATGTGGAGAAATTACTGTTTGTGCATTTACAATATTCATTGATTTTTACCATTGAAAAACGTCCAGAAATGATTGAAGCTACTGACTGAATGAAAGTAGCTGGCATCTCACTCTCTTTGAATCTTCTTTATCATGCTAAGAGGAGCAGGAAAAAGCAAAAAATTTCAGACTTGCACCTTGCAATGCGGAGAAATTACTGTTTGTGCATTTACAATATTCATTGATTTTTGCCATTGAAAAACATCATGTTATTCATATACCAGAAATGTTTGAAGCTACTGACTGAATGAAAGGAGCTGGCATCTCACTCTCTTTGAATCTTCTTTATCATGCTAAGAGGAGCAGGAAAAAGCAAAAAATTTCAGAATTGCACCTTGCAATGCGGAGAAATTACTGTTTGTGCATTTACAATATTCATTGATTTTTGCCATTGAAAAACATCATGTTATTCATATACCAGAAATGTTTGAAGCTACTGACTGAATGAAAGGAGCTGGCATCTCACTCTCTTTGAATCTTCTTTATCATGCTAAGAGGAGCAGGAAAAAGCAAAAAATTTCAGAATTGCACCTTGCAATGCGGAGAAATTACTGTTTGTGCATTTACAATATTCATTGATTTTTGCCACTGAAAAACGTCCAGAAATGATTGAAGCTACTGACTGAATGAAAGGAGCTGGCATCTCACTCTCTTTGAATCTTCTTTAACATGCTAAGAGGAGCAGGAAAAAGCAAAAAATTTCAGAATTGCACCTTGCAATGCGGAGAAATTACAGTTTGTGCATTTACAATATTCATTGATTTTTGCCATTGAAAATCATCCAGAAATGATTGAAGCTACTGACTGAATGAAAGGAGCTGGCATCTCACTCTCTTTGAATCTTCTTTATCATGCTAAGAGGAGCAGGAAAAAGCAAAAAATTTCAGAATTGCACCTTGCAATGCGGAGAAATTACTGTTTGTGCATTTACAATATTCATTGATTTTTGCCATTGAAAAACATCATGTTATTCATATACCAGAAATGTTTGAAGCTACTGACTGAATGAAAGGAGCTGGCATCTCACTCTCTTTGAATCTTCTTTATCATGCTAAGAGGAGCAGGAAAAAGCAAAAAATTTCAGAATTGCACCTTGCAATGTGGAGAAATTACTGTTTGTGCATTTACAATATTCATTGATTTTTACCATTGAAAAACGTCCAGAAATGATTGAAGCTACTGACTGAATGAAAGTAGCTGGCATCTCACTCTCTTTGAATCTTCTTTATCATGCTAAGAGGAGCAGGAAAAAGCAAAAAATTTCAGACTTGCACCTTGCAATGCGGAGAAATTACTGTTTGTGCATTTACAATATTCATTGATTTTTGCCATTGAAAAACATCATGTTATTCATATACCAGAAATGTTTGAAGCTACTGACTGAATGAAAGGAGCTGGCATCTCACTCTCTTTGAATCTTCTTTATCATGCTAAGAGGAGCAGGAAAAAGCAAAAAATTTCAGAATTGCACCTTGCAATGCGGAGAAATTACTGTTTGTGCATTTACAATATTCATTGATTTTTGCCATTGAAAAACGTCCAGAAATGATTGAAGCTACTGACTGAATGAAAGGAGCTGGCATCTCACTCTCTTTGAATCTTCTTTATCATGCTAAGAGGAGCAGGAAAAATCAAAAAATTTCAGAATTGCACCTTGCAATGCGGAGAAATTACTGTTTGTGCATTTACAATATTCATTGATTTTTGCCATTGAAAAACATGTTATTCATATACCAGAAATGTTTGAAGCTACTGACTGAATGAAAGGAGCTGGCACCTCACTCTCTTTGAATCTTCTTTATCATGCTAAGAGGAGCGGGAAAAAGCAAAAAATTTCAGAATTGCACCTTGCAATGCGGAGAAATTACTGTTTGTGCATTTACAATATTCATTGATTTTTGCCATTGAAAAACGTCCAGAAATGATTGAAGGTACTGACTGAATGAAAGGAGCTGGCATCTCACTCTCTTTGAATCTTCTTTATCATGCTAAGAGGAGCAGGAAAAAGCAAAAAATTTCAGAATTGCACCTTGCAATGCGGAGAAATTACTGTTTGTGCATTTACAATATTCATTGATTTTTGCCATTGAAAAACGTCCAGAAATGATTGAAGCTACTGACTGAATGAAAGGAGCTGGCATCTCACTCTCTTTGAATCTTCTTTATCATGCTAAGAGGAGCAGGAAAAAGCAAAAAATTTCAGAATTGCACCTTGCAATGCGGAGAAATTACAGTTTGTGCATTTACAATATTCATTGATTTTTGCCATTGAAAAACATCCAGAAATGATTGAAGCTACTGACTGAATGAAAGGAGCTGGCATCTCACTCTCTTTGAATCTTCTTTATCATGCTAAGAGGAGCAGGAAAAAGCAAAAAATTTCAGAATTGCACCTTGCAATGCGGAGAAATTACTGTTTGTGCATTTACAATATTCATTGATTTTTGCCATTGAAAAACATCATGTTATTCATATACCAGAAATGTTTGAAGCTACTGACTGAATGAAAGGAGCTGGCATCTCACTCTCTTTGAATCTTCTTTATCATGCTAAGAGGAGCAGGAAAAAGCAAAAAATTTCAGAATTGCACCTTGCAATGTGGAGAAATTACTGTTTGTGCATTTACAATATTCATTGATTTTTACCATTGAAAAACGTCCAGAAATGATTGAAGCTACTGACTGAATGAAAGTAGCTGGCATCTCACTCTCTTTGAATCTTCTTTATCATGCTAAGAGGAGCAGGAAAAAGCAAAAAATTTCAGACTTGCACCTTGCAATGCGGAGAAATTACTGTTTGTGCATTTACAATATTCATTGATTTTTGCCATTGAAAAACATTATGTTATTCATATACCAGAAATGTTTGAAGCTACTGACTGAATGAAAGTAGCTGGCATCTCACTCTCTTTGAATCTTCTTTATCATGCTAAGAGGAGCAGGAAAAATCAAAAAATTTCAGAATTGCACCTTGCAATGCGGAGAAATTACTGTTTGTGCATTTACAATATTCATTGATTTTTGCCATTGAAAAACGTCCAGAAATGATTGAAGCTACTGACTGAATGAAAGGAGCTGGCATCTCACTCTCTTTGAATCTTCTTTATCATGCTAAGAGGAGCAGGAAAAAGCAAAAAATTTCAGAATTGCACCTTGCAATGCGGAGAAATTACTGTTTGTGCATTTACAATATTCATTGATTTTTGCCATTGAAAAACATCATGTTATTCATATACCAGAAATGATTGAAGCTACTGACTGAATGAAAGGAGCTGGCATCTCACTCTCTTTGAATCTTCTTTATCATGCTAAGAGGAGCAGGAAAAAGTAAATAATTTCAGAATTGCACCTTGCAATGCGGAGAAATTACTGTTTGTGCATTTATAATATTCAATGATTTTTGCCATTGAAAAACGTCCAGAAATGATTGAAGCTACTGACTGAACGAAAGGAGCTGGCATCTCACTCTCTTTGAATCTTCTTTATCATGCTAAGAGGAGCAGGAAAAAGCAAAAAATTTCAGAATTGCACCTTGCAATGCAGAGAAATTACTGTTTGTGCATTTACAATATTCATTGATTTTTGCCATTGAAAAACGTCCAGAAATGATTGAAGCTACTGACTGAATGAAAGGAGCTGGCATCTCACTCTCTTTGAATCTTCTTTATCATGCTAAGAGGAGCAGGAAAAAGCAAAAAATTTCAGAATTGCACCTTGCAATGCGGAGAAATTACTGTTTGTGCATTTACAATATTCATTGATTTTTGCCATTGAAAAACATCATGTTATTCATATACCAGAAATGTTTGAAGCTACTGACTGAATGAAAGGTGCTGACATCTCACTCTCTTTGAATCTTCTTTATCATGCTAAGAGGAGCAGGAAAAAGCAAAAAATTTCAGAATTGCACCTTGCAATGCAGAGAAATTACTGTTTGTGCATTTACAATATTCATTGATTTTTGCCATTGAAAAACGTCCAGAAATGATTGAAGCTACTGACTGAATGAAAGGAGCTGGCATCTCACTCTCTTTGAATCTTCTTTATCATGCTAAGAGGAGCAGGAAAAAGCAAAAAATTTCAGAATTGCACCTTGCAATGCGGAGAAATTACTGTTTGTGCATTTACAATATTCATTGATTTTTGCCATTGAAAAACATCATGTTATTCATATACCAGAAATGTTTGAAGCTACTGACTGAATGAAAGGAGCTGGCATCTCACTCTCTTTGAATCTTCTTTATCATGCTAAGAGGAGCAGGAAAAAGCAAAAAATTTCAGAATTGCACCTTGCAATGCGGAGAAATTACTGTTTGTGCATTTACAATATTCATTGATTTTTGCCATTGAAAAACATCATGTTATTCATATACCAGAAATGTTTGAAGCTACTGACTGAATGAAAGGAGCTGGCATCTCACTCTCTTTGAATCTTCTTTATCATGCTAAGAGGAGCAGTAAAAAGCAAAAAATTTCAGAATTGCACCTTGCAATGTGGAGAAATTACTGTGCATTTACAATATTCATTGATTTTTACCATTGAAAAACGTCCAGAAATGATTGAAGCTACTGACTGAATGAAAGTAGCTGGCATCTCACTCTCTTTGAATCTTCTTTATCATGCTAAGAGGAGCAGGAAAAAGCAAAAAATTTCAGACTTGCACCTTGCAATGCGGAGAAATTACTGTTTGTGCATTTACAATATTCATTGATTTTTGACATTGAAAAACATCATGTTATTCATATACCAGAAATGTTTGAAGCTACTGACTGAATGAAAGGAGCTGGCATCTCACTCTCTTTGAATCTTCTTTATCATGCTAAGCGGAGCAGGAAAAAGCAAAAAATTTCAGAATTGCACCTTGCAATGCGGAGAAATTACTGTTTGTGCATTTACAATATTCATTGATTTTTGCCATTGAAAAACATGTTATTCATATACCAGAAATGTTTGAAGCTACTGACTGAATGAAAGGAGCTGGCACCTCACTCTCTTTGAATCTTCTTTATCATGCTAAGAGGAGCGGGAAAAAGCAAAAAAATTCAGAATTGCACCTTGCAATGCGGAGAAATTACTGTTTGTGCATTTACAATATTCATTGATTTTTGCCATTGAAAAACGTCCAGAAATGATTGAAAGTACTGACTGAATGAAAGGAGCTGGCATCTCACTCTCTTTGAATCTTCTTTATCATGCTAAGAGGAGCAGGAAAAAGCAAAAAATTTCAGAATTGCACCTTGCAATGCGGAGAAATTACTGTTTGTGCATTTACAATATTCATTGATTTTTGCCATTGAAAAACGTCCAGAAATGATTGAAGCTACTGACTGAATGAAAGGAGCTGGCATCTCACTCTCTTTGAATCTTCTTTATCATGCTAAGAGGAGCAGGAAAAAGTAAAAAATTTCAGAATTGCACCTTGCAATGCGGAGAAATTACAGTTTGTGCATTTACAATATTCATTGATTTTTGCCATTGAAAAACATCCAGAAATGATTGAAGCTACTGACTGAATGAAAGGAGCTGGCATCTCAATCTCTTTGAATCTTCTTTATCATGCTAAGAGGAGCAGGAAAAAGCAAAAAATTTCAGAATTGCACCTTGCAATGCGGAGAAATTACTGTTTGTGCATTTACAATATTCATTGATTTTTGCCATTGAAAAACATCATGTTATTCATATACCAGAAATGTTTGAAGCTACTGACTGAATGAAAGGAGCTGGCATCTCACTCTCTTTGAATCTTCATTATCATGCTAAGAGGAGCAGGAAAAAGCAAAAAATTTCAGAATTGCACCTTGCAATGCGGAGAAATTACTGTTTGTGCATTTACAATATTCATTGATTTTTGCCATTGAAAAACATGTTATTCATATACCAGAAATGTTTGAAGCTACTGACTGAATGAAAGGAGCTGGCACCTCACTCTCTTTGAATCTTCTTTATCATGCTAAGAGGAGCGGGAAAAAGCAAAAAAATTCAGAATTGCACCTTGCAATGCGGAGAAATTACTGTTTGAGCATTTACAATATTCATTGATTTTTGCCATTGAAAAACGTCCAGAAATGATTGAAAGTACTGACTGAATGAAAGGAGCTGGCATCTCACTCTCTTTGAATCTTCTTTATCATGCTAAGAGGAGCAGGAAAAAGCAAAAAATTTCAGAATTGCACCTTGCAATGCGGAGAAATTACTGTTTGTGCATTTACAATATTCATTGATTTTTGCCATTGAAAAACGTCCAGAAATGATTGAAGCTACTGACTGAATGAAAGGAGCTGGCATCTCACTCTCTTTGAATCTTCTTTATCATGCTAAGAGGAGCAGGAAAAAGTAAAAAATTTCAGAATTGCACCTTGCAATGCGGAGAAATTACAGTTTGTGCATTTACAATATTCATTGATTTTTGCCATTGAAAAACATCCAGAAATGATTGAAGCTACTGACTGAATGAAAGGAGCTGGCATCTCACTCTCTTTGAATCTTCTTTATCAGGCTAAGAGGAGCAGGAAAAAGCAAAAAATTTCAGAATTGCACCTTGCAATGCGGAGAAATTACTGTTTGTGCATTTACAATATTCATTGATTTTTGCCATTGAAAAACATCATGTTATTCATATACCAGAAATGTTTGAAGCTACTGACTGAATGAAAGGAGCTGGCATCTCACTCTCTTTGAATCTTCATTATCATGCTAAGAGGAGCAGGAAAAAGCAAAAAATTTCAGAATTGCACCTTGCAATGTGGAGAAATTACTGTTTGTGCATTTACAATATTCATTGATTTTTAACAATGAAAAACGTCCAGAAATGATTGAATCTACTGACTGAATGAAAGTAGCTGGCATCTCACTCTCTTTGAATCTTCTTTATCATGCTAAGAGGAGCAGGAAAAAGCAAAAAATTTCAGAATTGCACCTTGCAATGCGGAGAAATTACTGTTTGTACATTTACAATATTCATTGATTTTTGCCATTGAAAAACATCATGTTATTCATATACCAGAAATGTTTGAAGCTACTGACTGAATGAAAGGAGCTGGCATCTCACTCTCTTTGAATCTTCTTTATCATGCTAAGAGGAGCAGGAAAAAGCAAAAAATTTCAGAGTTGCACCTTGCAATGCGGAGAAATTACTGTTTGTGCATTTACAATATTCATTGATTTTTGCCATTGAAAAACATCATGTTATTCATATACCAGAAATGTTTGAAGCTACTGACTGAATGAAAGGAGCTGGCATCTCACTCTCTTTGAATCTTCTTTATCATGCTAGGAGGAGCAGGAAAAAGCAAAAAATTTCAGAATTGCACCTTGCAATGTGGAGAAATTACTGTTTGTGCATTTACAATATTCATTGATTTTTACCATTGAAAAACGTCCAGAAATGATTGAAGCTACTGACTGAATGAAAGTAGCTGGCATCTCACTCTCTTTGAATCTTCTTTATCATACTAAGAGGAGCAGGAAAAAGCAAAAAATTTCAGACTTGCACCTTGCAATGCGGAGAAATTACTGTTTGTGCATTTACAATATTCATTGATTTTTGCCATTGAAAAACATCATGTTATTCATATACCAGAAATGTTTGAAGCTACTGACTGAATGAAAGGAGCTGGCATCTCACTCTCTTTGAATCTTCTTTATCATGCTAAGAGGAGCAGGAAAAAGCAAAAAATTTCAGAATTGCACCTTGCAATGCGGAGAAATTACTGTTTGTGCATTTACAATATTCATTGATTTTTGCCATTGAAAAACGTCCAGAAATGATTGAAGCTACTGACTGAATGAAAGGAGCTGGCATCTCACTCTCTTTGAATATTCTTTATCATGCTAAGAGGAGCAGGAAAAAGCAAAAAATTTCAGAATTGCACCTTGCAATGCGGAGAAATTACTGTTTGTGCATTTACAATATTCATTGATTTTTGCCATTGAAAAACGTCCAGAAATGATTGAAGCTACTGACTGAATGAAAGGAGCTGGCATCTCACTCTCTTTGAATCTTCTTTATCATGCTAAGAGGAGCAGGAAAAAGCAAAAAATTTCAGAATTGCACCTTGCAATGCGGAGAAATTACTGTTTGTGCATTTACAATATTCATTGATTTTTGCCATTGAAAAACATCATGTTATTCATATACCAGAAATGTTTGAAGCTACTGACTGAATGAAAGGAGCTGGCATCTCACTCTCTTTGAATCTTCTTTATCATGCTAAGAGGAGCAGGAAAAAGCAAAAAATTTCAGAATTGCACCTTGCAATGCGGAGAAATTACTGTTTGTGCATTTACAATATTCATTGATTTTTGCCATTGAAAAACGTCCAGAAATGATTGAAGCTACTGACTGAATGAAAGGAGCTGGCATCTCACTCTCTTTGAATCTTGTTTATCATGCTAAGAGGAGCAGGAAAAAGCAAAAAATTTCAGAATTGCACCTTGCAATGCGGAGAAATTACTGTTTGTGCATTTACAATATTCATTGATTTTTGCCATTGAAAAACATCATGTTATTCATATACCAGAAATGATTGAAGCTACTGACTGAATGAAAGGAGCTGGCATCTCACTCTCTTTGAATCTTCTTTATCATGCTAAGAGGAGCAGGAAAAAGTAAAAAATTTCAGAATTGCACCTTGCAATGCGGAGAAATTACTGTTTGTGCATTTATAATATTCAATGATTTTTGCCATTGAAAAACGTCCAGAAATGATTGAAGCTACTGACTGAACGAAAGGAGCTGGCATCTCACTCTCTTTGAATCTTCTTTATCATGCTAAGAGGAGCAGGAAAAAGCAAAAAATTTCAGAATTGCACCTTGCAATGCGGAGAAATTACTGTTTGTGCATTTACAATATTCATTGATTTTTACCATTGAAAAACGTCCAGAAATGATTGAAGCTACTGACTGAATGAAAGTAGCTGGCATCTCACTCTCTTTGAATCTTCTTTATCATACTAAGAGGAGCAGGAAAAAGCAAAAAATTTCAGACTTGCACCTTGCAATGCGGAGAAATTACTGTTTGTGCATTTACAATATTCATTGATTTTTGCCATTGAAAAACATCATGTTATTCATATACCAGAAATGTTTGAAGCTACTGACTGAATGAAAGGAGCTGGCATCTCACTCTCTTTGAATCTTCTTTATCATGCTAAGAGGAGCAGGAAAAAGCAAAAAATTTCAGAATTGCACCTTGCAATGCGGAGAAATTACTGTTTGTGCATTTACAATATTCATTGATTTTTGCCATTGAAAAACGTCCAGAAATGATTGAAGCTACTGACTGAATGAAAGGAGCTGGCATCTCACTCTCTTTGAATATTCTTTATCATGCTAAGAGGAGCAGGAAAAAGCAAAAAATTTCAGAATTGCACCTTGCAATGCGGAGAAATTACTGTTTGTGCATTTACAATATTCATTGATTTTTGCCATTGAAAAACGTCCAGAAATGATTGAAGCTACTGACTGAATGAAAGGAGCTGGCATCTCACTCTCTTTGAATCTTCTTTATCATGCTAAGAGGAGCAGGAAAAAGCAAAAAATTTCAGAATTGCACCTTGCAATGCGGAGAAATTACTGTTTGTGCATTTACAATATTCATTGATTTTTGCCATTGAAAAACATCATGTTATTCATATACCAGAAATGTTTGAAGCTACTGACTGAATGAAAGGAGCTGGCATCTCACTCTCTTTGAATCTTCTTTATCATGCTAAGAGGAGCAGGAAAAAGCAAAAAATTTCAGAATTGCACCTTGCAATGCGGAGAAATTACTGTTTGTGCATTTACAATATTCATTGATTTTTGCCATTGAAAAACGTCCAGAAATGATTGAAGCTACTGACTGAATGAAAGGAGCTGGCATCTCACTCTCTTTGAATCTTGTTTATCATGCTAAGAGGAGCAGGAAAAAGCAAAAAATTTCAGAATTGCACCTTGCAATGCGGAGAAATTACTGTTTGTGCATTTACAATATTCATTGATTTTTGCCATTGAAAAACATCATGTTATTCATATACCAGAAATGATTGAAGCTACTGACTGAATGAAAGGAGCTGGCATCTCACTCTCTTTGAATCTTCTTTATCATGCTAAGAGGAGCAGGAAAAAGTAAAAAATTTCAGAATTGCACCTTGCAATGCGGAGAAATTACTGTTTGTGCATTTATAATATTCAATGATTTTTGCCATTGAAAAACGTCCAGAAATGATTGAAGCTACTGACTGAACGAAAGGAGCTGGCATCTCACTCTCTTTGAATCTTCTTTATCATGCTAAGAGGAGCAGGAAAAAGCAAATAATTTCAGAATTGCACCTTGCAATGCGGAGAAATTACTGTTTGTGCATTTACAATATTCATTGATTTTTGCCTTTGAAAAACATCATGTTATTCATATACCAGAAATGTTTGAAGCTACTGACTGAATGAAAGGAGCTGACATCTCACGCTCTTTGAATCTTCTTTATCATGCTAAGAGGAGCAGGAAAAAGCAAAACATTTCAGAATTGCACCTTGCAATGCGGAGAAATTACTGTTTGTGCATTTACAATATTCATTGATTTTTGCCATTGAAAAACGTCCAGAAATGATTGAAGCTACTGACTGAATGAAAGGAGCTGGCATCTCACTCTCTTTGAATCTTCTTTATCATGCTAAGAGGAGCAGGAAAAAGCAAAAAATTTCAGAATTGCACCTTGCAATGCGGAGAAATTACTGTTTGTGCATTTACAATATTCATTGATTTTTGCCATTGAAAAACGTCCAGAAATGATTGAAGCTACTGACTGAATGAAAGGAGCTGGCATCTCACTCTCTTTGAATCTTGTTTATCATGCTAAGAGGAGCAGGAAAAAGCAAAAAATTTCAGAATTGCACCTTGCAATGCGGAGAAATTACTGTTTGTGCATTTACAATATTCATTGATTTTTGCCATTGAAAAACATCATGTTATTCATATACCAGAAATGATTGAAGCTACTGACTGAATGAAAGGAGCTGGCATCTCACTCTCTTTGAATCTTCTTTATCATGCTAAGAGGAGCAGGAAAAAGTAAAAAATTTCAGAATTGCACCTTGCAATGCGGAGAAATTACTGTTTGTGCATTTATAATATTCAATGATTTTTGCCATTGAAAAACGTCCAGAAATGATTGAAGCTACTGACTGAACGAAAGGAGCTGGCATCTCACTCTCTTTGAATCTTCTTTATCATGCTAAGAGGAGCAGGAAAAAGCAAAAAATTTCAGAATTGCACCTTGCAATGCGGAGAAATTACTGTTTGTGCATTTACAATATTCATTGATTTTTGCCATTGAAAAACGTCCAGAAATGATTGAAGCTACTGACTGAATGAAAGGAGCTGGCATCTCACTCTCTTTGAATCTTCTTTATCATGCTAAGAGGAGCAGGAAAAAGCAAATAATTTCAGAATTGCACCTTGCAATGCGGAGAAATTACTGTTTGTGCATTTACAATATTCATTGATTTTTGCCTTTGAAAAACATCATGTTATTCATATACCAGAAATGTTTGAAGCTACTGACTGAATGAAAGGAGCTGACATCTCACGCTCTTTGAATCTTCTTTATCATGCTAAGAGGAGCAGGAAAAAGCAAAACATTTCAGAATTGCACCTTGCAATGCGGAGAAATTACTGTTTGTGCATTTACAATATTCATTGATTTTTGCCATTGAAAAACGTCCAGAAATGATTGAAGCTACTGACTGAATGAAAGGAGCTGGCATCTCACTCTCTTTGAATCTTCTTTATCATGCTAAGAGGAGCAGGAAAAAGCAAAAAATTTCAGAATTGCACCTTGCAATGCGGAGAAATTACTGTTTGTGCATTTACAATATTCATTGATTTTTGCCATTGAAAAACATCATGTTATTCATATACCAGAAATGTTTGAAGCTACTGACTGAATGAAAGGAGCTGGCATCTCACTCTCTTTGAATCTTCTTTATCATGCTAAGAGGAGCAGGAAAAAGCAAAAAATTTCAGAATTGCACCTTGCAATGCGGAGAAATTACTGTTTGTGCATTTACAATATTCATTGATTTTTGCCATTGAAAAACGTCCAGAAATGATTGAAGCTACTGACTGAATGAAAGGAGCTGGCATCTCACTCTCTTTGAATCTTCTTTATCATGCTAAGAGGAGCAGGAAAAAGCAAAAAATTTCAGAATTGCACCTTGCAATGCGGAGAAATTACTGTTTGTGCATTTACAATATTCATTGATTTTTGCCATTGAAAAACATCATGTTATTCATATACCAGAAATGTTTGAAGCTACTGACTGAATGAAAGGAGCTGACAACTCACGCTCTTTGAATCTTCTTTATCATGCTAAGAGGAGCAGGAAAAAGCAAAAAATTTCAGAATTGCACCTTGCAATGCGGAGAAATTACTGTTTGTGCATTTACAATATTCATTGATTTTTGCCATTGAAAAACGTCCAGAAATGATTGAAGCTACTGACTGAATGAAAGGAGCTGGCATCTCACTCTCTTTGAATCTTCTTTATCATGCTAAGAGGAGCAGGAAAAAGCAAAAAATTTCAGAATTGCACCTTGCAATGCGGAGAAATTACTGTTTGTGCATTTACAATATTCATTGATTTTTGCCATTGAAAAACATCATGTTATTCATATACCAGAAATGTTTGAAGCTACTGACTGAATGAAAGGAGCTGGCATCTCACTCTCTTTGAATCTTCTTTATCATGCTAAGAGGAGCAGGAAAAAGCAAAAAATTTCAGAATTGCACCTTGCAATGCGGAGAAATTACTGTTTGTGCATTTACAATATTCATTGATTTTTGCCATTGAAAAACATCATGTTATTCATATACCAGAAATGTTTGAAGCTACTGACTGAATGAAAGGAGCTGGCATCTCACTCTCTTTGAATCTTCTTTATCATGCTAAGAGGAGCAGGAAAAAGCAAAAAATTTCAGAATTGCACCTTGCAATGCGGAGAAATTACTGTTTGTGCATTTACAATATTCATTGATTTTTGCCATTGAAAAACGTCCAGAAATGATTGAAGCTACTGACTGAATGAAAGGAGCTGGCATCTCACTCTCTTTGAATCTTCTTTATCATGCTAAGAGGAGCAGGAAAAAGCAAAACATTTCAGAATTGCACCTTGCAATGCGGAGAAATTACTGTTTGTGCATTTACAATATTCATTGATTTTTGCCATTGAAAAACGTCCAGAAATGATTGAAGCTACTGACTGAATGAAAGGAGCTGGCATCTCACTCTCTTTGAATCTTCTTTATCATGCTAAGAGGAGCAGGAAAAAGCAAAAAATTTCAGAATTGCACCTTGCAATGCGGAGAAATTACTGTTTGTGCATTTACAATATTCATTGATTTTTGCCATTGAAAAACGTCGAGAAATGATTGAAGCTACTGACTGAATGAAAGGAGCTGGCATCTCACTCTCTTTGAATCTTCTTTATCATGCTAAGAGGAGCAGGAAAAAGCAAAAAATTTCAGAATTGCACCTTGCAATGCGGAGAAATTACTGTTTGTGCATTTACAATATACATTGATTTTTGCCATTGAAAAACATCATGTTATTCATATACCAGAAATGTTTGAAGCTACTGACTGAATGAAAGGAGCTGGCATCTCACTCTCTTTGAATCTTCTTTATCATGCTAAGAGGAGCAGGAAAAAGCAAAAAATTTCAGAATTGCACCTTGCAATGCGGAGAAATTACTGTTTGTGCATTTACAATATTCATTGATTTTTGCCATTGAAAAACGTCCAGAAATGATTGAAGCTACTGACTGAATTAAAGGAGCTGGCATCTCACTCTCTTTGAATCTTGTTTATCATGCTAAGAGGAGCAGGAAAAAGCAAAAAATTTCAGAATTGCACCTTGCAATGCGGAGAAATTACTGTTTGTGCATTTACAATATTCATTGATTTTTGCCATTGAAAAACATCATGTTATTCATATACCAGAAATGATTGAAGCTACTGACTGAATGAAAGGAGCTGGCATCTCACTCTCTTTGAATCTTCTTTATCATGCTAAGAGGAGCAGGAAAAAGTAAAAAATTTCAGAATTGCACCTTGCAATGCGGAGAAATTACTGTTTGTGCATTTATAATATTCAATGATTTTTGCCATTGAAAAACGTCCAGAAATGATTGAAGCTACTGACTGAACGAAAGGAGCTGGCATCTCACTCTCTTTGAATCTTCTTTATCATGCTAAGAGGAGCAGGAAAAAGCAAAAAATTTCAGAATTGCACCTTGCAATGCGGAGAAATTACTGTTTGTGCATTTACAATATTCATTGATTTTTGCCATTGAAAAACGTCCAGAAATGATTGAAGCTACTGACTGAATGAAAGGAGCTGGCATCTCACTCTCTTTGAATTTTCTTTATCATGCTAAGAGGAGCAGGAAAAAGCAAAAAATTTCAGAATTGCACCTTGCAATGCGGAGAAATTACTGTTTGTGCATTTACAATATTCATTGATTTTTGCCATTGAAAAACATCATGTTATTCATATACCAGAAATGTTTGAAGCTACTGACTGAATGAAAGGAGCTGACATCTCACGCTCTTTGAATCTTCTTTATCATGCTAAGAGGAGCAGGAAAAAGCAAAAAATTTCAGAATTGCACCTTGCAATGCGGAGAAATTACTGTTTGTGCATTTACAATATTCATTGATTTTTGCCATTGAAAAACGTCCAGAATTGATTGAAGCTACTGACTGAATGAAAGGAGCTGGCATCTCACTCTCTTTGAATCTTCTTTATCATGCTAAGAGGAGCAGGAAAAAGCAAAAAATTTCAGAATTGCACCTTGCAATGCGGAGAAATTACTGTTTGTGCATTTACAATATTCATTGATTTTTGCCATTGAAAAACATCATGTTATTCATATACCAGAAATGTTTGAAGCTACTGACTGAATGAAAGGAGCTGGCATCTCACTCTCTTTGAATCTTCTTTATCATGCTAAGAGGAGCAGGAAAAAGCAAAAAATTTCAGAATTGCACCTTGCAATGCGGAGAAATTACTGTTTGTGCATTTACAATATTCATTGATTTTTGCCATTGAAAAACATCATGTTATTCATATACCAGAAATGTTTGAAGCTACTGACTGAATGAAAGGAGCTGGCATCTCACTCTCTTTGAATCTTCTTTATCATGCTAAGAGGAGCAGGGAAAAGCAAAAAATTTCAGAATTGCACCTTGCAATGTGGAGAAATTACTGTTTGTGCATTTACAATATTCATTGATTTTTACCATTGAAAAACGTCCAGAAATGATTGAAGCTACTGACTGAATGAAAGGAGCTGGCACCTCACTCTCTTTGAATCTTCTTTATCATGCTAAGAGGAGCGGGAAAAAGCAAAAAAATTCAGAATTGCACCTTGCAATGCGGAGAAATTACTGTTTGTGCATTTACAATATTCATTGATTTTTGCCATTGAAAAACGTCCAGAAATGATTGAAAGTACTGACTGAATGAAAGGAGCTGGCATCTCACTCTCTTTGAATCTTCTTTATCATGCTAAGAGGAGCAGGAAAAAGCAAAAAATTTCAGAATTGCACCTTGCAATGCGGAGAAATTACTGTTTGTGCATTTACAATATTCATTGATTTTTGCCATTGAAAAACGTCCAGAAATGATTGAAGCTACTGACTGAATGAAAGGAGCTGGCATCTCACTCTCTTTGAATCTTCTTTATCATGCTAAGAGGAGCAGGAAAAAGTAAAAAATTTCAGAATTGCACCTTGCAATGCGGAGAAATTACAGTTTGTGCATTTACAATATTCATTGATTTTTTCCATTGAAAAACATCCAGAAATGATTGAAGCTACTGACTGAATGAAAGGAGCTGGCATCTCACTCTCTTTGAATCTTCTTTATCATGCTAAGAGGAGCAGGAAAAAGCAAAAAATTTCAGAATTGCACCTTGCAATGCGGAGAAATGACTGTTTGTGCATTTACAATATTCATTGATTTTTGCCATTGAAAAACATCATGTTATTCATATACCAGAAATGCTTGAAGCTACTGACTGAATGAAAGGAGCTGGCATCTCACTCTCTTTGAATCTTCATTATCATGCTAAGAGGAGCAGGAAAAAGCAAAAAA
The DNA here is from genome assembly GCF_046119375.1 of Phyllobates terribilis. NCBI lineage: Eukaryota > Metazoa > Chordata > Amphibia > Anura > Dendrobatidae > Phyllobates > Phyllobates terribilis. Next base: position 219,461 of record NW_027363443.1, on the reverse strand, counting down.
TTTCAGAATTGCACCTTGCAATGCGGAGAAATTACTGTTTGTGCATTTACAATATTCATTGATTTTTGCCATTGAAAAACATGTTATTCATATACCAGAAATGTTTGAAGCTACTGACTGAATGAAAGGAGCTGGCACCTCACTCTCTTTGAATCTTCTTTATCATGCGAAGAGGAGCGGGAAAAAGCAAAAAAATTCAGAATTGCACCTTGCAATGCGGAGAAATTACTGTTTGTGCATTTACAATATTCATTGATTTTTGCCATTGAAAAACGTCCAGAAATGATTGAAAGTACTGACTGAATGAAAGGAGCTGGCATCTCACTCTCTTTGAATCTTCTTTATCATGCTAAGAGGAGCAGGAAAAAGCAAAAAATTTCAGAATTGCACCTTGCAATGCGGAGAAATTACTGTTTGTGCATTTACAATATTCATTGATTTTTGCCATTGAAAAACGTCCAGAAATGATTGAAGCTACTGACTGAATGAAAGGAGCTGGCATCTCACTCTCTTTGAATCTTCTTTATCATGCTAAGAGGAGCAGGAAAAAGTAAAAAATTTCAGAATTGCACCTTGCAATGCGGAGAAATTACAGTTTGTGCATTTACAATATTCATTGATTTTTGCCATTGAAAAACATCCAGAAATGATTGAAGCTACTGACTGAATGAAAGGAGCTGGCATCTCACTCTCTTTGAATCTTCTTTATCATGCTAAGAGGAGCAGGAAAAAGCAAAAAATTTCAGAATTGCACCTTGCAATGCGGAGAAATTACTGTTTGTGCATTTACAATATTCATTGATTTTTGCCATTGAAAAACATCATGTTATTCATATACCAGAAATGTTTGAAGCTACTGACTGAATGAAAGGAGCTGGCATCTCACTCTCTTTGAATCTTCATTATCATGCTAAGAGGAGCAGGAAAAAGCAAAAAATTTCAGAATTGCACCTTGCAATGTGGAGAAATTACTGTTTGTGCATTTACAATATTCATTGATTTTTAACAATGAAAAACGTCCAGAAATGATTGAATCTACTGACTGAATGAAAGTAGCTGGCATCTCACTCTCTTTGAATCTTCTTTATCATGCTAAGAGGAGCAGGAAAAAGCAAAAAATTTCAGAATTGCACCTTGCAATGCGGAGAAATTACTGTTTGTGCATTTACAATATTCATTGATTTTTACCATTGAAAAACGTCCAGAAATGATTGAAGCTACTGACTGAATGAAAGTAGCTGGCATCTCACTCTCTTTGAATCTTCTTTATCATACTAAGAGGAGCAGGAAAAAGCAAAAAATTTCAGACTTGCACCTTGCAATGCGGAGAAATTACTGTTTGTGCATTTACAATATTCATTGATTTTTGCCATTGAAAAACATCATGTTATTCATATACCAGAAATGTTTGAAGCTACTGACTGAATGAAAGGAGCTGGCATCTCACTCTCTTTGAATCTTCTTTATCATGCTAAGAGGAGCAGGAAAAAGCAAAAAATTTCAGAATTGCACCTTGCAATGCGGAGAAATTACTGTTTGTGCATTTACAATATTCATTGATTTTTGCCATTGAAAAACGTCCAGAAATGATTGAAGCTACTGACTGAATGAAAGGAGCTGGCATCTCACTCTCTTTGAATATTCTTTATCATGCTAAGAGGAGCAGGAAAAAGCAAAAAATTTCAGAATTGCACCTTGCAATGCGGAGAAATTACTGTTTGTGCATTTACAATATTCATTGATTTTTGCCATTGAAAAACGTCCAGAAATGATTGAAGCTACTGACTGAATGAAAGGAGCTGGCATCTCACTCTCTTTGAATCTTCTTTATCATGCTAAGAGGAGCAGGAAAAAGCAAAAAATTTCAGAATTGCACCTTGCAATGCGGAGAAATTACTGTTTGTGCATTTACAATATTCATTGATTTTTGCCATTGAAAAACATCATGTTATTCATATACCAGAAATGTTTGAAGCTACTGACTGAATGAAAGGAGCTGGCATCTCACTCTCTTTGAATCTTCTTTATCATGCTAAGAGGAGCAGGAAAAAGCAAAAAATTTCAGAATTGCACCTTGCAATGCGGAGAAATTACTGTTTGTGCATTTACAATATTCATTGATTTTTGCCATTGAAAAACGTCCAGAAATGATTGAAGCTACTGACTGAATGAAAGGAGCTGGCATCTCACTCTCTTTGAATCTTGTTTATCATGCTAAGAGGAGCAGGAAAAAGCAAAAAATTTCAGAATTGCACCTTGCAATGCGGAGAAATTACTGTTTGTGCATTTACAATATTCATTGATTTTTGCCATTGAAAAACATCATGTTATTCATATACCAGAAATGATTGAAGCTACTGACTGAATGAAAGGAGCTGGCATCTCACTCTCTTTGAATCTTCTTTATCATGCTAAGAGGAGCAGGAAAAAGTAAAAAATTTCAGAATTGCACCTTGCAATGCGGAGAAATTACTGTTTGTGCATTTATAATATTCAATGATTTTTGCCATTGAAAAACGTCCAGAAATGATTGAAGCTACTGACTGAACGAAAGGAGCTGGCATCTCACTCTCTTTGAATCTTCTTTATCATGCTAAGAGGAGCAGGAAAAAGCAAATAATTTCAGAATTGCACCTTGCAATGCGGAGAAATTACTGTTTGTGCATTTACAATATTCATTGATTTTTGCCTTTGAAAAACATCATGTTATTCATATACCAGAAATGTTTGAAGCTACTGACTGAATGAAAGGAGCTGACATCTCACGCTCTTTGAATCTTCTTTATCATGCTAAGAGGAGCAGGAAAAAGCAAAACATTTCAGAATTGCACCTTGCAATGCGGAGAAATTACTGTTTGTGCATTTACAATATTCATTGATTTTTGCCATTGAAAAACGTCCAGAAATGATTGAAGCTACTGACTGAATGAAAGGAGCTGGCATCTCACTCTCTTTGAATCTTCTTTATCATGCTAAGAGGAGCAGGAAAAAGCAAAAAATTTCAGAATTGCACCTTGCAATGCGGAGAAATTACTGTTTGTGCATTTACAATATTCATTGATTTTTGCCATTGAAAAACGTCCAGAAATGATTGAAGCTACTGACTGAATGAAAGGAGCTGGCATCTCACTCTCTTTGAATCTTGTTTATCATGCTAAGAGGAGCAGGAAAAAGCAAAAAATTTCAGAATTGCACCTTGCAATGCGGAGAAATTACTGTTTGTGCATTTACAATATTCATTGATTTTTGCCATTGAAAAACATCATGTTATTCATATACCAGAAATGATTGAAGCTACTGACTGAATGAAAGGAGCTGGCATCTCACTCTCTTTGAATCTTCTTTATCATGCTAAGAGGAGCAGGAAAAAGTAAAAAATTTCAGAATTGCACCTTGCAATGCGGAGAAATTACTGTTTGTGCATTTATAATATTCAATGATTTTTGCCATTGAAAAACGTCCAGAAATGATTGAAGCTACTGACTGAACGAAAGGAGCTGGCATCTCACTCTCTTTGAATCTTCTTTATCATGCTAAGAGGAGCAGGAAAAAGCAAAAAATTTCAGAATTGCACCTTGCAATGCGGAGAAATTACTGTTTGTGCATTTACAATATTCATTGATTTTTGCCATTGAAAAACGTCCAGAAATGATTGAAGCTACTGACTGAATGAAAGGAGCTGGCATCTCACTCTCTTTGAATCTTCTTTATCATGCTAAGAGGAGCAGGAAAAAGCAAATAATTTCAGAATTGCACCTTGCAATGCGGAGAAATTACTGTTTGTGCATTTACAATATTCATTGATTTTTGCCTTTGAAAAACATCATGTTATTCATATACCAGAAATGTTTGAAGCTACTGACTGAATGAAAGGAGCTGACATCTCACGCTCTTTGAATCTTCTTTATCATGCTAAGAGGAGCAGGAAAAAGCAAAACATTTCAGAATTGCACCTTGCAATGCGGAGAAATTACTGTTTGTGCATTTACAATATTCATTGATTTTTGCCATTGAAAAACGTCCAGAAATGATTGAAGCTACTGACTGAATGAAAGGAGCTGGCATCTCACTCTCTTTGAATCTTCTTTATCATGCTAAGAGGAGCAGGAAAAAGCAAAAAATTTCAGAATTGCACCTTGCAATGCGGAGAAATTACTGTTTGTGCATTTACAATATTCATTGATTTTTGCCATTGAAAAACATCATGTTATTCATATACCAGAAATGTTTGAAGCTACTGACTGAATGAAAGGAGCTGGCATCTCACTCTCTTTGAATCTTCTTTATCATGCTAAGAGGAGCAGGAAAAAGCAAAAAATTTCAGAATTGCACCTTGCAATGCGGAGAAATTACTGTTTGTGCATTTACAATATTCATTGATTTTTGCCATTGAAAAACGTCCAGAAATGATTGAAGCTACTGACTGAATGAAAGGAGCTGGCATCTCACTCTCTTTGAATCTTCTTTATCATGCTAAGAGGAGCAGGAAAAAGCAAAAAATTTCAGAATTGCACCTTGCAATGCGGAGAAATTACTGTTTGTGCATTTACAATATTCATTGATTTTTGCCATTGAAAAACATCATGTTATTCATATACCAGAAATGTTTGAAGCTACTGACTGAATGAAAGGAGCTGACAACTCACGCTCTTTGAATCTTCTTTATCATGCTAAGAGGAGCAGGAAAAAGCAAAAAATTTCAGAATTGCACCTTGCAATGCGGAGAAATTACTGTTTGTGCATTTACAATATTCATTGATTTTTGCCATTGAAAAACGTCCAGAAATGATTGAAGCTACTGACTGAATGAAAGGAGCTGGCATCTCACTCTCTTTGAATCTTCTTTATCATGCTAAGAGGAGCAGGAAAAAGCAAAAAATTTCAGAATTGCACCTTGCAATGCGGAGAAATTACTGTTTGTGCATTTACAATATTCATTGATTTTTGCCATTGAAAAACATCATGTTATTCATATACCAGAAATGTTTGAAGCTACTGACTGAATGAAAGGAGCTGGCATCTCACTCTCTTTGAATCTTCTTTATCATGCTAAGAGGAGCAGGAAAAAGCAAAAAATTTCAGAATTGCACCTTGCAATGCGGAGAAATTACTGTTTGTGCATTTACAATATTCATTGATTTTTGCCATTGAAAAACATCATGTTATTCATATACCAGAAATGTTTGAAGCTACTGACTGAATGAAAGGAGCTGGCATCTCACTCTCTTTGAATCTTCTTTATCATGCTAAGAGGAGCAGGAAAAAGCAAAAAATTTCAGAATTGCACCTTGCAATGCGGAGAAATTACTGTTTGTGCATTTACAATATTCATTGATTTTTGCCATTGAAAAACGTCCAGAAATGATTGAAGCTACTGACTGAATGAAAGGAGCTGGCATCTCACTCTCTTTGAATCTTCTTTATCATGCTAAGAGGAGCAGGAAAAAGCAAAACATTTCAGAATTGCACCTTGCAATGCGGAGAAATTACTGTTTGTGCATTTACAATATTCATTGATTTTTGCCATTGAAAAACGTCCAGAAATGATTGAAGCTACTGACTGAATGAAAGGAGCTGGCATCTCACTCTCTTTGAATCTTCTTTATCATGCTAAGAGGAGCAGGAAAAAGCAAAAAATTTCAGAATTGCACCTTGCAATGCGGAGAAATTACTGTTTGTGCATTTACAATATTCATTGATTTTTGCCATTGAAAAACGTCGAGAAATGATTGAAGCTACTGACTGAATGAAAGGAGCTGGCATCTCACTCTCTTTGAATCTTCTTTATCATGCTAAGAGGAGCAGGAAAAAGCAAAAAATTTCAGAATTGCACCTTGCAATGCGGAGAAATTACTGTTTGTGCATTTACAATATACATTGATTTTTGCCATTGAAAAACATCATGTTATTCATATACCAGAAATGTTTGAAGCTACTGACTGAATGAAAGGAGCTGGCATCTCACTCTCTTTGAATCTTCTTTATCATGCTAAGAGGAGCAGGAAAAAGCAAAAAATTTCAGAATTGCACCTTGCAATGCGGAGAAATTACTGTTTGTGCATTTACAATATTCATTGATTTTTGCCATTGAAAAACGTCCAGAAATGATTGAAGCTACTGACTGAATTAAAGGAGCTGGCATCTCACTCTCTTTGAATCTTGTTTATCATGCTAAGAGGAGCAGGAAAAAGCAAAAAATTTCAGAATTGCACCTTGCAATGCGGAGAAATTACTGTTTGTGCATTTACAATATTCATTGATTTTTGCCATTGAAAAACATCATGTTATTCATATACCAGAAATGATTGAAGCTACTGACTGAATGAAAGGAGCTGGCATCTCACTCTCTTTGAATCTTCTTTATCATGCTAAGAGGAGCAGGAAAAAGTAAAAAATTTCAGAATTGCACCTTGCAATGCGGAGAAATTACTGTTTGTGCATTTATAATATTCAATGATTTTTGCCATTGAAAAACGTCCAGAAATGATTGAAGCTACTGACTGAACGAAAGGAGCTGGCATCTCACTCTCTTTGAATCTTCTTTATCATGCTAAGAGGAGCAGGAAAAAGCAAAAAATTTCAGAATTGCACCTTGCAATGCGGAGAAATTACTGTTTGTGCATTTACAATATTCATTGATTTTTGCCATTGAAAAACGTCCAGAAATGATTGAAGCTACTGACTGAATGAAAGGAGCTGGCATCTCACTCTCTTTGAATTTTCTTTATCATGCTAAGAGGAGCAGGAAAAAGCAAAAAATTTCAGAATTGCACCTTGCAATGCGGAGAAATTACTGTTTGTGCATTTACAATATTCATTGATTTTTGCCATTGAAAAACATCATGTTATTCATATACCAGAAATGTTTGAAGCTACTGACTGAATGAAAGGAGCTGACATCTCACGCTCTTTGAATCTTCTTTATCATGCTAAGAGGAGCAGGAAAAAGCAAAAAATTTCAGAATTGCACCTTGCAATGCGGAGAAATTACTGTTTGTGCATTTACAATATTCATTGATTTTTGCCATTGAAAAACGTCCAGAATTGATTGAAGCTACTGACTGAATGAAAGGAGCTGGCATCTCACTCTCTTTGAATCTTCTTTATCATGCTAAGAGGAGCAGGAAAAAGCAAAAAATTTCAGAATTGCACCTTGCAATGCGGAGAAATTACTGTTTGTGCATTTACAATATTCATTGATTTTTGCCATTGAAAAACATCATGTTATTCATATACCAGAAATGTTTGAAGCTACTGACTGAATGAAAGGAGCTGGCATCTCACTCTCTTTGAATCTTCTTTATCATGCTAAGAGGAGCAGGAAAAAGCAAAAAATTTCAGAATTGCACCTTGCAATGCGGAGAAATTACTGTTTGTGCATTTACAATATTCATTGATTTTTGCCATTGAAAAACATCATGTTATTCATATACCAGAAATGTTTGAAGCTACTGACTGAATGAAAGGAGCTGGCATCTCACTCTCTTTGAATCTTCTTTATCATGCTAAGAGGAGCAGGGAAAAGCAAAAAATTTCAGAATTGCACCTTGCAATGTGGAGAAATTACTGTTTGTGCATTTACAATATTCATTGATTTTTACCATTGAAAAACGTCCAGAAATGATTGAAGCTACTGACTGAATGAAAGGAGCTGGCACCTCACTCTCTTTGAATCTTCTTTATCATGCTAAGAGGAGCGGGAAAAAGCAAAAAAATTCAGAATTGCACCTTGCAATGCGGAGAAATTACTGTTTGTGCATTTACAATATTCATTGATTTTTGCCATTGAAAAACGTCCAGAAATGATTGAAAGTACTGACTGAATGAAAGGAGCTGGCATCTCACTCTCTTTGAATCTTCTTTATCATGCTAAGAGGAGCAGGAAAAAGCAAAAAATTTCAGAATTGCACCTTGCAATGCGGAGAAATTACTGTTTGTGCATTTACAATATTCATTGATTTTTGCCATTGAAAAACGTCCAGAAATGATTGAAGCTACTGACTGAATGAAAGGAGCTGGCATCTCACTCTCTTTGAATCTTCTTTATCATGCTAAGAGGAGCAGGAAAAAGTAAAAAATTTCAGAATTGCACCTTGCAATGCGGAGAAATTACAGTTTGTGCATTTACAATATTCATTGATTTTTTCCATTGAAAAACATCCAGAAATGATTGAAGCTACTGACTGAATGAAAGGAGCTGGCATCTCACTCTCTTTGAATCTTCTTTATCATGCTAAGAGGAGCAGGAAAAAGCAAAAAATTTCAGAATTGCACCTTGCAATGCGGAGAAATGACTGTTTGTGCATTTACAATATTCATTGATTTTTGCCATTGAAAAACATCATGTTATTCATATACCAGAAATGCTTGAAGCTACTGACTGAATGAAAGGAGCTGGCATCTCACTCTCTTTGAATCTTCATTATCATGCTAAGAGGAGCAGGAAAAAGCAAAAAATTTCAGAATTGCACCTTGCAATGCGGAGAAATTACTGTTTGTGCATTTACAATATTCATTGATTTTTGCCATTGAAAAACATGTTATTCATATACCAGAAATGTTTGAAGCTACTGACTGAATGAAAGGAGCTGGCACCTCACTCTCTTTGAATCTTCTTTATCATGCTAAGAGGAGCGGGAAAAAGCAAAAAAATTCAGAATTGCACCTTGCAATGCGGAGAAATTACTGTTTGTGCATTTACAATATTCATTGATTTTTGCCATTGAAAAACGTCCAGAAATGATTGAAAGTACTGACTGAATGAAAGGAGCTGGCATCTCACTCTCTTTGAATCTTCTTTATCATGCTAAGAGGAGCAGGAAAAAGCAAAAAATTTCAGAATTGCACCTTGCAATGCGGAGAAATTACTGTTTGTGCATTTACAATATTCATTGATTTTTGCCATTGAAAAACGTCCAGAAATGATTGAAGCTACTGACTGAATGAAAGGAGCTGGCATCTCACTCTCTTTGAATCTTCTTTATCATGCTAAGAGGAGCAGGAAAAAGTAAAAAATTTCAGAATTGCACCTTGCAATGCGGAGAAATTACAGTTTGTGCATTTACAATATTCATTGATTTTTGCCATTGAAAAACATCCAGAAATGATTGAAGCTACTGACTGAATGAAAGGAGCTGGCATCTCACTCTCTTTGAATCTTCTTTATCATGCTAAGAGGAGCAGGAAAAAGCAAAAAATTTCAGAATTGCACCTTGCAATGCGGAGAAATTACTGTTTGTGCATTTACAATATTCATTGATTTTTGCCATTGAAAAACATCATGTTATTCATATACCAGAAATGTTTGAAGCTACTGACTGAATGAAAGGAGCTGGCATCTCACTCTCTTTGAATCTTCATTATCATGCTAAGAGGAGCAGGAAAAAGCAAAAAATTTCAGAATTGCACCTTGCAATGTGGAGAAATTACTGTTTGTGCATTTACAATATTCATTGATTTTTAACAATGAAAAACGTCCAGAAATGATTGAATCTACTGACTGAATGAAAGTAGCTGGCATCTCACTCTCTTTGAATCTTCTTTATCATGCTAAGAGGAGCAGGAAAAAGCAAAAAATTTCAGAATTGCACCTTGCAATGCGGAGAAATTAGTGTTTGTGCATTTACAATATTCATTGATTTTTGCCATTGAAAAACATCATGTTATTCATATACCAGAAATGTTTGAAGCTACTGACTGAATGAAAGGAGCTGACAACTCACGCTCTTTGAATCTTCTTTATCATGCTAAGAGGAGCAGGAAAAAGCAAAAAATTTCAGAATTGCACCTTGCAATGCGGAGAAATTACTGTTTGTGCATTTACAATATTCATTGATTTTTGCCATTGAAAAACGTCCAGAAATGATTGAAGCTACTGACTGAATGAAAGGAGCTGGCATCTCACTCTCTTTGAATCTTCTTTATCATGCTAAGAGGAGCAGGAAAAAGCAAAAAATTTCAGAATTGCACCTTGCAATGCGGAGAAATTACTGTTTGTGCATTTACAATATTCATTGATTTTTGCCATTGAAAAACATCATGTTATTCATATACCAGAAATGTTTGAAGCTACTGACTGAATGAAAGGAGCTGGCATCTCACTCTCTTTGAATCTTCTTTATCATGCTAAGAGGAGCAGGAAAAAGCAAAAAATTTCAGAATTGCACCTTGCAATGCGGAGAAATTACTGTTTGTGCATTTACAATATTCATTGATTTTTGCCATTGAAAAACATCATGTTATTCATATACCAGAAATGTTTGAAGCTACTGACTGAATGAAAGGAGCTGGCATCTCACTCTCTTTGAATCTTCTTTATCATGCTAAGAGGAGCAGGAAAAAGCAAAAAATTTCAGAATTGCACCTTGCAATGCGGAGAAATTACTGTTTGTGCATTTACAATATTCATTGATTTTTGCCATTGAAAAACGTCCAGAAATGATTGAAGCTACTGACTGAATGAAAGGAGCTGGCATCTCACTCTCTTTGAATCTTCTTTATCATGCTAAGAGGAGCAGGAAAAAGCAAAACATTTCAGAATGGCACCTTGCAATGCGGAGAAATTACTGTTTGTGCATTTACAATATTCATTGATTTTTGCCATTGAAAAACGTCCAGAAATGATTGAAGCTAATGACTGAATGAAAGGAGCTGGCATCTCACTCTCTTTGAATCTTCTTTATCATGCTAAGAGGAGCAGGAAAAAGCAAAAAATTTCAGAATTGCACCTTGCAATGCGGAGAAATTACTGTTTGTGCATTTACAATATTCATTGATTTTTGCCATTGAAAAACGTCGAGAAATGATTGAAGCTACTGACTGAATGAAAGGAGCTGGCATCTCACTCTCTTTGAATCTTCTTTATCATGCTAAGAGGAGCAGGAAAAAGCAAAAAATTTCAGAATTGCACCTTGCAATGCGGAGAAATTACTGTTTGTGCATTTACAATATACATTGATTTTTGCCATTGAAAAACATCATGTTATTCATATACCAGAAATGTTTGAAGCTACTGACTGAATGAAAGGAGCTGGCATCTCACTCTCTTTGAATCTTCTTTATCATGCTAAGAGGAGCAGGAAAAAGCAAAAAATTTCAGAATTGCACCTTGCAATGCGGAGAAATTACTGTTTGTGCATTTACAATATTCATTGATTTTTGCCATTGAAAAACGTCCAGAAATGATTGAAGCTACTGACTGAATTAAAGGAGCTGGCATCTCACTCTCTTTGAATCTTGTTTATCATGCTAAGAGGAGCAGGAAAAAGCAAAAAATTTCAGAATTGCACCTTGCAATGCGGAGAAATTACTGTTTGTGCATTTACAATATTCATTGATTTTTGCCATTGAAAAACATCATGTTATTCATATACCAGAAATGATTGAAGCTACTGACTGAATGAAAGGAGCTGGCATCTCACTCTCTTTGAATCTTCTTTATCATGCTAAGAGGAGCAGGAAAAAGTAAAAAATTTCAGAATTGCACCTTGCAATGCGGAGAAATTACTGTTTGTGCATTTATAATATTCAATGATTTTTGCCATTGAAAAACGTCCAGAAATGATTGAAGCTACTGACTGAACGAAAGGAGCTGGCATCTCACTCTCTTTGAATCTTCTTTATCATGCTAAGAGGAGCAGGAAAAAGCAAAAAATTTCAGAATTGCACCTTGCAATGCGGAGAAATTACTGTTTGTGCATTTACAATATTCATTGATTTTTGCCATTGAAAAACGTCCAGAAATGATTGAAGCTACTGACTGAATGAAAGGAGCTGGCATCTCACTCTCTTTGAATTTTCTTTATCATGCTAAGAGGAGCAGGAAAAAGCAAAAAATTTCAGAATTGCACCTTGCAATGCGGAGAAATTACTGTTTGTGCATTTACAATATTCATTGATTTTTGCCATTGAAAAACATCATGTTATTCATATACCAGAAATGTTTGAAGCTACTGACTGAATGAAAGGAGCTGACATCTCACGCTCTTTGAATCTTCTTTATCATGCTAAGAGGAGCAGGAAAAAGCAAAAAATTTCAGAATTGCACCTTGCAATGCGGAGAAATTACTGTTTGTGCATTTACAATATTCATTGATTTTTGCCATTGAAAAACGTCCAGAATTGATTGAAGCTACTGACTGAATGAAAGGAGCTGGCATCTCACTCTCTTTGAATCTTCTTTATCATGCTAAGAGGAGCAGGAAAAAGCAAAAAATTTCAGAATTGCACCTTGCAATGCGGAGAAATTACTGTTTGTGCATTTACAATATTCATTGATTTTTGCCATTGAAAAACATCATGTTATTCATATACCAGAAATGTTTGAAGCTACTGACTGAATGAAAGGAGCTGGCATCTCACTCTCTTTGAATCTTCTTTATCATGCTAAGAGGAGCAGGAAAAAGCAAAAAATTTCAGAATTGCACCTTGCAATGCGGAGAAATTACTGTTTGTGCATTTACAATATTCATTGATTTTTGCCATTGAAAAACATCATGTTATTCATATACCAGAAATGTTTGAAGCTACTGACTGAATGAAAGGAGCTGGCATCTCACTCTCTTTGAATCTTCTTTATCATGCTAAGAGGAGCAGGGAAAAGCAAAAAATTTCAGAATTGCACCTTGCAATGTGGAGAAATTACTGTTTGTGCATTTACAATATTCATTGATTTTTACCATTGAAAAACGTCCAGAAATGATTGAAGCTACTGACTGAATGAAAGGAGCTGGCACCTCACTCTCTTTGAATCTTCTTTATCATGCTAAGAGGAGCGGGAAAAAGCAAAAAAATTCAGAATTGCACCTTGCAATGCGGAGAAATTACTGTTTGTGCATTTACAATATTCATTGATTTTTGCCATTGAAAAACGTCCAGAAATGATTGAAAGTACTGACTGAATGAAAGGAGCTGGCATCTCACTCTCTTTGAATCTTCTTTATCATGCTAAGAGGAGCAGGAAAAAGCAAAAAATTTCAGAATTGCACCTTGCAATGCGGAGAAATTACTGTTTGTGCATTTACAATATTCATTGATTTTTGCCATTGAAAAACGTCCAGAAATGATTGAAGCTACTGACTGAATGAAAGGAGCTGGCATCTCACTCTCTTTGAATCTTCTTTATCATGCTAAGAGGAGCAGGAAAAAGTAAAAAATTTCAGAATTGCACCTTGCAATGCGGAGAAATTACAGTTTGTGCATTTACAATATTCATTGATTTTTTCCATTGAAAAACATCCAGAAATGATTGAAGCTACTGACTGAATGAAAGGAGCTGGCATCTCACTCTCTTTGAATCTTCTTTATCATGCTAAGAGGAGCAGGAAAAAGCAAAAAATTTCAGAATTGCACCTTGCAATGCGGAGAAATGACTGTTTGTGCATTTACAATATTCATTGATTTTTGCCATTGAAAAACATCATGTTATTCATATACCAGAAATGCTTGAAGCTACTGACTGAATGAAAGGAGCTGGCATCTCACTCTCTTTGAATCTTCATTATCATGCTAAGAGGAGCAGGAAAAAGCAAAAAATTTCAGAATTGCACCTTGCAATGCGGAGAAATTACTGTTTGTGCATTTACAATATTCATTGATTTTTGCCATTGAAAAACATGTTATTCATATACCAGAAATGTTTGAAGCTACTGACTGAATGAAAGGAGCTGGCACCTCACTCTCTTTGAATCTTCTTTATCATGCTAAGAGGAGCGGGAAAAAGCAAAAAAATTCAGAATTGCACCTTGCAATGCGGAGAAATTACTGTTTGTGCATTTACAATATTCATTGATTTTTGCCATTGAAAAACGTCCAGAAATGATTGAAAGTACTGACTGAATGAAAGGAGCTGGCATCTCACTCTCTTTGAATCTTCTTTATCATGCTAAGAGGAGCAGGAAAAAGCAAAAAATTTCAGAATTGCACCTTGCAATGCGGAGAAATTACTGTTTGTGCATTTACAATATTCATTGATTTTTGCCATTGAAAAACGTCCAGAAATGATTGAAGCTACTGACTGAATGAAAGGAGCTGGCATCTCACTCTCTTTGAATCTTCTTTATCATGCTAAGAGGAGCAGGAAAAAGTAAAAAATTTCAGAATTGCACCTTGCAATGCGGAGAAATTACAGTTTGTGCATTTACAATATTCATTGATTTTTGCCATTGAAAAACATCCAGAAATGATTGAAGCTACTGACTGAATGAAAGGAGCTGGCATCTCACTCTCTTTGAATCTTCTTTATCATGCTAAGAGGAGCAGGAAAAAGCAAAAAATTTCAGAATTGCACCTTGCAATGCGGAGAAATTACTGTTTGTGCATTTACAATATTCATTGATTTTTGCCATTGAAAAACATCATGTTATTCATATACCAGAAATGTTTGAAGCTACTGACTGAATGAAAGGAGCTGGCATCTCACTCTCTTTGAATCTTCATTATCATGCTAAGAGGAGCAGGAAAAAGCAAAAAATTTCAGAATTGCACCTTGCAATGTGGAGAAATTACTGTTTGTGCATTTACAATATTCATTGATTTTTAACAATGAAAAACGTCCAGAAATGATTGAATCTACTGACTGAATGAAAGTAGCTGGCATCTCACTCTCTTTGAATCTTCTTTATCATGCTAAGAGGAGCAGGAAAAAGCAAAAAATTTCAGAATTGCACCTTGCAATGCGGAGAAATTACTGTTTGTGCATTTACAATATTCATTGATTTTTGCCATTGAAAAACATCATGTTATTCATATACCAGAAATGTTTGAAGCTACTGACTGAATGAAAGGAGCTGGCATCTCACTCTCTTTGAATCTTCTTTATCATGCTAAGAGGAGCAGGAAAAAGCAAAAAATTTCAGAATTGCACCTTGCAATGCGGAGAAATTACTGTTTGTGCATTTACAATATTCATTGATTTTTGCCATTGAAAAACGTCCAGAAATGATTGAAGCTACTGACTGAATGAAAGGAGCTGGCATCTCACTCTCTTTGAATCTTGTTTATCATGCTAAGAGGAGCAGGAAAAAGCAAAAAATTTCAGAATTGCACCTTGCAATGCGGAGAAATTACTGTTTGTGCATTTACAATATTCATTGATTTTTGCCATTGAAAAACATCATGTTATTCATATACCAGAAATGATTGAAGCTACTGACTGAATGAAAGGAGCTGGCATCTCACTCTCTTTGAGTCTTCTTTATCATGCTAAGAGGAGCAGGAAAAAGTAAAAAATTTCAGAATTGCACCTTGCAATGCGGAGAAATTACTGTTTGTGCATTTATAATATTCAATGATTTTTGCCATTGAAAAACGTCCAGAAATGATTGAAGCTACTGACTGAACGAAAGGAGCTGGCATCTCACTCTCTTTGAATCTTCTTTATCATGCTAAGAGGAGCAGGAAAAAGCAAAAAATTTCAGAATTGCACCTTGCAATGCGGAGAAATTACTGTTTGTGCATTTACAATATTCATTGATTTTTGCCATTGAAAAACGCCCAGAAATGATTGAAGCTACTGACTGAATGAAAGGATCTGGCATCTCACTCTCTTTGAATCTTCTTTATCATGCTAAGAGGAGCAGGAAAAAGCAAATAATTTCAGAATTGCACCTTGCAATGCGGAGAAATTACTGTTTGTGCATTTACAATATTCATTGATTTTTGCCTTTGAAAAACATCATGTTATTCATATACCAGAAATGTTTGAAGCTACTGACTGAATGAAAGGAGCTGACATCTCACGCTCTTTGAATCTTCTTTATCATGCTAAGAGGAGCAGGAAAAAGCAAAACATTTCAGAATTGCACCTTGCAATGCGGAGAAATTACTGTTTGTGCATTTACAATATTCATTGATTTTTGCCATTGAAAAACGTCCAGAAATGATTGAAGCTACTGACTGAATGAAAGGAGCTGGCATCTCACTCTCTTTGAATCTTCTTTATCATGCTAAGAGGAGCAGGAAAAAGCAAAAAATTTCAGAATTGCACCTTGCAATGCGGAGAAATTACTGTTTGTGCATTTACAATATTCATTGATTTTTGCCATTGAAAAACATCATGTTATTCATATACCAGAAATGTTTGAAGCTACTGACTGAATGAAAGGAGCTGGCATCTCACTCTCTTTGAATCTTCTTTATCATGCTAAGAGGAGCAGGAAAAAGCAAAAAATTTCAGAATTGCACCTTGCAATGCGGAGAAATTACTGTTTGTGCATTTACAATATTCATTGATTTTTGCCATTGAAAAACATCCAGAAATGATTGAAGCTACTGACTGAATGAAAGGAGCTGGCATCTCACTCTCTTTGAATCTTCTTTATCATGCTAAGAGGAGCAGGAAAAAGCAAAAAATTTCAGAATTGCACCTTGCAATGCGGAGAAATTACTGTTTGTGCATTTACAATATTCATTGATTTTTGCCATTGAAAAACATCATGTTATTCATATACCAGAAATGTTTGAAGCTACTGACTGAATGAAAGGAGCTGACATCTCACGCTCTTTGAATCTTCTTTATCATGCTAAGAGGAGCAGGAAAAAGCAAAAAATTTCAGAATTGCACCTTGCAATGCGGAGAAATTACTGTTTGTGCATTTACAATATTCATTGATTTTTGCCATTGAAAAACGTCCAGAAATGATTGAAGCTACTGACTGAATGAAAGGAGCTGGCATCTCACTCTCTTTGAATCTTCTTTATCATGCTAAGAGGAGCAGGAAAAAGCAAAAAATTTCAGAATTGCACCTTGCAATGCGGAGAAATTACTGTTTGTGCATTTACAATATTCATTGATTTTTGCCATTGAAAAACATCATGTTATTCATATACCAGAAATGTTTGAAGCTACTGACTGAATGAAAGGAGCTGGCATCTCACTCTCTTTGAATCTTCTTTATCATGCTAAGAGGAGCAGGAAAAAGCAAAAAATTTCAGAATTGCACCTTGCAATGCGGAGAAATTACTGTTTGTGCATTTACAATATTCATTGATTTTTGCCATTGAAAAACATCATGTTATTCATATACCAGAAATGTTTGAAGCTACTGACTGAATGAAAGGAGCTGGCATCTCACTCTCTTTGAATCTTCTTTATCATGCTAAGAGGAGCAGGAAAAAGCAAAAAATTTCAGAATTGCACCTTGCAATGCGGAGAAATTACTGTTTGTGCATTTACAATATTCATTGATTTTTGCCATTGAAAAACGTCCAGAAATGATTGAAGCTACTGACTGAATGAAAGGAGCTGGCATCTCACTCTCTTTGAATCTTCTTTATCATGCTAAGAGGAGCAGGAAAAAGCAAAACATTTCAGAATTGCACCTTGCAATGCGGAGAAATTACTGTTTGTGCATTTACAATATTCATTGATTTTTGCCATTGAAAAACGTCCAGAAATGATTGAAGCTACTGACTGAATGAAAGGAGCTGGCATCTCACTCTCTTTGAATCTTCTTTATCATGCTAAGAGGAGCAGGAAAAAGCAAAAAATTTCAGAATTGCACCTTGCAATGCGGAGAAATTACTGTTTGTGCATTTACAATATTCATTGATTTTTGCCATTGAAAAACGTCCAGAAATGTTTGAAGCTACTGACTGAATGAAAGGAGCTGGCATCTCACTCTCTTTGAATCTTCTTTATCATGCTAAGAGGAGCAGGAAAAAGCAAAAAATTTCAGAATTGCACCTTGCAATGCGGAGAAATTACTGTTTGTGCATTTACAATATTCATTGATTTTTGCCATTGAAAAACGTCCAGAAATGATTGAAGCTACTGACTGAATGAAAGGAGCTGGCATCTCACTCTCTTTGAATCTTGTTTATCATGCTAAGAGGAGCAGGAAAAAGCAAAAAATTTCAGAATTGCACCTTGCAATGCGGAGAAATTACTGTTTGTGCATTTACAATATTCATTGATTTTTGCCATTGAAAAACATCATGTTATTCATATACCAGAAATGATTGAAGCTACTGACTGAATGAAAGGAGCTGGCATCTCACTCTCTTTGAATCTTCTTTATCATGCTAAGAGGAGCAGGAAAAAGTAAAAAATTTCAGAATTGCACCTTGCAATGCGGAGAAATTACTGTTTGTGCATTTATAATATTCAATGATTTTTGCCATTGAAAAACGTCCAGAAATGATTGAAGCTACTGACTGAACGAAAGGAGCTGGCATCTCAATCTCTTTGAATCTTCTTTATCATGCTAAGAGGAGCAGGAAATAGCAAAAAATTTCAGAATTGCACCTTGCAATGCGGAGAAATTACTGTTTGTGCATTTACAATATTCATTGATTTTTGCCATTGAAAAACGTCCAGAAATGATTGAAGCTACTGACTGAATGAAAGGAGCTGGCATCTCACTCTCTTTGAATCTTCTTTATCATGCTAAGAGGAGCAGGAAAAAGCAAAAAATTTCAGAATTGCACCTTGCAATGCGGAGAAATTACTGTTTGTGCATTTACAATATTCATTGATTTTTGCCATTGAAAAACATCATGTTATTCATATACCAGAAATGTTTGAAGCTACTGACTGAATGAAAGGAGCTGACATCTCACGCTCTTTGAATCTTCTTTATCATGCTAAGAGGAGCAGGAAAAAGCAAAAAATTTCAGAATTGCACCTTGCAATGCGGAGAAATTACTGTTTGTGCATTTACAATATTCATTGATTTTTGCCATTGAAAAACGTCCAGAATTGATTGAAGCTACTGACTGAATGAAAGGAGCTGGCATCTCACTCTCCTTGAATCTTCTTTATCATGCTAAGAGGAGCAGGAAAAAGCAAAAAATTTCAGAATTGCACCTTGCAATGCGGAGAAATTACTGTTTGTGCATTTACAATATTCATTGATTTTTGCCATTGAAAAACATCATGTTATTCATATACCAGAAATGTTTGAAGCTACTGACTGAATGAAAGGAGCTGGCATCTCACTCTCTTTGAATCTTCTTTATCATGCTAAGAGGAGCAGGAAAAAGCAAAAAATTTCAGAATTGCACCTTGCAATGCGGAGAAATTACTGTTTGTGCATTTACAATATTCATTGATTTTTGCCATTGAAAAACATCATGTTATTCATATACCAGAAATGTTTGAAGCTACTGACTGAATGAAAGGAGCTGGCATCTCACTCTCTTTGAATCTTCTTTATCATGCTAAGAGGAGCAGGGAAAAGCAAAAAATTTCAGAATTGCACCTTGCAATGTGGAGAAATTACTGTTTGTGCATTTACAATATTCATTGATTTTTACCATTGAAAAACGTCCAGAAATGATTGAAGCTACTGACTGAATGAAAGTAGCTGGCATCTCACTCTCTTTGAATCTTCTTTATCATGCTAAGACGAGCAGGAAAAAGCAAAAAATTTCAGACTTGCACCTTGCAATGCGGAGAAATTACTGTTTGTGCATTTACAATATTCATTGATTTTTGCCATTGAAAAACATCATGTTATTCATATACCAGAAATGTTTGAAGCTACTGACTGAATGAAAGGAGCTGGCATCTCACTCTCTTTGAATCTTCTTTATCATGCTAAGAGGAGCAGGAAAAAGCAAAAAATTTCAGAATTGCACCTTGCAATGCGGAGAAATTACTGTTTGTGCATTTACAATATTCATTGATTTTTGCCATTGAAAAACGTCCAGAAATGATTGAAGCTACTGACTGAATGAAAGGAGCTGGCATCTCACTCTCTTTGAATCTTCTTTATCATGCTAAGAGGAGCAGGAAAAAGCAAAAAATTTCAGAATTGCACCTTGCAATGCGGAGAAATTACTGTTTGTGCATTTACAATATTCATTGATTTTTGCCATTGAAAAACGTCCAGAAATGATTGAAGCTACTGACTGAATGAAAGGAGCTGGCATCTCACTCTCTTTGAATCTTCTTTATCATGCTAAGAGGAGCAGGAAAAAGCAAAAAATTTCAGAATTGCACCTTGCAATGCGGAGAAATTACTGTTTGTGCATTTACAATATTCATTGATTTTTGCCATTGAAAAACATGTTATTCACATACCAGAAATGTTTGAAGCTACTGACTGAATGAAAGGAGCTGGCACCTCACTCTTTGAATCTTCTTTATCATGCTAAGAGGAGCAGGAAAAAGCAAAAAATTTCAGAATTGCACCTTGCAATGTGGAGAAATTACTGTTTGTGCATTTACAATATTCATTGATTTTTACCATTGAAAAACGTCCAGAAATGATTGAAGCTACTGACTGAATGAAAGTAGCTGGCATCTCACTCTCTTTGAATCTTCTTTATCATGCTAAGACGAGCAGGAAAAAGCAAAAAATTTCAGACTTGCACCTTGCAATGCGGAGAAATTACTGTTTGTGCATTTACAATATTCATTGATTTTTGCCATTGAAAAACATCATGTTATTCATATACCAGAAATGTTTGAAGCTACTGACTGAATGAAAGGAGCTGGCATCTCACTCTCTTTGAATCTTCTTTATCATGCTAAGAGGAGCAGGAAAAAGCAAAAAATTTCAGAATTGCACCTTGCAATGCGGAGAAATTACTGTTTGTGCATTTACAATATTCATTGATTTTTGCCATTGAAAAATGTCCAGAAATGATTGAAGCTACTGACTGAATGAAAGGAGCTGGCATCTCACTCTCTTTGAATCTTCTTTATCATGCTAAGAGGAGCAGGAAAAAGCAAAAAATTTCAGAATTGCACCTTGCAATGCGGAGAAATTACTGTTTGTGCATTTACAATATTCATTGATTTTTGCCATTGAAAAACGTCCAGAAATGATTGAAGCTACTGACTGAATGAAAGGAGCTGGCATCTCACTCTCTTTGAATCTTCTTTATCATGCTAAGAGGAGCAGGAAAAAGCAAAAAATTTCAGAATTGCACCTTGCAATGCGGAGAAATTACTGTTTGTGCATTTACAATATTCATTGATTTTTGCCATTGAAAAACATCATGTTATTCATATACCAGAAATGTTTGAAGCTACTGACTGAATGAAAGGAGCTGGCATCTCACTCTCTTTGAATCTTCTTTATCATGCTAAGAGGAGCAGGAAAAAGCAAAAAATTTCAGAATTGCACCTTGCAATGCGGAGAAATTACTGTTTGTGCATTTACAATATTCATTGATTTTTGCCATTGAAAAACGTCCAGAAATGATTGAAGCTACTGACTGAATGAAAGGAGCTGGCATCTCACTCTCTTTGAATCTTGTTTATCATGCTAAGAGGAGCAGGAAAAAGCAAAAAATTTCAGAATTGCACCTTGCAATGCGGAGAAATTACTGTTTGTGCATTTACAATATTCATTGATTTTTGCCATTGAAAAACATCATGTTATTCATATACCAGAAATGATTGAAGCTACTGACTGAATGAAAGGAGCTGGCATCTCACTCTCTTTGAGTCTTCTTTATCATGCTAAGAGGAGCAGGAAAAAGTAAAAAATTTCAGAATTGCACCTTGCAATGCGGAGAAATTACTGTTTGTGCATTTATAATATTCAATGATTTTTGCCATTGAAAAACGTCCAGAAATGATTGAAGCTACTGACTGAACGAAAGGAGCTGGCATCTCACTCTCTTTGAATCTTCTTTATCATGCTAAGAGGAGCAGGAAAAAGCAAAAAATTTCAGAATTGCACCTTGCAATGCGGAGAAATTACTGTTTGTGCATTTACAATATTCATTGATTTTTGCCATTGAAAAACGTCCAGAAATGATTGAAGCTACTGACTGAATGAAAGGAGCTGGCATCTCACTCTCTTTGAATCTTCTTTATCATGCTAAGAGGAGCAGGAAAAAGCAAATAATTTCAGAATTGCACCTTGCAATGCGGAGAAATTACTGTTTGTGCATTTACAATGTTCATTGATTTTTGCTTTTGAAAAACATCATGTTATTCATATGCCAGAAATGTTTGAAGCTACTGACTGAATGAAAGGAGCTGACATCTCACGCTCTTTGAATCTTCTTTATCATGCTAAGAGGAGCAGGAAAAAGCAAAACATTTCAGAATTGCACCTTGCAATGCGGAGAAATTACTGTTTGTGCATTTACAATATTCATTGATTTTTGCCATTGAAAAACGTCCAGAAATGATTGAAGCTACTGACTGAATGAAAGGAGCTGGCATCTCACTCTCTTTGAATCTTCTTTATCATGCTAAGAGGAGCAGGAAAAAGCAAAAAATTTCAGAATTGCACCTTGCAATGCGGAGAAATTACTGTTTGTGCATTTACAATATTCATTGATTTTTGCCATTGAAAAACATCATGTTATTCATATACCAGAAATGTTTGAAGCTACTGACTGAATGAAAGGAGCTGGCATCTCACTCTCTTTGAATCTTCTTTATCATGCTAAGAGGAGCAGGAAAAAGCAAAAAATTTCAGAATTGCACCTTGCAATGCGGAGAAATTACTGTTTGTGCATTTACAATATTCATTGATTTTTGCCATTGAAAAACGTCCAGAAATGATTGAAGCTACTGACTGAATGAAAGGAGCTGGCATCTCACTCTCTTTGAATCTTCTTTATCATGCTAAGAGGAGCAGGAAAAAGCAAAAAATTTCAGAATTGCACCTTGCAATGCGGAGAAATTACTGTTTGTGCATTTACAATATTCATTGATTTTTGCCATTGAAAAACATCATGTTATTCATATACCAGAAATGTTTGAAGCTACTGACTGAATGAAAGGAGCTGACATCTCACGCTCTTTGAATCTTCTTTATCATGCTAAGAGGAGCAGGAAAAAGCAAAAAATTTCAGAATTGCACCTTGCAATGCGGAGAAATTACTGTTTGTGCATTTACAATATTCATTGATTTTTGCCATTGAAAAACGTCCAGAAATGATTGAAGCTACTGACTGAATGAAAGGAGCTGGCATCTCACTCTCTTTGAATCTTCTTTATCATGCTAAGAGGAGCAGGAAAAAGCAAAACATTTCAGAATTGCACCTTGCAATGCGGAGAAATTACTGTTTGTGCATTTACAATATTCATTGATTTTTGCCATTGAAAAACATCATGTTATTCATATACCAGAAATGTTTGAAGCTACTGACTGAATGAAAGGAGCTGGCATCTCACTCTCTTTGAATCTTCTTTATCATGCTAAGAGGAGCAGGAAAAAGCAAAAAATTTCAGAATTGCACCTTGCAATGCGGAGAAATTACTGTTTGTGCATTTACAATATTCATTGATTTTTGCCATTGAAAAACATCATGTTATTCATATACCAGAAATGTTTGAAGCTACTGACTGAATGAAAGGAGCTGGCATCTCACTCTCTTTGAATCTTCTTTATCATGCTAAGAGGAGCAGGAAAAAGCAAAAAATTTCAGAATTGCACCTTGCAATGCGGAGAAATTACTGTTTGTGCATTTACAATATTCATTGATTTTTGCCATTGAAAAACGTCCAGAAATGATTGAAGCTACTGACTGAATGAAAGGAGCTGGCATCTCACTCTCTTTGAATCTTCTTTATCATGCTAAGAGGAGCAGGAAAAAGCAAAACATTTCAGAATTGCACCTTGCAATGCGGAGAAATTACTGTTTGTGCATTTACAATATTCATTGATTTTTGCCATTGAAAAACGTCCAGAAATGATTGAAGCTACTGACTGAATGAAAGGAGCTGGCATCTCACTCTCTTTGAATCTTCTTTATCATGCTAAGAGGAGCAGGAAAAAGCAAAAAATTTCAGAATTGCACCTTGCAATGCGGAGAAATTACTGTTTGTGCATTTACAATATTCATTGATTTTTGCCATTGAAAAACGTCCAGAAATGTTTGAAGCTACTGACTGAATGAAAGGAGCTGGCATCTCACTCTCTTTGAATCTTCTTTATCATGCTAAGAGGAGCAGGAAAAAGCAAAAAATTTCAGAATTGCACCTTGCAATGCGGAGAAATTACTGTTTGTGCATTTACAATATTCATTGATTTTTGCCATTGAAAAACGTCCAGAAATGATTGAAGCTACTGACTGAATGAAAGGAGCTGGCATCTCACTCTCTTTGAATCTTGTTTATCATGCTAAGAGGAGCAGGAAAAAGCAAAAAATTTCAGAATTGCACCTTGCAATGCGGAGAAATTACTGTTTGTGCATTTACAATATTCATTGATTTTTGCCATTGAAAAACATCATGTTATTCATATACCAGAAATGATTGAAGCTACTGACTGAATGAAAGGAGCTGGCATCTCACTCTCTTTGAATCTTCTTTATCATGCTAAGAGGAGCAGGAAAAAGTAAAAAATTTCAGAATTGCACCTTGCAATGCGGAGAAATTACTGTTTGTGCATTTATAAAATTCAATGATTTTTGCCATTGAAAAACGTCCAGAAATGATTGAAGCTACTGACTGAACGAAAGGAGCTGGCATCTCACTCTCTTTGAATCTTCTTTATCATGCTAAGAGGAGCAGGAAAAAGCAAAAAATTTCAGAATTGCACCTTGCAATGCGGAGAAATTACTGTTTGTGCATTTACAATATTCATTGATTTTTGCCATTGAAAAACGTCCAGAAATGATTGAAGCTACTGACTGAATGAAAGGAGCTGGCATCTCACTCTCTTTGAATCTTCTTTATCATGCTAAGAGGAGCAGGAAAAAGCAAAAAATTTCAGAATTGCACCTTGCAATGCGGAGAAATTACTGTTTGTGCATTTACAATATTCATTGATTTTTGCCATTGAAAAACATCATGTTATTCATATACCAGAAATGTTTGAAGCTACTGACTGAATGAAAGGAGCTGACATCTCACGCTCTTTGAATCTTCTTTATCATGCTAAGAGGAGCAGGAAAAAGCAAAAAATTTCAGAATTGCACCTTGCAATGCGGAGAAATTACTGTTTGTGCATTTACAATATTCATTGATTTTTGCCATTGAAAAACGTTCAGAATTGATTGAAGCTACTGACTGAATGAAAGGAGCTGGCATCTCACTCTCTTTGAATCTTCTTTATCATGCTAAGAGGAGCAGGAAAAAGCAAAAATTTTCAGAATTGCACCTTGCAATGCGGAGAAATTACTGTTTGTGCATTTACAATATTCATTGATTTTTGCCATTGAAAAACATCATGTTATTCATATACCAGAAATGTTTGAAGCTACTGACTGAATGAAAGGAGCTGGCATCTCACTCTCTTTGAATCTTCTTTATCATGCTAAGAGGAGCAGGAAAAAGCAAAAAATTTCAGAATTGCACCTTGCAATGCGGAGAAATTACTGTTTGTGCATTTACAATATTCATTGATTTTTGCCATTGAAAAACATCATGTTATTCATATACCAGAAATGTTTGAAGCTACTGACTGAATGAAAGGAGCTGGCATCTCACTCTCTTTAAATCTTCTTTATCATGCTAAGAGGAGCAGGGAAAAGCAAAAAATTTCAGAATTGCACCTTGCAATGTGGAGAAATTACTGTTTGTGCATTTACAATATTCATTGATTTTTACCATTGAAAAACGTCCAGAAATGATTGAAGCTACTGACTGAATGAAAGTAGCTGGCATCTCACTCTCTTTGAATCTTCTTTATCATGCTAAGACGAGCAGGAAAAAGCAAAAAATTTCAGACTTGCACCTTGCAATGCGGAGAAATTACTGTTTGTGCATTTACAATATTCATTGATTTTTGCCATTGAAAAACATCATGTTATTCATATACCAGAAATGTTTGAAGCTACAGACTGAATGAAAGGAGCTGGCATCTCACTCTCTTTGAATCTTCTTTATCATGCTAAGAGGAGCAGGAAAAAGCAAAAAATTTCAGAATTGCACCTTGCAATGCGGAGAAATTACTGTTTGTGCATTTACAATATTCATTGATTTTTGCCATTGAAAAACGTCCAGAAATGATTGAAGCTACTGACTGAATGAAAGGAGCTGGCATCTCACTCTCTTTGAATCTTCTTTATCATGCTAAGAGGAGCAGGAAAAAGCAAAAAATTTCAGAATTGCACCTTGCAATGCGGAGAAATTACTGTTTGTGCATTTACAATATTCATTGATTTTTGCCATTGAAAAACGTCCAGAAATTATTGAAGCTACTGACTGAATGAAAGGAGCTGGCATCTCACTCTCTTTGAATCTTCTTTATCATGCTAAGAGGAGCAGGAAAAAGCAAAAAATTTCAGAATTGCACCTTGCAATGCGGAGAAATTACTGTTTGTGCATTTACAATATTCATTGATTTTTGCCATTGAAAAACATGTTATTCATATACCAGAAATGTTTGAAGCTACTGACTGAATGAAAGGAGCTGGCACCTCACTCTTTGAATCTTCTTTATCATGCTAAGAGGAGCAGGAAAAAGCAAAAAATTTCAGAATTGCACCTTGCAATGTGGAGAAATTACTGTTTGTGCATTTACAATATTCATTGATTTTTACCATTGAAAAACGTCCAGAAATGATTGAAGCTACTGACTGAACGAAAGTAGCTGGCATCTCACTCTCTTTGAATCTTCTTTATCATGCTAAGACGAGCAGGAAAAAGCAAAAAATTTCAGACTTGCACCTTGCAATGCGGAGAAATTACTGTTTGTGCATTTACAATATTCATTGATTTTTGCCATTGAAAAACATCATGTTATTCATATACCAGAAATGTTTGAAGCTACTGACTGAATGAAAGGAGCTGGCATCTCACTCTCTTTGAATCTTCTTTATCATGCTAAGAGGAGCAGGAAAAAGCAAAAAATTTCAGAATTGCACCTTGCAATGCGGAGAAATTACTGTTTGTGCATTTACAATATTCATTGATTTTTGCCATTGAAAAACGTCCAGAAATGATTGAAGCTACTGACTGAATGAAAGGAGCTGGCATCTCACTCTCTTTGAATCTTCTTTATCATGCTAAGAGGAGCAGGAAAAAGCAAAAAATTTCAGAATTGCACCTTGCAATGCGGAGAAATTACTGTTTGTGCATTTACAATATTCATTGATTTTTGCCATTGAAAAACGTCCAGAAATGATTGAAGCTACTGACTGAATGAAAGGAGCTGGCATCTCACTCTCTTTGAATCTTCTTTATCATGCTAAGAGGAGCAGGAAAAAGCAAAAAATTTCAGAATTGCACCTTGCAATGCGGAGAAATTACTGTTTGTGCATTTACAATATTCATTGATTTTTGCCATTGAAAAACATGTTATTCATATACCAGAAATGTTTGAAGCTACTGACTGAATGAAAGGAGCTGGCACCTCACTCTCTTTGAATCTTCTTTATCATGCTAAGAGGAGCGGGAAAAAGCAAAAAATTTCAGAATTGCACCTTGCAATGCGGAGAAATTACTGTTTGTGCATTTACAATATTCATAGATTTTTGCCATTGAAAAACGTCCAGAAATGATTGAAGGTACTGACTGAATGAAAGGAGCTGGCATCTCACTCTCTTTGAATCTTCTTTATCATGCTAAGAGGAGCAGGAAAAAGCAAAAAATTTCAGAATTGCACCTTGCAATGCGGAGAAATTACTGTTTGTGCATTTACAAAATTCATTGATTTTTGCCATTGAAAAACGTCCAGAAATGATTGAAGCTACTGACTGAATGAAAGGAGCTGGCATCTCACTCTCTTTGAATCTTCTTTATCATGCTAAGAGGAGCAGGAAAAAGCAAAAAATTTCAGAATTGCACCTTGCAATGCGGAGAAATTACAGTTTGTGCATTTACAATATTCATTGATTTTTGCCATTGAGAAACGTCCAGAAATGATTGAAGCTACTGACTGAATGAAAGGAGCTGGCATCTCACTCTCTTTGAATCTTTATCATGCTAAGAGGAGCAGGAAAAAGCAAAAAATTTCAGAATTGCACCTTGCAATGCGGAGAAATTACTGTTTGTGCATTTACAATATTCATTGATTTTTGCCATTGAAAAACATCATGTTATTCATATACCAGAAATGTTTGAAGCTACTGACTGAATGAAAGGAGCTGGCATCTCACTCTCTTTGAATCTTCTTTATCATGCTAAGAGGAGCAGGAAAAAGCAAAAAATTTCAGAATTGCACCTTGCAATGTGGAGAAATTACTGTTTGTGCATTTACAATATTCATTGATTTTTACCATTGAAAAACGTCCAGAAATGATTGAAGCTACTGACTGAATGAAAGTAGCTGGCATCTCACTCTCTTTGAATCTTCTTTATCATGCTAAGAGGAGCAGGAAAAAGCAAAAAATTTCAGACTTGCACCTTGCAATGCGGAGAAATTACTGTTTGTGCATTTACAATATTCATTGATTTTTGCCATTGAAAAACATCATGTTATTGATATACCAGAAATGTTTGAAGCTACTGACTGAATGAAAGGAGCTGGCATCTCACTCTCTTTGAATCTTCTTTATCATGCTAAGAGGAGCAGGAAAAAGCAAAAAATTTCAGAATTGCACCTTGCAATGCGGAGAAATTACTGTTTGTGCATTTACAATATTCATTGATTTTTTCCATTGAAAAACATCATGTTATTCATATACCAGAAATGTTTGAAGTTACTGACTGAATGAAAGGAGCTGGCATCTCAATCTCTTTGAATCTTCTTTATCATGCTAAGAGGAGCAGGAAAAAGCAAAAAACTTCAGAATTGCACCTTGCAATGTGGAGAAATTACTGTTTGTGCATTTACAATATTCATTGATTTTTACCATTGAAAAACGTCCAGAAATGATTGAAGCTACTGACTGAATGAAAGTAGCTGGCATCTCACTCTCTTTGAATCTTCTTTATCATGCTAAGAGGAGCAGGAAAAAGCAAAAAATTTCAGACTTGCACCTTGCAATGCGGAGAAATTACTGTTTATGCATTTACAATATTCATTGATTTTTGCCATTGAAAAACATCATGTTATTCATATACCAGAAATGTTTGAAGCTACTGACTGAATGAAAGGAGCTGGCATCTCACTCTCTTTGAATCTTCTTTATCATGCTAAGAGGAGCAGGAAAAAGCAAAAAATTTCAGAATTGCACCTTGCAATGCGGAGAAATTACTGTTTGTGCATTTACAATATTCATTGATTTTTGCCATTGAAAAACATCATGTTATTCATATACCAGAAATGTTTGAAGCTACTGACTGAATGAAAGGAGCTGGCATCTCACTCTCTTTGAATCTTCTTTATCATGCTAAGAGGAGCAGGAAAAAGCAAAAAATTTCAGAATTGCACCTTGCAATGCGGAGAAATTACTGTTTGTGCATTTACAATATTCATTGATTTTTGCCATTGAAAAACGTCCAGAAATGATTGAAGCTACTGACTGAATGAAAGGAGCTGGCATCTCACTCTCTTTGAATCTTCTTTATCATGCTAAGAGGAGCAGGAAAAAGCAAAAAATTTCAGAATTGCACCTTGCAATGCGGAGAAATTACTGTTTGTGCATTTACAATATTCATTGATTTTTGCCATTGAAAAACGTCCAGAAATTATTGAAGCTACTGACTGAATGAAAGGAGCTGGCATCTCACTCTCTTTGAATCTTCTTTATCATGCTAAGACGAGCAGGAAAAAGCAAAAAATTTCAGACTTGCACCTTGCAATGCGGAGAAATTACTGTTTGTGCATTTACAATATTCATTGATTTTTGCCATTGAAAAACATCATGTTATTCATATACCAGAAATGTTTGAAGCTACTGACTGAATGAAAGGAGCTGGCATCTCACTCTCTTTGAATCTTCTTTATCATGCTAAGAGGAGCAGGAAAAAGCAAAAAATTTCAGAATTGCACCTTGCAATGCGGAGAAATTACTGTTTGTGCATTTACAATATTCATTGATTTTTGCCATTGAAAAACATCATGTTATTCATATACCAGAAATGTTTGAAGCTACTGACTGAATGAAAGGAGCTGGCATCTCACTCTCTTTGAATCTTCTTTATCATGCTAAGAGGAGCAGGAAAAAGCAAAAAATTTCAGAATTGCACCTTGCAATGCGGAGAAATTACTGTTTGTGCATTTACAATATTCATTGATTTTTGCCATTGAAAAACGTCCAGAAATGATTGAAGCTACTGACTGAATGAAAGGAGCTGGCATCTCACTCTCTTTGAATCTTCTTTATCATGCTAAGAGGAGCAGGAAAAAGCAAAAAATTTCAGAATTGCACCTTGCAATGCGGAGAAATTACTGTTTGTGCATTTACAATATTCATTGATTTTTGCCATTGAAAAACGTCCAGAAATTATTGAAGCTACTGACTGAATGAAAGGAGCTGGCATCTCACTCTCTTTGAATCTTCTTTATCATGCTAAGAGGAGCAGGAAAAAGCAAAAAATTTCAGAATTGCACCTTGCAATGCGGAGAAATTACTGTTTGTGCATTTACAATATTCATTGATTTTTGCCATTGAAAAACATGTTATTCATATACCAGAAATGTTTGAAGCTACTGACTGAATGAAAGGAGCTGGCACCTCACTCTTTGAATCTTCTTTATCATGCTAAGAGGAGCAGGAAAAAGCAAAAAATTTCAGAATTGCACCTTGCAATGTGGAGAAATTACTGTTTGTGCATTTACAATATTCATTGATTTTTACCATTGAAAAACGTCCAGAAATGATTGAAGCTACTGACTGAACGAAAGTAGCTGGCATCTCACTCTCTTTGAATCTTCTTTATCATGCTAAGACGAGCAGGAAAAAGCAAAAAATTTCAGACTTGCACCTTGCAATGCGGAGAAATTACTGTTTGTGCATTTACAATATTCATTGATTTTTGCCATTGAAAAACATGTTATTCATATACCAGAAATGTTTGAAGCTACTGACTGAATGAAAGGAGCTGGCACCTCACTCTCTTTGAATCTTCTTTATCATGCTAAGAGGAGCGGGAAAAAGCAAAAAATTTCAGAATTGCACCTTGCAATGCGGAGAAATTACTGTTTGTGCATTTACAATATTCATTGATTTTTGCCATTGAAAAACGTCCAGAAATGATTGAAGGTACTGACTGAATGAAAGGAGCTGGCATCTCACTCTCTTTGAATCTTCTTTATCATGCTAAGAGGAGCAGGAAAAAGCAAAAAATTTCAGAATTGCACCTTGCAATGCGGAGAAATTACTGTTTGTGCATTTACAAAATTCATTGATTTTTGCCATTGAAAAACGTCCAGAAATGATTGAAGCTACTGACTGAATGAAAGGAGCTGGCATCTCACTCTCTTTGAATCTTCTTTATCATGCTAAGAGGAGCAGGAAAAAGCAAAAAATTTCAGAATTGCACCTTGCAATGCGGAGAAATTACAGTTTGTGCATTTACAATATTCATTGATTTTTGCCATTGAGAAACGTCCAGAAATGATTGAAGCTACTGACTGAATGAAAGGAGCTGGCATCTCACTCTCTTTGAATCTTTATCATGCTAAGAGGAGCAGGAAAAAGCAAAAAATTTCAGAATTGCACCTTGCAATGCGGAGAAATTACTGTTTGTGCATTTACAATATTCATTGATTTTTGCCATTGAAAAACATCATGTTATTCATATACCAGAAATGTTTGAAGCTACTGACTGAATGAAAGGAGCTGGCATCTCACTCTCTTTGAATCTTCTTTATCATGCTAAGAGGAGCAGGAAAAAGCAAAAAATTTCAGAATTGCACCTTGCAATGTGGAGAAATTACTGTTAGTGCATTTACAATATTCATTGATTTTTACCATTGAAAAACGTCCAGAAATGATTGAAGCTACTGACTGAATGAAAGTAGCTGGCATCTCACTCTCTTTGAATCTTCTTTATCATGCTAAGAGGAGCAGGAAAAAGCAAAAAATTTCAGACTTGCACCTTGCAATGCGGAGAAATTACTGTTTGTGCATTTACAATATTCATTGATTTTTGCCATTGAAAAACATCATGTTATTGATATACCAGAAATGTTTGAAGCTACTGACTGAATGAAAGGAGCTGGCATCTCACTCTCTTTGAATCTTCTTTATCATGCTAAGAGGAGCAGGAAAAAGCAAAAAATTTCAGAATTGCACCTTGCAATGCGGAGAAATTACTGTTTGTGCATTTACAATATTCATTGATTTTTGCCATTGAAAAACATCATGTTATTCATATACCAGAAATGTTTGAAGCTACTGACTGAATGAAAGGAGCTGGCATCTCACTCTCTTTGAATCTTCTTTATCATGCTAAGAGGAGCAGGAAAAAGCAAAAAATTTCAGAATTGCACCTTGCAATGCGGAGAAATTACTGTTTGTGCATTTACAATATTCATTGATTTTTGCCATTGAAAAACGTCCAGAAATGATTGAAGCTACTGACTGAATGAAAGGAGCTAGCATCTCACTCTCTTTGAATCTTCTTTATCATGCTAAGAGGAGCAGGAAAAAGCAAAAAATTTCAGAATTGCACCTTGCAATGCGGAGAAATTACTGTTTGTGCATTTACAATATTCATTGATTTTTGCCATTGAAAAACGTCCAGAAATTATTGAAGCTACTGACTGAATGAAAGGAGCTGGCATCTCACTCTCTTTGAATCTTCTTTATCATGCTAAGAGGAGCAGGAAAAAGCAAAAAATTTCAGAATTGCACCTTGCAATGCGGAGAAATTACTGTTTGTGCATTTACAATATTCATTGATTTTTGCCATTGAAAAACATGTTATTCATATACCAGAAATGTTTGAAGCTACTGACTGAATGAAAGGAGCTGGCACCTCACTCTTTGAATCTTCTTTATCATGCTAAGAGGAGCAGGAAAAAGCAAAAAATTTCAGAATTGCACCTTGCAATGTGGAGAAATTACTGTTTGTGCATTTACAATATTCATTGATTTTTACCATTGAAAAACGTCCAGAAATGATTGAAGCTACTGACTGAATGAAAGTAGCTGGCATCTCACTCTCTTTGAATCTTCTTTATCATGCTAAGAGGAGCAGGAAAAAGCAAAAAATTTCAGACTTGCACCTT
Organism: Phyllobates terribilis; assembly: GCF_046119375.1. Lineage (NCBI taxonomy): Eukaryota > Metazoa > Chordata > Amphibia > Anura > Dendrobatidae > Phyllobates > Phyllobates terribilis. Next base: position 186,540 of record NW_027363443.1, on the reverse strand, counting down.
GCAATGCGGAGAAATTACTGTTTGTGCATTTACAATATTCATTGATTTTTGCCATTGAAAAACATCATGTTATTCATATACCAGAAATGTTTGAAGCTACTGACTGAATGAAAGGAGCTGGCATCTCACTCTCTTTGAATCTTCTTTATCATGCTAAGAGGAGCAGGAAAAAGCAAAAAATTTCAGAATTGCACCTTGCAATGCGGAGAAATTACTGTTTGTGCATTTACAATATTCATTGATTTTTGCCATTGAAAAACGTCCAGAAATGATTGAAGCTACTGACTGAATGAAAGGAGCTGGCATCTCACTCTCTTTGAATCTTCTTTATCATGCTAAGAGGAGCAGGAAAAAGCAAAAAATTTCAGAATTGCACCTTGCAATGCGGAGAAATTACTGTTTGTGCATTTACAATATTCATTGATTTTTGCCATTGAAAAACGTCCAGAAATGATTGAAGCTACTGACTGAATGAAAGGAGCTGGCATCTCACTCTCTTTGAATCTTCTTTATCATGCTAAGAGGAGCAGGAAAAAGCAAAAAAATTCAGAATTGCACCTTGCAATGCGGAGAAATTACTGTTTGTGCATTTACAATATTCATTGATTTTTGCCATTGAAAAACATGTTATTCATATACCAGAAATGTTTGAAGCTACTGACTGAATGAAAGGAGCTGGCACCTCACTCTCTTTGAATCTTCTTTATCATGCTAAGAGGAGCGGGAAAAAGCAAAAAATTTCAGAATTGCACCTTGCAATCCGGAGAAATTACTGTTTGTGCATTTACAATATTCATTGATTTTTGCCATTGAAAAACGTCCAGAAATGATTGAAGGTACTGACTGAATGAAAGGAGCTGGCATCTCACTCTCTTTGAATCTTCTTTATCATGCTAAGAGGAGCAGGAAAAAGCAAAAAATTTCAGAATTGCACCTTGAAATGCGGAGAAATTACTGTTTGTGCATTTACAAAATTCATTGATTTTTGCCATTGAAAAACGTCCAGAAATGATTGAAGCTACTGACTGAATGAAAGGAGCTGGCATCTCACTCTCTTTGAATCTTCTTTATCATGCTAAGAGGAGCAGGAAAAAGCAAAAAATTTCAGAATTGCACCTTGCAATGCGGAGAAATTACAGTTTGTGCATTTACAATATTCATTGATTTTTGCCATTGAGAAACGTCCAGAAATGATTGAAGCTACTGACTGAATGAAAGGAGCTGGCATCTCACTCTCTTTGAATCTTTATCATGCTAAGAGGAGCAGGAAAAAGCAAAAAATTTCAGAATTGCACCTTGCAATGCGGAGAAATTACTGTTTGTGCATTTACAATATTCATTGATTTTTGCCATTGAAAAACATCATGTTATTCATATACCAGAAATGTTTGAAGCTACTGACTGAATGAAAGGAGCTGGCATCTCACTCTCTTTGAATCTTCTTTATCATGCTAAGAGGAGCAGGAAAAAGCAAAAAATTTCAGAATTGCACCTTGCAATGTGGAGAAATTACTGTTTGTGCATTTACAATATTCATTGATTTTTACCATTGAAAAACGTCCAGAAATGATTGAAGCTACTGACTGAATGAAAGTAGCTGGCATCTCACTCTCTTTGAATCTTCTTTATCATGCTAAGAGGAGCAGGAAAAAGCAAAAAATTTCAGACTTGCACCTTGCAATGCGGAGAAATTACTGTTTGTGCATTTACAATATTCATTGATTTTTGCCATTGAAAAACATCATGTTATTGATATACCAGAAATGTTTGAAGCTACTGACTGAATGAAAGGAGCTGGCATCTCACTCTCTTTGAATCTTCTTTATCATGCTAAGAGGAGCAGGAAAAAGCAAAAAATTTCAGAATTGCACCTTGCAATGCGGAGAAATTACTGTTTGTGCATTTACAATATTCATTGATTTTTTCCATTGAAAAACATCATGTTATTCATATACCAGAAATGTTTGAAGCTACTGACTGAATGAAAGGAGCTGGCATCTCAATCTCTTTGAATCTTCTTTATCATGCTAAGAGGAGCAGGAAAAAGCAAAAAACTTCAGAATTGCACCTTGCAATGTGGAGAAATTACTGTTTGTGCATTTACAATATTCATTGATTTTTACCATTGAAAAACGTCCAGAAATGATTGAAGCTACTGACTGAATGAAAGTAGCTGGCATCTCACTCTCTTTGAATCTTCTTTATCATGCTAAGAGGAGCAGGAAAAAGCAAAAAATTTCAGACTTGCACCTTGCAATGCGGAGAAATTACTGTTTGTGCATTTACAATATTCATTGATTTTTGCCATTGAAAAACATCATGTTATTCATATACCAGAAATGTTTGAAGCTACTGACTGAATGAAAGGAGCTGGCATCTCACTCTCTTTGAATCTTCTTTATCATGCTAAGAGGAGCAGGAAAAAGCAAAAAATTTCAGAATTGCACCTTGCAATGCGGAGAAATTACTGTTTGTGCATTTACAATATTCATTGATTTTTGCCATTGAAAAACATCATGTTATTCATATACCAGAAATGTTTGAAGCTACTGACTGAATGAAAGGAGCTGACATCTCACTCTCTTTGAATCTTCTTTATCATGCTAAGAGGAGCAGGAAAAAGCAAAAAATTTCAGAATTGCACCTTGCAATGCGGAGAAATTACTGTTTGTGCATTTACAATATTCATTGATTTTTGCCATTGAAAAACGTCCAGAAATGATTGAAGCTACTGACTGAATGAAAGGAGTTGGCATCTCACTCTCTTTGAATCATGCTAAGAGGAGCAGGAAAAAGCAAAAAATTTCAGAATTGCACCTTGCAATGCGGAGAAATTACTGTTTGTGCATTTACAATATTCATTGATTTTTGCCATTGAAAAACATCATGTTATTCATATACCAGAAATGTTTGAAGCTACTGACTGAATGAAAGGAGCTGGCATCTCACTCTCTTTGAATCTTCTTTATCATGCTAAGAGGAGCAGGAAAAAGCAAAAAATTTTAGAATTGCACCTTGCAATGTGGAGAAATTACTGTTTGTGCATTTACAATATTCATTGATTTTTACCATTGAAAAACGTCCAGAAATGATTGAAGCTACTGACTGAATGAAAGTAGCTGGCATCTCACTCTCTTTGAATCTTCTTTATCATGCTAAGAGGAGCAGGAAAAAGCAAAAAATTTCAGACTTGCACCTTGCAATGCGGAGAAATTACTGTTTGTGCATTTACAATATTCATTGATTTTTGCCATTGAAAAACATCATGTTATTCATATACCAGAAATGTTTGAAGCTACTGACTGAATGAAAGGAGCTGGCATCTCACTCTCTTTGAATCTTCTTTATCATGCTAAGAGGAGCAGGAAAAAGCAAAAAATTTCAGAATTGCACCTTGCAATGCGGAGAAATTACTGTTTGTGCATTTACAATATTCATTGATTTTTGCCATTGAAAAACGTCCAGAAATGATTGAAGCTACTGACTGAATGAAAGGAGCTGGCATCTCACTCTCTTTGAATCTTCTTTATCATGCTAAGAGGAGCAGGAAAAAGCAAAAAATTTCAGAATTGCACCTTGCAATGCGGAGAAATTACTGTTTGTGCATTTACAATATTCATTTATTTTTGCCATTGAAAAACGTCCAGAAATGATTGAAGCTACTGACTGAATGAAAGGAGCTGGCATCTCACTCTCTTTGAATCTTCTTTATCATGCTAAGAGGAGCAGGAAAAAGCAAAAAATTTCAGAATTGCACCTTGCAATGCGGAGAAATTACTGTTTGTGCATTTACAATATTCATTGATTTTTGCCATTGAAAAACATGTTATTCATATACCAGAAATGTTTGAAGCTACTGACTGAATGAAAGGAGCTGGCACCTCAATCTCTTTGAATCTTCTTTATCATGCTAAGAGGAGCGGGAAAAAGCAAAAAATTTCAGAATTGCACCTTGCAATGCGGAGAAATTACTGTTTGTGCATTTACAATATTCATTGATTTTTGCCATTGAAAAACGTCCAGAAATGATTGAAGGTACTGACTGAATGAAAGGAGCTGGCATCTCACTCTCTTTGAATCTTCTTTATCATGCTAAGAGGAGCAGGAAAAAGCAAAAAATTTCAGAATTGCACCTTGCAATGCGGAGAAATTACAGTTTGTGCATTTACAATATTCATTGATTTTTGCCATTGAAAAACGTCCAGAAATGATTGAAGCTACTGACTGAATGAAAGGAGCTGGCATCTCACTCTCTTTGAATCTTTATCATGCTAAGAGGAGCAGGAAAAAGCAAAAAATTTCAGAATTGCACCTTGCAATGCGGAGAAATTACTGTTTGTGCATTTACAATATTCATTGATTTTTGCCATTGAAAAACATCATGTTATTCATATACCAGAAATGTTTGAAGCTACTGACTGAATGAAAGGAGCTGGCATCTCACTCTCTTTGAATCTTCTTTATCATGCTAAGAGGAGCAGGAAAAAGCAAAAAATTTCAGAATTGCACCTTGCAATGTGGAGAAATTACTGTTTGTGCATTTACAATATTCATTGATTTTTACCATTGAAAAACGTCCAGAAATGATTGAAGCTACTGACTGAATGAAAGTAGCTGGCATCTCACTCTCTTTGAATCTTCTTTATCATGCTAAGAGGAGCAGGAAAAAGCAAAAAATTTCAGACTTGCACCTTGCAATGCGGAGAAATTACTGTTTGTGCATTTACAATATTCATTGATTTTTGCCATTGAAAAACATCATGTTATTGATATACCAGAAATGTTTGAAGCTACTGACTGAATGAAAGGAGCTGGCATCTCACTCTCTTTGAATCTTCTTTATCATGCTAAGAGGAGCAGGAAAAAGCAAAAAATTTCAGAATTGCACCTTGCAATGCGGAGAAATTACTGTTTGTGCATTTACAATATTCATTGATTTTTTCCATTGAAAAACATCATGTTATTCATATACCAGAAATGTTTGAAGCTACTGACTGAATGAAAGGAGCTGGCATCTCAATCTCTTTGAATCTTCTTTATCATGCTAAGAGGAGCAGGAAAAAGCAAAAAACTTCAGAATTGCACCTTGCAATGTGGAGAAATTACTGTTTGTGCATTTACAATATTCATTGATTTTTACCATTGAAAAACGTCCAGAAATGATTGAAGCTACTGACTGAATGAAAGTAGCTGGCATCTCACTCTCTTTGAATCTTCTTTATCATGCTAAGAGGAGCAGGAAAAAGCAAAAAATTTCAGACTTGCACCTTGCAATGCGGAGAAATTACTGTTTGTGCATTTACAATATTCATTGATTTTTGCCATTGAAAAACATCATGTTATTCATATACCAGAAATGTTTGAAGCTACTGACTGAATGAAAGGAGCTGGCATCTCACTCTCTTTGAATCTTCTTTATCATGCTAAGAGGAGCAGGAAAAAGCAAAAAATTTCAGAATTGCACCTTGCAATGCGGAGAAATTACTGTTTGTGCATTTACAATATTCATTGATTTTTGCCATTGAAAAACATCATGTTATTCATATACCAGAAATGTTTGAAGCTACTGACTGAATGAAAGGAGCTGACATCTCACTCTCTTTGAATCTTCTTTATCATGCTAAGAGGAGCAGGAAAAAGCAAAAAATTTCAGAATTGCACCTTGCAATGCGGAGAAATTACTGTTTGTGCATTTACAATATTCATTGATTTTTGCCATTGAAAAACGTCCAGAAATGATTGAAGCTACTGACTGAAAGGAGTTGGCATCTCACTCTCTTTGAATCATGCTAAGAGGAGCAGGAAAAAGCAAAAAATTTCAGAATTGCACCTTGCAATGCGGAGAAATTACTGTTTGTGCATTTACAATATTCATTGATTTTTGCCATTGAAAAACATCATGTTATTCATATACCAGAAATGTTTGAAGCTACTGACTGAATGAAAGGAGCTGGCATCTCACTCTCTTTGAATCTTCTTTATCATGCTAAGAGGAGCAGGAAAAAGCAAAAAATTTTAGAATTGCACCTTGCAATGTGGAGAAATTACTGTTTGTGCATTTACAATATTCATTGATTTTTACCATTGAAAAACGTCCAGAAATGATTGAAGCTACTGACTGAATGAAAGTAGCTGGCATCTCACTCTCTTTGAATCTTCTTTATCATGCTAAGAGGAGCAGGAAAAAGCAAAAAATTTCAGACTTGCACCTTGCAATGCGGAGAAATTACTGTTTGTGCATTTACAATATTCATTGATTTTTGCCATTGAAAAACATCATGTTATTCATATACCAGAAATGTTTGAAGCTACTGACTGAATGAAAGGAGCTGGCATCTCACTCTCTTTGAATCTTCTTTATCATGCTAAGAGGAGCAGGAAAAAGCAAAAAATTTCAGAATTGCACCTTGCAATGCGGAGAAATTACTGTTTGTGCATTTACAATATTCATTGATTTTTGCCATTGAAAAACGTCCAGAAATGATTGAAGCTACTGACTGAATGAAAGGAGCTGGCATCTCACTCTCTTTGAATCTTCTTTATCATGCTAAGAGGAGCAGGAAAAAGCAAAAAATTTCAGAATTGCACCTTGCAATGCGGAGAAATTACTGTTTGTGCATTTACAATATTCATTGATTTTTGCCATTGAAAAACGTCCAGAAATGATTGAAGCTACTGACTGAATGAAAGGAGCTGGCATCTCACTCTCTTTGAATCTTCTTTATCATGCTAAGAGGAGCAGGAAAAAGCAAAAAATTTCAGAATTGCACCTTGCAATGCGGAGAAATTACTGTTTGTGCATTTACAATATTCATTGATTTTTGCCATTGAAAAACATGTTATTCATATACCAGAAATGTTTGAAGCTACTGACTGAATGAAAGGAGCTGGCACCTCAATCTCTTTGAATCTTCTTTATCATGCTAAGAGGAGCGGGAAAAAGCAAAAAATTTCAGAATTGCACCTTGCAATGCGGAGAAATTACTGTTTGTGCATTTACAATATTCATTGATTTTTGCCATTGAAAAACGTCCAGAAATGATTGAAGGTACTGACTGAATGAAAGGAGCTGGCATCTCACTCTCTTTGAATCTTCTTTATCATGCTAAGAGGAGCAGGAAAAGGCAAAAAATTTCAGAATTGCACCTTGCAATGCGGAGAAATTACTGTTTGTGCATTTACAATATTCATTGATTTTTGCCATTGAAAAACGTCCAGAAATGATTGAAGCTACTGACTGAATGAAAGGAGCTGGCATCTCACTCTCTTTGAATCTTCTTTATCATGCTAAGAGGAGCAGGAAAAAGCAAAAAATTTCAGAATTGCACCTTGCAATGCGGAGAAATTACTGTTTGTGCATTTACAATATTCATTGATTTTTGCCATTGAAAAACATCCAGAAATGATTGAAGCTACTGACTGAATGAAAGGAGCTGGCATCTCACTCTCTTTGAATCTTCTTTATCATGCTAAGAGGAGCAGGAAAAAGCAAAAAATTTCAGACTTGCACCTTGCAATGCGGAGAAATTACTGTTTGTGCATTTACAATATTCATTGATTTTTGCCATTGAAAAACATCATGTTATTCATATACCAGAAATGTTTGAAGCTACTGACTGAATGAAAGGAGCTGGCATGTCACTCTCTTTGAATCTTCTTTATCATGCTAAGAGGAGCAGGAAAAAGCAAAAAATTTCAGAATTGCACCTTGCAATGTGGAGAAATTACTGTTTGTGCATTTACAATATTCATTGATTTTTACCATTGAAAAACGTCCAGAAATGATTGAAGCTACTGACTGAATGAAAGTAGCTGGCATCTCACTCTCTTTGAATCTTCTTTATCATGCTAAGAGGAGCAGGAAAAAGCAAAAAATTTCAGACTTGCACCTTGCAATGCGGAGAAATTACTGTTTGTGCATTTACAATATTCATTGATTTTTGCCATTGAAAAACATCATGTTATTCATATACCAGAAATGTTTGAAGCTACTGACTGAATGAAAGGAGCTGGCAACTCACTCTCTTTGAATCTTCTTTATCATGCTAAGAGGAGCAGGAAAAAGCAAAAAATTTCAGAATTGCACCTTGCAATGCGGAGAAATTACTGTTTGTGCATTTACAATATTCATTGATTTTTGCCATTGAAAAACATAATGTTATTCATATACCAGAAATGTTTGAAGCTACTGACTGAATGAAAGGAGCTGGCATCTCAATCTCTTTGAATCTTCTTTATCATGCTAAGAGGAGCATGAAAAAGCAAAAAATTTCAGAATTGCACCTTGCAATGTGGAGAAATTACTGTTTGTGCATTTACAATATTCATTGATTTTTACCATTGAAAAACGTCCAGAAATGATTGAAGCTACTGACTGAATGAAAGTAGCTGGCATCTCACTCTCTTTGAATCTTCTTTATCATGCTAAGAGGAGCAGGAAAAAGCAAAAAATTTCAGACTTGCACCTTGCAATGCGGAGAAATTACTGTTTGTGCATTTACAATATTCATTGATTTTTGCCATTGAAAAACATCATGTTATTCATATACCAGAAATGTTTGAAGCTACTGACTGAATGAAAGGAGCTGGCATCTCACTCTCTTTGAATCTTCTTTATCATGCTAAGAGGAGCAGAAAAAAGCAAAAAATTTCAGACTTGCACCTTGCAATGCGGAGAAATTACTGTTTGTGCATTTACAATATTCATTGATTTTTGCCATTGAAAAACATCATGTTATTCATATACCAGAAATGTTTGAAGCTACTGACTGAATGAAAGGAGCTGGCATCTCACTCTCTTTGAATCTTCTTTATCATGCTAAGAGGAGCAGGAAAAAGCAAAAAATTTCAGAATTGCACCTTGCAATGCGGAGAAATTACTGTTTGTGCATTTACAATATTCATTGATTTTTGCCATTGAAAAACGTCCAGAAATGATTGAAGGTACTGACTGAATGAAAGGAGCTGGCATCTCACTCTCTTTGAATCTTCTTTATCATGCTAAGAGGAGCAGGAAAAAGCAAAAAATTTCAGAATTGCAACTTGCAATGCGGAGAAATTACTGTTTGTGCATTTACAATATTCATTGATTTTTGCCATTGAAAAACGTCCAGAAATGATTGAAGCTACTGACTGAATGAAAGGAGCTGGCATCTCACTCTCTTTGAATCTTCTTTATCATGCTAAGTGGAGCAGGAAAAAGCAAAAAATTTCAGAATTGCACCTTGCAATGCGGAGAAATTACAGTTTGTGCATTTACAATATTCATTGATTTTTGCCATTGAAAAACGTCCAGAAATGATTGAAGCTACTGACTGAATGAAAGGAGCTGGCATCTCACTCTCTTTGAATCTTCTTTATCATGCTAAGAGGAGCAGGAAAAAGCAAAAAATTTCAGAATTGCACCTTGCAATGCGGAGAAATTACTGTTTGTGCATTTACAATATTCGTTGATTTTTGCCATTGAAAAACGTCCAGAAATGATTGAAGCTACTGACTGAATGAAAGGAGCTGGCATCTCACTCTCTTTGAATCTTCTTTATCATGCTAAGAGGAGCAGGAAAAAGCAAAAAATTTCAGAATTGCACCTTGCAATGCGGAGAAATTACAGTTTGTGCATTTACAATATTCATTGATTTTTGCCATTGAAAAACGTCCAGAAATGATTGAAGCTACTGACTGAATGAAAGGAGCTGGCATCTCACTCTCTTTGAATCTTCTTTATCATGCTAAGAGGAGCAGGAAAAAGCAAAAAATTTCAGAATTGCACCTTGCAATGCGGAGAATTTACTGTTTGTGCATTTACAATATTCATTGATTTTTGCCATTGAAAAACATGTTATTCATATACCAGAAATGTTTGAAGCTCCTGACTGAATGAAAGGAGCTGGCACCTCACTCTCTTTGAATCTTCTTTATCATGCTAAGAGGAGCAGGAAAAAGCAAAAAATTTCAGAATTGCACCTTGCAATGCGGAGAAATTACTGTTTGTGCATTTACAATATTCATTGATTTTTGCCATTGAAAAATGTCCAGAAATGATTGAAGCTACTGACTGAATGAAAGGAGCTGGCATCTCACTCTCTTTGAATCTTCTTTATCATGCTAAGAGGAGCAGGAAAAAGCAAAAAATTTCAGAATTGCGCCTTGCAATGCGGAGAAATTACTGTTTGTGCATTTACAAAATTCATTGATTTTTGCCATTGAAAAACATTATGTTATTCATATACCAGAAATGATTGAAGCTACTGACTGAAGGAAAGGAGCTGGCATCTCACTCTCTTTGAATCTTCTTTATCATGCTAAGAGGAGCAGGAAAAAGCAAAAAATTTCAGAATTGCACCTTGCAATGCGGAGAATTTACTGTTTGTGCATTTACAATATTCATTGATTTTTGCCATTGAAAAACGTCCAGAAATGATTGAAGCTACTGACTGAATGAAAGGAGCTGGCATCTCACTCTCTTTGAATCTTCTTTATCATGCTAAGTGGAGAAGGAAAAAGCAAAAAATTTCAGAATTGCACCTTGCAATGCGGAGAAATTACAGTTTGTGCATTTACAATATTCATTCATTTTTGCCATTGAAAAACGTCCAGAAATGATTGAAGCTACTGACTGAATGAAAGGAGCTGGCATCTCACTCTCTTTGAATCTTCTTTATCATGCTAAGAGGAGCAGGAAAAAGCAAAAAATTTCAGAATTGCACCTTGCAATGCGGAGAAATTACTGTTTGTGCATTTACAATATTCGTTGATTTTTGCCATTGAAAAACGTCCAGAAATGATTGAAGCTACTGACTGAATGAAAGGAGCTGGCATCTCACTCTCTTTGAATCTTCTTTATCATGCTAAGAGGAGCAGGAAAAAGCAAAAAATTTCAGAATTGCACCTTGCAATGCGGAGAAATTACTGTTTGTGCATTTACAATATTCATTGATTTTTGCCATTGAAAAACATCATGTTATTCATATACCAGAAATGTTTGAAGCTACTGACTGAATGAAAGGAGCTGGCATCTCACTCTCTTTGAATCTTCTTTATCATGCTAAGAGGAGCAGGAAAAAGCAAAAAATTTCAGAATTGCACCTTGCAATGCGGAGAAATTACTGTTTGTGCATTTACAATATTCATTGATTTTTGCCATTGAAAAACATAATGTTATTCATATACCAGAAATGTTTGAAGCTACTGACTGAATGAAAGGAGCTGGCATCTCAATCTCTTTGAATCTTCTTTATCATGCTAAGAGGAGCATGAAAAAGCAAAAAATTTCAGAATTGCACCTTGCAATGTGGAGAAATTACTGTTTGTGCATTTACAATATTCATTGATTTTTACCATTGAAAAACGTCCAGAAATGATTGAAGCTACTGACTGAATGAAAGTAGCTGGCATCTCACTCTCTTTGAATCTTCTTTATCATGCTAAGAGGAGCAGGAAAAAGCAAAAAATTTCAGACTTGCACCTTGCAATGCGGAGAAATTACTGTTTGTGCATTTACAATATTCATTGATTTTTGCCATTGAAAAACATCATGTTATTCATATACCAGAAATGTTTGAAGCTACTGACTGAATGAAAGGAGCTGGCATCTCACTCTCTTTGAATCTTCTTTATCATGCTAAGAGGAGCAGAAAAAAGCAAAAAATTTCAGACTTGCACCTTGCAATGCGGAGAAATTACTGTTTGTGCATTTACAATATTCATTGATTTTTGCCATTGAAAAACATCATGTTATTCATATACCAGAAATGTTTGAAGCTACTGACTGAATGAAAGGAGCTGGCATCTCACTCTCTTTGAATCTTCTTTATCATGCTAAGAGGAGCAGGAAAAAGCAAAAAATTTCAGAATTGCACCTTGCAATGCGGAGAAATTACTGTTTGTGCATTTACAATATTCATTGATTTTTGCCATTGAAAAACGTCCAGAAATGATTGAAGGTACTGACTGAATGAAAGGAGCTGGCATCTCACTCTCTTTGAATCTTCTTTATCATGCTAAGAGGAGCAGGAAAAAGCAAAAAATTTCAGAATTGCAACTTGCAATGCGGAGAAATTACTGTTTGTGCATTTACAATATTCATTGATTTTTGCCATTGAAAAACGTCCAGAAATGATTGAAGCTACTGACTGAATGAAAGGAGCTGGCATCTCACTCTCTTTGAATCTTCTTTATCATGCTAAGTGGAGCAGGAAAAAGCAAAAAATTTCAGAATTGCACCTTGCAATGCGGAGAAATTACAGTTTGTGCATTTACAATATTCATTGATTTTTGCCATTGAAAAACGTCCAGAAATGATTGAAGCTACTGACTGAATGAAAGGAGCTGGCATCTCACTCTCTTTGAATCTTCTTTATCATGCTAAGAGGAGCAGGAAAAAGCAAAAAATTTCAGAATTGCACCTTGCAATGCGGAGAAATTACTGTTTGTGCATTTACAATATTCGTTGATTTTTGCCATTGAAAAACGTCCAGAAATGATTGAAGCTACTGACTGAATGAAAGGAGCTGGCATCTCACTCTCTTTGAATCTTCTTTATCATGCTAAGAGGAGCAGGAAAAAGCAAAAAATTTCAGAATTGCACCTTGCAATGCGGAGAAATTACAGTTTGTGCATTTACAATATTCATTGATTTTTGCCATTGAAAAACGTCCAGAAATGATTGAAGCTACTGACTGAATGAAAGGAGCTGGCATCTCACTCTCTTTGAATCTTCTTTATCATGCTAAGAGGAGCAGGAAAAAGCAAAAAATTTCAGAATTGCACCTTGCAATGCGGAGAATTTACTGTTTGTGCATTTACAATATTCATTGATTTTTGCCATTGAAAAACATGTTATTCATATACCAGAAATGTTTGAAGCTCCTGACTGAATGAAAGGAGCTGGCACCTCACTCTCTTTGAATCTTCTTTATCATGCTAAGAGGAGCAGGAAAAAGCAAAAAATTTCAGAATTGCACCTTGCAATGCGGAGAAATTACTGTTTGTGCATTTACAATATTCATTGATTTTTGCCATTGAAAAACGTCCAGAAATGATTGAAGCTACTGACTGAATGAAAGGAGCTGGCATCTCACTCTCTTTGAATCTTCTTTATCATGCTAAGAGGAGCAGGAAAAAGCAAAAAATTTCAGAATTGCACCTTGCAATGCGGAGAAATTACTGTTTGTGCATTTACAATATTCATTGATTTTTGCCATTGAAAAATGTCCAGAAATGATTGAAGCTACTGACTGAATGAAAGGAGCTGGCATCTCACTCTCTTTGAATCTTCTTTATCATGCTAAGAGGAGCAGGAAAAAGCAAAAAATTTCAGAATTGCGCCTTGCAATGCGGAGAAATTACTGTTTGTGCATTTACAAAATTCATTGATTTTTGCCATTGAAAAACATCATGTTATTCATATACCAGAAATGATTGAAGCTACTGACTGAATGAAAGGAGCTGGCATCTCACTCTCTTTGAATCTTCTTTATCATGCTAAGAGGAGCAGGAAAAAGCAAAAAATTTCAGAATTGCACCTTGCAATGCGGAGAAATTACAGTTTGTGCATTTACAATATTCATTGATTTTTGCCATTGAAAAACGTCCAGAAATGATTGAAGCTACTGACTGAATGAAAGGAGCTGGCATCTCACTCTCTTTGAATCTTCTTTATCATGCTAAGAGGAGCAGGAAAAAGCAAAAAATTTCAGAATTGCACCTTGCAATGCGGAGAATTTACTGTTTGTGCATTTACAATATTCATTGATTTTTGCCATTGAAAAACATGTTATTCATATACCAGAAATGTTTGAAGCTCCTGACTGAATGAAAGGAGCTGGCACCTCACTCTCTTTGAATCTTCTTTATCATGCTAAGAGGAGCAGGAAAAAGCAAAAAATTTCAGAATTGCACCTTGCAATGCGGAGAAATTACTGTTTGTGCATTTACAATATTCATTGATTTTTGCCATTGAAAAACGTCCAGAAATGATTGAAGCTACTGACTGAATGAAAGGAGCTGGCATCTCACTCTCTTTGAATCTTCTTTATCATGCTAAGAGGAGCAGGAAAAAGCAAAAAATTTCAGAATTGCACCTTGCAATGCGGAGAAATTACTGTTTGTGCATTTACAATATTCATTGATTTTTGCCATTGAAAAATGTCCAGAAATGATTGAAGCTGACTGAATGAAAGGAGCTGGCATCTCACTCTCTTTGAATCTTCTTTATCATGCTAAGAGGAGCAGGAAAAAGCAAAAAATTTCAGAATTGCGCCTTGCAATGCGGAGAAATTACTGTTTGTGCATTTACAAAATTCATTGATTTTTGCCATTGAAAAACATCATGTTATTCATATACCAGAAATGATTGAAGCTACTGACTGAAGGAAAGGAGCTGGCATCTCACTCTCTTTGAATCTTCTTTATCATGCTAAGAGGAGCAGGAAAAAGCAAAAAATTTCAGAATTGCAACTTGCAATGCGGAGAATTTACTGTTTGTGCATTTACAATATTCATTGATTTTTGCCATTGAAAAACGTCCAGAAATGATTGAAGCTACTGACTGAATGAAAGGAGCTGGCATCTCACTCTCTTTGAATCTTCTTTATCATGCTAAGAGGAGCAGGAAAAAGCAAAAAATTTCAGAATTGCACCTTGCAATGCGGAGAAATTACAGTTTGTGCATTTACAATATTCATTGATTTTTGCCATTGAAAAACGTCCAGAAATGATTGAAGCTACTGACTGAATGAAAGGAGCTGGAATCTCACTCTCTTTGAATCTTCTTTATCATGCTAAGAGGAGCAGGAAAAAGCAAAAAATTTCAGAATTGCACCTTGCAATGCGGAGAAATTACTGTTTGTGCATTTACAATATTCGTTGATTTTTGCCATTGAAAAACCTCCAGAAATGATTGAAGCTACTGACTGAATGAAAGGAGCTGGCATCTCACTCTCTTTGAATCTTCTTTATCATGCTAAGAGGAGCAGGAAAAAGCAAAAAATTTCAGAATTGCACCTTGCAATGCGGAGAAATTACAGTTTGTGCATTTACAATATTCATTGATTTTTGCCATTGAAAAACGTCCAGAAATGATTGAAGCTACTGACTGAATGAAAGGAGCTGGCATCTCACTCTCTTTGAATCTTCTTTATCATGCTAAGAGGAGCAGGAAAAAGCAAAAAATTTCAGAATTGCACCTTGCAATGCGGAGAAATTACTGTTTGTGCATTTACAATATTCATTGATTTTTGCCATTGAAAAACATGTTATTCATATACCAGAAATGTTTGAAGCTCCTGACTGAATGAAAGGAGCTGGCACCTCACTCTCTTTGAATCTTCTTTATCATGCTAAGAGGAGCAGGAAAAAGCAAAAAATTTCAGAATTGCACCTTGCAATGCGGAGAAATTACTGTTTGTGCATTTACAATATTCATTGATTTTTGCCATTGAAAAACGTCCAGAAATGATTGTAGCTACTGACTGAATGAAAGGAGCTGGCATCTCACTCTCTTTGAATCTTCTTTATCATGCTAAGAGGAGCAGGAAAAAGCAAAAAATTTCAGAATTGCACCTTGCAATGCGGAGAAATTACTGTTTGTGCATTTACAATATTCATTGATTTTTGCCATTGAAAAACATCATGTTATTCATATACCAGAAATGTTTGAAGCTACTGACTGAATGAAAGGAGCTGACATCTCACTCTCTTTGAATCTTCTTTATCATGCTAAGAGGAGCAGGAAAAAGCAAAAAATTTCAGAATTGCACCTTGCAATGCGGAGAAATTACTGTTTGTGCATTTACAATATTCATTGATTTTTGCCATTGAAAAACGTCCAGAAATGATTGAAGCTACTGACTGAATGAAAGGAGCTGGCATCTCACTCTCTTTGAATCATGCTAAGAGGAGCAGGAAAAAGCAAAAAATTTCAGAATTGCACCTTGCAATGCGGAGAAATTACTGTTTGTGCATTTACAATATTCATTTATTTTTGCCATTGAAAAACATCATGTTATTCATATACCAGAAATGTTTGAAGCTACTGACTGAATGAAAGGAGCTGGCATCTCACTCTCTTTGAATCTTCTTTATCATGCTAAGAGGAGCAGGAAAAAGCAAAAAATTTTAGAATTGCACCTTGCAATGTGGAGAAATTACTGTTTGTGCATTTACAATATTCATTGATTTTTACCATTGAAAAACGTCCAGAAATGATTGAAGCTACTGACTGAATGAAAGTAGCTGGCATCTCACTCTCTTTGAATCTTCTTTATCATGCTAAGAGGAGCAGGAAAAAGCAAAAAATTTCAGACTTGCACCTTGCAATGCGGAGAAATTACTGTTTGTGCATTTACAATATTCATTGATTTTTGCCATTGAAAAACATCATGTTATTCATATACCAGAAATGTTTGAAGCTACTGACTGAATGAAAGGAGCTGGCATCTCACTCTCTTTGAATCTTCTTTATCATGCTAAGAGGAGCAGGAAAAAGCAAAAAATTTCAGAATTGCACCTTGCAATGCGGAGAAATTACTGTTTGTGCATTTACAATATTCATTGATTTTTGCCATTGAAAAACGTCCAGAAATGATTGAAGCTACTGACTGAATGAAAGGAGCTGGCATCTCACTCTCTTTGAATCTTCTTTATCATGCTAAGCGGATCAGGAAAAAGCAAAAAATTTCAGAATTGCACCTTGCAATGCGGAGAAATTACTGTTTGTGCATTTACAATATTCATTGATTTTTGCCATTGAAAAACGTCCAGAAATGATTGAAGCTACTGACTGAATGAAAGGAGCTGGCATCTCACTCTCTTTGAATCTTCTTTATCATGCTAAGAGGAGCAGGAAAAAGCAAAAAATTTCAGAATTGCACCTTGCAATGCGGAGAAATTACTGTTTGTGCATTTACAATATTCATTGATTTTTGCCATTGAAAAACATGTTATTCATATACCAGAAATGTTTGAAGCTACTGACTGAATGAAAGGAGCTGGCACCTCAATCTCTTTGAATCTTCTTTATCATGCTAAGAGGAGTGGGAAAAAGCAAAAAATTTCAGAATTGCACCTTGCAATGCGGAGAAATTACTGTTTGTGCATTTACAATATTCATTGATTTTTGCCATTGAAAAACGTCCAGAAATGATTGAAGGTACTGACTGAATGAAAGGAGCTGGCATCTCACTCTCTTTGAATCTTCTTTATCATGCTAAGAGGAGCAGGAAAAAGCAAAAAATTTCAGAATTGCACCTTGCAATGCGGAGAAATTACTGTTTGTGCATTTACAATATTCATTGATTTTTGCCATTGAAAAACGTCCAGAAATGATTGAAGCTACTGACTGAATGAAAGGAGCTGGCATCTCACTCTCTTTGAATCTTCTTTATCATGCTAAGAGGAGCAGGAAAAAGCAAAAAATTTCAGAATTGCACCTTGCAATGCGGAGAAATTACTGTTTGTGCATTTACAATATTCATTGATTTTTGCCATTGAAAAACATCCAGAAATGATTGAAGCTACTGACTGAATGAAAGGAGCTGGCATCTCACTCTCTTTGAATCTTCTTTATCATGCTAAGAGGAGCAGGAAAAAGCAAAAAATTTCAGAATTGCACCTTGCAATGCGGAGAAATTACTGTTTGTGCATTTACAATATTCATTGATTTTTGCCATTGAAAAACATCATGTTATTCATATACCAGAAATGTTTGAAGCTACTGACTGAATGAAAGGAGCTGGCATCTCACTCTCTTTGAATCTTCTTTATCATGCTAAGAGGAGCAGGAAAAAGCAAAAAATTTCAGAATTGCACCTTGCAATGTGGAGAAATTACTGTTTGTGCATTTACAATATTCATTGATTTTTACCATTGAAAAACGTCCAGAAATGATTGAAGCTACTGACTGAATGAAAGTAGCTGGCATCTCACTCTCTTTGAATCTTCTTTATCATGCTAAGAGGAGCAGGAAAAAGCAAAAAATTTCAGACTTGCACCTTGCAATGCGGAGAAATTACTGTTTGTGCATTTACAATATTCATTGATTTTTGCCATTGAAAAACATCATGTTATTCATATACCAGAAATGTTTGAAGCTACTGACTGAATGAAAGGAGCTGGCATCTCACTCTCTTTGAATCTTCTTTATCATGCTAAGAGGAGCAGAAAAAAGCAAAAAATTTCAGACTTGCACCTTGCAATGCGGAGAAATTACTGTTTGTGCATTTACAATATTCATTGATTTTTGCCATTGAAAAACATCATGTTATTCATATACCAGAAATGTTTGAAGCTACTGACTGAATGAAAGGAGCTGGCATCTCACTCTCTTTGAATCTTCTTTATCATGCTAAGAGGAGCAGGAAAAAGCAAAAAATTTCAGAATTGCACCTTGCAATGCGGAGAAATTACTGTTTGTGCATTTACAATATTCATTGATTTTTGCCATTGAAAAACGTCCAGAAATGATTGAAGGTACTGACTGAATGAAAGGAGCTGGCATCTCACTCTCTTTGAATCTTCTTTATCATGCTAAGAGGAGCAGGAAAAAGCAAAAAATTTCAGAATTGCAACTTGCAATGCGGAGAAATTACTGTTTGTGCATTTACAATATTCATTGATTTTTGCCATTGAAAAACGTCCAGAAATGATTGAAGCTACTGACTGAATGAAAGGAGCTGGCATCTCACTCTCTTTGAATCTTCTTTATCATGCTAAGTGGAGCAGGAAAAAGCAAAAAATTTCAGAATTGCACCTTGCAATGCGGAGAAATTACAGTTTGTGCATTTACAATATTCATTGATTTTTGCCATTGAAAAACGTCCAGAAATGATTGAAGCTACTGACTGAATGAAAGGAGCTGGCATCTCACTCTCTTTGAATCTTCTTTATCATGCTAAGAGGAGCAGGAAAAAGCAAAAAATTTCAGAATTGCACCTTGCAATGCGGAGAAATTACTGTTTGTGCATTTACAATATTCGTTGATTTTTGCCATTGAAAAACGTCCAGAAATGATTGAAGCTACTGACTGAATGAAAGGAGCTGGCATCTCACTCTCTTTGAATCTTCTTTATCATGCTAAGAGGAGCAGGAAAAAGCAAAAAATTTCAGAATTGCACCTTGCAATGCGGAGAAATTACAGTTTGTGCATTTACAATATTCATTGATTTTTGCCATTGAAAAACGTCCAGAAATGATTGAAGCTACTGACTGAATGAAAGGAGCTGGCATCTCACTCTCTTTGAATCTTCTTTATCATGCTAAGAGGAGCAGGAAAAAGCAAAAAATTTCAGAATTGCACCTTGCAATGCGGAGAATTTACTGTTTGTGCATTTACAATATTCATTGATTTTTGCCATTGAAAAACATGTTATTCATATACCAGAAATGTTTGAAGCTCCTGACTGAATGAAAGGAGCTGGCACCTCACTCTCTTTGAATCTTCTTTATCATGCTAAGAGGAGCAGGAAAAAGCAAAAAATTTCAGAATTGCACCTTGCAATGCGGAGAAATTACTGTTTGTGCATTTACAATATTCATTGATTTTTGCCATTGAAAAACGTCCAGAAATGATTGAAGCTACTGACTGAATGAAAGGAGCTGGCATCTCACTCTCTTTGAATCTTTTTTATCATGCTAAGAGGAGCAGGAAAAAGCAAAAAATTTCAGAATTGCACCTTGCAATGCGGAGAAATTACTGTTTGTGCATTTACAATAATCATTGATTTTTGCCATTGAAAAATGTCCAGAAATGATTGAAGCTACTGACTGAATGAAAGGAGCTGGCATCTCACTCTCTTTGAATCTTCTTTATCATGCTAAGAGGAGCAGGAAAAAGCAAAAAATTTCAGAATTGCGCCTTGCAATGCGGAGAAATTACTGTTTGTGCATTTACAAAATTCATTGATTTTTGCCATTGAAAAACATCATGTTATTCATATACCAGAAATGATTGAAGCTACTGACTGAAGGAAAGGAGCTGGCATCTCACTCTCTTTGAATCTTCTTTATCATGCTAAGAGGAGCAGGAAAAAGCAAAAAATTTCAGAATTGCACCTTGCAATGCGGAGAATTTACTGTTTGTGCATTTACAATATTCATTGATTTTTGCCATTGAAAAACGTCCAGAAATTATTGAAGCTACTGACTGAATGAAAGGAGCTGGCATCTCACTCTCTTTGAATCTTCTTTATCATGCTAAGAGGAGCAGGAAAAAGCAAAAAATTTCAGAATTGCACCTTGCAATGCGGAGAAATTACAGTTTGTGCATTTACAATATTCATTGATTTTTGCCATTGAAAAACGTCCAGAAATGATTGAAGCTACTGACTGAATGAAAGGAGCTGGCATCTCACTCTCTTTGAATCTTCTTTATCATGCTAAGAGGAGCAGGAAAAAGCAAAAAATTTCAGAATTGCACCTTGCAATGCGGAGAAATTACTGTTTGTGCATTTACAATATTCGTTGATTTTTGCCATTGAAAAACGTCCAGAAATGATTGAAGCTACTGACTGAATGAAAGGAGCTGGCATCTCACTCTCTTTGAATCTTCTTTATCATGCTAAGAGGAGCAGGAAAAAGCAAAAAATTTCAGAATTGCACCTTGCAATGCGGAGAAATTACTGTTTGTGCATTTACAATATTCATTGATTTTTGCCATTGAAAAACATCATGTTATTCATATACCAGAAATGTTTGAAGCTACTGACTGAATGAAAGGAGCTGGCATCTCACTCTCTTTGAATCTTCTTTATCATGCTAAGAGGAGCAGGAAAAAGCAAAAAATTTCAGAATTGCACCTTGCAATGCGGAGAAATTACTGTTTGTGCATTTACAATATTCATTGATTTTTGCCATTGAAAAACATAATGTTATTCATATACCAGAAATGTTTGAAGCTACTGACTGAATGAAAGGAGCTGGCATCTCAATCTCTTTGAATCTTCTTTATCATGCTAAGAGGAGCATGAAAAAGCAAAAAATTTCAGAATTGCACCTTGCAATGTGGAGAAATTACTCTTTGTGCATTTACAATATTCATTGATTTTTACCATTGAAAAACGTCCAGAAATGATTGAAGCTACTGACTGAATGAAAGTAGCTGGCATCTCACTCTCTTTGAATCTTCTTTATCATGCTAAGAGGAGCAGGAAAAAGCAAAAAATTTCAGACTTGCACCTTGCAATGCGGAGAAATTACTGTTTGTGCATTTACAATATTCATTGATTTTTGCCATTGAAAAACATCATGTTATTCATATACCAGAAATGTTTGAAGCTACTGACTGAATGAAAGGAGCTGGCATCTCACTCTCTTTGAATCTTCTTTATCATGCTAAGAGGAGCAGAAAAAAGCAAAAAATTTCAGACTTGCACCTTGCAATGCGGAGAAATTACTGTTTGTGCATTTACAATATTCATTGATTTTTGCCATTGAAAAACATCATGTTATTCATATACCAGAAATGTTTGAAGCTACTGACTGAATGAAAGGAGCTGGCATCTCACTCTCTTTGAATCTTCTTTATCATGCTAAGAGGAGCAGGAAAAAGCAAAAAATTTCAGAATTGCACCTTGCAATGTGGAGAAATTACTGTTTGTGCATTTACAATATTCATTGATTTTTGCCATTGAAAAACGTCCAGAAATGATTGAAGGTACTGACTGAATGAAAGGAGCTGGCATCTCACTCTCTTTGAATCTTCTTTATCATGCTAAGAGGAGCAGGAAAAAGCAAAAAAATTCAGAATTGCAACTTGCAATGCGGAGAAATTACTGTTTGTGCATTTACAATATTCATTGATTTTTGCCATTGAAAAACGTCCAGAAATGATTGAAGCTACTGACTGAATGAAAGGAGCTGGCATCTCACTCTCTTTGAATCTTCTTTATCATGCTAAGTGGAGCAGGAAAAAGCAAAAAATTTCAGAATTGCACCTTGCAATGCGGAGAAATTACAGTTTGTGCATTTACAATATTCATTGATTTTTGCCATTGAAAAACGTCCAGAAATGATTGAAGCTACTGACTGAATGAAAGGAGCTGGCATCTCACTCTCTTTGAATCTTCTTTATCATGCTAAGAGGAGCAGGAAAAAGCAAAAAATTTCAGAATTGCACCTTGCAATGCGGAGAAATTACTGTTTGTGCATTTACAATATTCGTTGATTTTTGCCATTGAAAAACGTCCAGAAATGATTGAAGCTACTGACTGAATGAAAGGAGCTGGCATCTCACTCTCTTTGAATCTTCTTTATCATGCTAAGAGGAGCAGGAAAAAGCAAAAAATTTCAGAATTGCACCTTGCAATGCGGAGAAATTACAGTTTGTGCATTTACAATATTCATTGATTTTTGCCATTGAAAAACGTCCAGAAATGATTGAAGCTACTGACTGAATGAAAGGAGCTGGCATCTCACTCTCTTTGAATCTTCTTTATCATGCTAAGAGGAGCAGGAAAAAGCAAAAAATTTCAGAATTGCACCTTGCAATGCGGAGAATTTACTGTTTGTGCATTTACAATATTCATTGATTTTTGCCATTGAAAAACATGTTATTCATATACCAGAAATGTTTGAAGCTCCTGACTGAATGAAAGGAGCTGGCACCTCACTCTCTTTGAATCTTCTTTATCATGCTAAGAGGAGCAGGAAAAAGCAAAAAATTTCAGAATTGCACCTTGCAATGCGGAGAAATTACTGTTTGTGCATTTACAATATTCATTGATTTTTGCCATTGAAAAACGTCCAGAAATGATTGAAGCTACTGACTGAATGAAAGGAGCTGGCATCTCACTCTCTTTGAATCTTCTTTATCATGCTAAGAGGAGCAGGAAAAAGCAAAAAATTTCAGAATTGCACCTTGCAATGCGGAGAAATTACTGTTTGTGCATTTACAATATTCATTGATTTTTGCCATTGAAAAATGTCCAGAAATGATTGAAGCTACTGACTGAATGAAAGGAGCTGGCATCTCACTCTCTTTGAATCTTCTTTATCATGCTAAGAGGAGCAGGAAAAAGCAAAAAATTTCAGAATTGCGCCTTGCAATGCGGAGAAATTACTGTTTGTGCATTTACAAAATTCATTGATTTTTGCCATTGAAAAACATCATGTTATTCATATACCAGAAATGATTGAAGCTACTGACTGAAGGAAAGGAGCTGGCATCTCACTCTCTTTGAATCTTCTTTATCATGCTAAGAGGAGCAGGAAAAAGCAAAAAATTTCAGAATTGCACCTTGCAATGCGGAGAATTTACTGTTTGTGCATTTACAATATTCATTGATTTTTGCCATTGAAAAACGTCCAGAAATTATTGAAGCTACTGACTGAATGAAAGGAGCTGGCATCTCACTCTCTTTGAATCTTCTTTATCATGCTAAGAGGAGCAGGAAAAAGCAAAAAATTTCAGAATTGCACCTTGCAATGCGGAGAAATTACAGTTTGTGCATTTACAATATTCATTGATTTTTGCCATTGAAAAACGTCCAGAAATGATTGAAGCTACTGACTGAATGAAAGGAGCTGGCATCTCACTCTCTTTGAATCTTCTTTATCATGCTAAGAGGAGCAGGAAAAAGCAAAAAATTTCAGAATTGCACCTTGCAATGCGGAGAAATTACTGTTTGTGCATTTACAATATTCGTTGATTTTTGCCATTGAAAAACATAATGTTATTCATATACCAGAAATGTTTGAAGCTACTGACTGAATGAAAGGAGCTGGCATCTCAATCTCTTTGAATCTTCTTTATCATGCTAAGAGGAGCATGAAAAAGCAAAAAATTTCAGAATTGCACCTTGCAATGTGGAGAAATTACTGTTTGTGCATTTACAATATTCATTGATTTTTACCATTGAAAAACGTCCAGAAATGATTGAAGCTACTGACTGAATGAAAGTAGCTGGCATCTCACTCTCTTTGAATCTTCTTTATCATGCTAAGAGGAGCAGGAAAAAGCAAAAAATTTCAGACTTGCACCTTGCAATGCGGAGAAATTACTGTTTGTGCATTTACAATATTCATTGATTTTTGCCATTGAAAAACATCATGTTATTCATATACCAGAAATGTTTGAAGCTACTGACTGAATGAAAGGAGCTGGCATCTCACTCTCTTTGAATCTTCTTTATCATGCTAAGAGGAGCAGAAAAAAGCAAAAAATTTCAGACTTGCACCTTGCAATGCGGAGAAATTACTGTTTGTGCATTTACAATATTCATTGATTTTTGCCATTGAAAAACATCATGTTATTCATATACCAGAAATGTTTGAAGCTACTGACTGAATGAAAGGAGCTGGCATCTCACTCTCTTTGAATCTTCTTTATCATGCTAAGAGGAGCAGGAAAAAGCAAAAAATTTCAGAATTGCACCTTGCAATGCGGAGAAATTACTGTTTGTGCATTTACAATATTCATTGATTTTTGCCATTGAAAAACGTCCAGAAATGATTGAAGGTACTGACTGAATGAAAGGAGCTGGCATCTCACTCTCTTTGAATCTTCTTTATCATGCTAAGAGGAGCAGAAAAAAGCAAAAAATTTCAGACTTGCACCTTGCAATGCGGAGAAATTACTGTTTGTGCATTTACAATATTCATTGATTTTTGCCATTGAAAAACATCATGTTATTCATATACCAGAAATGTTTGAAGCTACTGACTGAATGAAAGGAGCTGGCATCTCACTCTCTTTGAATCTTCTTTATCATGCTAAGAGGAGCAGGAAAAAGCAAAAAATTTCAGAATTGCACCTTGCAATGCGGAGAAATTACAGTTTGTGCATTTACAATATTCATTGATTTTTGCCATTGAAAAACGTCCAGAAATGATTGAAGCTACTGACTGAATGAAAGGAGCTGGCATCTCACTCTCTTTGAATCTTCTTTATCATGCTAAGAGGAGCAGGAAAAAGCAAAAAATTTCAGAATTGCACCTTGCAATGCGGAGAAATTACTGTTTGTGCATTTACAATATTCATTGATTTTTGCCATTGAAAAACATGTTATTCATATACCAGAAATGTTTGAAGCTCCTGACTGAATGAAAGGAGCTGGCACCTCACTCTCTTTGAATCTTCTTTATCATGCTAAGAGGAGCAGGAAAAAGCAAAAAATTTCAGAATTGCACCTTGCAATGCGGAGAAATTACTGTTTGTGCATTTACAATATTCATTGATTTTTGCCATTGAAAAACGTCCAGAAATGATTGTAGCTACTGACTGAATGAAAGGAGCTGGCATCTCACTCTCTTTGAATCTTCTTTATCATGCTAAGAGGAGCAGGAAAAAGCAAAAAATTTCAGAATTGCACCTTGCAATGCGGAGAAATTACTGTTTGTGCATTTACAATATTCATTGATTTTTGCCACTGAAAAATGTCCAGAAATGATTGAAGCTACTGACTGAATGAAAGGAGCTGGCATCTCACTCTCTTTGAATCTTCTTTATCATGCTAAGAGGAGCAGGAAAAAGCAAAAAATTTCAGAATTGCGCCTTGCAATGCGGAGAAATTACTGTTTGTGCATTTACAAAATTCATTGATTTTTGCCATTGAAAAACATCATGTTATTCATATACCAGAAATGATTGAAGCTACTGACTGAAGGAAAGGAGCTGGCATCTCACTCTCTTTGAATCTTGTTTATCATGCTAAGAGGAGCAGGAAAAAGCAAAAAATTTCAGAATTGCACCTTGCAATGCGGAGAAATTACTGTTTGTGCATTTACAATATTCATTGATTTTTGCGATTGAAAAACATCATGTTATTCATATACCAGAAATGATTGAAGCTACTGACTGAATGAAAGGAGCTGGCATCTCACTCTCTTTGAATCTTCTTTATCATGCTAAGAGGAGCAGGAAAAAGCAAAAAATTTCAGAATTGCACCTTGCAATGCGGAGAAATTACAGTTTGTGCATTTACAATATTCATTGATTTTTGCCTTTGAAAAACGTCCAGAAATGATTGAAGCTACTGACTGAATGAAAGGAGCTGGCATCTCACTCTCTTTGAATCTTCTTTATCATGCTAAGAGGAGCAGGAAAAAGCAAAAAATTTCAGAATTGCACCTTGCAATGCGGAGAAATTACTGTTTGTGCATTTACAATATTCATTGATTTTTGCCATTGAAAAACGTCCAGAAATGATTGAAGGTACTGACTGAATGAAAGGAGCTGGCATCTCACTCTCTTTGAATCTTCTTTATCATGCTAAGAGGAGCAGGAAAAAGCAAAAAATTTCAGAATTGCACCTTGCAATGCGGAGAAATTACTGTTTGTGCATTTACAATATTCATTGATTTTTGCCATTGAAAAACGTCCAGAAATGATTGAAGCTACTGACTGAATGAAAGGAGCTGGCATCTCACTCTCTTTGAATCTTCTTTATCATGCAAAGAGGAGCAGGAAAAAGCAAAAAATTTCAGAATTGCACCTTGCAATGCGGAGAAATTACTGTTTGTGCATTTACAATATTCATTGATTTTTGCCATTGAAAAATGTCCAGAAATGATTGAAGCTACTGACTGAATGAAAGGAGCTGGCATCTCACTCTCTTTGAATCTTCTTTATCATGCTAAGAGGAGCAGGAAAAAGCAAAAAATTTCAGAATTGCGCCTTGCAATGCGGAGAAATTACTGTTTGTGCATTTACAAAATTCATTGATTTTTGCCATTGAAAAACATCATGTTATTCATATACCAGAAATGATTGAAGCTACTGACTGAAGGAAAGGATCTGGCATCTCACTCTCTTTGAATCTTCTTTATCATGCTTAGAGGAGCAGGAAAAAGCAAAAAATTTCAGAATTGCACCTTGCAATGCGGAGAAATTACTGTTTGTGCATTTACAATATTCATTGATTTTTGCCATTGAAAAACGTCCAGAAATGATTGAAGCTACTGACTGAATGAAAGGAGCTGGCATCTCACTCTCTTTGAATCTTCTTTATCATGCTAAGAGGAGCAGGAAAAAGCAAAGAATTTCAGAATTGCACCTTGCAATGCGGAGAAATTACTGTTTGTGCATTTACAATATTCATTGATTTTTGCTATTGAAAAACATCATGTTATTCATATACCAGAAATGATTGAAGCTACTGACTGAATGAAAGGAGCTGGCATCTCACTCTCTTTGAATCTTCTTTATCATGCTAAGAGGAGCAGGAAAAAGCAAAAAATTTCAGAATTGCACCTTGCAATGCGGAGAAATTACAGTTTGTGCATTTACAATATTCATTGATTTTTGCCATTGAAAAACGTCCAGAAATGATTGAAGCTACTGACTGAATGAAAGGAGCTGGCATCTCACTCTCTTTGAATCTTCTTTATCATGCTAAGAGGAGCAGGAAAAAGCAAAAAATTTCAGAATTGCACCTTGCAATGCGGAGAAATTACTGTTTGTGCATTTACAATATTCATTGATTTTTGCCATTGAAAAACGTTCAGAAATGATTGAAGGTACTGACTGAATGAAAGGAGCTGGCATCTCACTCTCTTTGAATCTTCTTTATCATGCTAAGAGGAGCAGGAAAAAGCAAAAAATTTCAGAATTGCACCTTGCAATGCGGAGAAATTACTGTTTGTGCATTTACAATATTCATTGATTTTTGCCATTGAAAAACGTCCAGAAATGATTGAAGCTACTGACTGAATGAAAGGAGCTGGCATCTCACTCTCTGAATCTTCTTTATCATGCTAAGAGGAGCAGGAAAAAGCAAAAAATTTCAGAATTGCACCTTGCAATGCGGAGAAATTACTGTTTGTGCATTTACAATATTCATTGATTTTTGCCATTGAAAAATGTCCAGAAATGATTGAAGCTACTGACTGAATGAAAGGAGCTGGCATCTCACTCTCTTTGAATCTTCTTTATCATGCTAAGAGGAGCAGGAAAAAGCAAAAAATTTCAGAATTGCGCCTTGCAATGCGGAGAAATTACTGTTTGTGCATTTACAAAATTCATTGATTTTTGCCATTGAAAAACATCATGTTATTCATATACCAGAAATGATTGAAGCTACTGACTGAAGGAAAGGATCTGGCATCTCACTCTCTTTGAATCTTCTTTATCATGCTTAGAGGAGCAGGAAAAAGCAAAAAATTTCAGAATTGCACCTTGCAATGCGGAGAAATTACTGTTTGTGCATTTACAATATTCATTGATTTTTGCCATTGAAAAACGTCCAGAAATGATTGAAGCTACTGACTGAATGAAAGGAGCTGGCATCTCACTCTCTTTGAATCTTCTTTATCATGCTAAGAGGAGCAGGAAAAAGCAAAAAATTTCAGAATTGCACCTTGCAATGCGGAGAAATTACTGTTTGTGCATTTACAATATTCATTGATTTTTGCGATTGAAAAACATCATGTTATTCATATACCAGAAATGATTGAAGCTACTGACTGAATGAAAGGAGCTGGCATCTCATTCTCTTTGAATCTTCTTTATCATGCTAAGAGGAGCAGGAAAAAGTAAAAAATTTCAGAATTGCACCTTGCAATGCGGAGAAATTACTGTTTGTGCATTTACAATATTCAATGATTTTTGCCATTGAAAAACGTCCAGAAATGATTGAAGCTACTGACTGAATGAAATGAGCTGGCATCTCACTCTCTTTGAATCTTGTTTATCATGCTAAGAGGAGCAGGAAAAAGCAAAAAATTTCAGAATTGCACCTTGCAATGCGGAGAAATTACTGTTTGTGCATTTACAATATTCATTGATTTTTGCCATTGAAAAACATCATGTTATTTATATACCAGAAATGATTGAAGCTACTGACTGAATGAAAGGAGCTGGCATCTCACTCTCTTTGAATCTTCTTTATCATGCTAAGAGGAGCAGGAAAAAGTAAAAAATTTCAGAATTGCACCTTGCAATGCGGAGAAATTACTGTTTGTGCATTTATAATATTCAATGATTTTTGCCATTGAAAAACGTCCAGAAATGATTGAAGCTACTGACTGAACGAAAGGAGCTGGCATCTCACTCTCTTTGAATCTTCTTTATCATGCTAAGAGGAGCAGGAAAAAGCAAAAAATTTCAGAATTGCACCTTGCAATGCGGAGAAATTACTGTTTGTGCATTTACAATATTCATTGATTTTTGCCATTGAAAAACATCATGTTATTCATGTACCAGAAATGTTTGAAGCTACTGACTGAATGAAAGGAGCTGGCATCTCACTCTCTTTGAATCTTCTTTATCATGCTAAGAGGAGCAGGAAAAAGCAAAAAATTTCAGAATTGCACATTGCAATGCGGAGAAATTACTGTTTGTGCATTTACAATATTCATTGATTTTTGCCATTGAAAAACGTCCAGAAATGATTGAAGCTACTGACTGAATGAAAGGAGCTGGCATCTCACTCTCTTTGAATCTTCTTTATCATGCTAAGAGGAGCAGGAAAAAGCAAAAAATTTCAGAATTGCACCTTGCAATGCGGAGAAATTACTGTTTGTGCATTTACAATATTCATTGATTTTTGCCATTGAAAAACGTCCAGAAATGATTGAAGCTACTGACTGAATGAAAGGAGCTGGCATCTCACTCTCTTTGAATCTTCTTTATCATGCTAAGAGGAGCAGGAAAAAGCAAAAAATTTCAGAATTGCACCTTGCAATGCGGAGAAATTACTGTTTGTGCATTTACAATATTCATTGATTTTTGCCATTGAAAAATGTCCAGAAATGATTGAAGCTACTGACTGAATGAAAGGAGCTGGCATCTCACTCTCTTTGAATCTTATTTATCATGCTAAGAGGAGCAGGAAAAAGCAAAAAATTTCAGAATTGCGCCTTGCAATGCGGAGAAATTACTCTTTGTGCATTTACAAAATTCATTGATTTTTGCCATTGAAAAACATCATGTTATTCATATACCAGAAATGATTGAAGCTACTGACTGAAGGAATGGATCTGGCATCTCACTCTCTTTGAATCTTCTTTATCATGCTAAGAGGAGCAGGAAAAAGCAAAAAATTTCAGAATTGCACCTTGCAATGCGGAGAAATTACTGTTTGTGCATTTACAATATTCATTGATTTTTGCCATTGAAAAACGTCCAGAAATGATTGAAGCTACTGACTGAATGAAAGGAGCTGGCATCTCACTCTCTTTGAATCTTCTTTATCATGCTAAGAGGAGCAGGAAAAAGCAAAAAATTTCAGAATTGCACCTTGCAATGCGGAGAAATTACTGTTTGTGCATTTACAATATTCATTGATTTTTGCCATTGAAAAACGTCCAGAAATGATTGAAGCTACTGACTGAATGAAAGGAGCTGGCATCTCACTCTCTTTGAATCTTCTTTATCATGCTAAGAGGAGCAGGAAAAAGCAAAAAATTTCAGAATTGCACCTTGCAATGCGGAGAAATTACTGTTTGTGCATTTACAATATTCATTGATTTTTGCCATTGAAAAATGTCCAGAAATGATTGAAGCTACTGACTGAATGAAAGGAGCTGGCATCTCACTCTCTTTGAATCTTCTTTATCATGCTAAGAGGAGCAGGAAAAAGCAAAAAATTTCAGAATTGCGCCTTGCAATGCGGAGAAATTACTGTTTATGCATTTACAAAATTCATTGATTTTTGCCATTGAAAAACATCATGTTATTCATATACCAGAAATGATTGAAGCTACTGACTGAAGGAAAGGATCTGGCATCTCACTCTCTTTGAATCTTCTTTATCATGCTAAGAGGAGCAGGAAAAAGCAAAAAATTTCAGAATTGCACCTTGCAATGCAGAGAAATTACTGTTTGTGCATTTACAATATTCATTGATTTTTGTCATTGAAAAACGTCCAGAAATGATTGAAGCTACTGACTGAATGAAAGGAGCTGGCATCTCACTCTCTTTGAATCTTCTTTATCATGCTAAGAGGAGCAGGAAAAAGCAAAAAATTTCAGAATTGCACCTTGCAATGCGGAGAAATTACTGTTTGTGCATTTACAATATTCATTGATTTTTGCCATTGAAAAATGTCCAGAAATGATTGAAGCTACTGACTGAATGAAAGGAGCTGGCATCTCACTCTCTTTGAATCTTCTTTATCATGCTAAGAGGAG
The DNA here is from genome assembly GCF_046119375.1 of Phyllobates terribilis. Taxonomy (NCBI): domain Eukaryota; kingdom Metazoa; phylum Chordata; class Amphibia; order Anura; family Dendrobatidae; genus Phyllobates; species Phyllobates terribilis. The sequence continues at coordinate 155,477 of NW_027363443.1, read as the reverse complement.
CAGGAAAAAGCAAAAAATTTCAGAATTGCACATTGCAATGCGGAGAAATTACTGTTTGTGCATTTACAATATTCATTGATTTTTGCCATTGAAAAACGTCCAGAAATGATTGAAGCTACTGACTGAATGAAAGGAGCTGGCATCTCACTCTCTTTGAATCTTCTTTATCATGCTAAGAGGAGCAGGAAAAAGCAAAAAATTTCAGAATTGCACCTTGCAATGCGGAGAAATTACTGTTTGTGCATTTACAATATTCATTGATTTTTGCCATTGAAAAACGTCCAGAAATGATTGAAGCTACTGACTGAATGAAAGGAGCTGGCATCTCACTCTCTTTGAATCTTCTTTATCATGCTAAGAGGAGCAGGAAAAAGCAAAAAATTTCAGAATTGCACCTTGCAATGCGGAGAAATTACTGTTTGTGCATTTACAATATTCATTGATTTTTGCCATTGAAAAATGTCCAGAAATGATTGAAGCTACTGACTGAATGAAAGGAGCTGGCATCTCACTCTCTTTGAATCTTCTTTATCATGCTAAGAGGAGCAGGAAAAAGCAAAAAATTTCAGAATTGCGCCTTGCAATGCGGAGAAATTACTGTTTGTGCATTTACAAAATTCATTGATTTTTGCCATTGAAAAACATCATGTTATTCATATACCAGAAATGATTGAAGCTACTGACTGAAGGAAAGGATCTGGCATCTCACTCTCTTTGAATCTTCTTTATCATGCTAAGAGGAGCAGGAAAAAGCAAAAAATTTCAGAATTGCACCTTGCAATGCGGAGAAATTACTGTTTGTGCATTTACAATATTCATTGATTTTTGCCATTGAAAAACGTCCAGAAATGATTGAAGCTACTGACTGAATGAAAGGAGCTGGCATCTCACTCTCTTTGAATCTTCTTTATCATGCTAAGAGGAGCAGGAAAAAGCAAAAAATTTCAGAATTGCACCTTGCAATGCGGAGAAATTACTGTTTGTGCATTTACAATATTCATTGATTTTTGCCATTGAAAAACGTCCAGAAATGATTGAAGCTACTGACTGAATGAAAGGAGCTGGCATCTCACTCTCTTTGAATCTTCTTTATCATGCTAAGAGGAGCAGGAAAAAGCAAAAAATTTCAGAATTGCACCTTGCAATGCGGAGAAATTACTGTTTGTGCATTTACAATATTCATTGATTTTTGCCATTGAAAAATGTCCAGAAATGATTGAAGCTACTGACTGAATGAAAGGAGCTGGCATCTCACTCTCTTTGAATCTTCTTTATCATGCTAAGAGGAGCAGGAAAAAGCAAAAAATTTCAGAATTGCGCCTTGCAATGCGGAGAAATTACTGTTTGTGCATTTACAAAATTCATTGATTTTTGCCATTGAAAAACATCATGTTATTCATATACCAGAAATGATTGAAGCTACTGACTGAAGGAAAGGATCTGGCATCTCACTCTCTTTGAATCTTCTTTATCATGCTAAGAGGAGCAGGAAAAAGCAAAAAATTTCAGAATTGCACCTTGCAATGCGGAGAAATTACTGTTTGTGCATTTACAATATTCATTGATTTTTGCCATTGAAAAACGTCCAGAAATGATTGAAGCTACTGACTGAATGAAAGGAGCTGGCATCTCACTCTCTTTGAATCTTCTTTATCATGCTAAGAGGAGCAGGAAAAAGCGAAAAATTTCAGAATTGCACCTTGCAATGCGGAGAAATTACTGTTTGTGCATTTACAATATTCATTGATTTTTGCGATTGAAAAACATCATGTTATTCATATACCAGAAATGATTGAAGCTACTGACTGAATGAAAGGAGCTGGCATCTCACTCTCTTTGAATCTTCTTTATCATGCTAAGAGGAGCAGGAAAAAGTAAAAAATTTCAGAATTGCACCTTGCAATGCGGAGAAATTACTGTTTGTGCATTTACAATATTCAATGATTTTTGCCATTGAAAAACGTCCAGAAATGATTGAAGCTACTGACTGAATGAAAGGAGCTGGCATCTCACTCTCTTTGAATCTTCTTTATCATGCTAAGAGGAGCAGGAAAAAGCAAAAAATTTCAGAATTGCACCTTGCAATGCAGAGAAATTACTGTTTGTGCATTTACAATATTCATTGATTTTTGTCATTGAAAAACGTCCAGAAATGATTGAAGCTACTGACTGAATGAAAGGAGCTGGCATCTCACTCTCTTTGAATCTTCTTTATCATGCTAAGAGGAGCAGGAAAAAGCAAAAAATTTCAGAATTGCACCTTGCAATGCGGAGAAATTACTGTTTGTGCATTTACAATATTCATTGATTTTTGCCATTGAAAAATGTCCAGAAATGATTGAAGCTACTGACTGAATGAAAGGAGCTGGCATCTCACTCTCTTTGAATCTTCTTTATCATGCTAAGAGGAGCAGGAAAAAGCAAAAAATTTCAGAATTGCACATTGCAATGCGGAGAAATTACTGTTTGTGCATTTACAATATTCATTGATTTTTGCCATTGAAAAACGTCCAGAAATGATTGAAGCTACTGACTGAATGAAAGGAGCTGGCATCTCACTCTCTTTGAATCTTCTTTATCATGCTAAGAGGAGCAGGAAAAAGCAAAAAATTTCAGAATTGCACCTTGCAATGCGGAGAAATTACTGTTTGTGCATTTACAATATTCATTGATTTTTGCCATTGAAAAACGTCCAGAAATGATTGAAGCTACTGACTGAATGAAAGGAGCTGGCATCTCACTCTCTTTGAATCTTCTTTATCATGCTAAGAGGAGCAGGAAAAAGCAAAAAATTTCAGAATTGCACCTTGCAATGCGGAGAAATTACTGTTTGTGCATTTACAATATTCATTGATTTTTGCCATTGAAAAATGTCCAGAAATGATTGAAGCTACTGACTGAATGAAAGGAGCTGGCATCTCACTCTCTTTGAATCTTCTTTATCATGCTAAGAGGAGCAGGAAAAAGCAAAAAATTTCAGAATTGCGCCTTGCAATGCGGAGAAATTACTGTTTGTGCATTTACAAAATTCATTGATTTTTGCCATTGAAAAACATCATGTTATTCATATACCAGAAATGATTGAAGCTACTGACTGAAGGAAAGGATCTGGCATCTCACTCTCTTTGAATCTTCTTTATCATGCTAAGAGGAGCAGGAAAAAGCAAAAAATTTCAGAATTGCACCTTGCAATGCGGAGAAATTACTGTTTGTGCATTTACAATATTCATTGATTTTTGCCATTGAAAAACGTCCAGAAATGATTGAAGCTACTGACTGAATGAAAGGAGCTGGCATCTCACTCTCTTTGAATCTTCTTTATCATGCTATGAGGAGCAGGAAAAAGCAAAAAATTTCAGAATTGCACCTTGCAATGCGGAGAAATTACTGTTTGTGCATTTACAATATTCATTGATTTTTGCCATTGAAAAACGTCCAGAAATGATTGAAGCTACTGACTGAATGAAAGGAGCTGGCATCTCACTCTCTTTGAATCTTCTTTATCATGCTAAGAGGAGCAGGAAAAAGCAAAAAATTTCAGAATTGCACCTTGCAATGCGGAGAAATTACTGTTTGTGCATTTACAATATTCATTGATTTTTGCCATTGAAAAATGTCCAGAAATGATTGAAGCTACTGACTGAATGAAAGGAGCTGGCATCTCACTCTCTTTGAATCTTCTTTATCATGCTAAGAGGAGCAGGAAAAAGCAAAAAATTTCAGAATTGCGCCTTGCAATGCGGAGAAATTACTGTTTGTGCATTTACAAAATTCATTGATTTTTGCCATTGAAAAACATCATGTTATTCATATACCAGAAATGATTGAAGCTACTGACTGAATGAAAGGAGCTGGCATCTCACTCTCTTTGAATCTTCTTTATCATGCTAAGAGGAGCAGGAAAAAGTAAAAAATTTCAGAATTGCACCTTGCAATGCGGAGAAATTACTGTTTGTGCATTTACAATATTCAATGATTTTTGCCATTGAAAAACGTCCAGAAATGATTGAAGCTACTGACTGAATGAAAGGAGCTGGCATCTCACTCTCTTTGAATCTTGTTTACCATGCTAAGAGGAGCAGGAAAAAGCAAAAAATTTCAGAATTGCACCTTGCAATGCGGAGAAATTACTGTTTGTGCATTTACAATATTCATTGATTTTTGCCATTGAAAAACGTCCAGAAATGATTGAAGCTACTGACTGAATGAAAGGAGCTGGCATCTCACTCTCTTTGAATCTTCTTTATCATGCTAAGAGGAGCAGGAAAAAGCAAAAAATTTCAGAATTGCACCTTGCAATGCGGAGAAATTACTGTTTGTGCATTTACAATATTCATTGATTTTTGCCATTGAAAAACGTCCAGAAATGATTGAAGCTACTGACTGAATGAAAGGAGCTGGCATCTCACTCTCTTTGAATCTTCTTTATCATGCTAAGAGGAGCAGGAAAAAGCAAAAAATTTCAGAATTGCACCTTGCAATGCGGAGAAATTACTGTTTGTGCATTTACAATATTCATTGATTTTTGCCATTGAAAAATGTCCAGAAATGATTGAAGCTACTGACTGAATGAAAGGAGCTGGCATCTCACTCTCTTTGAATCTTCTTTATCATGCTAAGAGGAGCAGGAAAAAGCAAAAAATTTCAGAATTGCGCCTTGCAATGCGGAGAAATTACTGTTTGTGCATTTACAAAATTCATTGATTTTTGCCATTGAAAAACATCATGTTATTCATATACCAGAAATGATTGAAGCTACTGACTGAAGGAAAGGATCTGGCATCTCACTCTCTTTGAATCTTCTTTATCATGCTAAGAGGAGCAGGAAAAAGCAAAAAATTTCAGAATTGCACCTTGCAATGCGGAGAAATTACTGTTTGTGCATTTACAATATTCATTGATTTTTGCCATTGAAAAACGTCCAGAAATGATTGAAGCTACTGACTGAATGAAAGGAGCTGGCATCTCACTCTCTTTGAATCTTCTTTATCATGCTATGAGGAGCAGGAAAAAGCAAAAAATTTCAGAATTGCACCTTGCAATGCGGAGAAATTACTGTTTGTGCATTTACAATATTCATTGATTTTTGCCATTGAAAAACGTCCAGAAATGATTGAAGCTACTGACTGAATGAAAGGAGCTGGCATCTCACTCTCTTTGAATCTTCTTTATCATGCTAAGAGGAGCAGGAAAAAGCAAAAAATTTCAGAATTGCACCTTGCAATGCGGAGAAATTACTGTTTGTGCATTTACAATATTCATTGATTTTTGCCATTGAAAAATGTCCAGAAATGATTGAAGCTACTGACTGAATGAAAGGAGCTGGCATCTCACTCTCTTTGAATCTTCTTTATCATGCTAAGAGGAGCAGGAAAAAGCAAAAAATTTCAGAATTGCGCCTTGCAATGCGGAGAAATTACTGTTTGTGCATTTACAAAATTCATTGATTTTTGCCATTGAAAAACATCATGTTATTCATATACCAGAAATGATTGAAGCTACTGACTGAATGAAAGGAGCTGGCATCTCACTCTCTTTGAATCTTCTTTATCATGCTAAGAGGAGCAGGAAAAAGAAAAAATTTCAGAATTGCACCTTGCAATGCGGAGAAATTACTGTTTGTGCATTTACAATATTCAATGATTTTTGCCATTGAAAAACGTCCAGAAATGATTGAAGCTACTGACTGAATGAAAGGAGCTGGCATCTCACTCTCTTTGAATCTTGTTTACCATGCTAAGAGGAGCAGGAAAAAGCAAAAAATTTCAGAATTGCACCTTGCAATGCGGAGAAATTACTGTTTGTGCATTTACAATATTCATTGATTTTTGCCATTGAAAAACGTCCAGAAATGATTGAAGCTACTGACTGAATGAAAGGAGCTGGCATCTCACTCTCTTTGAATCTTCTTTATCATGCTAAGAGGAGCAGGAAAAAGCAAAAAATTTCAGAATTGCACCTTGCAATGCGGAGAAATTACTGTTTGTGCATTTACAATATTCATTGATTTTTGCTATTGAAAAACATCATGTTATTCATATACCAGAAATGATTGAAGCTACTGACTGAATGAAAGGAGCTGGCATCTCACTCTCTTTGAATCTTCTTTATCATGCTAAGAGGAGCAGGAAAAAGCAAAAAATTTCAGAATTGCACCTTGCAATGCGGAGAAATTACAGTTTGTGCATTTACAATATTCATTGATTTTTGCCATTGAAAAACGTCCAGAAATGATTGAAGCTACTGACTGAATGAAAGGAGCTGGCATCTCACTCTCTTTGAATCTTCTTTATCATGCTAAGAGGAGCAGGAAAAAGCAAAAAATTTCAGAATTGCACCTTGCAATGCGGAGAAATTACTGTTTGTGCATTTACAATATTCATTGATTTTTGCCATTGAAAAACGTCCAGAAATGATTGAAGGTACTGACTGAATGAAAGGAGCTGGCATCTCGCTCTCTTTGAATCTTCTTTATCATGCTAAGAGGAGCAGGAAAAAGCAAGAAATTTCAGAATTGCACCTTGCAATGCGGAGAAATTACTGTTTGTGCATTTACAATATTCATTGATTTTTGCCATTGAAAAACGTCCAGAAATGATTGAAGCTACTGACTGAATGAAAGGAGCTGGCATCTCACTCTCTTTGAATCTTCTTTATCATGCTAAGAGGAGCAGGAAAAAGCAAAAAATTTCAGAATTGCACCTTGCAATGCGGAGAAATTACTGTTTGTGCATTTACAATATTCATTGATTTTTGCCATTGAAAAATGTCCAGAAATGATTGAAGCTACTGACTGAATGAAAGGAGCTGGCATCTCACTCTCTTTGAATCTTCTTTATCATGCTAAGAGGAGCAGGAAAAAGCAAAAAATTTCAGAATTGCGCCTTGCAATGCGGAGAAATTACTGTTTGTGCATTTACAAAATTCATTGATTTTTGCCATTGAAAAACATCATGTTATTCATATACCAGAAATGATTGAAGCTACTGACTGAAGGAAAGGATATGGCATCTCACTCTCTTTGAATCTTCTTTATCATGCTTAGAGGAGCAGGAAAAAGCAAAAAATTTCAGAATTGCACCTTGCAATGCGGAGAAATTACTGTTTGTGCATTTACAATATTCATTGATTTTTGCCATTGAAAAACGTCCAGAAATGATTGAAGCTACTGACTGAATGAAAGGAGCTGGCATCTCACTCTCTTTGAATCTTCTTTATCATGCTAAGAGGAGCAGGAAAAAGCAAAAAATTTCAGAATTGCACCTTGCAATGCGGAGAAATTACTGTTTGTGCATTTACAATATTCATTGATTTTTGCGATTGAAAAACATCATGTTATTCATATACCAGAAATGATTGAAGCTACTGACTGAATGAAAGGAGCTGGCATCTCACTCTCTTTGAATCTTCTTTATCATGCTAAGAGGAGCAGGAAAAAGTAAAAAATTTCAGAATTGCAACTTGCAATGCGGAGAAATTACTGTTTGTGCATTTACAATATTCATTGATTTTTGCCATTGAAAAACGTCCAGAAATGATTGAAGCTACTGACTGAATGAAAGGAGCTGGCATCTCACTCTCTTTGAATTTTCTTTATCATGCTAAGAGGAGCAGGAAAAAGCAAAAAATTTCAGAATTGCACCTTGCAATGCGGAGAAATTACTGTTTGTGCATTTACAATATTCATTGATTTTTGCTATTGAAAAACATCATGTTATTCATATACCAGAAATGATTGAAGCTACTGACTGAATGAAAGGAGCTGGCATCTCACTCTCTTTGAATCTTCTTTATCATGCTAAGAGGAGCAGGAAAAAGCAAAAAATTTCAGAATTGCACCTTGCAATGCGGAGAAATTACAGTTTGTGCATTTACAATATTCATTGATTTTTGCCATTGAAAAACGTCCAGAAATGATTGAAGCTACTGACTGAATGAAAGGAGCTGGCATCTCACTCTCTTTGAATCTTCTTTATCATGCTAAGAGGAGCAGGAAAAAGCAAAAAATTTCAGAATTGCACCTTGCAATGCGGAGAAATTACTGTTTGTGCATTTACAATATTCATTGATTTTTGCCATTGAAAAAGGTCCAGAAATAATTGAAGGTACTGACTGAATGAAAGGAGCTGGCATCTCACTCTCTTTGAAACTTCTTTATCATGCTAAGAGGAGCAGGAAAAAGCAAAAAATTTCAGAATTGCACCTTGCAATGCGGAGAAATTACTGTTTGTGCATTTACAAAATTCATTGATTTTTGCCATTGAAAAACATCATGTTATTCATATACCAGAAATGATTGAAGCTACTGACTGAAGGAAAGGATCTGGCATCTCACTCTCTTTGAATCTTCTTTATCATGCTTAGAGGAGCAGGAAAAAGCAAAAAATTTCAGAATTGCACCTTGCAATGCGGAGAAATTACTGTTTGTGCATTTACAATATTCATTGATTTTTGCCATTGAAAAACGTCCAGAAATGATTGAAGCTACTGACTGAATGAAAGGAGCTGGCATCTCACTCTCTTTGAATCTTCTTTATCATGCTAAGAGGAGCAGGAAAAAGCAAAAAATTTCAGAATTGCACCTTGCAATGCGGAGAAATTACTGTTTGTGCATTTACAATATTCATTGATTTTTGCGATTGAAAAACATCATGTTATTCATATACCAGAAATGATTGAAGCTACTGACTGAATGAAAGGAGCTGGCATCTCACTCTCTTTGAATCTTCTTTATCATGCTAAGAGGAGCAGGAAAAAGTAAAAAATTTCAGAATTGCACCTTGCAATGCGGAGAAATTACTGTTTGTGCATTTACAATATTCAATGATTTTTGCCATTGAAAAACGTCCAGAAATGATTGAAGCTACTGACTGAATGAAAGGAGCTGGCATCTCACTCTCTTTGAATCTTGTTTATCATGCTAAGAGGAGCAGGAAAAAGCAAAAAATTTCAGAATTGCACCTTGCAATGCGGAGAAATTACTGTTTGTGCATTTACAATATTCATTGATTTTTGCCATTGAAAAACGTCCAGAAATGATTGAAGCTACTGACTGAATGAAAGGAGCTGGCATCTCACTCTCTTTGAATCTTCTTTATCATGCTAAGAGGAGCAGGAAAAAGCAAAAAATTTCAGAATTGCACCTTGCAATGCGGAGAAATTACTGTTTGTGCATTTACAATATTCATTGATTTTTGCCATTGAAAAATGTCCAGAAATGATTGAAGCTACTGACTGAATGAAAGGAGCTGGCATCTCACTCTCTTTGAATCTTCTTTATCATGCTAAGAGGAGCAGGAAAAAGCAAAAAATTTCAGAATTGCGCCTTGCAATGCGGAGAAATTACTGTTTGTGCATTTACAAAATTCATTGATTTTTGCCATTGAAAAACATCATGTTATTCATATACCAGAAATGATTGAAGCTACTGACTGAATGAAAGGAGCTGGCATCTCACTCTCTTTGAATCTTCTTTATCATGCTAAGAGGAGCAGGAAAAAGAAAAAATTTCAGAATTGCACCTTGCAATGCGGAGAAATTACTGTTTGTGCATTTACAATATTCAATGATTTTTGCCATTGAAAAACGTCCAGAAATGATTGAAGCTACTGACTGAATGAAAGGAGCTGGCATCTCACTCTCTTTGAATCTTGTTTACCATGCTAAGAGGAGCAGGAAAAAGCAAAAAATTTCAGAATTGCACCTTGCAATGCGGAGAAATTACTGTTTGTGCATTTACAATATTCATTGATTTTTGCCATTGAAAAACGTCCAGAAATGATTGAAGCTACTGACTGAATGAAAGGAGCTGGCATCTCACTCTCTTTGAATCTTCTTTATCATGCTAAGAGGAGCAGGAAAAAGCAAAAAATTTCAGAATTGCACCTTGCAATGCGGAGAAATTACTGTTTGTGCATTTACAATATTCATTGATTTTTGCTATTGAAAAACATCATGTTATTCATATACCAGAAATGATTGAAGCTACTGACTGAATGAAAGGAGCTGGCATCTCACTCTCTTTGAATCTTCTTTATCATGCTAAGAGGAGCAGGAAAAAGCAAAAAATTTCAGAATTGCACCTTGCAATGCGGAGAAATTACAGTTTGTGCATTTACAATATTCATTGATTTTTGCCATTGAAAAACGTCCAGAAATGATTGAAGCTACTGACTGAATGAAAGGAGCTGGCATCTCACTCTCTTTGAATCTTCTTTATCATGCTAAGAGGAGCAGGAAAAAGCAAAAAATTTCAGAATTGCACCTTGCAATGCGGAGAAATTACTGTTTGTGCATTTACAATATTCATTGATTTTTGCCATTGAAAAACGTCCAGAAATGATTGAAGGTACTGACTGAATGAAAGGAGCTGGCATCTCGCTCTCTTTGAATCTTCTTTATCATGCTAAGAGGAGCAGGAAAAAGCAAGAAATTTCAGAATTGCACCTTGCAATGCGGAGAAATTACTGTTTGTGCATTTACAATATTCATTGATTTTTGCCATTGAAAAACGTCCAGAAATGATTGAAGCTACTGACTGAATGAAAGGAGCTGGCATCTCACTCTCTTTGAATCTTCTTTATCATGCTAAGAGGAGCAGGAAAAAGCAAAAAATTTCAGAATTGCACCTTGCAATGCGGAGAAATTACTGTTTGTGCATTTACAATATTCATTGATTTTTGCCATTGAAAAATGTCCAGAAATGATTGAAGCTACTGACTGAATGAAAGGAGCTGGCATCTCACTCTCTTTGAATCTTCTTTATCATGCTAAGAGGAGCAGGAAAAAGCAAAAAATTTCAGAATTGCGCCTTGCAATGCGGAGAAATTACTGTTTGTGCATTTACAAAATTCATTGATTTTTGCCATTGAAAAACATCATGTTATTCATATACCAGAAATGATTGAAGCTACTGACTGAAGGAAAGGATATGGCATCTCACTCTCTTTGAATCTTCTTTATCATGCTTAGAGGAGCAGGAAAAAGCAAAAAATTTCAGAATTGCACCTTGCAATGCGGAGAAATTACTGTTTGTGCATTTACAATATTCATTGATTTTTGCCATTGAAAAACGTCCAGAAATGATTGAAGCTACTGACTGAATGAAAGGAGCTGGCATCTCACTCTCTTTGAATCTTCTTTATCATGCTAAGAGGAGCAGGAAAAAGCAAAAAATTTCAGAATTGCACCTTGCAATGCGGAGAAATTACTGTTTGTGCATTTACAATATTCATTGATTTTTGCGATTGAAAAACATCATGTTATTCATATACCAGAAATGATTGAAGCTACTGACTGAATGAAAGGAGCTGGCATCTCACTCTCTTTGAATCTTCTTTATCATGCTAAGAGGAGCAGGAAAAAGTAAAAAATTTCAGAATTGCAACTTGCAATGCGGAGAAATTACTGTTTGTGCATTTACAATATTCATTGATTTTTGCCATTGAAAAACGTCCAGAAATGATTGAAGCTACTGACTGAATGAAAGGAGCTGGCATCTCACTCTCTTTGAATTTTCTTTATCATGCTAAGAGGAGCAGGAAAAAGCAAAAAATTTCAGAATTGCACCTTGCAATGCGGAGAAATTACTGTTTGTGCATTTACAATATTCATTGATTTTTGCTATTGAAAAACATCATGTTATTCATATACCAGAAATGATTGAAGCTACTGACTGAATGAAAGGAGCTGGCATCTCACTCTCTTTGAATCTTCTTTATCATGCTAAGAGGAGCAGGAAAAAGCAAAAAATTTCAGAATTGCACCTTGCAATGCGGAGAAATTACAGTTTGTGCATTTACAATATTCATTGATTTTTGCCATTGAAAAACGTCCAGAAATGATTGAAGCTACTGACTGAATGAAAGGAGCTGGCATCTCACTCTCTTTGAATCTTCTTTATCATGCTAAGAGGAGCAGGAAAAAGCAAAAAATTTCAGAATTGCACCTTGCAATGCGGAGAAATTACTGTTTGTGCATTTACAATATTCATTGATTTTTGCCATTGAAAAAGGTCCAGAAATAATTGAAGGTACTGACTGAATGAAAGGAGCTGGCATCTCACTCTCTTTGAAACTTCTTTATCATGCTAAGAGGAGCAGGAAAAAGCAAAAAATTTCAGAATTGCACCTTGCAATGCGGAGAAATTACTGTTTGTGCATTTACAAAATTCATTGATTTTTGCCATTGAAAAACATCATGTTATTCATATACCAGAAATGATTGAAGCTACTGACTGAAGGAAAGGATCTGGCATCTCACTCTCTTTGAATCTTCTTTATCATGCTTAGAGGAGCAGGAAAAAGCAAAAAATTTCAGAATTGCACCTTGCAATGCGGAGAAATTACTGTTTGTGCATTTACAATATTCATTGATTTTTGCCATTGAAAAACGTCCAGAAATGATTGAAGCTACTGACTGAATGAAAGGAGCTGGCATCTCACTCTCTTTGAATCTTCTTTATCATGCTAAGAGGAGCAGGAAAAAGCAAAAAATTTCAGAATTGCACCTTGCAATGCGGAGAAATTACTGTTTGTGCATTTACAATATTCATTGATTTTTGCGATTGAAAAACATCATGTTATTCATATACCAGAAATGATTGAAGCTACTGACTGAATGAAAGGAGCTGGCATCTCACTCTCTTTGAATCTTCTTTATCATGCTAAGAGGAGCAGGAAAAAGTAAAAAATTTCAGAATTGCACCTTGCAATGCGGAGAAATTACTGTTTGTGCATTTACAATATTCAATGATTTTTGCCATTGAAAAACGTCCAGAAATGATTGAAGCTACTGACTGAATGAAAGGAGCTGGCATCTCACTCTCTTTGAATCTTGTTTATCATGCTAAGAGGAGCAGGAAAAAGCAAAAAATTTCAGAATTGCACCTTGCAATGCGGAGAAATTACTGTTTGTGCATTTACAATATTCATTGATTTTTGCCATTGAAAAACGTCAAGAAATGATTGAAGCTACTGACTGAATGAAAGGAGCTGGCATCTCACTCTCTTTGAATCTTCTTTATCATGCTAAGAGGAGCAGGAAAAAGCAAAAAATTTCAGAATTGCACCTTGCAATGCGGAGAAATTACTGTTTGTGCATTTACAATATTCATTGATTTTTGCCATTGAAAAACATCATGTTATTCATATACCAGAAATGATTGAAGCTACTGACTGAATGAAAGGAGATGGCATCTCACTCTCTTTGAATCTTCTTTATCATGCTAAGAGGAGCAGGAAAAAGTAAAAAATTTCAGAATTGCACCTTGCAATGCGGAGAAATTACTGTTTGTGCATTTATAATATTCAATGATTTTTGCCATTGAAAAACGTCCAGAAATGATTGAAGCTACTGACTGAACGAAAGGAGCTGGCATCTCACTCTCTTTGAATCTTCTTTATCATGCTAAGAGGAGCAGGAAAAAGCAAAAAATTTCAGAATTGCACCTTGCAATGCGGAGAAATTACTGTTTGTGCATTTACAATATTCATTGATTTTTGCCATTGAAAAACATCATGTTATTCATGTACCAGAAATGTTTGAAGCTACTGACTGAATGAAAGGAGCTGGCATCTCACTCTCTTTGAATCTTCTTTATCATGCTAAGAGGAGCAGGAAAAAGCAAAAAATTTCAGAATTGCACATTGCAATGCGGAGAAATTACTGTTTGTGCATTTACAATATTCATTGATTTTTGCCATTGAAAAACGTCCAGAAATGATTGAAGCTACTGACTGAATGAAAGGAGCTGGCATCTCACTCTCTTTGAATCTTCTTTATCATGCTAAGAGGAGCAGGAAAAAGCAAAAAATTTCAGAATTGCACCTTGCAATGCGGAGAAATTACTGTTTGTGCATTTACAATATTCATTGATTTTTGCCATTGAAAAACGTCCAGAAATGATTGAAGCTACTGACTGAATGAAAGGAGCTGGCATCTCACTCTCTTTGAATCTTCTTTATCATGCTAAGAGGTGCAGGAAAAAGCAAAAAATTTCAGAATTGCACCTTGCAATGCGGAGAAATTACTGTTTGTGCATTTACAATATTCATTGATTTTTGCCAATGAAAAATGTCCAGAAATGATTGAAGCTACTGACTGAATGAAAGGAGCTGGCATCTCACTCTCTTTGAATCTTCTTTATCATGCTAAGAGGAGCAGGAAAAAGCAAAAAATTTCAGAATTGCGCCTTGCAATGCGGAGAAATTACTGTTTGTGCATTTACAAAATTCATTGATTTTTGCCATTGAAAAACATCATGTTATTCATATACCAGAAATGATTGAAGCTACTGACTGAAGGAAAGGATCTGGCATCTCACTCTCTTTGAATCTTCTTTATCATGCTAAGAGGAGCAGGAAAAAGCAAAAAATTTCAGAATTGCACCTTGCAATGCGGAGAAATTACTGTTTGTGCATTTACAATATTCATTGATTTTTGCCATTGAAAAACGTCCAGAAATGATTGAAGCTACTGACTGAATGAAAGGAGCTGGCATCTCACTCTCTTTGAATCTTCTTTATCATGCTAAGAGGAGCAGGAAAAAGCAAAAAATTTCAGAATTGCACCTTGCAATGCGGAGAAATTACTGTTTGTGCATTTACAATATTCATTGATTTTTGCCATTGAAAAACGTCCAGAAATGATTGAAGCTACTGACTGAATGAAAGGAGCTGGCATCTCACTCTCTCTGAATCTTCTTTATCATGCTAAGAGGAGCAGGAAAAAGCAAAAAATTTCAGAATTGCACCTTGCAATGCGGAGAAATGACTGTTTGTGCATTTACAATATTCATTGATTTTTGCCATTGAAAAATGTCCAGAAATGATTGAAGCTACTGACTGAATGAAAGGAGCTGGCATCTCACTCTCTTTGAATCTTCTTTATCATGCTAAGAGGAGCAGGAAAAAGCAAAAAATTTCAGAATTGCGCCTTGCAATGCGGAGAAATTACTGTTTGTGCATTTACAAAATTCATTGATTTTTGCCATTGAAAAACATCATGTTATTCATATACCAGAAATGATTGAAGCTACTGACTGAAGGAAAGGATCTGGCATCTCACTCTCTTTGAATCTTCTTTATCATGCTAAGAGGAGCAGGAAAAAGCAAAAAGTTTCAGAATTGCCCCTTGCAATGCGGAGAAATTACTGTTTGTGCATTTACAATATTCATTGGTTTTTGCCATTGAAAAACGTCCAGAAATGATTGAAGCTACTGACTGAATGAAAGGAGCTGGCATCTCACTCTCTTTGAATCTTCTTTATCATGCTAAGAGGAGCAGGAAAAAGCAAAAAATTTCAGAATTGCACCTTGCAATGCGGAGAAATTACTGTTTGTGCATTTACAATATTCATTGATTTTTGCGATTGAAAAACATCATGTTATTCATATACCAGAAATGATTGAAGCTACTGACTGAATGAAAGGAGCTGGCATCTCACTCTCTTTGAATCTTCTTTATCATGCTAAGAGGAGCAGGAAAAAGTAAAAAATTTCAGAATTGCACCTTGCAATGCGGAGAAATTACTGATTGTGCATTTACAATATTCAATGATTTTTGCCATTGAAAAACGTCCAGAAATGATTAAAGCTACTGACTGAATGAAAGGAGCTGGCATCTCACTCTCTTTGAATCTTCTTTATCATGCTAAGAGGAGCAGGAAAAAGCAAAAAATTTCAGAATTGCACCTTGCATTGCGGAGAAATTACTGTTTGTGTATTTACAATATTCATTGATTTTTGCCATTGAAAAACGTCCAGAAATGATTGAAGCTACTGACTGAATGAAAGGAGCTGGCATCTCACTCTCTTTGAATCTTCTTTATCATGCTAAGAGGAGCAGGAAAAAGCAAAAAATTTCAGAATTGCACCTTGCAATGCGGAGAAATTACTGTTTGTGCATTTACAATATTCATTGATTTTTGCCATTGAAAAACGTCCAGAAATGATTGAAGCTACTGACTGAATGAAAGGAGCTGGCATCTCACTCTCTTTGAATCTTCTTTATCATGCTAAGAGGAGCAGGAAAAAGCAAAAAATTTCAGAATTGCACCTTGCAATGCGGAGAAATTACTGTTTGTGCATTTACAATATTCATTGATTTTTGCCATTGAAAAATGTCCAGAAATGATTGAAGCTACTGACTGAATGAAAGGAGCTGGCATCTCACTCTCTTTGAATCTTCTTTATCATGCTAAGAGGAGCAGGAAAAAGCAAAAAATTTCAGAATTGCGCCTTGCAATGCGGAGAAATTACTGTTTGTGCATTTACAAAATTCATTGATTTTTGCCATTGAAAAACATCATGTTATTCATATACCAGAAATGATTGAAGCTACTGACTGAAGGAAAGGATCTGGCATCTCACTCTCTTTGAATCTTCTTTATCATGCTTAGAGGAGCAGGAAAAAGCAAAACATTTCAGAATTGCACCTTGCAATGCGGAGAAATTACTGTTTGTGCATTTACAATATTCATTGATTTTTGCCATTGAAAAACGTCCAGAAATGATTGAAGCTACTGACTGAATGAAAGGAGCTGGCATCTCACTCTCTTTGAATCTTCTTTATCATGCTAAGAGGAGCAGGAAAAAGCAAAAAATTTCAGAATTGCACCTTGCAATGCGGAGAAATTACTGTTTGTGCATTTACAATATTCATTGATTTTTGCGATTGAAAAACATCATGTTATTCATATACCAGAAATGATTGAAGCTACTGACTGAATGAAAGGAGCTGGCATCTCACTCTCTTTGAATCTTCTTTATCATGCTAAGAGGAGCAGGAAAAAGTAAAAAATTTCAGAATTGCACCTTGCAATGCGGAGAAATTACTGTTTGTGCATTTACAATATTCAATGATTTTTGCCATTGAAAAACGTCCAGAAATGATTGAAGCTACTGACTGAATGAAAGGAGCTGGCATCTCACTCTCTTTGAATCTTGTTTATCATGCTAAGAGGAGCAGGAAAAAGCAAAAAATTTCAGAATTGCACCTTGCAATGCGGAGAAATTACTGTTTGTGCATTTACAATATTCATTGATTTTTGCCATTGAAAAACGTCCAGAAATGATTGAAGCTACTGACTGAATGAAAGGAGCTGGCATCTCACTCTCTTTGAATCTTCTTTATCATGCTAAGAGGAGCAGGAAAAAGCAAAAAATTTCAGAATTGCACCTTGCAATGCGGAGAAATTACTGTTTGTGCATTTACAATATTCATTGATTTTTGCCATTGAAAAACATCATGTTATTCATATACCAGAAATGATTGAAGCTACTGACTGAATGAAAGGAGCTGGCATCTCACTCTCTTTGAATCTTCTTTATCATGCTAAGAGGAGCAGGAAAAAGCAAAAAATTTCAGAATTGCACCTTGCAATGCGGAGAAATTACTGTTTGTGCATTTACAATATTCATTGATTTTTGCCATTGAAAAACGTCCAGAAATGATTGAAGCTACTGACTGAATGAAAGGAGCTGGCATCTCACTCTCTTTGAATCTTCTTTATCATGCTAAGAGGAGCAGGAAAAAGCAAAAAATTTCAGAATTGCACCTTGCAATGCGGAGAAATTACTGTTTGTGCATTTACAATATTCATTGATTTTTGCCATTGAAAAATGTCCAGAAATGATTGAAGCTACTGACTGAATGAAAGGAGCTGGCATCTCACTCTCTTTGAATCTTCTTTATCATGCTAAGAGGAGCAGGAAAAAGCAAAAAATTTCAGAATTGCGCCTTGCAATGCGGAGAAATTACTGTTTGTGCATTTACAAAATTCATTGATTTTTGCCATTGAAAAACATCATGTTATTCATATACCAGAAATGATTGAAGCTACTGACTGAAGGAAAGGATCTGGCATCTCACTCTCTTTGAATCTTCTTTATCATGCTTAGAGGAGCAGGAAAAAGCAAAACATTTCAGAATTGCACCTTGCAATGCGGAGAAATTACTGTTTGTGCATTTACAATATTCATTGATTTTTGCCATTGAAAAACGTCCAGAAATGATTGAAGCTACTGACTGAATGAAAGGAGCTGGCATCTCACTCTCTTTGAATCTTCTTTATCATGCTAAGAGGAGCAGGAAAAAGCAAAAAATTTCAGAATTGCACCTTGCAATGCGGAGAAATTACTGTTTGTGCATTTACAATATTCATTGATTTTTGCGATTGAAAAACATCATGTTATTCATATACCAGAAATGATTGAAGCTACTGACTGAATGAAAGGAGCTGGCATCTCACTCTCTTTGAATCTTCTTTATCATGCTAAGAGGAGCAGGAAAAAGTAAAAAATTTCAGAATTGCACCTTGCAATGCGGAGAAATTACTGTTTGTGCATTTACAATATTCAATGATTTTTGCCATTGAAAAACGTCCAGAAATGATTGAAGCTACTGACTGAATGAAAGGAGCTGGCATCTCACTCTCTTTGAATCTTGTTTATCATGCTAAGAGGAGCAGGAAAAAGCAAAAAATTTCAGAATTGCACCTTGCAATGCGGAGAAATTACTGTTTGTGCATTTACAATATTCATTGATTTTTGCCATTGAAAAACGTCCAGAAATGATTGAAGCTACTGACTGAATGAAAGGAGCTGGCATCTCACTCTCTTTGAATCTTCTTTATCATGCTAAGAGGAGCAGGAAAAAGCAAAAAATTTCAGAATTGCACCTTGCAATGCGGAGAAATTACTGTTTGTGCATTTACAATATTCATTGATTTTTGCCATTGAAAAACATCATGTTATTCATATACCAGAAATGATTGAAGCTACTGACTGAATGAAAGGAGCTGGCATCTCACTCTCTTTGAATCTTCTTTATCATGCTAAGAGGAGCAGGAAAAAGTAAAAAATTTCAGAATTGCACCTTGCAATGCGGAGAAATTACTGTTTGTGCATTTATAATATTCAATGATTTTTGCCATTGAAAAACGTCCAGAAATGATTGAAGCTACTGACTGAACGAAAGGAGCTGGCATCTCACTCTCTTTGAATCTTCTTTATCATGCTAAGAGGAGCAGGAAAAAGCAAAAAATTTCAGAATTGCACCTTGCAATGCGGAGAAATTACTGTTTGTGCATTTACAATATTCATTGATTTTTGCCATTGAAAAACATCATGTTATTCATGTACCAGAAATGTTTGAAGCTACTGACTGAATGAAAGGAGCTGGCATCTCACTCTCTTTGAATCTTCTTTATCATGCTAAGAGGAGCAGGAAAAAGCAAAAAATTTCAGAATTGCACATTGCAATGCGGAGAAATTACTGTTTGTGCATTTACAATATTCATTGATTTTTGCCATTGAAAAACGTCCAGAAATGATTGAAGCTACTGACTGAATGAAAGGAGCTGGCATCTCACTCTCTTTGAATCTTCTTTATCATGCTAAGAGGAGCAGGAAAAAGCAAAAAATTTCAGAATTGCACCTTGCAATGCGGAGAAATTACTGTTTGTGCATTTACAATATTCATTGATTTTTGCCATTGAAAAACGTCCAGAAATGATTGAAGCTACTGACTGAATGAAAGGAGCTGGCATCTCACTCTCTTTGAATCTTCTTTATCATGCTAAGAGGAGCAGGAAAAAGCAAAAAAATTCAGAATTGCACCTTGCAATGCGGAGAAATTACTGTTTGTGCATTTACAATATTCATTGATTTTTGCCATTGAAAAATGTCCAGAAATGATTGAAGCTACTGACTGAATAAAAGGAGCTGGCATCTCACTCTCTTTGAATCTTCTTTATCATGCTAAGAGGAGCAGGAGAAAGCAAAAAATTTCAGAATTGCGCCTTGCAATGCGGAGAAATTACTGTTTGTGCATTTACAAAATTCATTATTTTTTGCCATTGAAAAACATCATGTTATTCATATACCAGAAATGATTGAAGCTACTGACTGAAGGAAAGGATCTGGCATCTCACTCTCTTTGAATCTTCTTTATCATGCTAAGAGGAGCAGGAAAAAGCAAAAAATTTCAGAATTGCACCTTGCAATGCGGAGAAATTACTGTTTGTGCATTTACAATATTCATTGATTTTTGCCATTGAAAAACGTCCAGAAATGATTGAAGCTACTGACTGAATGAAAGGAGCTGGCATCTCACTCTCTTTGAATCTTCTTTATCATGCTAAGAGGAGCAGGAAAAAGCAAAAAATTTCAGAATTGCACCTTGCAATGCGGAGAAATTACTGTTTGTGCATTTACAATATTCATTGATTTTTGCCATTGAAAAATGTCCAGAAATGATTGAAGCTACTGACTGAATGAAAGGAGCTGGCATCTCACTCTCTTTGAATCTTCTTTATCATGCTAAGAGGAGCAGGAAAAAGCAAAAAATTTCAGAATTGCACCTTGCAATGCGGAGAAATTACTGTTTGTGCATTTACAATATTCATTGATTTTTGCCATTGAAAAATGTCCAGAAATGATTGAAGCTACTGACTGAATGAAAGGAGCTGGCATCTCACTCTCTTCGAATCTTCTTTATCATGCTAAGAGGAGCAGGAAAAAGCAAAAAATTTCAGAATTGCGCCTTGCAATGCGGAGAAATTACTGTTTGTGCATTTACAAAATTCATTGATTTTTGCCATTGAAAAACATCATGTTATTCATATACCAGAAATGATTGAAGCTACTGACTGAAGGAAAGGATCTGGCATCTCACTCTCTTTGAATCTTCTTTATCATGCTAAGAGGAGCAGGAAAAAGCAAAAAATTTCAGAATTGCACCTTGCAATGCGGAGAAATTACTGTTTGTGCATTTACAATATTCATTGGTTTTTGCCATTGAAAAACGTCCAGAAATGATTGAAGCTACTGACTGAATGAAAGGAGCTGGCATCTCACTCTCTTTGAATCTTCTTTATCATGCTAAGAGGAGCAGGAAAAAGCAAAAAATTTCAGAATTGCACCTTGCAATGCGGAGAAATTACTGTTTGTGCATTTACAATATTCATTGATTTTTGCAATTGAAAAACATCATGTTATTCATATACCAGAAATGATTGAAGCTACTGACTGAATGAAAGGAGCTGGCATCTCACTCTCTTTGAATCTTCTTTATCATGCTAAGAGGAGCAGGAAAAAGTAAAAAATTTCAGAATTGCACCTTGCAATGCGGAGAAATTACTGATTGTGCATTTACAATATTCAATGATTTTTGCCATTGAAAAACGTCCAGAAATGATTAAAGCTACTGACTGAATGAAAGGAGCTGGCATCTCACTCTCTTTGAATCTTCTTTATCATGCTAAGAGGAGCAGGAAAAAGCAAAAAATTTCAGAATTGCACCTTGCAATGCGGAGAAATTACTGTTTGTGCATTTACAATATTCATTGATTTTTGCCATTGAAAAACGTCCAGAAATGATTGAAGCTACTGACTGAATGAAAGGAGCTGGCATCTCACTCTCTTTGAATCTTCTTTATCATGCTAAGAGGAGCAGGAAAAAGCAAAAAATTTCAGAATTGCACCTTGCAATGCGGAGAAATTACTGTTTGTGCATTTACAATATTCATTGATTTTTGCCATTGAAAAACATCATGTTATTCATATACCAGAAATGATTGAAGCTACTGACTGAATGAAAGGAGCTGGCATCTCCCTCTCTTTGAATCTTCTTTATCATGCTAAGAGGAGCAGGAAAAAGTAAAAAATTTCAGAATTGCACCTTGCAATGCGGAGAAATTACTGTTTGTGCATTTATAATATTCAATGATTTTTGCCATTGAAAAACGTCCAGAAATGATTGAAGCTACTGACTGAACGAAAGGAGCTGGCATCTCACTCTCTTTGAATCTTCTTTATCATGCTAAGAGGAGCAGAAAAAAGCAAAAAATTTCAGAATTGCACCTTGCAATGCGGAGAAATTACTGTTTGTGCATTTACAATATTCATTGATTTTTGCCATTGAAAAACATCATGTTATTCATATACCAGAAATGTTTGAAGCTACTGACTGAATGAAAGGAGCTGGCATCTCACTCTCTTTGAATCTTCTTTATCATGCTAAGAGGAGCAGGAAAAAGCAAAAAATTTCAGAATTGCACATTGCAATGCAGAGAAATTACTGTTTGTGCATTTACAATATTCATTGATTTTTGCCATTGAAAAACGTCCAGAAATGATTGAAGCTACTGACTGAATGAAAGGAGCTGGCATCTCACTCTCTTTGAATCTTCTTTATCATGCTAAGAGGAGCAGGAAAAAGCAAAAAATTTCAGAATTGCACCTTGCAATGCGGAGAAATTACTGTTTGTGCATTTACAATATTCATTGATTTTTGCCATTGAAAAACGTCCAGAAATGATTGAAGCTACTGACTGAATGAAAGGAGCTGGCATCTCACTCTCTTTGAATCTTCTTTATCATGCTAAGAGGAGCAGGAAAAAGCAAAAAATTTCAGAATTGCACCTTGCAATGCGGAGAAATTACTGTTTGTGCATTTACAATATTCATTGATTTTTGCCATTGAAAAACATGTTATTCATATACCAGAAATGTTTGAAGCTCCTGACTGAATGAAAGGAGCTGGCACCTCACTCTCTTTGAATCTTCTTTATCATGCTAAGAGGAGCAGGAAAAAGCAAAAAATTTCAGAATTGCACCTTGCAATGCGGAGAAATTACTGTTTGTGCATTTACAATATTCATTGATTTTTGCCATTGAAAAACGTCCAGAAATGATTGAACCTACTGACTGAATGAAAGGAGCTGTCATCTCACTCTCTTTGAATCTTCTTTATCATGCTAAGAGGAGCAGGAAAAAGCAAAAAATTTCAGAATTGCACCTTGCAATGCGGAGAAATTACTGTTTGTGCATTTACAATATTCATTGATTTTTGCCATTGAAAAATGTCCAGAAATGATTGAAGCTACTGACTGAATGAAAGGAGCTGGCATCTCACTCTCTTTGAATCTTCTTTATCATGCTAAGAGGAGCAGGAAAAAGCAAAAAATTTCAGAATTGCGCCTTGCAATGCGGAGAAATTACTGTTTGTGCATTTACAAAATTCATTATTTTTTGCCATTGAAAAACATCATGTTATTCATATACCAGAAATGATTGAAGCTACTGACTGAAGGAAAGGATCTGGCATCTCACTCTCTTTGAATCTTCTTTATCATGCTAAGAGGAGCAGGAAAAAGCAAAAAATTTCAGAATTGCACCTTGCAATGCGGAGAAATTACTGTTTGTGCATTTACAATATTCATTGATTTTTGCCATTGAAAAACGTCCAGAAATGATTGAAGCTACTGACTGAATGAAAGGAGCTGGCATCTCACTCTCTTTGAATCTTCTTTATCATGCTAAGAGGAGCAGGAAAAAGCAAAAAATTTCAGAATTGCACCTTGCAATGCGGAGAAATTACTGTTTGTGCATTTACAATATTCATTGATTTTTGCCATTGAAAAATGTCCAGAAATGATTGAAGCTACTGACTGAATGAAAGGAGCTGGCATCTCACTCTCTTTGAATCTTCTTTATCATGCTAAGAGGAGCAGGAAAAAGCAAAAAATTTCAGAATTGCACCTTGCAATGCGGAGAAATTACTGTTTGTGCATTTACAATATTCATTGATTTTTGCCATTGAAAAATGTCCAGAAATGATTGAAGCTACTGACTGAATGAAAGGAGCTGGCATCTCACTCTCTTCGAATCTTCTTTATCATGCTAAGAGGAGCAGGAAAAAGCAAAAAATTTCAGAATTGCGCCTTGCAATGCGGAGAAATTACTGTTTGTGCATTTACAAAATTCATTGATTTTTGCCATTGAAAAACATCATGTTATTCATATACCAGAAATGATTGAAGCTACTGACTGAAGGAAAGGATCTGGCATCTCACTCTCTTTGAATCTTCTTTATCATGCTAAGAGGAGCAGGAAAAAGCAAAAAATTTCAGAATTGCACCTTGCAATGCGGAGAAATTACTGTTTGTGCATTTACAATATTCATTGGTTTTTGCCATTGAAAAACGTCCAGAAATGATTGAAGCTACTGACTGAATGAAAGGAGCTGGCATCTCACTCTCTTTGAATCTTCTTTATCATGCTAAGAGGAGCAGGAAAAAGCAAAAAATTTCAGAATTGCACCTTGCAATGCGGAGAAATTACTGTTTGTGCATTTACAATATTCATTGATTTTTGCAATTGAAAAACATCATGTTATTCATATACCAGAAATGATTGAAGCTACTGACTGAATGAAAGGAGCTGGCATCTCACTCTCTTTGAATCTTCTTTATCATGCTAAGAGGAGCAGGAAAAAGTAAAAAATTTCAGAATTGCACCTTGCAATGCGGAGAAATTACTGATTGTGCATTTACAATATTCAATGATTTTTGCCATTGAAAAACGTCCAGAAATGATTAAAGCTACTGACTGAATGAAAGGAGCTGGCATCTCACTCTCTTTGAATCTTCTTTATCATGCTAAGAGGAGCAGGAAAAAGCAAAAAATTTCAGAATTGCACCTTGCAATGCGGAGAAATTACTGTTTGTGCATTTACAATATTCATTGATTTTTGCCATTGAAAAACGTCCAGAAATGATTGAAGCTACTGACTGAATGAAAGGAGCTGGCATCTCACTCTCTTTGAATCTTCTTTATCATGCTAAGAGGAGCAGGAAAAAGCAAAAAATTTCAGAATTGCACCTTGCAATGCGGAGAAATTACTGTTTGTGCATTTACAATATTCATTGATTTTTGCCATTGAAAAACATCATGTTATTCATATACCAGAAATGATTGAAGCTACTGACTGAATGAAAGGAGCTGGCATCTCCCTCTCTTTGAATCTTCTTTATCATGCTAAGAGGAGCAGGAAAAAGTAAAAAATTTCAGAATTGCACCTTGCAATGCGGAGAAATTACTGTTTGTGCATTTATAATATTCAATGATTTTTGCCATTGAAAAACGTCCAGAAATGATTGAAGCTACTGACTGAACGAAAGGAGCTGGCATCTCACTCTCTTTGAATCTTCTTTATCATGCTAAGAGGAGCAGAAAAAAGCAAAAAATTTCAGAATTGCACCTTGCAATGCGGAGAAATTACTGTTTGTGCATTTACAATATTCATTGATTTTTGCCATTGAAAAACATCATGTTATTCATATACCAGAAATGTTTGAAGCTACTGACTGAATGAAAGGAGCTGGCATCTCACTCTCTTTGAATCTTCTTTATCATGCTAAGAGGAGCAGGAAAAAGCAAAAAATTTCAGAATTGCACATTGCAATGCAGAGAAATTACTGTTTGTGCATTTACAATATTCATTGATTTTTGCCATTGAAAAACGTCCAGAAATGATTGAAGCTACTGACTGAATGAAAGGAGCTGGCATCTCACTCTCTTTGAATCTTCTTTATCATGCTAAGAGGAGCAGGAAAAAGCAAAAAATTTCAGAATTGCACCTTGCAATGCGGAGAAATTACTGTTTGTGCATTTACAATATTCATTGATTTTTGCCATTGAAAAACGTCCAGAAATGATTGAAGCTACTGACTGAATGAAAGGAGCTGGCATCTCACTCTCTTTGAATCTTCTTTATCATGCTAAGAGGAGCAGGAAAAAGCAAAAAATTTCAGAATTGCACCTTGCAATGCGGAGAAATTACTGTTTGTGCATTTACAATATTCATTGATTTTTGCCATTGAAAAACATGTTATTCATATACCAGAAATGTTTGAAGCTCCTGACTGAATGAAAGGAGCTGGCACCTCACTCTCTTTGAATCTTCTTTATCATGCTAAGAGGAGCAGGAAAAAGCAAAAAATTTCAGAATTGCACCTTGCAATGCGGAGAAATTACTGTTTGTGCATTTACAATATTCATTGATTTTTGCCATTGAAAAACGTCCAGAAATGATTGAACCTACTGACTGAATGAAAGGAGCTGTCATCTCACTCTCTTTGAATCTTCTTTATCATGCTAAGAGGAGCAGGAAAAAGCAAAAAATTTCAGAATTGCACCTTGCAATGCGGAGAAATTACTGTTTGTGCATTTACAATATTCATTGATTTTTGCCATTGAAAAATGTCCAGAAATGATTGAAGCTACTGACTGAATGAAAGGAGCTGGCATCTCACTCTCTTTGAATCTTCTTTATCATGCTAAGAGGAGCAGGAAAAAGCAAAAAATTTCAGAATTGCGCCTTGCAATGCGGAGAAATTAGTGTTTGTGCATTTACAAAATTCATTGATTTTTGCCATTGAAAAACATCATGTTATTCATATGCCAGAAATGATTGAAGCTACTGACTGAAGGAAAGGAGCTGGCATCTCACTCTCTTTGAATCTTCTTTATCATGCTAAGAGGAGCAGGAAAAAGCAAAAAATTTCAGAATTGCACCTTGCAATGCGGAGAAATTACTGTTTGTGCATTTACAATATTCATTGATTTTTGCCATTGAAAAACGTCCAGAAATGATTGAAGCTACTGACTGAATGAAAGGAGCTGGCATCTCACTCTCTTTGAATCTTCTTTATCATGCTAAGAGGAGCAGGAAAAAGCAAAAAATTTCAGAATTGCACCTTGCAATGCGGAGAAATTACTGTTTGTGCATATACAATATTCATTGATTTTTGCAATTTAAAAACATGTTATTCATATACCAGACATGTTTGAAGCTCCTGACTGAATGAAAGGAGCTGGCACCTCACTCTCTTTGAATCTTCTTTATCATGCTGAGAGGAGCAGGAAAAAGCAAAAAATTTCAGAATTGCACCTTGCAATGCGGAGAAATTACTGTTTGTGCATTTACAATATTCATTGATTTTTGCCATTGAAAAACGTCCAGAAATGATTGAAGCTACTGACTGAATGAAAGGAGCTGTCATCTCACTCTCTTTGAATCTTCTTTATCATGCTAAGAGGAGCAGGAAAAAGCAAAAAATTTCAGAATTGCACCTTGCAATGCGGAGAAATTACTGTTTGTGCATTTACAATATTCATTGATTTTTGCCATTGAAAAATGTTCAGAAATGATTGAAGCTACTGACTGAATGAAAGGAGCTGGCATCTCACTCTCTTTGAATCTTCTTTATCATGCTAAGAGGAGCAGGAAAAAGCAAAAAATTTCAGAATTGCGCCTTGCAATGCGGAGAAATTACTGTTTGTGCATTTACAAAATTCATTGATTTTTGCCATTGAAAAACATCATGTTATTCATATGCCAGAAATGATTGAAGCTACTGACTGAAGGAAAGGAGCTGGCATCTCACTCTCTTTGAATCTTCTTTATCATGCTAAGAGGAGCAGGAAAAAGCAAAAAATTTCAGAATTGCACCTTGCAATGCGGAGAAATTACTGTTTGTGCATTTACAATATTCATTGATTTTTGCCATTGAAAAACATCATGTTATTCATATACCAGAAATGTTTGAAGCTACTGACTGAATGAAAGGAGCTGGTATCTCACTCTCTTTGAATCTTCTTCATAATGCTAAGAGGAGCAGGAAAAAGCAAAAAATTTCAGAATTGCACCTTGCAATGCGGAGAAATTACTGTTTGTGCATTTACAATATTCATTGATTTTTGCCATTGAAAAACGTCCAGAAATGATTGAAGCTACTGACAATGAAAGGAGCTGGCATCTCACTCTCTTTGAATCTTCTTTATCATGCTAAGAGGAGCAGGAAAAAGCAAAAAATTTCAGAATTGCACCTTGCAATGCTGAGAAATTACTGTTTGTGCATTTACAAAATTCATTGATTTTTGCCATTGAAAAACATCATGTTATTCATATACCAGAAATGATTGAAGCTACTGACTGAATGAAAGGAGCTGGCATCTCACTCTCTTTGAATCTTCTTTATCATGCTAAGAGGAGCAGGAAAAAGCAAAAAATTTCAGAATTGCACCTTGCAATGCGGAGAAATTACTGTTTGTGCATTTACAATATTCATTGATTTTTGCCATTGAAAAACGTCCAGAAATGATTGAAGCTACTGACTGAATGAAAGGAGCTGGCATCTCACTCTCTTTGAATCTTCTTTATCATGCTAAGAGGAGCAGGAAAAAGCAAAAAATTTCAGAATTGCACCTTGCAATGCGGAGAAATTACTGTTTGTGCATTTACAATATTCATTGATTTTTGCCATTGAAAAACGTCCAGAAATGATTGAAGGTACTGACTGAATGAAAGGAGCTGGCATCTCACTCTCTTTGAATCTTCTTTATCATGCTAAGAGGAGCAGGAAAAAGCAAAAAATTTCAGAATTGCACCTTGCAATGCGGAGAAATTACAGTTTGTGCATTTACAATATTCATTGATTTTTGCCATTGAAAAACGTCCAGAAATGATTGAAGCTACTGACTGAATGAAAGGAGCTGGCATCTCACTCTCTTTGAATCTTCTTTATCATGCTAAGAGGAGCAGGAAAAAGCAAAAAATTTCAGCATTGCACCTTGCAATGCGGAGAAATTACTGTTTGTGCATTTACAATATTCATTGATTTTTGCCATTGAAAAATGTCCAGAAATGATTGAAGCTACTGACTGAATGAAAGGAGCTGGCATCTCACTCTCTTTGAATCTTCTTTATCATGCTAAGAGGAGCAGGAAAAAGCAAAAAATTTCAGAATTGCACCTTGCAATGCGGAGAAATTACTGTTTGTGCATTTACAATATTCATTGATTTTTGCCATTGAAAAACATGTTATTCATATACCAGAAATGTTTGAAGCTCCTGACTGAATGAAAGGAGCTGGCACCTCACTCTCTTTGAATCTTGTTTATCATGCTAAGAGGAGCAGGAAAAAGCAAAAAATTTCAGAATTGCACCTTGCAATGCGGAGAAATTACTGTTTGTGCATTTACAATATTCATTGATTTTTGCCATTGAAAAACGTCCAGAAATGATTGAAGCTACTGACTGAATGAAAGGAGCTAGCATCTCACTCTCTTTGAATCTTCTTTATCATGCTAAGAGGAGCAGGAAAAAGCAAAAAATTTCAGAATTGCGCCTTGCAATGCGGAGAAATTACTGTTTGTGCATTTACAAAATTCATTGATTTTTGCCATTGAAAAACATCATGTTATTCATATACCAGAAATGATTGAAGCTACTGACTGAAGGAAAGGAGCTGGCATCTCACTCTCTTTGAATCTTCTTTATCATGCTAAGAGGAGCAGGAAAAAGCAAAAAATTTCAGAATTACACCTTGCAATGCGGAGAAATTACTGTTTGTGCATTTACAATATTCATTGATTTTTGCCATTGAAAAACGTCCGGAAATGATTGAAGCTACTGACTGAATGAAAGGAGCTGGCATCTCACTCTCTTTGAATCTTCTTTATCATGCTAAGAGGAGCAGGAAAAAGCAAAAAATTTCAGAATTGCACCTTGCAATGCGGAGAAATTACTGTTTGTGCATTTACAATATTCATTGATTTTTGCGATTGAAAAACATCATGTTAGTCATATACCAGAAATGATTGAAGCTACTGACTGAATGAAAGGAGCTGGCATCTCACTCTCTTTGAATCTTCTTTATCATGCTAAGAGGAGCAGGAAAAAGTCAAAAATTTCAGAATTGCACCTTGCAATGCGGAGAAATTACTGTTTGTGCATTTACAATATTCAATGATTTTTGCAATTGAAAAACGTCCATAAATGATTGAAGCTACTGACTGAATGAAAGGAGCTGGCATCTCACTCTCTTTGAATCTTGTTTATCATGCTAAAAGGAGCAGGAAAAAGCAAAAAATTTCAGAATTGCACCTTGCAATGCGGAGAAATTACTGTTTGTGCATTTACAATATTCATTGATTTTTGCCATTGAAAAACGTCCAGAAATGATTGAAGCTACTGACTGAATGAAAGGAGCTGGCATCTCACTCTCTTTGAATCTTCTTTATCATGCTAAGAGGAGCAGGAAAAAGCAAAAAATTTCAGAATTGCACCTTGCAATGCGGAGAAATTACTGTTTGTGCATTTACAATATTCATTGATTTTTGCAATTGAAAAACGTCCAGAAATGATTGAAGCTACTGACTGAATGAAAGGAGATGGCATCTCACTCTCTTTGAATCTTCTTTATCATGCTAAGAGGAGCAGGAAAAAGTAAAAAATTTCAGAATTGCACCTTGCAATGCGGAGAAATTACTGTTTGTGCATTTACAATATTCAATGATTTTTGCCATTGAAAAACGTCCAGAAATGATTGAAGCTACTGACTGAACGAAAGGAGCTGGCATCTCACTCTCTTTGAATCTTCTTTATCATGCTAAGAGGAGCAGGAAAAAGCAAAAAATTTCAGAATTGCACCTTGCAATGCGGAGAAATTACTGTTTGTGCATTTACAATATTCATTGATTTTTGCCATTGAAAAACATCATGTTATTCATATACCAGAAATGTTTGAAGCTACTGACTGAATGAAAGGAGCTGGTATCTCACTCTCTTTGAATCTTCTTCATAATGCTAAGAGGAGCAGGAAAAAGCAAAAAATTTCAGAATTGCACCTTGCAATGCGGAGAAATTACTGTTTGTGCATTTACAATATTCATTGATTTTTGCCATTGAAAAACGTCCAGAAATGATTGAAGCTACTGACAATGAAAGGAGCTGGCATCTCACTCTCTTTGAATCTTCTTTATCATGCTAAGAGGAGCAGGAAAAAGCAAAAAATTTCAGAATTGCACCTTGCAATGCTGAGAAATTACTGTTTGTGCATTTACAAAATTCATTGATTTTTGCCATTGAAAAACATCATGTTATTCATATACCAGAAATGATTGAAGCTACTGACTGAATGAAAGGAGCTGGCATCTCACTCTCTTTGAATCTTCTTTATCATGCTAAGAGGAGCAGGAAAAAGCAAAAAATTTCAGAATTGCACCTTGCAATGCGGAGAAATTACTGTTTGTGCATTTACAATATTCATTGATTTTTGCCATTGAAAAACGTCCAGAAATGATTGAAGCTACTGACTGAATGAAAGGAGCTGGCATCTCACTCTCTTTGAATCTTCTTTATCATGCTAAGAGGAGCAGGAAAAAGCAAAAAATTTCAGAATTGCACCTTGCAATGCGGAGAAATTACTGTTTGTGCATTTACAATATTCATTGATTTTTGCCATTGAAAAACGTCCAGAAATGATTGAAGCTACTGACTGAATGAAAGGAGCTGGCATCTCACTCTCTTTGAATCTTCTTTATCATGCTAAGAGGAGCAGGAAAAAGCAAAAAATTTCAGAATTGCACCTTGCAATGCGGAGAAATTACAGTTTGTGCATTTACAATATTCATTGATTTTTGCCATTGAAAAACGTCCAGAAATGATTGAAGCTACTGACTGAATGAAAGGAGCTGGCATCTCACTCTCTTTGAATCTTCTTTATCATGCTAAGAGGAGCAGGAAAAAGCAAAAAATTTCAGCATTGCACCTTGCAATGCGGAGAAATTACTGTTTGTGCATTTACAATATTCATTGATTTTTGCCATTGAAAAATGTCCAGAAATGATTGAAGCTACTGACTGAATGAAAGGAGCTGGCATCTCACTCTCTTTGAATCTTCTTTATCATGCTAAGAGGAGCAGGAAAAAGCAAAAAATTTCAGAATTGCACCTTGCAATGCGGAGAAATTACTGTTTGTGCATTTACAATATTCATTGATTTTTGCCATTGAAAAACATGTTATTCATATACCAGAAATGTTTGAAGCTCCTGACTGAATGAAAGGAGCTGGCACCTCACTCTCTTTGAATCTTGTTTATCATGCTAAGAGGAGCAGGAAAAAGCAAAAAATTTCAGAATTGCACCTTGCAATGCGGAGAAATTACTGTTTGTGCATTTACAATATTCATTGATTTTTGCCATTGAAAAACGTCCAGAAATGATTGAAGCTACTGACTGAATGAAAGGAGCTAGCATCTCACTCTCTTTGAATCTTCTTTATCATGCTAAGAGGAGCAGGAAAAAGCAAAAAATTTCAGAATTGCGCCTTGCAATGCGGAGAAATTACTGTTTGTGCATTTACAAAATTCATTGATTTTTGCCATTGAAAAACATCATGTTATTCATATACCAGAAATGATTGAAGCTACTGACTGAAGGAAAGGAGCTGGCATCTCACTCTCTTTGAATCTTCTTTATCATGCTAAGAGGAGCAGGAAAAAGCAAAAAATTTCAGAATTACACCTTGCAATGCGGAGAAATTACTGTTTGTGCATTTACAATATTCATTGATTTTTGCCATTGAAAAACGTCCGGAAATGATTGAAGCTACTGACTGAATGAAAGGAGCTGGCATCTCACTCTCTTTGAATCTTCTTTATCATGCTAAGAGGAGCAGGAAAAAGCAAAAAATTTCAGAATTGCACCTTGCAATGCGGAGAAATTACTGTTTGTGCATTTACAATATTCATTGATTTTTGCGATTGAAAAACATCATGTTAGCCATATACCAGAAATGATTGAAGCTACTGACTGAATGAAAGGAGCTGGCATCTCACTCTCTTTGAATCTTCTTTATCATGCTAAGAGGAGCAGGAAAAAGTCAAAAATTTCAGAATTGCACCTTGCAATGCGGAGAAATTACTGTTTGTGCATTTACAATATTCAATGATTTTTGCAATTGAAAAACGTCCATAAATGATTGAAGCTACTGACTGAATGAAAGGAGCTGGCATCTCACTCTCTTTGAATCTTGTTTATCATGCTAAAAGGAGCAGGAAAAAGCAAAAAATTTCAGAATTGCACCTTGCAATGCGGAGAAATTACTGTTTGTGCATTTACAATATTCATTGATTTTTGCCATTGAAAAACGTCCAGAAATGATTGAAGCTACTGACTGAATGAAAGGAGCTGGCATCTCACTCTCTTTGAATCTTCTTTATCATGCTAAGAGGAGCAGGAAAAAGCAAAAAATTTCAGAATTGCACCTTGCAATGCGGAGAAATTACTGTTTGTGCATTTACAATATTCATTGATTTTTGCAATTGAAAAACGTCCAGAAATGATTGAAGCTACTGACTGAATGAAAGGAGATGGCATCTCACTCTCTTTGAATCTTCTTTATCATGCTAAGAGGAGCAGGAAAAAGTAAAAAATTTCAGAATTGCACCTTGCAATGCGGAGAAATTACTGTTTGTGCATTTACAATATTCAATGATTTTTGCCATTGAAAAACGTCCAGAAATGAATGAAGCTACTGACTGAACGAAAGAAGCTGGCATCTCACTCTCTTTGAATCTTCTTTATCATGCTAAGAGGAGCAGGAAAAAGCAAAAAATTTCAGAATTGCACCTTGCAATGCGGAGAAATTACTGTTTGTGCATTTACAATATTCATTGATTTTTGCCATTGAAAAACATCATGTTATTCATATACCAGAAATGTTTGAAGCTACTGACTGAATGAAAGGAGCTGGTATCTCACTCTCTTTGAATCTTCTTCATAATGCTAAGAGGAGCAGGAAAAATCAAAAAATTTCAGAATTGCACCTTGCAATGCGAAGAAATTACTGTTTGTGCATTTACAATATTCATTGATTTTTGCCATTGAAAAACGTCCAGAAATGATTGAAGCTACTGACAATGAAAGGAGCTGGCATCTCACTCTCTTTGAATCTTCTTTATCATGCTAAGAGGAGCAGGAAAAAGCAAAAAATTTCAGAATTGCACCTTGCAATGCTGAGAAATTACTGTTTGTGCATTTACAAAATTCATTGATTTTTGCCATTGAAAAACATCATGTTATTCATATACCAGAAATGATTGAAGCTACTGACTGAATGAAAGGAGCTGGCATCTCACTCTCTTTGAATCTTCTTTATCATGCTAAGAGGAGCAGGAAAAAGCAAAAAATTTCAGAATTGCACCTTGCAATGCGGAGAAATTACTGTTTGTGCATTTACAATATTCATTGATTTTTGCCATTGAAAAACATCATGTTATTCATATACTAGAAATGTTTGAAGCTACTGACTGAATGAAAGGAGCTGACATCTCACTCTCTTTGAATCTTCTTTATCATGCTAAGAGGAGCAGGAAAAAGCAAAAAATTTCAGAATTGCACCTTGCAATGCGGAGAAATTACTGTTTGTGCATTTACAATATTCATTGATTTTTGCCATTGAAAAACGTCCAGAAATGATTGAAGCTACTGACTGAATGAAAGGAGCTGGCATCTCACTCTCTTTGAATCTTCTTTATCATGCTAAGAGGAGCAGGAAAAAGCAAAAAATTTCAGAATTGCACCTTGCAATGCGGAGAAATTACTGTTTGTGCATTTACAATATTCATTGATTTTTGCCATTGAAAAACGTCCAGAAATGATTGAAGCTACTGACTGAATGAAAGGAGCTGGCATCTCACTCTCTTTGAATCTTCTTTATCATGCTAAGAGGAGCAGGAAAAAGCAAAAAATTTCAGAATTGCACCTTGCAATGCGGAGAAATTACTGTTTGTGCATTTAAAATATTCATTGATTTTTGCCATTGAAAAACGTCCAGAAATGATTGAAGCTACTGACAATGAAAGGAGCTGGCATCTCACTCTCTTTGAATCTTCTTTATCATGCTAAGAGCAGCAGGAAAAAGCAAAAAATTTCAGAATTGCACCTTGCAATGCTGAGAAATTACTGTTTGTGCATTTACAAAATTCATTGATTTTTGCCATTGAAAAACATCATGTTATTCATATACCAGAAATGATTGAAGCTACTGACTGAATGAAAGGAGCTGGCATCTCACTCTCTTTGAATCTTCTTTATCATGCTAAGAGGAGCAGGAAAAAGCAAAAAATTTCAGAATTGCACCTTGCAATGCGGAGAAATTACTGTTTGTGCATTTACAATATTCATTGATTTTTTCCATTGAAAAACATCATGTTATTCATATACCAGAAATGTTTGAAGCTACTGACTGAATGAAAGGAGCTGACATCTCACTCTCTTTGAATCTTCTTTATCATGCTAAGAGGAGCAGGAAAAAGCAAAAAATTTCAGAATTGCACCTTGCAATGCGGAGAAATTACTGTTTGTGCATTTACAATATTCATTGATTTTTGCCATTGAAAAATGTCCAGAAATGATTGAAGCTACTGACTGAATGAAAGGAGCTGGCATCTCACTCTCTTTGAATCTTCTTTATCATGCTAAGAGGAGCACAAACAGTAATTTCTCCGCATTGCAAGGTGCAATTCTGAAATTTTTTGCTTTTTCCTGCTCCTCTTAGCATGATAAAGAAGATTCAAAGAGAGTGAGATGCCAGCTCCTTTCATTCAGTCAGTAGCTTCAATCATTTCTGGATGTTTTTCAATGGCAAAAATCAATGAATATTGTAAATGCACAAACAGTAATTTCTCCGCATTGCAAGGTGCAATTCTGAAATTTTTTGCTTTTTCCTGCTCCTCTTAGCATGATAAAGAAGATTCAAAGAGAGTGAGATGCCAGCTCCTTTCCTTCAGTCAGTAGCTTCAATCATTTCTGGTATATGAATAACATGATGTTTTTCAATGGCAAAAATCAATGAATTTTGTAAATGCACAAACAGTAATTTCTCCGCATTGCAAGGCGCAATTCTGAAATTTTTTGCTTTTTCCTGCTCCTCTTAGCATGATAAAGAAGATTCAAAGAGAGTGAGATGCCAGCTCCTTTCATTCAGTCAGTAGCTTCAATCATTTCTGGACATTTTTCAATGGCAAAAATCAATGAATATTGTAAATGCACAAACAGTAATTTCTCCGCATTGCAAGGTGCAATTCTGAAATTTTTTGCTTTTTCCTGCTCCTCTTAGCATGATAAAGAAGATTCAAAGAGAGTGAGATGCCAGCTCCTTTCATTCAGTCAGTAGCTTCAATCATTTCTGGACGTTTTTCAATGGCAAAAATCAATGAATATTGTAAATGCACAAACAGTAATTTCTCCGCATTGCAAGGTGCAATTCTGAAATTTTTTGCTTTTTCCTGCTCCTCTTAGGATGATAAAGAAGATTCAAAGAGAGTGATATGCCAGCTCCTTTCATTCAGTCAGTACCTTCAATCATTTCTGGACGTTTTTCAATGGCAAAAATCAATGAATATTGTAAATGCACAAACAGTAATTTCTCCGCATTGCAAGGTGCAATTCTGAAATTTTTTGCTTTTTCCTGCTCCTCTTAGCATGATAAAGAAGATTCAAAGAGAGTGAGATGCCAGCTCCTTTCATTCAGTCAGTAGCTTCAATCATTTCTGGACGTTTTTCAATGGCAAAAATCAATGAATATTGTAAATGCACAAACTGTAATTTCTCCGCATTGCAAGGTGCAATTCTGAAATTTTTTGCTTTTTCCTGCTCCTCTTAGCATGATAAAGAAGATTCAAAGAGAGTGAGATGCCAGCTCCTTTCATTCAGTCAGTAGCTTCAATCATTTCTGGTATATGAATAACATGATGTTTTTCAATAGCAAAAATCAATGAATATTGTAAATGCACAAACAGTAATTTCTCCGCATTGCAAGGTGCAATTCTGAAATTTTTTGTTTTTTCCTGCTCCTCTTAGCATGATAAAGAAGATTCAAAGAGAGTGAGATGCCAGCTCTTTTCATTCAGTCAGTAGCTTCAATCATTTCTGGACGTTTTTCAATGGCAAAAATCAATGAATATTGTAAATGCACAAACAGTAATTTCTCCGCATTGCAAGGTGCAATTCTGAAATTTTTTGCTTTTTCCTGCTCCTCTTAGCATGATAAACAAGATTCAAAGAGAGTGAGATGCCAGCTCCTTTCATTCAGTCAGTAGCTTCAATCATTTCTGGACGTTTTTCAATGGCAAAAATCATTGAATATTGTAAATGCACAAACAGTAATTTCTCCGCATTGCAAGGTGCAATTCTGAAATTTTTTACTTTTTCCTGCTCCTCTTAGCATGATAAAGAAGATTCAAAGAGAGTGAGAAGCCAGCTCCTTTCGTTCAGTCAGTAGCTTCAATCATTTCTGGTATATGAATAACATGATGTTTTTCAATCGCAAAAATCAATGAATATTGTAAATGCACAAACAGTAATTTCTCCGCATTGCAAGGTGCAATTCTGAAATTTTTTGCTTTTTCCTGCTCCTCTTCGCATGATAAAGAAGATTCAAAGAGAGTGAGATGCCAGCTCCTTTCATTCAGTCAGTAGCTTCAATCATTTCTGGACGTTTTTCAATGGCAAAAATCAATGAATATTGTAAATGCACAAACTGTAATTTCTCCGCATTGCAAGGTGCAATTCTGAAATTTTTTGCTTTTTCCTGCTCCTCTTAGCATGATAAAGAAGATTCAAAGAGAGTGAGATGCCAGCTCCTTTCATTCAGTCAGTAGCTTCAATCATTTCTGGACGTTTTTCAATGGCAAAAATCAACGAATATTGTAAATGCATAAACAGTAATTTCTCCGCATTGCAAGGTGCAATTCTGAAATTTTTTGCTTTTTCCTGCTCCTCTTAGCATGATAAAGAAGATTCAAAGAGAGTGAGATGCCAGCTCCTTTCATTCAGTCAGTAGCTTCAATCATTTCTGGACGTTTTTCAATGGCAAAAATCAATGAATATTGTAAATGCACAAACTGTAATTTCTCCGCATTGCAAGGTGCAATTCTGAAATTTTTTGCTTTTTCCTGCTCCTCTTAGCATGATAAAGAAGATTCAAAGAGAGTGAGATGCCAGCTCCTTTCATTCAGTCAGTAGCTTCAATCATTTCTGGACGTTTTTCAATGGCAAAAATCAATGAATATTGTTAATGCACAAACAGTAATTTCTCCGCATTGCAAGGTGCAATTCTGAAATTTTTTGCTTTTTCCTGCTCCTCTTAGCATGATAAAGAAGATTCAAAGAGAGTGAGATGCCAGCTCCTTTCATTCAGTCAGTACCTTCAATCATTTCTGGACGTTTTTCAATGGCAAAAATCAATGAATATTGTAAATGCACAAACAGTAATTTCTCCGCATTGCAAGGTGCAATTCTGAAATTTTTTGCTTTTTCCTGCTCCTCTTAGCATGATAAAGAAGATTCAAAGAGAGTGAGATGCCAGCTCCTTTCATTCAGTCAGTAGCTTCAAACATTTCTGGTATATGAATAACATGATGTTTTTCAATGGCAAAAATCAATGAATATTGTAAATGCACAAACAGTAATTTCTCCGCATTGCAAGGTGCAAGTCTGAAATTTTTTGCTTTTTCCTGCTCCTCTTAGCATGATAAAGAAGATTCAAAGAGAGTGAGATGCCAGCTCCTTTCATTCAGTCAGTAGCTTCAAACATTTCTGGTATATGAATAACATGATGTTTTTCAATGGCAAAAATCAATGAATATTGTAAATGCACAAACAGTAATTTCTCCGCATTGCAAGGTGCAAGTCTGAAATTTTTTGCTTTTTCCTGCTCCTCTTAGCATGATAAAGAAGATTCAAAGAGAGTGAGATGCCAGCGACTTTCATTCAGTCAGTAGCTTCAATCATTTCTGGACGTTTTTCAATGGTAAAAATCAATGAATATTGTAAATGCACAAACAGTAATTTCTTCACATTGCAAGGTGCAATTCTGAAATTTTTTGCTTTTTCCTGCTCCTCTTAGCATGATAAAGAAGATTCAAAGAGAGTGAGATGCCAGCTCCTTTCATTCAGTCAGTAGCTTCAAACATTTCTGGTATATGAATAACATGATGTTTTTCAATGGCAAAAATCAATGAATATTGTAAATGCACAAACAGTAATTTCTCCGCATTGCAAGGTGCAATTCTGAAATTTTTTGCTTTTTCCTGCTCCTCTTAGCATGATAAAGAAGATTCAAAGAGAGTGAGATGCCAGCTTCTTTCATTCAGTCAGTAGCTTCAATCATTTCTGGATGTTTTTCAATGGCAAAAATCAATGAATATTGTAAATGCACAAACTGTAATTTCTCCGCATTGCAAGGTGCAATTCTGAAATTTTTTGCTTTTTCCTGCTCCTCTTAGCATGATAAAGAAGATTCAAAGAGAGTGAGATGTCAGCTCCTTTCATTCAGTCAGTAGCTTCAATCATTTCTGGACGTTTTTCAATGGCAAAAATCAATGAATATTGTAAATGCACAAACAGTAATTTCTCCGCATTGCAAGGTGCAATTCTGAAATTTTTTGCGTTTTCCTGCTCCTCTTAGCATGATAAAGAAGATTCAAAGAGAGTGAGATGCCAGCTCCTTTCATTCAGTCAGTAGCTTCAATCATTTCTGGACGTTTTTCAATGGCAAAAATCAATGAATATTGTAAATGCACAAACAGTAATTTCTTCGCATTGCAAGGTGCAATTCTGAAATTTTTTGCTTTTTCCTGCTCCTCTTAGCATGATAAAGAAGATTCAAAGAGAGTGAGGTGCCAGCTCCTTACATTCAGTCAGTAGCTTCAAACATTTCTGGTATATGAATAACATGTTTTTCAATGGCAAAAATCAATGAATATTGTAAATGCACAAACAGTAATTTCTCCGCATTGCAAGGTGCAATTCTGAAATTTTTTGCTTTTTCCTGCTCCTCTTAGCATGATAAAGAAGAATCAAAGAGAGTGAGATGCCAGCTCCTTTCATTCAGTCAGTAGCTTCAATCATTTCTGGACGTTTTTCAATGGCAAAAATCAATGAATATTGTAAATGCACAAACAGTAATTTCTCCGCAGTGCAAGGTGCAATTCTGAAATTTTTTGCTTTTTCCTGCTCCTCTTAGCATGATAAAGAAGATTCAAAGAGAGTGAGATGCCAGCTCCTTTCATTCAGTCAGTAGCTTCAATCATTTCTGGACGTTTTTCAAAGGCAAAAATCAATGAATATTGTAAATGCACAAACAGTAATTTCTCCGCATTGCAAGGTGCAATTCTGAAATTTTTTGCTTTTTCCTGCTCCTCTTAGCATGATAAAGAAGATTCAAAGAGAGTGAGATGCCAGCTCCTTTCATTCAGTCAGTAGCTTCAAACATTTCTGGTATATGAATAACATGATGTTTTTCAATGGCAAAAATCAATGAATATTGTAAATGCACAAACAGTAATTTCTCCGCATTGCAAGGTGCAAGTCTGAAATTTTTTGCTTTTTCCTGCTCCTCTTAGCATGATAAAGAAGATTCAAAGAGAGTGAGATGCCAGCTACTTTCATTCAGTCAGTAGCTTCAATCATTTCTGGACGTTTTTCAATGGTAAAAATCAATGAATATTGTAAATGCACAAACAGTAATTTCTCCACATTGCAATGTGCAATTCTAAAATTTTTTGCTTTTTCCTGCTCCTCTTAGCATGATAAAGAAGATTTAAAGAGAGTGAGATGCCAGCTCCTTTCATTCAGTCAGTACCTTCAATCATTTCTGGACGTTTTTCAATGGCAAAAATCAATGAATTTTGTAAATGCACAAACAGTAATTTCTCCGCATTGCAAGGTGCAATTCTGAAATTTTTTGCTTTTTCCTGCTCCTCTTAGCATGATAAAGAAGATTCAAAGAGAGTGAGATGCCAGCTCCTTTCATTCAGTCAGTAGCTTCAAACATTTCTGGTATATGAATAACATGATGTTTTTCAATGGCAAAAATCAATGAATATTGTAAATGCACAAACAGTAATTTCTCCGCATTGCAAGGTGCAAGTCTGAAATTTTTTGCTTTTTCCTGCTCCTCTTAGCATGATAAAGAAGGTTCAAAGAGAGTGAGATGCCAGCTCCTTTCATTCAGTCAGTAGCTTCAAACATTTCTGGTATATGAATAACATGATGTTTTTCAATGGCAAAAATCAATGAATATTGTAAATGCACAAACAGTAATTTCTCCGCATTGCAAGGTGCAAGTCTGAAATTTTTTGCTTTTTCCTGCTCCTCTTAGCATGATAAAGAAGATTCAAAGAGAGTGAGATGCCAGCTACTTTCATTCAGTCAGTAGCTTCAATCATTTCTGGACGTTTTTCAATGGTAAAAATCAATGAATATTGTAAATGCACAAACAGTAATTTCTCCACATTGCAAGGTGCAATTCTGAAATTTTTTGCTTTTTCCTGCTCCTCTTAGCATGATAAAGAAGATTCAAAGAGAGTGAGATGCCAGCTCCTTTCATTCAGTCAGTAGCTTCAAACATTTCTGGTATATGAATAACATGATGTTTTTCAATGGCAAAAATCAATGAATATTGTAAATGCACAAACAGTAATTTCTCCGCATTGCAAGGTGCAATTCTGAAATTTTTTGCTTTTTCCTGCTCCTCTTAGCATGATAAAGAAGATTCAAAGAGAGTGAGATGCCAGCTCCTTTCATTCAGTCAGTAGCTTCAATCATTTCTGGACGTTTTTCAATGGCAAAAATCAATGAATATTGTAAATGCACAAACAGTAATTTCTCCGCATTGCAAGGTGCAATTCTGAAATTTTTTGCTTTTTCCTGCTCCTCTTAGCATGATAAAGAAGATTCAAAGAGAATGAGATGCCAGCTCCTTTCATTCAGTCAGTACCTTCAATCATTTCTGGACATTTTTCAATGGCAAAAATCAATGAATATTGTAAATGCACAAACAGTAATTTCTCCGCATTGCAAGGTGCAATTCTGAAATTTTTTGCTTTTTCCCGCTCCTCTTAGCATGATAAAGAAGATTCAAAGAGAGTGAGGTGCCAGCTCCTTTCATTCAGTCAGTAGCTTCAAACATTTCTGGTATATGAATAACATGTTTTTCAATGGCAAAAATCAATGAATATTGTAAATGCACAAACAGTAATTTCTCCGCATTGCAAGGTGCAATTCTGAAATTTTTTGCTTTTTCCTGCTCCTCTTAGCATGATAAAGAAGATTCAAAGAGAGTGAGATGCCAGCTCCTTTCATTCAGTCAGTAGCTTCAATCATTTCTGGACGTTTTTCAATGGCAAAAATCAATGAATATTGTAAATGCACAAACAGTAATTTCTCCGCATTGCAAGGTGCAATTCTGAAATTCTTTGCTTTTTCCTGCTCCTCTTAGCATGATAAAGAAGATTCAAAGAGAGTGAGATGCCAGCTCCTTTCATTCAGTCAGTAGCTTCAATCATTTCTGGACGTTTTTCAATGGCAAAAATCAATGAATATTGTAAATGCACAAACAGTAATTTCTCCGCATTGCAAGGTGCAATTCTGAAATTTTTTGCTTTTTCCTGCTCCTCTTAGCATGATAAAGAAGATTCAAAGAGAGTGAGATGCCAGCTCCTTTCATTCAGTCAGTAGCTTCAAACATTTCTGGTATATGAATAACATGATGTTTTTCAATGGCAAAGATCAATGAATATTGTAAATGCACAAACAGTAATTTCTCCGCATTGCAAGGTGCAAGTCTGAAATTTTTTGCTTTTTCCTGCTCCTCTTAGCATGATAAAGAAGATTCAAAGAGAGTGAGATGCCAGCTACTTTCATTCAGTCAGTAGCTTCAATCATTTCTGGACGTTTTTCAATGGTAAAAATCAATGAATATTGTAAATGCACAAACAGTAATTTCTCCACATTGCAATGTGCAATTCTAAAATTTTTTGCTTTTTCCTGCTCCTCTTAGCATGATAAAGAAGATTCAAAGAGAGTGAGATGCCAGCTCCTTTCATTCAGTCAGTAGCTTCAAACATTTCTGGTATATGAATAACATGATGTTTTTCAATGGCAAAAATCAATGAATATTGTAAATGCACAAACAGTAATTTCTCCGCATTGCAAGGTGCAATTCTGAAATTTTTTGCTTTTTCCTGCTCCTCTTAGCATGATAAAGAAGATTCAAAGAGAGTGAGATGCCAACTCCTTTCATTCAGTCAGTAGCTTCAAACATTTCTGGTATATGAATAACATGATGTTTTTCAATGGCAAAAATCAATGAATATTGTAAATGCACAAACAGTAATTTCTCCGCATTGCAAGGTGCAATTCTGAAATTTTTTGCTTTTTCCTGCTCCTCTTAGCATGATAAAGAAGATTCAAAGAGAGTGAGATGCCGGCTCCTTTCATTCAGTCAGTAGCTTCAATCATTTCTGGACGTTTTTCAATGGCAAAAATCAATGAATATTGTAAATGCACAAACAGTAATTTCTCCGCATTGCAAGGTGCAATTCTGAAATTTTTTGCTTTTTCCTGCTCCTCTTAGCATGATAAAGAAGATTCAAAGAGAGTGAGATGCCAGCTCCTTTCATTCAGTCAGTACCTTCAATCATTTCTGGACGTTTTTCAATGGCAAAAATCAATGAATATTGTAAATGCACAAACAGTAATTTCTCCGCATTGCAAGGTGCAATTCTGAAATTTTTTGCTTTTTCCCGCTCCTCTTAGCATGATAAAGAAGATTCAAAGAGAGTGAGGTGCCAGCTCCTTTCATTCAGTCAGTAGCTTCAAACATTTCTGGTATATGAATAACATGTTTTTCAATGGCAAAAATCAATGAATATTGTAAATGCACAAACAGTAATTTCTCCGCATTGCAAGGTGCAATTCTGAAATTTTTTGCTTTTTCCTGCTCCTCTTAGCATGATAAAGAAGATTCAAAGAGAGTGAGATGCCAGCTCCTTTCATTCAGTCAGTAGCTTCAATCATTTCTGGACGTTTTTCAATGGCAAAAATCAATGAATATTGTAAATGCACAAACAGTAATTTCTCCGCATTGCAAGGTGCAATTCTGAAATTTTTTGCTTTTTCCTGCTCCTCTTAGCATGATAAAGAAGATTCAAAGAGAGTGAGATGCCAGCTCCTTTCATTCAGTCAGTAGCTTCAATCATTTCTGGACGTTTTTCAATGGCAAAAATCAATGAATATTGTAAATGCACAAACAGTAATTTCTCCGCATTGCAAGGTGCAATTCTGAAATTTTTTGCTTTTTCCTGCTCCTCTTAGCATGATAAAGAAGATTCAAAGAGAGTGAGATGCCAGCTCCTTTGATTCAGTCAGTAGCTTCAAACATTTCTTGTATATGAATAACATGATGTTTTTCAATGGCAAAAATCAATGAATATTGTAAATGCACAAACAGTAATTTCTCCGCATTGCAAGGTGCAAGTCTGAAATTTTTTGCTTTTTCCTGCTCCTCTTAGCATGATAAAGAAGATTCAAAGAGAGTGAGATGCCAGCTACTTTCATTCAGTCAGTAGCTTCCATCATTTCTGGACGTTTTTCAATGGTAAAAATCAATGAATATTGTAAATGCACAAACAGTAATTTCTCCACATTGCAATGTGCAATTCTAAAATTTTTTGCTTTTTCCTGCTCCTCTTAGCATGATAAAGAAGATTCAAAGAGAGTGAGATGCCAGCTCCTTTCATTCAGTCAGTAGCTTCAAACATTTCTGGTATATGAATAACATGATGTTTTTCAATGGCAAAAATCAATGAATATTGTAAATGCACAAACAGTAATTTCTCCGCATTGCAAGGTGCAATTCTGAAATTTTTTGCTTTTTCCTGCTCCTCTTAGCATGATAAAGAAGATTCAAAGAGAGTGAGATGCCAACTCCTTTCATTCAGTCAGTAGCTTCAAACATTTCTGGTATATGAATAACATGATGTTTTTCAATGGCAAAAATCAATGAATATTGTAAATGCACAAACAGTAATTTCTCCGCATTGCAAGGTGCAATTCTGAAATTTTTTGCTTTTTCCTGCTCCTCTTAGCATGATAAAGAAGATTCAAAGAGAGTGAGATGCCAGCTCCTTTCATTCAGTCAGTAGCTTCAATCATTTCTGGACGTTTTTCAATGGCAAAAATCAATGAATATTGTAAATGCACAAACAGTAATTTCTCCGCATTGCAAGGTGCAATTCTGAAATTTTTTGCTTTTTCCTGCTCCTCTTAGCATGATAAAGAAGATTCAAAGAGAGTGAGATGCCAGCTCCTTTCATTCAGTCAGTACCTTCAATCATTTCTGGACGTTTTTCAATGG
Source organism: Phyllobates terribilis (assembly GCF_046119375.1). Classification (NCBI taxonomy): domain Eukaryota; kingdom Metazoa; phylum Chordata; class Amphibia; order Anura; family Dendrobatidae; genus Phyllobates; species Phyllobates terribilis. The sequence continues at coordinate 110,641 of NW_027363443.1, read as the reverse complement.
CAAAAATCAATGAATATTGTAAATGCACAAACAGTAATTTCTCCGCATTGCAAGGTGCAATTCTGAAATTTTTTGCTTTTTCCCGCTCCTCTTAGCATGATAAAGAAGATTCAAAGAGAGTGAGGTGCCAGCTCCTTTCATTCAGTCAGTAGCTTCAAACATTTCTGGTATATGAATAACATGTTTTTCAATGGCAAAAATCAATGAATATTGTAAATGCACAAACAGTAATTTCTCCGCATTGCAAGGTGCAATTCTGAAATTTTTTGCTTTTTCCTGCTCCTCTTAGCATGATAAAGAAGATTCAAAGAGAGTGAGATGCCAGCTCCTTTCATTCAGTCAGTAGCTTCAATCATTTCTGGACGTTTTTCAATGGTAAAAATCAAAGAATATTGTAAATGCACAAACAGTAATTTCTCCACATTGCAAGGTGCAATTCTGAAATTTTTTGCTTTTTCCTGCTCCTCTTAGCATGATAAAGAAGATTCAAAGAGAGTGAGATGCCAGCTCCTTTCATTCAGTCAGTAGCTTCAAACATTTCTGGTATATGAATAACATGATGTTTTTCAATGGCAAAAATCAATGAATATTGTAAATGCACAAACAGTAATTTCTCCGCATTGCAAGGTGCAATTCTGAAATTTTTTGCTTTTTCCTGCTCCTCTTAGCATGATAAAGAAGATTCAAAGAGAGTGAGATGCCAGCTCCTTTCATTCAGTCAGTAGCTTCAATCATTTCTGGACGTTTTTCAATGGCAAAAATCAATGAATATTGTAAATGCACAAACAGTAATTTCTCCGCATTGCAAGGTGCAATTCTGAAATTCTTTGCTTTTTCCTGCTCCTCTTAGCATGATAAAGAAGATTCAAAGAGAGTGAGATGCCAGCTCCTTTCATTCAGTCAGTAGCTTCAATCATTTCTGGACGTTTTTCAATGGCAAAAATCAATGAATATTGTAAATGCACAAACAGTAATTTCTCCGCATTGCAAGGTGCAATTCTGAAATTTTTTGCTTTTTCCTGCTCCTCTTAGCATGATAAAGAAGATTCAAAGAGAGTGAGATGCCAGCTCCTTTCATTCAGTCAGTAGCTTCAAACATTTCTGGTATATGAATAACATGATGTTTTTCAATGGCAAAGATCAATGAATATTGTAAATGCACAAACAGTAATTTCTCCGCATTGCAAGGTGCAAGTCTGAAATTTTTTGCTTTTTCCTGCTCCTCTTAGCATGATAAAGAAGATTCAAAGAGAGTGAGATGCCAGCTACTTTCATTCAGTCAGTAGCTTCAATCATTTCTGGACGTTTTTCAATGGTAAAAATCAATGAATATTATAAATGCACAAACAGTAATTTCTCCACATTGCAATGTGCAATTCTAAAATTTTTTGCTTTTTCCTGCTCCTCTTAGCATGATAAAGAAGATTCAAAGAGAGTGAGATGCCAGCTCCTTTCATTCAGTCAGTAGCTTCAAACATTTCTGGTATATGAATAACATGATGTTTTTCAATGGCAAAAATCAATGAATATTGTAAATGCACAAACAGTAATTTCTCCGCATTGCAAGGTGCAATTCTGAAATTTTTTGCTTTTTCCTGCTCCTCTTAGCATGATAAAGAAGATTCAAAGAGAGTGAGATGCCAACTCCTTTCATTCAGTCAGTAGCTTCAAACATTTCTGGTATATGAATAACATGATGTTTTTCAATGGCAAAAATCAATGAATATTGTAAATGCACAAACAGTAATTTCTCCGCATTGCAAGGTGCAATTCTGAAATTTTTTGCTTTTTCCTGCTCCTCTTAGCATGATAAAGAAGATTCAAAGAGAGTGAGATGCCGGCTCCTTTCATTCAGTCAGTAGCTTCAATCATTTCTGGACGTTTTTCAATGGCAAAAATCAATGAATATTGTAAATGCACAAACAGTAATTTCTCCGCATTGCAAGGTGCAATTCTGAAATTTTTTGCTTTTTCCTGCTCCTCTTAGCATGATAAAGAAGATTCAAAGAGAGTGAGATGCCAGCTCCTTTCATTCAGTCAGTACCTTCAATCATTTCTGGACGTTTTTCAATGGCAAAAATCAATGAATATTGTAAATGCACAAACAGTAATTTCTCCGCATTGCAAGGTGCAATTCTGAAATTTTTTGCTTTTTCCCGCTCCTCTTAGCATGATAAAGAAGATTCAAAGAGAGTGAGGTGCCAGCTCCTTTCATTCAGTCAGTAGCTTCAAACATTTCTGGTATATGAATAACATGTTTTTCAATGGCAAAAATCAATGAATATTGTAAATGCACAAACAGTAATTTCTCCGCATTGCAAGGTGCAATTCTGAAATTTTTTGCTTTTTCCTGCTCCTCTTAGCATGATAAAGAAGATTCAAAGAGAGTGAGATGCCAGCTCCTTTCATTCAGTCAGTAGCTTCAATCATTTCTGGACGTTTTTCAATGGCAAAAATCAATGAATATTGTAAATGCACAAACAGTAATTTCTCCGCATTGCAAGGTGCAATTCTGAAATTTTTTGCTTTTTCCTGCTCCTCTTAGCATGATAAAGAAGATTCAAAGAGAGTGAGATGCCAGCTCCTTTCATTCAGTCAGTAGCTTCAATCATTTCTGGACGTTTTTCAATGGCAAAAATCAATGAATATTGTAAATGCACAAACAGTAATTTCTCCGCATTGCAAGGTGCAATTCTGAAATTTTTTGCTTTTTCCTGCTCCTCTTAGCATGATAAAGAAGATTCAAAGAGAGTGAGATGCCAGCTCCTTTGATTCAGTCAGTAGCTTCAAACATTTCTTGTATATGAATAACATGATGTTTTTCAATGGCAAAAATCAATGAATATTGTAAATGCACAAACAGTAATTTCTCCGCATTGCAAGGTGCAAGTCTGAAATTTTTTGCTTTTTCCTGCTCCTCTTAGCATGATAAAGAAGATTCAAAGAGAGTGAGATGCCAGCTACTTTCATTCAGTCAGTAGCTTCCATCATTTCTGGACGTTTTTCAATGGTAAAAATCAATGAATATTGTAAATGCACAAACAGTAATTTCTCCACATTGCAATGTGCAATTCTAAAATTTTTTGCTTTTTCCTGCTCCTCTTAGCATGATAAAGAAGATTCAAAGAGAGTGAGATGCCAGCTCCTTTCATTCAGTCAGTAGCTTCAAACATTTCTGGTATATGAATAACATGATGTTTTTCAATGGCAAAAATCAATGAATATTGTAAATGCACAAACAGTAATTTCTCCGCATTGCAAGGTGCAATTCTGAAATTTTTTGCTTTTTCCTGCTCCTCTTAGCATGATAAAGAAGATTCAAAGAGAGTGAGATGCCAACTCCTTTCATTCAGTCAGTAGCTTCAAACATTTCTGGTATATGAATAACATGATGTTTTTCAATGGCAAAAATCAATGAATATTGTAAATGCACAAACAGTAATTTCTCCGCATTGCAAGGTGCAATTCTGAAATTTTTTGCTTTTTCCTGCTCCTCTTAGCATGATAAAGAAGATTCAAAGAGAGTGAGATGCCAGCTCCTTTCATTCAGTCAGTAGCTTCAATCATTTCTGGACGTTTTTCAATGGCAAAAATCAATGAATATTGTAAATGCACAAACAGTAATTTCTCCGCATTGCAAGGTGCAATTCTGAAATTTTTTGCTTTTTCCTGCTCCTCTTAGCATGATAAAGAAGATTCAAAGAGAGTGAGATGCCAGCTCCTTTCATTCAGTCAGTACCTTCAATCATTTCTGGACGTTTTTCAATGGCAAAAATCAATGAATATTGTAAATGCACAAACAGTAATTTCTCCGCATTGCAAGGTGCAATTCTGAAATTTTTTGCTTTTTCCCGCTCCTCTTAGCATGATAAAGAAGATTCAAAGAGAGTGAGGTGCCAGCTCCTTTCATTCAGTCAGTAGCTTCAAACATTTCTGGTATATGAATAACATGTTTTTCAATGGCAAAAATCAATGAATATTGTAAATGCACAAACAGTAATTTCTCCGCATTGCAAGGTGCAATTCTGAAATTTTTTGCTTTTTCCTGCTCCTCTTAGCATGATAAAGAAGATTCAAAGAGAGTGAGATGCCAGCTCCTTTCATTCAGTCAGTAGCTTCAATCATTTCTGGACGTTTTTCAATGGTAAAAATCAAAGAATATTGTAAATGCACAAACAGTAATTTCTCCACATTGCAAGGTGCAATTCTGAAATTTTTTGCTTTTTCCTGCTCCTCTTAGCATGATAAAGAAGATTCAAAGAGAGTGAGATGCCAGCTCCTTTCATTCAGTCAGTAGCTTCAAACATTTCTGGTATATGAATAACATGATGTTTTTCAATGGCAAAAATCAATGAATATTGTAAATGCACAAACAGTAATTTCTCCGCATTGCAAGGTGCAAGTCTGAAATTTTTTGCTTTTTCCTGCTCCTCTTAGCATGATAAAGAAGATTCAAAGAGAGTGAGATGCCAGCTACTTTCATTCAGTCAGTAGCTTCAATCATTTCTGGACGTTTTTCAATGGTAAAAATCAATGAATATTGTAAATGCACAAACAGTAATTTCTCCACATTGCAAGGTGCAATTCTGAATTTTTTTGCTTTTTCCTGCTCCTCTTAGCATGATAAAGAAGATTCAAAGAGAGTGAGATGCCAACTCCTTTCATTCAGTCAGTAGCTTCAAACATTTCTGGTATATGAATAACATGATGTTTTTCAATGGCAAAAATCAATGAATATTGTAAATGCACAAACAGTAATTTCTCCGCATTGCAAGGTGCAATTCTGAAATTTTTTGTTTTTCCTGCTCCTCTTAGCATGATAAAGAAGATTCAAAGAGAGTGAGATGCCAGCTCCTTTCATTCAGTCAGTAGCTTCAATCATTTCTGGACGTTTTTCAATGGCAAAAATCAATGAATATTGTAAATGCACAAACAGTAATTTCTCCGCATTGCAAGGTGCAATTCTGAAATTTTTTGCTTTTTCCTGCTCCTCTTAGCATGATAAAGAAGATTCAAAGAGAGTGAGATGCCAGCTCCTTTCATTCAGTCAGTACCTTCAATCATTTCTGGACGTTTTTCAATGGCAAAAATCAATGAATATTGTAAATGCACAAACAGTAATTTCTCCGCATTGCAAGGTGCAATTCTGAAATTTTTTGCTTTTTCCCGCTCCTCTTAGCATGATAAAGAAGATTCAAAGAGAGTGAGGTGCCAGCTCCTTTCATTCAGTCAGTAGCTTCAAACATTTCTGGTATATGAATAACATGTTTTTCAATGGCAAAAATCAATGAATATTGTAAATGCACAAACAGTAATTTCTCCGCATTGCAAGGTGCAATTCTGAAATTTTTTGCTTTTTCCTGCTCCTCTTAGCATGATAAAGAAGATTCAAAGAGAGTGAGATGCAAGCTCCTTTCATTCAGTCAGTAGCTTCAATCATTTCTGGACGTTTTTCAATGGCAAAAATCAATGAATATTGTAAATGCACAAACAGTAATTTCTCCGCATTGCAAGGTGCAATTCTGAAATTTTTTGCTTTTTCCTGCTCCTCTTAGCATGATAAAGAAGATTCAAAGAGAGTGAGATGCCAGCTCCTTTCATTCAGTCAGTAGCTTCAATCATTTCTGGACGTTTTACAATGGCAAAAATCAATGAATATTGTAAATGCACAAACAGTAATTTCTCCGCATTGCAAGGTGCAATTCTGAAATTTTTTGCTTTTTCCTGCTCCTCTTAGCATGATAAAGAAGATTCAAAGAGAGTGAGATGCCAGCTCCTTTGATTCAGTCAGTAGCTTCAAACATTTCTGGTATATGAATAACATGATGTTTTTCAATGGCAAAAATCAATGAATATTGTAAATGCACAAACAGTAATTTCTCCGCATTGCAAGGTGCAAGTCTGAAATTTTTTGCTTTTTCCTGCTCCTCTTAGCATGATAAAGAAGATTCAAAGAGAGTGAGATGCCAGCTACTTTCATTCAGTCAGTAGCTTCAATCATTTCTGGACGTTTTTCAATGGTAAAAATCAATGAATATTGTAAATGCACAAACAGTAATTTCTCCACATTGCAAGGTGCAATTCTGAAATTTTTTGCTTTTTCCTGCTCCTCTTAGCATGATAAAGAAGATTCAAAGAGAGTGAGATGCCAGCTCCTTTCATTCAGTCAGTAGCTTCAAACATTTCTGGTATATGAATAACATGATGTTTTTCAATGGCAAAAATCAATGAATATTGTAAATGCACAAACAGTAATTTCTCCGCATTGCAAGGTGCAAGTCTGAAATTTTTTGCTTTTTCCTGCTCCTCTTAGCATGATAAAGAAGATTCAAAGAGAGTGAGATGCCAGCTACTTTCATTCAGTCAGTAGCTTCAATCATTTCTGGACGTTTTTCAATGGTAAAAATCAATGAATATTGTAAATGCACAAACAGTAATTTCTCCACATTGCAAGGTGCAATTCTGAAATTTTTTGCTTTTTCCTGCTCCTCTTAGCATGATAAAGAAGATTCAAAGAGAGTGAGATGCCAGCTCCTTTCATTCAGTCAGTAGCTTCAAACATTTCTGGTATATGAATAACATGATGTTTTTCAATGGCAAAAATCAATGAATATTGTAAATGCACAAACAGTAATTTCTCCACATTGCAAGGTGCAATTCTGAAATTTTTTGCTTTTTCCTGCTCCTCTTAGCATGATAAAGAAGATTCAAAGAGAGTGAGATGCCAGCTCCTTTCATTCAGTCAGTAGCTTCAAACATTTCTGGTATATGAATAACATGATGTTTTTCAATGGCAAAAATCAATGAATATTGTAAATGCACAAACAGTAATTTCTCCGCATTGCAAGGTGCAATTCTGAAATTTTTTGCTTTTTCCTGCTCCTCTTAGCATGATAAAGAAGATTCAAAGAGAGTGAGATGCCAGCTCCTTTCATTCAGTCAGTAGCTTCAATCATTTCTGGACGTTTTTCAATGGCAAAAATCAATGAATATTGTAAATGCACAAACAGTAATTTCTCCGCATTGCAAGGTGCAATTCTGAAATTTTTTGCTTTTTCCTGCTCCTCTTAGCATGATAAAGAAGATTCAAAGAGAGTGAGATGTCAGCTCCTTTCATTCAGTCAGTAGCTTCAAACATTTCTGGTATATGAATAACATGATGTTTTTCAATGGCTAAAATCAATGAATATTGTAAATGCACAAACAGTAATTTCTCCGCATTGCAAGGTGCAATTCTGAAATTTATTGCTTTTTCCTGCTCCTCTTAGCATGATAAAGAAGATTCAAAGAGAGTGAGATGCCAGCTCCTTTCATTCAGTCAGTAGCTTCAATCATTTCTGGACGTTTTTCAATGGCAAAAATCAATGAATATTGTAAATGCACAAACAGTAATTTCTCCGCATTGCAAGGTGCAATTCTGAAATTTTTTGCTTTTTCCTGCTCCTCTTAGCATGATAAAGAAGATTCAAAGAGAGTGAGATGCCAGCTCCTTTCAATCAGTCAGTAGCTTCAATCATTTCTGGACGTTTTTCAATGGCAAAAATCAATGAATATTGTAAATGCACAAACAGTAATTTCTCCGCATTGCAAGGTGCAATTCTGAAATTTTTTGCTTTTTCCTGCTCCTCTTAGCATGATAAAGAAGATTCAAAGAGAGTGAGATGCCAGCTCCTTTCATTCAGTCAGTAGCTTCAAACATTTCTGGAATATGAATAACATGATGTTTTTCAATGGCAAAAATCAATGAATATTGTAAATGCACAAACAGTAATTTCTCCGCATTGCAAGGTGCAAGTCTGAAATTTTTTGCTTTTTCCTGCTCCTCTTAGCATGATAAAGAAGATTCAAAGAGAGTGAGATGCCAGCTACTTTCATTCAGTCAGTAGCTTCAATCATTTCTGGACGTTTTTCAATGGTAAAAATCAATGAATATTGTAAATGCACAAACAGTAATTTCTCCACATTGCAATGTGCAATTCTAAAATTTTTTGCTTTTTCCTGCTCCTCTTAGCATGATAAAGAAGATTCAAAGAGAGTGAGATGCCAGCTCCTTTCATTCAGTCAGTAGCTTCAAACATTTCTGGTATATGAATAACATGATGTTTTTCAATGGCAAAAATCAATGAATATTGTAAATGCACAAACAGTAATTTCTCCGCATTGCAAGGTGCAATTCTGAAATTTTTTGCTTTTTCCTGCTCCTCTTAGCATGATAAAGAAGATTCAAAGAGAGTGAGATGCCAACTCCTTTCATTCAGTCAGTAGCTTCAAACATTTCTGGTATATGAATAACATGATGTTTTTCAATGGCAAAAATCAATGAATATTGTAAATGCACAAACAGTAATTTCTCCGCATTGCAAGGTGCAATTCTGAAATTTTTTGCTTTTTCCTGCTCCTCTTAGCATGATAAAGAAGATTCAAAGAGAGTGAGGTGCCAGCTCCTTTCATTCAGTCAGTAGCTTCAAACATTTCTGGTATATGAATAACATGTTTTTCAATGGCAAAAATCAATGAATATTGTAAATGCACAAACAGTAATTTCTCCGCATTGCAAGGTGCAATTCTGAAATTTTTTGCTTTTTCCTGCTCCTCTTAGCATGATAAAGAAGATTCAAAGAGAGTGAGATGCCAGCTCCTTTCATTCAATCAGTAGCTTCAATCATTTCTGGACGTTTTTCAATGGCAAAAATCAATGAATATTGTAAATGCACAAACAGTAATTTCTCCGCATTGCAAGGTGCAATTCTGAAATTTTTTGCTTTTTCCTGCTCCTCTTAGCATGATAAAGAAGATTCAAAGAGAGTGAGATGCCAGCTCCTTTCATTCAGTCAGTAGCTTCAATCATTTCTGGACGTTTTTCAATGGCAAAAATCAATGAATATTGTAAATGCACAAACAGTAATTTCTCCGCATTGCAAGGTGCAATTCTGAAATTTTTTGCTTTTTCCTGCTCCTCTTAGCATGATAAAGAAGATTCAAAGAGAGTGAGATGCCAGCTCCTTTGATTCAGTCAGTAGCTTCAAACATTTCTGGTATATGAATAACATGATGTTTTTCAATGGCAAAAATCAATGAATATTGTAAATGCACAAACAGTAATTTCTCCGCATTGCAAGGTGCAAGTCTGAAATTTTTTGCTTTTTCCTGCTCCTCTTAGCATGATAAAGAAGATTCAAAGAGAGTGAGATGCCAGCTACTTTCATTCAGTCAGTAGCTTCAATCATTTCTGGACGTTTTTCAATGGTAAAAATCAATGAATATTGTAAATGCACAAACAGTAATTTCTCCACATTGCAAGGTGCAATTCTGAAATTTTTTGCTTTTTCCTGCTCCTCTTAGCATGATAAAGAAGATTCAAAGAGAGTGAGATGCCAGCTCCTTTCATTCAGTAAGTAGCTTCAAACATTTCTGGTATATGAATAACATGATGTTTTTCAATGGCAAAAATCAATGAATATTGTAAATGCACAAACAGTAATTTCTCCGCATTGCAAGGTGCAAGTCTGAAATTTTTTGCTTTTTCCTGCTCCTCTTAGCATGATAAAGAAGATTCAAAGAGAGTGAGATGCCAGCTACTTTCATTCAGTCAGTAGCTTCAATCATTTCTGGACGTTTTTCAATGGTAAAAATCAATGAATATTGTAAATGCACAAACAGTAATTTCTCCACATTGCAAGGTGCAATTCTGAAATTTTTTGCTTTTTCCTGCTCCTCTTAGCATGATAAAGAAGATTCAAAGAGAGTGAGATGCCAGCTCCTTTCATTCAGTCAGTAGCTTCAAACATTTCTGGTATATGAATAACATGATGTTTTTCAATGGCAAAAATCAATGAATATTGTAAATGCACAAACAGTAATTTCTCCACATTGCAAGGTGCAATTCTGAAATTTTTTGCTTTTTCCTGCTCCTCTTAGCATGATAAAGAAGATTCAAAGAGAGTGAGATGCCAGCTCCTTTCATTCAGTCAGTAGCTTCAAACATTTCTGGTATATGAATAACATGATGTTTTTCAATGGCAAAAATCAATGAATATTGTAAATGCACAAACAGTAATTTCTCCGCATTGCAAGGTGCAATTCTGAAATTTTTTGCTTTTTCCTGCTCCTCTTAGCATGATAAAGAAGATTCAAAGAGAGTGAGATGCCAGCTCCTTTCATTCAGTCAGTAGCTTCAATCATTTCTGGACGTTTTTCAATGGCAAAAATCAATGAATATTGTAAATGCACAAACAGTAATTTCTCCGCATTGCAAGGTGCAATTCTGAAATTTTTTGCTTTTTCCTGCTCCTCTTAGCATGATAAAGAAGATTCAAAGAGAGTGAGATGTCAGCTCCTTTCATTCAGTCAGTAGCTTCAAACATTTCTGGTATATGAATAACATGATGTTTTTCAATGGCAAAAATCAATGAATATTGTAAATGCACAAACAGTAATTTCTCCGCATTGCAAGGTGCAATTCTGAAATTTTTTGCTTTTTCCTGCTCCTCTTAGCATGATAAAGAAGATTCAAAGAGAGTGAGATGCCAGCTCCTTTCATTCAGTCAGTAGCTTCAATCATTTCTGGACGTTTTTCAATGGCAAAAATCAATGAATATTGTAAATGCACAAACAGTAATTTCTCCGCATTGCAAGGTGCAATTCTGAAATTTTTTGCTTTTTCCTGCTCCTCTTAGCATGATAAAGAAGATTCAAAGAGAGTGAGATGCCAGCTCCTTTCGTTCAGTCAGTAGCTTCAATCATTTCTGGACGTTTTTCAATGGCAAAAATCATTGAATATTATAAATGCACAAACAGTAATTTCTCCGCATTGCAAGGTGCAATTCTGAAATTTTTTACTTTTTCCTGCTCCTCTTAGCATGATAAAGAAGATTCAAAGAGAGTGAGATGCCAGCTCCTTTCATTCAGTCAGTAGCTTCAATCATTTCTGGTATATGAATAACATGATGTTTTTCAATGGCAAAAATCAATGAATATTGTAAATGCACAAACAGTAATTTCTCCGCATTGCAAGGTGCAATTCTGAAATTTTTTGCTTTTTCCTGCTCCTCTTAGCATGATAAAGAAGATTCAAAGAGAGTGAGATGCCAGCTCCTTTCATTCAGTCAGTAGCTTCAATCATTTCTGGACGTTTTTCAATGGCAAAAATCAATGAATATTGTAAATGCACAAACAGTAATTTCTCCGCATTGCAAGGTGCAATTCTGAAATTTTTTGCTTTTTCCTGCTCCTCTTAGCATGATAAACAAGATTCAAAGAGAGTGAGATGCCAGCTCCTTTCATTCAGTCAGTAGCTTCAATCATTTCTGGACGTTTTTCAATGGCAAAAATCAATGAATATTGTAAATGCACAAACAGTAATTTCTCCGCATTGCAAGGTGCAATTCTGAAATTTTTTGCTTTTTCCTGCTCCTCTTAGCATGATAAAGAAGATTCAAAGAGAGTGAGGTGCCAGCTCCTTTCATTCAGTCAGTAGCTTCAAACATTTCTGGTATATGAATAACATGTTTTTCAATGGCAAAAATCAATGAATATTGTAAATGCACAAACAGTAATTTCTCCGCATTGCAAGGTGCAATTCTGAAATTTTTTGCTTTTTCCCGCTCCTCTTAGCATGATAAAGAAGATTCAAAGAGAGTGAGGTGCCAGCTCCTTTCATTCAGTCAGTAGCTTCAAACATTTCTGGTATATGAATAACATGTTTTTCAATGGCAAAAATCAATGAATATTGTAAATGCACAAACAGTAATTTCTCCGCATTGCAAGGTGCAATTCTGAAATTTTTTGATTTTTCCTGCTCCTCTTAGCATGATAAAGAAGATTCAAAGAGAGTGAGATGCCAGCTCCTTTCATTCAGTCAGTAGCTTCAATCATTTCTGGACGTTTTTCAATGGCAAAAATCAATGAATATTGTAAATGCACAAACAGTAATTTCTCCGCATTGCAAGGTGCAATTCTGAAATTTTTTGCTTTTTCCTGCTCCTCTTAGCATGATAAAGAAGATTCAAAGAGAGTGAGATGCCAGCTCCTTTCATTCAGTCAGTAGCTTCAAACATTTCTGGTATATGAAAAACATGATGTTTTTCAATGGCAAAAATCAATGAATATTGTAAATGCACAAACAGTAATTTCTCCGCATTGCAAGGTGCAATTCTGAAATTTTTTGCTTTTTCCTGCTCCTCTTAGCATGATAAAGAAGATTCAAAGAGAGTGAGATGCCAGCTCCTTTCATTCAGTCAGTAGCTTCAAACATTTCTGGTATATGAATAACATGATGTTTTTCAATGGCAAAAATCAATGAATATTGTAAATGCACAAACAGTAATTTCTCCGCATTGCAAGGTGCAAGTCTGAAATTTTTTGCTTTTTCCTGCTCCTCTTAGCATGATAAAGAAGATTCAAAGAGAGTGAGATGCCAGCTACTTTCATTCAGTCAGTAGCTTCAATCATTTCTGGACGTTTTTCAATGGTAAAAATCAATGAATATTGTAAATGCACAAACAGTAATTTCTCCACATTGCAAGGTGCAATTCTGAAATTTTTTGCTTTTTCCTGCTCCTCTTAGCATGATAAAGAAGATTCAAAGAGAGTGAGATGCCAGCTCCTTTCATTCAGTCAGTAGCTTCAAACATTTCTGGTATATGAATAACATGATGTTTTTCAATGGCAAAAATCAATGAATATTGTAAATGCACAAACAGTAATTTCTCCGCATTGCAAGGTGCAATTCTGAAATTTTTTGCTTTTTCCTGCTCCTCTTAGCATTATAAAGAAGATTCAAAGAGAGTGAGATGCCAGCTCCTTTCATTCAGTCAGTAGCTTCAATCATTTCTGGATGTTTTTCAATGGCAAAAATCAATGAATATTGTAAATGCACAAACTGTAATTTCTCCGCATTGCAAGGTGCAATTCTGAAATTTTTTGCTTTTTCCTGCTCCTCTTAGCATGATAAAGAAGATTCAAAGAGAGTGAGATGCCAGCTCCTTTCATTCAGTCAGTAGCTTCAATCATTTCTGGACGTTTTTCAGTGGCAAAAATCAATGAATATTGTAAATGCACAAACAGTAATTTCTCCGCATTGCAAGGTGCAATTCTGAAATTTTTTGCTTTTTCCTGCTCCTCTTAGCATGATAAAGAAGATTCAAAGAGAGTGAGATGCCAGCTCCTTTCATTCAGTCAGTACCTTCAATCATTTCTGGACGTTTTTCAATGGCAAAAATCAATGAATATTGTAAATGCACAAACAGTAATTTCTCCGCATTGCAAGGTGCAATTCTGAAATTTTTTGCTTTTTCCTGCTCCTCTTAGCATGATAAAGAAGATTCAAAGAGAGTGAGATGCCAGCTCCTTTCGTTCAGTCAGTAGCTTCAATCATTTCTGGACGTTTTTCAATGGCAAAAATCATTGAATATTATAAATGCACAAACAGTAATTTCTCCGCATTGCAAGGTGCAATTCTGAAATTTTTTACTTTTTCCTGCTCCTCTTAGCATGATAAAGAAGATTCAAAGAGAGTGAGATGCCAGCTCCTTTCATTCAGTCAGTAGCTTCAATCATTTCTGGTATATGAATAACATGATGTTTTTCAATGGCAAAAATCAATGAATATTGTAAATGCACAAACAGTAATTTCTCCGCATTGCAAGGTGCAATTCTGAAATTTTTTGCTTTTTCCTGCTCCTCTTAGCATGATAAAGAAGATTCAAAGAGAGTGAGATGCCAGCTCCTTTCATTCAGTCAGTAGCTTCAATCATTTCTGGACGTTTTTCAATGGCAAAAATCAATGAATATTGTAAATGCACAAACAGTAATTTCTCCGCATTGCAAGGTGCAATTCTGAAATTTTTTGCTTTTTCCTGCTCCTCTTAGCATGATAAACAAGATTCAAAGAGAGTGAGATGCCAGCTCCTTTCATTCAGTCAGTAGCTTCAATCATTTCTGGACGTTTTTCAATGGCAAAAATCAATGAATATTGTAAATGCACAAACAGTAATTTCTCCGCATTGCAAGGTGCAATTCTGAAATTTTTTGCTTTTTCCTGCTCCTCTTAGCATGATAAAGAAGATTCAAAGAGAGTGAGGTGCCAGCTCCTTTCATTCAGTCAGTAGCTTCAAACATTTCTGGTATATGAATAACATGTTTTTCAATGGCAAAAATCAATGAATATTGTAAATGCACAAACAGTAATTTCTCCGCATTGCAAGGTGCAATTCTGAAATTTTTTGCTTTTTTGCGCTCCTATTAGCATGATAAAGAAGATTCAAAGAGAGTGAGGTGCCAGCTCCTTTCATTCAGTCAGTAGCTTCAAACATTTCTGGTATATGAATAACATGTTTTTCAATGGCAAAAATCAATGAATATTGTAAATGCACAAACAGTAATTTCTCCGCATTGCAAGGTGCAATTCTGAAATTTTTTGATTTTTCCTGCTCCTCTTAGCATGATAAAGAAGATTCAAAGAGAGTGAGATGCCAGCTCCTTTCATTCAGTCAGTAGCTTCAATCATTTCTGGACGTTTTTCAATGGCAAAAATCAATGAATATTGTAAATGCACAAACAGTAATTTCTCCGCATTGCAAGGTGCAATTCTGAAATTTTTTGCTTTTTCCTGCTCCTCTTAGCATGATAAAGAAGATTCAAAGAGAGTGAGATGCCAGCTCCTTTCATTCAGTCAGTAGCTTCAAACATTTCTGGTATATGAAAAACATGATGTTTTTCAATGGCAAAAATCAATGAATATTGTAAATGCACAAACAGTAATTTCTCCGCATTGCAAGGTGCAATTCTGAAATTTTTTGCTTTTTCCTGCTCCTCTTAGCATAATAAAGAAGATTCAAAGAGAGTGAGATGCCAGCTCCTTTCATTCAGTCAGTAGCTTCAAACATTTCTGGTATATGAATAACATGATGTTTTTCAATGGCAAAAATCAATGAATATTGTAAATGCACAAACAGTAATTTCTCCGCATTGCAAGGTGCAAGTCTGAAATTTTTTGCTTTTTCCTGCTCCTCTTAGCATGATAAAGAAGATTCAAAGAGAGTGAGATGCCAGCTACTTTCATTCAGTCAGTAGCTTCAATCATTTCTGGACGTTTTTCAATGGTAAAAATCAATGAATATTGTAAATGCACAAACAGTAATTTCTCCACATTGCAAGGTGCAATTCTGAAATTTTTTGCTTTTTCCTGCTCCTCTTAGCATGATAAAGAAGATTCAAAGAGAGTGAGATGCCAGCTCCTTTCATTCAGTCAGTAGCTTCAAACATTTCTGGTATATGAATAACATGATGTTTTTCAATGGCAAAAATCAATGAATATTGTAAATGCACAAACAGTAATTTCTCCGCATTGCAAGGTGCAATTCTGAAATTTTTTGCTTTTTCCTGCTCCTCTTAGCATGATAAAGAAGATTCAAAGAGAGTGAGATGCCAGCTCCTTTCATTCAGTCAGTAGCTTCAATCATTTCTGGATGTTTTTCAATGGCAAAAATCAATGAATATTGTAAATGCACAAACTGTAATTTCTCCGCATTGCAAGGTGCAATTCTGAAATTTTTAGCTTTTCCTGCTCCTCTTAGCATGATAAAGAAGATTCAAAGAGAGTGAGATGCCAGCTCCTTTCATTCAGTCAGTAGCTTCAATCATTTCTGGACGTTTTTCAGTGGCAAAAATCAATGAATATTGTAAATGCACAAACAGTAATTTCTCCGCATTGCAAGGTGCAATTCTGAAATTTTTTGCTTTTTCCTGCTCCTCTTAGCATGATAAAGAAGATTCAAAGAGAGTGAGATGCCAGCTCCTTTCATTCAGTCAGTACCTTCAATCATTTCTGGACGTTTTTCAATGGCAAAAATCAATGAATATTGTAAATGCACAAACAGTAATTTCTCCGCATTGCAAGGTGCAAGTCTGAAATTTTTTGCTTTTTCCTGCTCCTCTTAGCATGATAAAGAAGATTCAAAGAGAGTGAGATGCCAGCTACTTTCATTCAGTCAGTAGCTTCAATCATTTCTGGACGTTTTTCAATGGTAAAAATCAATGAATATTGTAAATGCACAAACAGTAATTTCTCCACATTGCAAGGTGCAATTCTGAAATTTTTTGCTTTTTCCTGCTCCTCTTAGCATGATAAAGAAGATTCAAAGAGAGTGAGATGCCAGCTCCTTTCATTCAGTCAGTAGCTTCAAACATTTCTGGTATATGAATAACATGATGTTTTTCAATGGCAAAAATCAATGAATATTGTAAATGCACAAACAGTAATTTCTCCGCATTGCAAGGTGCAATTCTGAAATTTTTTGCTTTTTCCTGCTCCTCTTAGCATGATAAAGAAGATTCAAAGAGAGTGAGATGCCAGCTCCTTTCATTCACTCAGTAGCTTCAATCATTTCTGGATGTTTTTCAATGGCAAAAATCAATGAATATTGTAAATGCACAAACTGTAATTTCTCCGCATTGCAAGGTGCAATTCTGAAATTTTTTGCTTTTTCCTGCTCCTCTTAGCATGATAAAGAAGATTCAAAGAGAGTGAGATGCCAGCTCCTTTCATTCAGTCAGTAGCTTCAATCATTTCTGGACGTTTTTCAATGGCAAAAATCAATGAATATTGTAAATGCACAAACAGTAATTTCTCCGCATTGCAAGGTGCAATTCTGAAATTTTTTGCTTTTTCCTGCTCCTCTTAGCATGATAAAGAAGATTCAAAGAGAGTGAGATGCCAGCTCCTTTCATTCAGTCAGTAGCTTCAATCATTTCTGGACGTTTTTCAATGGCAAAAATCAATGAATATTGTAAATGCACAAACAGTAATTTCTCCGCATTGCAAGGTGCAATTCTGAAATTTTTTGCTTTTTCCCGCTCCTCTTAGCATGATAAAGAAGATTCAAAGAGAGTGAGGTGCCAGCTCCTATCATTCAGTCAGTAGCTTCAAACATTTCTGGTATATGAATAACATGTTTTTCAATGGCAAAAATCAATGAATATTGTAAATGCACAAACAGTAATTTCTCCGCATTGCAAGGTGCAATTCTGAAATTTCTTGATTTTTCCTGCTCCTCTTAGCATGATAAAGAAGATTCAAAGAGAGTGAGATGCCAGCTCCTTTCATTCAGTCAGTAGCTTCAATCATTTCTGGACGTTTTTCAATGGCAAAAATCAATGAATATTGTAAAAGCACAAACAGTAATTTCTCCGCATTGCAAGGTGCAATTCTGAAATTTTTTGCTTTTTCCTGCTCCTCTTAGCATGATAAAGAAGATTCAAAGAGAGTGAGATGCCAGCTCCTTTCATTCAGTCAGTAGCTTCAAACATTTCTGGTATATGAATAACATGATGTTTTTCAATGGCAAAAATCAATGAATATTGTGAATGCACAAACAGTAATTTCTCCGCATTGCAAGGTGCAATTCTGAAATTTTTTGCTTTTTCCTGCTCCTCTTAGCATGATAAAGAAGATTCAAAGAGAGTGAGATGCCAGCTCCTTTCATTCAGTCAGTAGCTTCAAACATTTCTGGTATATGAATAACATGATGTTTTTCAATGGCAAAAATCAATGAATATTGTAAATGCACAAACAGTAATTTCTCCGCATTGCAAGGTGCAAGTCTGAAATTTTTTGCTTTTTCCTGCTCCTCTTAGCATGATAAAGAAGATTCAAAGAGAGTGAGATGCCAGCTACTTTCATTCAGTCAGTAGCTTCAATCATTTCTGGACGTTTTTCAATGGTAAAAATCAATGAATATTGTAAATGCACAAACAGTAATTTCTCCACATTGCAAGGTGCAATTCTGAAATTTTTTGCTTTTTCCTGCTCCTCTTAGCATGATAAAGAAGATTCAAAGAGAGTGAGATGCCAGCTCCTTACATTCAGTCAGTAGCTTCAAACATTTCTGGTATATGAATAACATGATGTTTTTCAATGGCAAAAATCAATGAATATTGTAAATGCACAAACAGTAATTTCTCCGCATTGCAAGGTGCAATTCTGAAATTTTTTGCTTTTTCCTGCTCCTCTTAGCATGATAAAGCAGATTCAAAGAGAGTGAGATGCCAGCTCCTTTCATTCAGTCAGTAGCTTCAATCATTTCTGGATGTTTTTCAATGGCAAAAATCAATGAATATTGTAAATGCACAAACTGTAATTTCTCCGCATTGCAAGGTGCAATTCTGAAATTTTTTGCTTTTTCCTGCTCCTCTTAGCATGATAAAGAAGATTCAAAGAGAGTGAGATGCCAGCTCCTTTCATTCAGTCAGTAGCTTCAATCATTTCTGGACGTTTTTCAGTGGCAAAAATCAATGAATATTGTAAATGCACAAACAGTAATTTCTCCGCATTGCAAGGTGCAATTCTGAAATTTTTTGCTTTTTCCTGCTCCTCTTAGCATGATAAAGAAGATTCAAAGAGAGTGAGATGCCAGCTCCTTTCATTCAGTCAGTACCTTCAATCATTTCTGGACGTTTTTCAATGGCAAAAATCAATGAATATTGTAAATGCACAAACAGTAATTTCTCCGCATTGCAAGGTGCAATTCTGAAATTTTTTGCTTTTTCCTGCTCCTCTTAGCATGATAAAGAAGATTCAAAGAGAGTGAGATGCCAGCTCCTTTCATTCAGTCAGTAGCTTCAAACATTTCTGGTATATGAATAACATGATGTTTTTCAATGGCAAAAATCAATGAATATTGTAAATGCACAAACAGTAATTTCTCCGCATTGCAAGGTGCAAGTCTGAAATTTTTTGCTTTTTCCTGCTCCTCTTAGCATGATAAAGAAGATTCAGAGAGTGAGATGCCAGTTACTTTCATTCAGTCAGTAGCTTCAATCATTTCTGGACGTTTTTCAATGGTAAAAATCAATGAATATTGTAAATGCACAAACAGTAATTTCTCCGCATTGCAAGGTGCAATTCTGAAATTTTTTGCTTTTTCCTGCTCCTCTTAGCATGATAAAGAAGATTCAAAGAGAGTGAGATGTCAGCTCCTTTCATTCAGTCAGTAGCTTCAAACATTTCTGGTATATGAATAACATGATGTTTTTCAATGGCAAAAATCAATGAATATTGTAAATGCACAAACAGTAATTTCTCCGCATTGCAAGGTGCAATTCTGAAATTTTTTGCTTTTTCCTGCTCCTCTTAGCATGATAAAGAAGATTCAAAGAGAGTGAGATGCCAGCTCCTTTTATTCAGTCAGTAGCTTCAATCATTTCTGGATGTTTTTCAATGGCAAAAATCAATGAATATTGTAAATGCACAAACAGTAATTTCTCCGCATTGCAAGGTGCAATTCTGAAATTTTTTGCTTTTTCCTGCTCCTCTTAGCATGATAAAGAAGATTCAAAGAGAGTGAGATGCCAGCTCCTTTCATTCAGTCAGTAGCTTCAAACATTTCTGGTATATGAATAACATGATGTTTTTCAATGGCAAAAATCAATGAATATTGTAAATGCACAAACAGTAATTTCTCCGCATTGCAAGGTGCAAGTCTGAAATTTTTTTGCTTTTTCCTGCTCCTCTTAGCATGATAAAGAAGATTCAAAGAGAGTGAGATGCCAGCTACTTTCATTCAGTCAGTAGCTTCAATCATTTCTGGACGTTTTTCAATGGTAAAAATCAATGAATATTGTAAATGCACAAACAGTAATTTCTCCACATTGCAAGGTGCAATTCTGAAATTTTTTGCTTTTTCCTGCTCCTCTTAGCATGATAAAGAAGATTCAAAGAGAGTGAGATGCCAGCTCCTTTCATTCAGTCAGTAGCTTCCAACATTTCTGGTATATGAATAACATGATGTTTTTCAATGGCAAAAATCAATGAATATTGTAAATGCACAAACAGTAATTTCTCCGCATTGCAAGGTGCAATTCTGAAATTTTTTGCTTTTTCCTGCTCCTCTTAGCATGATAAAGAAGATTCAAAGAGAGTGAGATGCCAGCTCCTTTCATTCAGTCAGTAGCTTCAATCATTTCTGGACGTTTTTCAATGGCAAAAATCAATGAATATTGTAAATGCACAAACAGTAATTTCTCCGCATTGCAAGGTGCAATTCTGAAATTTTTTGCTTTTTCCTGCTCCTCTTAGCATGATAAACAAGATTCAAAGAGAGTGAGATGCCAGCTCCTTTCATTCAGTCAGTAGCTTCAATCATTTCTGGACGTTTTTCAATGGCAAAAATCAATGAATATTGTAAATGCACAAACAGTAATTTCTCCGCATTGCAAGGTGCAATTCTGAAATTTTTTGCTTTTTCCTGCTCCTCTTAGCATGATAAAGAAGATTCAAAGAGAGTGAGGTGCCAGCTCCTTTCATTCAGTCAGTAGCTTCAAACATTTCTGGTATATGAATAACATGTTTTTCAATGGCAAAAATCAATGAATATTGTAAATGCACAAACAGTAATTTCTCCGCATTGCAAGGTGCAATTCTGAAATTTTTTGCTTTTTCCCGCTCCTCTTAGCATGATAAAGAAGATTCAAAGAGAGTGAGGTGCCAGCTCCTTTCATTCAGTCAGTAGCTTCAAACATTTCTGGTATATGAATAACATGTTTTTCAATGGCAAAAATCAATGAATATTGTAAATGCACAAACAGTAATTTCTCCGCATTGCAAGGTGCAATTCTGAAATTTTTTGATTTTTCCTGCTCCTCTTAGCATGATAAAGAAGATTCAAAGAGAGTGAGATGCCAGCTCCTTTCATTCAGTCAGTAGCTTCAATCATTTCTGGACGTTTTTCAATGGCAAAAATCAATGAATATTGTAAATGCACAAACAGTAATTTCTCCGCATTGCAAGGTGCAATTCTGAAATTTTTTGCTTTTTCCTGCTCCTCTTAGCATGATAAAGAAGATTCAAAGAGAGTGAGATGCCAGCTCCTTTCATTCAGTCAGTAGCTTCAAACATTTCTGGTATATGAAAAACATGATGTTTTTCAATGGCAAAAATCAATGAATATTGTAAATGCACAAACAGTAATTTCTCCGCATTGCAAGGTGCAATTCTGAAATTTTTTGCTTTTTCCTGCTCCTCTTAGCATAATAAAGAAGATTCAAAGAGAGTGAGATGCCAGCTCCTTTCATTCAGTCAGTAGCTTCAAACATTTCTGGTATATGAATAACATGATGTTTTTCAATGGCAAAAATCAATGAATATTGTAAATGCACAAACAGTAATTTCTCCGCATTGCAAGGTGCAAGTCTGAAATTTTTTGCTTTTTCCTGCTCCTCTTAGCATGATAAAGAAGATTCAAAGAGAGTGAGATGCCAGCTACTTTCATTCAGTCAGTAGCTTCAATCATTTCTGGACGTTTTTCAATGGTAAAAATCAATGAATATTGTAAATGCACAAACAGTAATTTCTCCACATTGCAAGGTGCAATTCTGAAATTTTTTGCTTTTTCCTGCTCCTCTTAGCATGATAAAGAAGATTCAAAGAGAGTGAGATGCCAGCTCCTTTCATTCAGTCAGTAGCTTCAAACATTTCTGGTATATGAATAACATGATGTTTTTCAATGGCAAAAATCAATGAATATTGTAAATGCACAAACAGTAATTTCTCCGCATTGCAAGGTGCAATTCTGAAATTTTTTGCTTTTTCCTGCTCCTCTTAGCATGATAAAGAAGATTCAAAGAGAGTGAGATGCCAGCTCCTTTCATTCAGTCAGTAGCTTCAATCATTTCTGGATGTTTTTCAATGGCAAAAATCAATGAATATTGTAAATGCACAAACTGTAATTTCTCCGCATTGCAAGGTGCAATTCTGAAATTTTTTGCTTTTCCTGCTCCTCTTAGCATGATAAAGAAGATTCAAAGAGAGTGAGATGCCAGCTCCTTTCATTCAGTCAGTAGCTTCAATCATTTCTGGACGTTTTTCAGTGGCAAAAATCAATGAATATTGTAAATGCACAAACAGTAATTTCTCCGCATTGCAAGGTGCAATTCTGAAATTTTTTGCTTTTTCCTGCTCCTCTTAGCATGATAAAGAAGATTCAAAGAGAGTGAGATGCCAGCTCCTTTCATTCAGTCAGTACCTTCAATCATTTCTGGACGTTTTTCAATGGCAAAAATCAATGAATATTGTAAATGCACAAACAGTAATTTCTCCGCATTGCAAGGTGCAAGTCTGAAATTTTTTGCTTTTTCCTGCTCCTCTTAGCATGATAAAGAAGATTCAAAGAGAGTGAGATGCCAGCTACTTTCATTCAGTCAGTAGCTTCAATCATTTCTGGACGTTTTTCAATGGTAAAAATCAATGAATATTGTAAATGCACAAACAGTAATTTCTCCACATTGCAAGGTGCAATTCTGAAATTTTTTGCTTTTTCCTGCTCCTCTTAGCATGATAAAGAAGATTCAAAGAGAGTGAGATGCCAGCTCCTTTCATTCAGTCAGTAGCTTCAAACATTTCTGGTATATGAATAACATGATGTTTTTCAATGGCAAAAATCAATGAATATTGTAAATGCACAAACAGTAATTTCTCCGCATTGCAAGGTGCAATTCTGAAATTTTTTGCTTTTTCCTGCTCCTCTTAGCATGATAAAGAAGATTCAAAGAGAGTGAGATGCCAGCTCCTTTCATTCAGTCAGTAGCTTCAATCATTTCTGGATGTTTTTCAATGGCAAAAATCAATGAATATTGTAAATGCACAAACTGTAATTTCTCCGCATTGCAAGGTGCAATTCTGAAATTTTTTGCTTTTTCCTGCTCCTCTTAGCATGATAAAGAAGATTCAAAGAGAGTGAGATGCCAGCTCCTTTCATTCAGTCAGTAGCTTCAATCATTTCTGGACGTTTTTCAATGGCAAAAATCAATGAATATTGTAAATGCACAAACAGTAATTTCTCCGCATTGCAAGGTGCAATTCTGAAATTTTTTGCTTTTTCCTGCTCCTCTTAGCATGATAAAGAAGATTCAAAGAGAGTGAGATGCCAGCTCCTTTCATTCAGTCAGTAGCTTCAATCATTTCTGGACGTTTTTCAATGGCAAAAATCAATGAATATTGTAAATGCACAAACAGTAATTTCTCCGCATTGCAAGGTGCAATTCTGAAATTTTTTGCTTTTTCCCGCTCCTCTTAGCATGATAAAGAAGATTCAAAGAGAGTGAGGTGCCAGCTCCTATCATTCAGTCAGTAGCTTCAAACATTTCTGGTATATGAATAACATGTTTTTCAATGGCAAAAATCAATGAATATTGTAAATGCACAAACAGTAATTTCTCCGCATTGCAAGGTGCAATTCTGAAATTTTTTGATTTTTCCTGCTCCTCTTAGCATGATAAAGAAGATTCAAAGAGAGTGAGATGCCAGCTCCTTTCATTCAGTCAGTAGCTTCAATCATTTCTGGACGTTTTTCAATGGCAAAAATCAATGAATATTGTAAAAGCACAAACAGTAATTTCTCCGCATTGCAAGGTGCAATTCTGAAATTTTTTGCTTTTTCCTGCTCCTCTTAGCATGATAAAGAAGATTCAAAGAGAGTGAGATGCCAGCTCCTTTCATTCAGTCAGTAGCTTCAAACATTTCTGGTATATGAATAACATGATGTTTTTCAATGGCAAAAATCAATGAATATTGTAAATGCACAAACAGTAATTTCTCCGCATTGCAAGGTGCAAGTCTGAAATTTTTTGCTTTTTCCTGCTCCTCTTAGCATGATAAAGAAGATTCAAAGAGAGTGAGATGCCAGCTACTTTCATTCAGTCAGTAGCTTCAATCATTTCTGGACGTTTTTCAATGGTAAAAATCAATGAATATTGTAAATGCACAAACAGTAATTTCTCCACATTGCAAGGTGCAATTCTGAAATTTTTTGCTTTTTCCTGCTCCTCTTAGCATGATAAAGAAGATTCAAAGAGAGTGAGATGCCAGCTCCTTTCATTCAGTCAGTAGCTTCAAACATTTCTGGTATATGAATAACATGATGTTTTTCAATGGCAAAAATCAATGAATATTGTAAATGCACAAACAGTAATTTCTCCGCATTGCAAGGTGCAATTCTGAAATTTTTTGCTTTTTCCTGCTCCTCTTAGCATGATAAAGCAGATTCAAAGAGAGTGAGATGCCAGCTCCTTTCATTCAGTCAGTAGCTTCAATCATTTCTGGATGTTTTTCAATGGCAAAAATCAATGAATATTGTAAATGCACAAACTGTAATTTCTCCGCATTGCAAGGTGCAATTCTGAAATTTTTTGCTTTTTCCTGCTCCTCTTAGCATGATAAAGAAGATTCAAAGAGAGTGAGATGCCAGCTCCTTTCATTCAGTCAGTAGCTTCAATCATTTCTGGACGTTTTTCAGTGGCAAAAATCAATGAATATTGTAAATGCACAAACAGTAATTTCTCCGCATTGCAAGGTGCAATTCTGAAATTTTTTGCTTTTTCCTGCTCCTCTTAGCATGATAAAGAAGATTCAAAGAGAGTGAGATGCCAGCTCCTTTCATTCAGTCAGTACCTTCAATCATTTCTGGACGTTTTTCAATGGCAAAAATCAATGAATATTGTAAATGCACAAACAGTAATTTCTCCGCATTGCAAGGTGCAATTCTGAAATTTTTTGCTTTTTCCTGCTCCTCTTAGCATGATAAAGAAGATTCAAAGAGAGTGAGATGCCAGCTCCTTTCATTCAGTCAGTAGCTTCAAACATTTCTGGTATATGAATAACATGATGTTTTTCAATGGCAAAAATCAATGAATATTGTAAATGCACAAACAGTAATTTCTCCGCATTGCAAGGTGCAAGTCTGAAATTTTTTGCTTTTTCCTGCTCCTCTTAGCATGATAAAGAAGATTCAGAGAGTGAGATGCCAGTTACTTTCATTCAGTCAGTAGCTTCAATCATTTCTGGACGTTTTTCAATGGTAAAAATCAATGAATATTGTAAATGCACAAACAGTAATTTCTCCGCATTGCAAGGTGCAATTCTGAAATTTTTTGCTTTTTCCTGCTCCTCTTAGCATGATAAAGAAGATTCAAAGAGAGTGAGATGTCAGCTCCTTTCATTCAGTCAGTAGCTTCAAACATTTCTGGTATATGAATAACATGATGTTTTTCAATGGCAAAAATCAATGAATATTGTAAATGCACAAACAGTAATTTCTCCGCATTGCAAGGTGCAATTCTGAAATTTTTTGCTTTTTCCTGCTCCTCTTAGCATGATAAAGAAGATTCAAAGAGAGTGAGATGCCAGCTCCTTTCATTCAGTCAGTAGCTTCAATCATTTCTGGATGTTTTTCAATGGCAAAAATCAATGAATATTGTAAATGCACAAACAGTAATTTCTCCGCATTGCAAGGTGCAATTCTGAAATTTTTTGCTTTTTCCTGCTCCTCTTAGCATGATAAAGAAGATTCAAAGAGAGTGAGATGCCAGCTCCTTTCATTCAGTCAGTAGCTTCAAACATTTCTGGTATATGAATAACATGATGTTTTTCAATGGCAAAAATCAATGAATATTGTAAATGCACAAACAGTAATTTCTCCGCATTGCAAGGTGCAAGTCTGAAATTTTTTTGCTTTTTCCTGCTCCTCTTAGCATGATAAAGAAGATTCAAAGAGAGTGAGATGCCAGCTACTTTCATTCAGTCAGTAGCTTCAATCATTTCTGGACGTTTTTCAATGGTAAAAATCAATGAATATTGTAAATGCACAAACAGTAATTTCTCCACATTGCAAGGTGCAATTCTGAAATTTTTTGCTTTTTCCTGCTCCTCTTAGCATGATAAAGAAGATTCAAAGAGAGTGAGATGCCAGCTCCTTTCATTCAGTCAGTAGCTTCCAACATTTCTGGTATATGAATAACATGATGTTTTTCAATGGCAAAAATCAATGAATATTGTAAATGCACAAACAGTAATTTCTCCGCATTGCAAGGTGCAATTCTGAAATTTTTTGCTTTTTCCTGCTCCTCTTAGCATGATAAACAAGATTCAAAGAGAGTGAGATGCCAGCTCCTTTCATTCAGTCAGTAGCTTCAATCATTTCTGGACGTTTTTCAATGGCAAAAATCAATGAATATTGTAAATGCACAAACAGTAATTTCTCCGCATTGCAAGGTGCAATTCTGAAATTTTTTGCTTTTTCCTGCTCCTCTTAGCATGATAAAGAAGATTCAAAGAGAGTGAGGTGCCAGCTCCTTTCATTCAGTCAGTAGCTTCAAACATTTCTGGTATATGAATAACATGTTTTTCAATGGCAAAAATCAATGAATATTGTAAATGCACAAACAGTAATTTCTCCGCATTGCAAGGTGCAATTCTGAAATTTTTTGCTTTTTCCCGCTCCTCTTAGCATGATAAAGAAGATTCAAAGAGAGTGAGGTGCCAGCTCCTTTCATTCAGTCAGTAGCTTCAAACATTTCTGGTATATGAATAACATGTTTTTCAATGGCAAAAATCAATGAATATTGTAAATGCACAAACAGTAATTTCTCCGCATTGCAAGGTGCAATTCTGAAATTTTTTGATTTTTCCTGCTCCTCTTAGCATGATAAAGAAGATTCAAAGAGAGTGAGATGCCAGCTCCTTTCATTCAGTCAGTAGCTTCAATCATTTCTGGACGTTTTTCAATGGCAAAAATCAATGAATATTGTAAATGCACAAACAGTAATTTCTCCGCATTGCAAGGTGCAATTCTGAAATTTTTTGCTTTTTCCTGCTCCTCTTAGCATGATAAAGAAGATTCAAAGAGAGTGAGATGCCAGCTCCTTTCATTCAGTCAGTAGCTTCAAACATTTCTGGTATATGAAAAACATGATGTTTTTCAATGGCAAAAATCAATGAATATTGTAAATGCACAAACAGTAATTTCTCCGCATTGCAAGGTGCAATTCTGAAATTTTTTGCTTTTTCCTGCTCCTCTTAGCATGATAAAGAAGATTCAAAGAGAGTGAGATGCCAGCTCCTTTCATTCAGTCAGTAGCTTCAAACATTTCTGGTATATGAATAACATGATGTTTTTCAATGGCAAAAATCAATGAATATTGTAAATGCACAAACAGTAATTTCTCCGCATTGCAAGGTGCAAGTCTGAAATTTTTTGCTTTTTCCTGCTCCTCTTAGCATGATAAAGAAGATTCAAAGAGAGTGAGATGCCAGCTACTTTCATTCAGTCAGTAGCTTCAATCATTTCTGGACGTTTTTCAATGGTAAAAATCAATGAATATTGTAAATGCA
The DNA here is from genome assembly GCF_046119375.1 of Phyllobates terribilis. Classification (NCBI taxonomy): domain Eukaryota; kingdom Metazoa; phylum Chordata; class Amphibia; order Anura; family Dendrobatidae; genus Phyllobates; species Phyllobates terribilis. The sequence goes on along the minus strand of NW_027363443.1, from coordinate 83,481 downwards.
CAAACAGTAATTTCTCCACATTGCAAGGTGCAATTCTGAAATTTTTTGCTTTTTCCTGCTCCTCTTAGCATGATAAAGAAGATTCAAAGAGAGTGAGATGCCAGCTCCTTTCATTCAGTCAGTAGCTTCAAACATTTCTGGTATATGAATAACATGATGTTTTTCAATGGCAAAAATCAATGAATATTGTAAATGCACAAACAGTAATTTCTCCGCATTGCAAGGTGCAAGTCTGAAATTTTTTGCTTTTTCCTGCTCCTCTTAGCATGATAAAGAAGATTCAAAGAGAGTGAGATGCCAGCTACTTTCATTCAGTCAGTAGCTTCAATCATTTCTGGACGTTTTTCAATGGTAAAAATCAATGAATATTGTAAATGCACAAACAGTAATTTCTCCACATTGCAAGGTGCAATTCTGAAATTTTTTGCTTTTTCCTGCTCCTCTTAGCATGATAAAGAAGATTCAAAGAGAGTGAGATGCCAGCTCCTTTCATTCAGTCAGTAGCTTCAAACATTTCTGGTATATGAATAACATGATGTTTTTCAATGGCAAAAATCAATGAATATTGTAAATGCACAAACAGTAATTTCTCCGCATTGCAAGGTGCAATTCTGAAATTTTTTGCTTTTTCCTGCTCCTCTTAGCATGATAAAGAAGATTCAAAGAGAGTGAGATGCCAGCTCCTTTCATTCAGTCAGTAGCTTCAATCATTTCTGGATGTTTTTCAATGGCAAAAATCAATGAATATTGTAAATGCACAAACTGTAATTTCTCCGCATTGCAAGGTGCAATTCTGAAATTTTTTGCTTTTTCCTGCTCCTCTTAGCATGATAAAGAAGATTCAAAGAGAGTGAGATGCCAGCTCCTTTCATTCAGTCAGTAGCTTCAATCATTTCTGGACGTTTTTCAATGGCAAAAATCAATGAATATTGTAAATGCACAAACAGTAATTTCTCCGCATTGCAAGGTGCAATTCTGAAATTTTTTGCTTTTTCCTGCTCCTCTTAGCATGATAAAGAAGATTCAAAGAGAGTGAGATGCCAGCTCCTTTCATTCAGTCAGTAGCTTCAATCATTTCTGGACGTTTTTCAATGGCAAAAATCAATGAATATTGTAAATGCACAAACAGTAATTTCTCCGCATTGCAAGGTGCAATTCTGAAATTTTTTGCTTTTTCCCGCTCCTCTTAGCATGATAAAGAAGATTCAAAGAGAGTGAGGTGCCAGCTCCTATCATTCAGTCAGTAGCTTCAAACATTTCTGGTATATGAATAACATGTTTTTCAATGGCAAAAATCAATGAATATTGTAAATGCACAAACAGTAATTTCTCCGCATTGCAAGGTGCAATTCTGAAATTTTTTGATTTTTCCTGCTCCTCTTAGCATGATAAAGAAGATTCAAAGAGAGTGAGATGCCAGCTCCTTTCATTCAGTCAGTAGCTTCAATCATTTCTGGACGTTTTTCAATGGCAAAAATCAATGAATATTGTAAAAGCACAAACAGTAATTTCTCCGCATTGCAAGGTGCAATTCTGAAATTTTTTGCTTTTTCCTGCTCCTCTTAGCATGATAAAGAAGATTCAAAGAGAGTGAGATGCCAGCTCCTTTCATTCAGTCAGTAGCTTCAATCATTTCTGGATGTTTTTCAATGGCAAAAATCAATGAATATTGTAAATGCACAAACTGTAATTTCTCCGCATTGCAAGGTGCAATTCTGAAATTTTTTGCTTTTTCCTGCTCCTCTTAGCATGATAAAGAAGATTCAAAGAGAGTGAGATGCCAGCTCCTTTCATTCAGTCAGTAGCTTCAATCATTTCTGGACGTTTTTCAATGGCAAAAATCAATGAATATTGTAAATGCACAAACAGTAATTTCTCCGCATTGCAAGGTGCAATTCTGAAATTTTTTGCTTTTTCCTGCTCCTCTTAGCATGATAAAGAAGATTCAAAGAGAGTGAGATGCCAGCTCCTTTCATTCAGTCAGTAGCTTCAATCATTTCTGGACGTTTTTCAATGGCAAAAATCAATGAATATTGTAAATGCACAAACAGTAATTTCTCCGCATTGCAAGGTGCAATTCTGAAATTTTTTGCTTTTTCCCGCTCCTCTTAGCATGATAAAGAAGATTCAAAGAGAGTGAGGTGCCAGCTCCTATCATTCAGTCAGTAGCTTCAAACATTTCTGGTATATGAATAACATGTTTTTCAATGGCAAAAATCAATGAATATTGTAAATGCACAAACAGTAATTTCTCCGCATTGCAAGGTGCAATTCTGAAATTTTTTGATTTTTCCTGCTCCTCTTAGCATGATAAAGAAGATTCAAAGAGAGTGAGATGCCAGCTCCTTTCATTCAGTCAGTAGCTTCAATCATTTCTGGACGTTTTTCAATGGCAAAAATCAATGAATATTGTAAAAGCACAAACAGTAATTTCTCCGCATTGCAAGGTGCAATTCTGAAATTTTTTGCTTTTTCCTGCTCCTCTTAGCATGATAAAGAAGATTCAAAGAGAGTGAGATGCCAGCTCCTTTCATTCAGTCAGTAGCTTCAATCATTTCTGGACGTTTTTCAATGGCAAAAATCAATGAATATTGTAAAAGCACAAACAGTAATTTCTCCGCATTGCAAGGTGCAATTCTGAAATTTTTTGCTTTTTCCTGCTCCTCTTAGCATGATAAAGAAGATTCAAAGAGAGTGAGATGCCAGCTCCTTTCATTCAGTCAGTAGCTTCAATCATTTCTGGATGTTTTTCAATGGCAAAAATCAATGAATATTGTAAATGCACAAACTGTAATTTCTCCGCATTGCAAGGTGCAATTCTGAAATTTTTTGCTTTTTCCTGCTCCTCTTAGCATGATAAAGAAGATTCAAAGAGAGTGAGATGCCAGCTCCTTTCATTCAGTCAGTAGCTTCAATCATTTCTGGACGTTTTTCAATGGCAAAAATCAATGAATATTGTAAATGCACAAACAGTAATTTCTCCGCATTGCAAGGTGCAATTCTGAAATTTTTTGCTTTTTCCTGCTCCTCTTAGCATGATAAAGAAGATTCAAAGAGAGTGAGATGCCAGCTCCTTTCATTCAGTCAGTAGCTTCAATCATTTCTGGACGTTTTTCAATGGCAAAAATCAATGAATATTGTAAATGCACAAACAGTAATTTCTCCGCATTGCAAGGTGCAATTCTGAAATTTTTTGCTTTTTCCCGCTCCTCTTAGCATGATAAAGAAGATTCAAAGAGAGTGAGGTGCCAGCTCCTATCATTCAGTCAGTAGCTTCAAACATTTCTGGTATATGAATAACATGTTTTTCAATGGCAAAAATCAATGAATATTGTAAATGCACAAACAGTAATTTCTCCGCATTGCAAGGTGCAATTCTGAAATTTTTTGATTTTTCCTGCTCCTCTTAGCATGATAAAGAAGATTCAAAGAGAGTGAGATGCCAGCTCCTTTCATTCAGTCAGTAGCTTCAATCATTTCTGGACGTTTTTCAATGGCAAAAATCAATTAATATTGTAAAAGCACAAACAGTAATTTCTCCGCATTGCAAGGTGCAATTCTGAAATTTTTTGCTTTTTCCTGCTCCTCTTAGCATGATAAAGAAGATTCAAAGAGAGTGAGATGCCAGCTCCTTTCATTCAGTCAGTAGCTTCAAACATTTCTGGTATATGAATAACATGATTTTTTTCAATGGCAAAAATCAATGAATATTGTGAATGCACAAACAGTAATTTCTCCGCATTGCAAGGTGCAATTCTGAAATTTTTTGCTTTTTCCTGCTCCTCTTAGCATGATAAAGAAGATTCAAAGAGAGTGAGATGCCAGCTCCTTTCATTCAGTCAGTAGCTTCAAACATTTCTGGTATATGAATAACATGATGTTTTTCAATGGCAAAAATCAATGAATATTGTAAATGCACAAACAGTAATTTCTCCGCATTGCAAGGTGCAAGTCTGAAATTTTTTGCTTTTTCCTGCTCCTCTTAGCATGATAAAGAAGATTCAAAGAGAGTGAGATGCCAGCTACTTTCATTCAGTCAGTAGCTTCAATCATTTCTGGACGTTTTTCAATGGTAAAAATCAATGAATATTGTAAATGCACAAACAGTAATTTCTCCACATTGCAAGGTGCAATTCTGAAATTTTTTGCTTTTTCCTGCTCCTCTTAGCATGATAAAGAAGATTCAAAGAGAGTGAGATGCCAGCTCCTTTCATTCAGTCAGTAGCTTCAAACATTTCTGGTATATGAATAACATGATGTTTTTCAATGGCAAAAATCAATGAATATTGTAAATGCACAAACAGTAATTTCTCCGCATTGCAAGGTGCAATTCTGAAATTTTTTGCTTTTTCCTGCTCCTCTTAGCATGATAAAGCAGATTCAAAGAGAGTGAGATGCCAGCTCCTTTCATTCAGTCAGTAGCTTCAATCATTTCTGGATGTTTTTCAATGGCAAAAATCAATGAATATTGTAAATGCACAAACTGTAATTTCTCCGCATTGCAAGGTGCAATTCTGAAATTTTTTGCTTTTTCCTGCTCCTCTTAGCATGATAAAGAAGATTCAAAGAGAGTGAGATGCCAGCTCCTTTCATTCAGTCAGTAGCTTCAATCATTTCTGGACGTTTTTCAGTGGCAAAAATCAATGAATATTGTAAATGCACAAACAGTAATTTCTCCGCATTGCAAGGTGCAATTCTGAAATTTTTTGCTTTTTCCTGCTCCTCTTAGCATGATAAAGAAGATTCAAAGAGAGTGAGATGCCAGCTCCTTTCATTCAGTCAGTACCTTCAATCATTTCTGGACGTTTTTCAATGGCAAAAATCAATGAATATTGTAAATGCACAAACAGTAATTTCTCCGCATTGCAAGGTGCAATTCTGAAATTTTTTGCTTTTTCCTGCTCCTCTTAGCATGATAAAGAAGATTCAAAGAGAGTGAGATGCCAGCTCCTTTCATTCAGTCAGTAGCTTCAAACATTTCTGGTATATGAATAACATGATGTTTTTCAATGGCAAAAATCAATGAATATTGTAAATGCACAAACAGTAATTTCTCCGCATTGCAAGGTGCAAGTCTGAAATTTTTTGCTTTTTCCTGCTCCTCTTAGCATGATAAAGAAGATTCAGAGAGTGAGATGCCAGTTACTTTCATTCAGTCAGTAGCTTCAATCATTTCTGGACGTTTTTCAATGGTAAAAATCAATGAATATTGTAAATGCACAAACAGTAATTTCTCCACATTGCAAGGTGCAATTCTGAAATTTTTTGCTTTTTCCTGCTCCTCTTAGCATGATAAAGAAGATTCAAAGAGAGTGAGATGTCAGCTCCTTTCATTCAGTCAGTAGCTTCAAACATTTCTGGTATATGAATAACATGATGTTTTTCAATGGCAAAAATCAATGAATATTGTAAATGCACAAACAGTAATTTCTCCGCATTGCAAGGTGCAATTCTGAAATTTTTTGCTTTTTCCTGCTCCTCTTAGCATGATAAAGAAGATTCAAAGAGAGTGAGATGCCAGCTCCTTTCATTCAGTCAGTAGCTTCAATCATTTCTGGATGTTTTTCAATGGCAAAAAACAATGAAAATTGTAAATGCACAAACAGTAATTTCTCCGCATTGCAAGGTGCAATTCTGAAATTTTTTGCTTTTTCCTGCTCCTCTTAGCATGATAAAGAAGATTCAAAGAGAGTGAGATGCCAGCTCCTTTCATTCAGTCAGTAGCTTCAAACATTTCTGGTATATGAATAACATGATGTTTTTCAATGGCAAAAATCAATGAATATTGTAAATGCACAAACAGTAATTTCTCCGCATTGCAAGGTGCAAGTCTGAAATTTTTTTGCTTTTTCCTGCTCCTCTTAGCATGATAAAGAAGATTCAAAGAGAGTGAGATGCCAGCTACTTTCATTCAGTCAGTAGCTTCAATCATTTCTGGACGTTTTTCAATGGTAAAAATCAATGAATATTGTAAATGCACAAACAGTAATTTCTCCACATTGCAAGGTGCAATTCTGAAATTTTTTGCTTTTTCCTGCTCCTCTTAGCATGATAAAGAAGATTCAAAGAGAGTGAGATGCCAGCTCCTTTCATTCAGTCAGTAGCTTCAAACATTTCTGGTATATGAATAACATGATGTTTTTCAATGGCAAAAATCAATGAATATTGTAAATGCACAAACAGTAATTTCTCCGCATTGCAAGGTGCAATTCTGAAATTTTTTGCTTTTTCCTGCTCCTCTTAGCATGATAAAGAAGATTCAAAGAGAGTGAGATGCCAGCTCCTTTCATTCAGTCAGTAGCTTCAATCATTTCTGGACGTTTTTCAATGGCAAAAATCAATGAATATTGTAAATGCACAAACAGTAATTTCTCCGCATTGCAAGGTGCAATTCTGAAATTTTTTGCTTTTTCCTGCTCCTCTTAGCATGATAAACAAGATTCAAAGAGAGTGAGATGCCAGCTCCTTTCATTCAGTCAGTAGCTTCAATCATTTCTGGACGTTTTTCAATGGCAAAAATCAATGAATATTGTAAATGCACAAACAGTAATTTCTCCGCATTGCAAGGTGCAATTCTGAAATTTTTTGCTTTTTCCTGCTCCTCTTAGCATGATAAAGAAGATTCAAAGAGAGTGAGGTGCCAGCTCCTTTCATTCAGTCAGTAGCTTCAAACATTTCTGGTATATGAATAACATGTTTTTCAATGGCAAAAATCAATGAATATTGTAAATGCACAAACAGTAATTTCTCCGCATTGCAAGGTGCAATTCTGAAATTTTTTGCTTTTTCCCGCTCCTCTTAGCATGATAAAGAAGATTCAAAGAGAGTGAGGTGCCAGCTCCTTTCATTCAGTCAGTAGCTTCAAACATTTCTGGTATATGAATAACATGTTTTTCAATGGCAAAAATCAATGAATATTGTAAATGCACAAACAGTAATTTCTCCGCATTGCAAGGTGCAATTCTGAAATTTTTTGATTTTTCCTGCTCCTCTTAGCATGATAAAGAAGATTCAAAGAGAGTGAGATGCCAGCTCCTTTCATTCAGTCAGTAGCTTCAATCATTTCTGGACGTTTTTCAATGGCAAAAATCAATGAATATTGTAAATGCACAAACAGTAATTTCTCCGCATTGCAAGGTGCAATTCTGAAATTTTTTGCTTTTTCCTGCTCCTCTTAGCATGATAAAGAAGATTCAAAGAGAGTGAGATACCAGCTCCTTTCATTCAGTCAGTAGCTTCAAACATTTCTGGTATATGAAAAACATGATGTTTTTCAATGGCAAAAATCAATGAATATTGTAAATGCACAAACAGTAATTTCTCCGCATTGCAAGGTGCAATTCTGAAATTTTTTGCTTTTTCCTGCTCCTCTTAGCATGATAAAGAAGATTCAAAGAGAGTGAGATGCCAGCTCCTTTCATTCAGTCAGTAGCTTCAAACATTTCTGGTATATGAATAACATGATGTTTTTCAATGGCAAAAATCAATGAATATTGTAAATGCACAAACAGTAATTTCTCCGCATTGCAAGGTGCAAGTCTGAAATTTTTTGCTTTTTCCTGCTCCTCTTAGCATGATAAAGAAGATTCAAAGAGAGTGAGATGCCAGCTACTTTCATTCAGTCAGTAGCTTCAATCATTTCTGGACGTTTTTCAATGGTAAAAATCAATGAATATTGTAAATGCACAAACAGTAATTTCTCCACATTGCAAGGTGCAATTCTGAAATTTTTTGCTTTTTCCTGCTCCTCTTAGCATGATAAAGAAGATTCAAAGAGAGTGAGATGCCAGCTCCTTTCATTCAGTCAGTAGCTTCAAACATTTCTGGTATATGAATAACATGATGTTTTTCAATGGCAAAAATCAATGAATATTGTAAATGCACAAACAGTAATTTCTCCGCATTGCAAGGTGCAATTCTGAAATTTTTTGCTTTTTCCTGCTCCTCTTAGCATGATAAAGAAGATTCAAAGAGAGTGAGATGCCAGCTCCTTTCATTCAGTCAGTAGCTTCAATCATTTCTGGATGTTTTTCAATGGCAAAAATCAATGAATATTGTAAATGCACAAACTGTAATTTCTCCGCATTGCAAGGTGCAATTCTGAAATTTTTTGCTTTTTCCTGCTCCTCTTAGCATGATAAAGAAGATTCAAAGAGAGTGAGATGCCAGCTCCTTTCATTCAGTCAGTAGCTTCAATCATTTCTGGACGTTTTTCAGTGGCAAAAATCAATGAATATTGTAAATGCACAAACAGTAATTTCTCCGCATTGCAAGGTGCAATTCTGAAATTTTTTGCTTTTTCCTGCTCCTCTTAGCATGATAAAGAAGATTCAAAGAGAGTGAGATGCCAGCTCCTTTCATTCAGTCAGTACCTTCAATCATTTCTGGACGTTTTTCAATGGCAAAAATCAATGAATATTGTAAATGCACAAACAGTAATTTCTCCGCATTGCAAGGTGCAAGTCTGAAATTTTTTGCTTTTTCCTGCTCCTCTTAGCATGATAAAGAAGATTCAAAGAGAGTGAGATGCCAGCTACTTTCATTCAGTCAGTAGCTTCAATCATTTCTGGACGTTTTTCAATGGTAAAAATCAATGAATATTGTAAATGCACAAACAGTAATTTCTCCACATTGCAAGGTGCAATTCTGAAATTTTTTGCTTTTTCCTGCTCCTCTTAGCATGATAAAGAAGATTCAAAGAGAGTGAGATGCCAGCTCCTTTCATTCAGTCAGTAGCTTCAAACATTTCTGGTATATGAATAACATGATGTTTTTCAATGGCAAAAATCAATGAATATTGTAAATGCACAAACAGTAATTTCTCCGCATTGCAAGGTGCAATTCTGAAATTTTTTGCTTTTTCCTGCTCCTCTTAGCATGATAAAGAAGATTCAAAGAGAGTGAGATGCCAGCTCCTTTCATTCAGTCAGTAGCTTCAATCATTTCTGGATGTTTTTCAATGGCAAAAATCAATGAATATTGTAAATGCACAAACTGTAATTTCTCCGCATTGCAAGGTGCAATTCTGAAATTTTTTGCTTTTTCCTGCTCCTCTTAGCATGATAAAGAAGATTCAAAGAGAGTGAGATGCCAGCTCCTTTCATTCAGTCAGTAGCTTCAATCATTTCTGGACGTTTTTCAATGGCAAAAATCAATGAATATTGTAAATGCACAAACAGTAATTTCTCCGCATTGCAAGGTGCAATTCTGAAATTTTTTGCTTTTTCCTGCTCCTCTTAGCATGATAAAGAAGATTCAAAGAGAGTGAGATGCCAGCTCCTTTCATTCAGTCAGTAGCTTCAATCATTTCTGGACGTTTTTCAATGGCAAAAATCAATGAATATTGTAAATGCACAAACAGTAATTTCTCCGCATTGCAAGGTGCAATTCTGAAATTTTTTGCTTTTTCCCGCTCCTCTTAGCATGATAAAGAAGATTCAAAGAGAGTGAGGTGCCAGCTCCTATCATTCAGTCAGTAGCTTCAAACATTTCTGGTATATGAATAACATGTTTTTCAATGGCAAAAATCAATGAATATTGTAAATGCACAAACAGTAATTTCTCCGCATTGCAAGGTGCAATTCTGAAATTTTTTGATTTTTCCTGCTCCTCTTAGCATGATAAAGAAGATTCAAAGAGAGTGAGATGCCAGCTCCTTTCATTCAGTCAGTAGCTTCAATCATTTCTGGACGTTTTTCAATGGCAAAAATCAATGAATATTGTAAAAGCACAAACAGTAATTTCTCCGCATTGCAAGGTGCAATTCTGAAATTTTTTGCTTTTTCCTGCTCCTCTTAGCATGATAAAGAAGATTCAAAGAGAGTGAGATGCCAGCTCCTTTCATTCAGTCAGTAGCTTCAAACATTTCTGGTATATGAATAACATGATGTTTTTCAATGGCAAAAATCAATGAATATTGTAAATGCACAAACAGTAATTTCTCCGCATTGCAAGGTGCAATTCTGAAATTTTTTGCTTTTTCCTGCTCCTCTTAGCATGATAAAGAAGATTCAAAGAGAGTGAGATGCCAGCTCCATTCATTCAGTCAGTAGCTTCAAACATTTCTGGTATATGAATAACATGATGTTTTTCAATGGCAAAAATCAATGAATATTGTAAATGCACAAACAGTAATTTCTCCGCATTGCAAGGTGCAAGTCTGAAATTTTTTGCTTTTTCCTGCTCCTCTTAGCATGATAAAGAAGATTCAAAGAGAGTGAGATGCCAGCTACTTTCATTCAGTCAGTAGCTTCAATCATTTCTGGACATTTTTCAATGGTAAAAATCAATGAATATTGTAAATGCACAAACAGTAATTTCTCCACATTGCAAGGTGCAATTCTGAAATTTTTTGCTTTTTCCTGCTCCTCTTAGCATGATAAAGAAGATTCAAAGAGAGTGAGATGCCAGCTCCTTTCATTCAGTCAGTAGCTTCAAACATTTCTGGTATATGAATAACATGATGTTTTTCAATGGCAAAAATCAATGAATATTGTAAATGCACAAACAGTAATTTCTCCGCATTGCAAGGTGCAATTCTGAAATTTTTTGCTTTTTCCTGCTCCTCTTAGCTTGATAAAGCAGATTCAAAGAGAGTGAGATGCCAGCTCCTTTCATTCAGTCAGTAGCTTCAATCATTTCTGGATGTTTTTCAATGGCAAAAATCAATGAATATTGTAAATGCACAAACTGTAATTTCTCCGCATTGCAAGGTGCAATTCTGAAATTTTTTGCTTTTTCCTGCTCCTCTTAGCATGATAAAGAAGATTCAAAGAGAGTGAGATGCCAGCTCCTTTCATTCAGTCAGTAGCTTCAATCATTTCTGGACGTTTTTCAGTGGCAAAAATCAATGAATATTGTAAATGCACAAACAGTAATTTCTCCGCATTGCAAGGTGCAATTCTGAAATTTTTTGCTTTTTCCTGCTCCTCTTAGCATGATAAAGAAGATTCAAAGAGAGTGAGATGCCAGCTCCTTTCATTCAGTCAGTACCTTCAATCATTTCTGGACGTTTTTCAATGGCAAAAATCAATGAATATTGTAAATGCACAAACAGTAATTTCTCCGCATTGCAAGGTGCAATTCTGAAATTTTTTGCTTTTTCCTGCTCCTCTTAGCATGATAAAGAAGATTCAAAGAGAGTGAGATGCCAGCTCCTTTCATTCAGTCAGTAGCTTCAAACATTTCTGGTATATGAATATCATGATGTTTTTCAATGGCAAAAATCAATGAATATTGTAAATGCACAAACAGTAATTTCTCCGCATTGCAAGGTGCAAGTCTGAAATTTTTTGCTTTTTCCTGCTCCTCTTAGCATGATAAAGAAGATTCAAAGAGAGTGAGATGCCAGTTACTTTCATTCAGTCAGTAGCTTCAATCATTTCTGGACGTTTTTCAATGGTAAAAATCAATGAATATTGTAAATGCACAAACAGTAATTTCTCCACATTGCAAGGTGCAATTCTGAAATTTTTTGCTTTTTCCTGCTCCTCTTAGCATGATAAAGAAGATTCAAAGAGAGTGAGATGCCAGCTCCTTTCATTCAGTCAGTAGCTTCAAACATTTCTGGTATATGAATAACATGATGTTTTTCAATGGCAAAAATCAATGAATATTGTAAATGCACAAACAGTAATTTCTCCGCATTGCAAGGTGCAATTCTGAAATTTTTTGCTTTTTCCTGCTCCTCTTAGCATGATAAAGAAGATTCAAAGAGAGTGAGATGCCAGCTCCTTTCATTCAGTCAGTAGCTTCAAACATTTCTGGTATATGAATAACATGATGTTTTTCAATGGCAAAAATCAATGAATATTGTAAATGCACAAACAGTAATTTCTCCGCATTGCAAGGTGCAAGTCTGAAATTTTTTGCTTTTTCCTGCTCCTCTTAGCATGATAAAGAAGATTCAAAGAGAGTGAGATGCCAGCTACTTTCATTCAGTCAGTAGCTTCAATCATTTCTGGACGTTTTTCAATGGTAAAAATCAATGAATATTGTAAATGCACAAACAGTAATTTCTCCACATTGCAAGGTGCAATTCTGAAATTTTTTGCTTTTTCCTGCTCCTCTTAGCATGATAAAGAAGATTCAAAGAGAGTGAGATGCCAGCTCCTTTCATTCAGTCAGTAGCTTCAAACATTTCTGGTATATGAATAACATGATGTTTTTCAATGGCAAAAATCAATGAATATTGTAAATGCACAAACAGTAATTTCTCCGCATTGCAAGATGCAATTCTGAAATTTTTTGCTTTTTCCTGCTCCTCTTAGCATGATAAAGAAGATTCAAAGAGAGTGAGATGCCAGCTCCTTTCATTCAGTCAGTAGCTTCAATCATTTCTGGATGTTTTTCAATGGCAAAAATCAATGAATATTGTAAATGCACAAACTGTAATTTCTCCGCATTGCAAGGTGCAAATCTGAAATTTTTTGCTTTTTCCTGCTCCTCTTAGCATGATAAAGAAGATTCAAAGAGAGTGAGATGCCAGCTCCTTTCATTCAGTCAGTAGCTTCAATCATTTCTGGACGTTTTTCAATGGCAAAAACCAATGAATATTGTAAATGCACAAACAGTAATTTCTCCGCATTGCAAGGTGCAATTCTGAAATTTTTTGCTTTTTCCTGCTCCTCTTAGCATGATAAAGAAGATTCAAAGAGAGTGAGATGCCAGCTCCTTTCATTCAGTCAGTACCTTCAATCATTTCTGGACGTTTTTCAATGGCAAAAATCAATGAATATTGTAAATGCACAAACAGTAATTTCTCCGCATTGCAAGGTGCAATTCTGAAATTTTTTGCTTTTTCCCGCTCCTCTTAGCATGATAAAGAAGATTCAAAGAGAGTGAGGTGCCAGCTCCTTTCATTCAGTCAGTAGCTTCAAACATTTCTGGTATATGAATAACATGTTTTTCAATGGCAAAAATCAATGAATATTGTAAATGCACAAACAGTAATTTCTCCGCATTGCAAGGTGCAATTCTGAAATTTTTTGCTTTTTCCTGCTCCTCTTAGCATGATAAAGAAGATTCAAAGAGAGTGAGATGCCAGCTCCTTTCATTCAGTCAGTAGCTTCAGTCATTTCTGGACGTTTTTCAATGGCAAAAATCAATGAATATTGTAAATGCACAAACAGTAATTTCTCCGCATTGCAAGGTGCAATTCTGAAATTTTTTGCTTTTTCCTGCTCCTCTTAGCATGATAAAGAAGATTCAAAGAGAGTGAGATGTCAGCTCCTTTCATTCAGTCAGTAGCTTCAAACATTTCTGGTACATGAATAACATGATGTTTTTCAATGGCAAAAATCAATGAATATTGTAAATGCACAAACAGTAATTTCTCCGCATTGCAAGGTGCAATTCTGAAATTTTTTGCTTTTTCCTGCTCCTCTTAGCATGATAAAGAAGATTCAAAGAGAGTGAGATGCCAGCTCCTTTCATTCAGTCAGTAGCTTCAATCATTTCTGGATGTTTTTCAATGGCAAAAATCAATGAATATTGTAAATGCACAAACAGTAATTTCTCCGCATTGCAAGGTGCAATTCTGAAATTTTTTGCTTTTTCCTGCTCCTCTTAGCATGATAAAGAAGATTCAAAGAGAGTGAGATGCCAGCTCCTTTCGTTCAGTCAGTAGCTTCAATCATTTCTGGACGTTTTTCAATGGCAAAAATCATTGAATATTATAAATGCACAAACAGTAATTTCTCCGCATTGCAAGGTGCAATTCTGAAATTTTTTGCTTTTTCCCGCTCCTCTTAGCATGATAAAGAAGATTCAAAGAGAGTGAGGTGCCAGCTCCTTTCATTCAGTCAGTAGCTTCAAACATTTCTGGTATATGAATAACATGTTTTTCAATGGCAAAAATCAATGAATATTGTAAATGCACAAACAGTAATTTCTCCGCATTGCAAGGTGCAATTCTGAAATTTTTTGCTTTTTCCTGCTCCTCTTAGCATGATAAAGAAGATTCAAAGAGAGTGAGATGCCAGCTCCTTTCATTCAGTCAGTAGCTTCAATCATTTCTGGACGTTTTTCAATGGCAAAAATCAATGAATATTGTAAATGCACAAACAGTAATTTCTCCGCATTGCAAGGTGCAATTCTGAAATTTTTTGCTTTTTCCTGCTCCTCTTAGCATGATAAAGAAGATTCAAAGAGAGTGAGATGTCAGCTCCTTTCATTCAGTCAGTAGCTTCAAACATTTCTGGTATATGAATAACATGATGTTTTTCAATGGCAAAAATCAATGAATATTGTAAATGCACAAACAGTAATTTCTCCGCATTGCAAGGTGCAATTCTGAAATTTTTTGCTTTTTCCTGCTCCTCTTAGCATGATAAAGAAGATTCAAAGAGAGTGAGATGCCAGCTCCTTTCATTCAGTCAGTAGCTTCAATCATTTCTGGATGTTTTTCAATGGCAAAAATCAATGAATATTGTAAATGCACAAACAGTAATTTCTCCGCATTGCAAGGTGCAATTCTGAAATTTTTTGCTTTTTCCTGCTCCTCTTAGCATGATAAAGAAGATTCAAAGAGAGTGAGATGCCAGCTCCTTTCATTCAGTCAGTAGCTTCAATCATTTCTGGACGTTTTTCAATGGCAAAAATCATTGAATATTATAAATGCACAAACAGTAATTTCTCCGCATTGCAAGGTGCAATTCTGAAATTTTTTACTTTTTCCTGCTCCTCTTAGCATGATAAAGAAGATTCAAAGAGAGTGAGATGCCAGCTCCTTTCATTCAGTCAGTAGCTTCAATCATTTCTGGTATATGAATAACATGATGTTTTTCAATGGCAAAAATCAATGAATATTGTAAATGCACAAACAGTAATTTCTCCGCATTGCAAGGTGCAATTCTGAAATTTTTTGCTATTTCCTGCTCCTCTTAGCATGATAAAGAAGATTCAAAGAGAGTGAGATGCCAGCTCCTTTCATTCAGTCAGTAGCTTCAAACATTTCTGGTATATGAATAACATGATGTTTTTCAATGGCAAAAATCAATGAATATTGTAAATGCACAAACAGTAATTTCTCCGCATTGCAAGGTGCAAGTCTGAAATTTTTTGCTTTTTCCTGCTCCTCTTAGCATGATAAAGAAGATTCAAAGAGAGTGAGATGCCAGCTACTTTCATTCAGTCAGTAGCTTCAATCATTTCTGGACGTTTTTCAATGGTAAAAATCAATGAATATTGTAAATGCACAAACAGTAATTTCTCCACATTGCAAGGTGCAATTCTGAAATTTTTTGCTTTTTCCTGCTCCTCTTAGCATGATAAAGAAGATTCAAAGAGAGTGAGATGCCAGCTCCTTTCATTCAGTCAGTAGCTTCAAACATTTCTGGTATATGAATAACATGATGTTTTTCAATGGCAAAAATCAATGAATATTGTAAATGCACAAACAGTAATTTCTCCGCATTGCAAGGTGCAATTCTGAAATTTTTTGCTTTTTCCTGCTCCTCTTAGCATGATAAAGAAGATTCATAGAGAGTGAGATGCCAGCTCCTTTCATTCAGTCAGTAGCTTCAATCATTTCTGGATGTTTTTCAATGGCAAAAATCAATGAATATTGTAAATGCACAAACTGTAATTTCTCCGCATTGCAAGGTGCAATTCTGAAATTTTTTGCTTTTTCCTGCTCCTCTTAGCATGATAAAGAAGATTCAAAGAGAGTGAGATGCCAGCTCCTTTCATTCAGTCAGTAGCTTCAATCATTTCTGGATGTTTTTCAATGGCAAAAATCAATGAATATTGTAAATGCACAAACAGTAATTTCTCCGCATTGCAAGGTGCAATTCTGAAATTTTTTGCTTTTTCCTGCTCCTCTTAGCATGATAAAGAAGATTCAAAGAGAGTGAGATGCCAGCTCCTTTCATTCAGTCAGTAGCTTCAATCATTTCTGGACGTTTTTCAATGGCAAAAATCAATGAATATTGTAAATGCACAAACAGTAATTTCTCCGCATTGCAAGGTGCAATTCTGAAATTTTTTGCTTTTTCCCGCTCCTCTTAGCATGATAAAGAAGATTCAAAGAGAGTGAGGTGCCAGCTCCTTTCATTCAGTCAGTAGCTTCAAACATTTCTGGTATATGAATAACATGTTTTTCAATGGCAAAAATCAATGAATATTGTAAATGCACAAACAGTAATTTCTCCGCATTGCAAGGTGCAATTCTGAAATTTTTTGATTTTTCCTGCTCCTCTTAGCATGATAAAGAAGATTCAAAGAGAGTGAGATGCCAGCTCCTTTCATTCAGTCAGTAGCTTCAATCATTTCTGGACGTTTTTCAATGGCAAAAATCAATGAATATTGTAAAAGCACAAACAGTAATTTCTCCGCATTGCAAGGTGCAATTCTGAAATTTTTTGCTTTTTCCTGCTCCTCTTAGCATGATAAAGAAGATTCAAAGAGAGTGAGATGCCAGCTCCTTTCATTCAGTCAGTAGCTTCAAACATTTCTGGTATATGAATAACATGATGTTTTTCAATGGCAAAAATCAATGAATATTGTAAATGCACAAACAGTAATTTCTCCGCATTGCAAGGTGCAATTCTGAAATTTTTTGCTTTTTCCTGCTCCTCTTAGCATGATAAAGAAGATTCAAAGAGAGTGAGATGCCAGCTCCTTTCATTCAGTCAGTAGCTTCAAACATTTCTGGTATATGAATAACATGATGTTTTTCAATGGCAAAAATCAATGAATATTGTAAATGCACAAACAGTAATTTCTCCGCATTGCAAGGTGCAAGTCTGAAATTTTTTGCTTTTTCCTGCTCCTCTTAGCATGATAAAGAAGATTCAAAGAGAGTGAGATGCCAGCTACTTTCATTCAGTCAGTAGCTTCAATCATTTCTGGACGTTTTTCAATGGTAAAAATCAATGAATATTGTAAATGCACAAACAGTAATTTCTCCACATTGCAAGGTGCAATTCTGAAATTTTTTGCTTTTTCCTGCTCCTCTTAGCATGATAAAGAAGATTCAAAGAGAGTGAGATGCCAGCTCCTTTCATTCAGTCAGTAGCTTCAAACATTTCTGGTATATGAATAACATGATGTTTTTCAATGGCAAAAATCAATGAATATTGTAAATGCACAAACAGTAATTTCTCCGCATTGCAAGGTGCAATTCTGAAATTTTTTGCTTTTTCCTGCTCCTCTTAGCATGATAAAGCAGATTCAAAGAGAGTGAGATGCCAGCTCCTTTCATTCAGTCAGTAGCTTCAATCATTTCTGGATGTTTTTCAATGGCAAAAATCAATGAATATTGTAAATGCACAAACTGTAATTTCTCCGCATTGCAAGGTGCAATTCTGAAATTTTTTGCTTTTTCCTGCTCCTCTTAGCATGATAAAGAAGATTCAAAGAGAGTGAGATGCCAGCTCCTTTCATTCAGTCAGTAGCTTCAATCATTTCTGGACGTTTTTCAGTGGCAAAAATCAATGAATATTGTAAATGCACAAACAGTAATTTCTCCGCATTGCAAGGTGCAATTCTGAAATTTTTTGCTTTTTCCTGCTCCTCTTAGCATGATAAAGAAGATTCAAAGAGAGTGAGATGCCAGCTCCTTTCATTCAGTCAGTACCTTCAATCATTTCTGGACGTTTTTCAATGGCAAAAATCAATGAATATTGTAAATGTACAAACAGTAATTTCTCCGCATTGCAAGGTGCAATTCTGAAATTTTTTGCTTTTTCCCGCTCCTCTTAGCATGATAAAGAAGATTCAAAGAGAGTGAGATGCCAGCTCCTTTCATTCAGTCAGTAGCTTCAATCATTTCTGGACGTTTTTCAATGGCAAAAATCAATGAATATTGTAAAAGCACAAACAGTAATTTCTCCGCATTGCAAGGTGCAATTCTGAAATTTTTTGCTTTTTCCTGCTCCTCTTAGCATGATAAAGAAGATTCAAAGAGAGTGAGATGCCAGCTCCTTTCATTCAGTCAGTAGCTTCAAACATTTCTGGTATATGAATAACATGATGTTTTTCAATGGCAAAAATCAATGAATATTGTAAATGCACAAACAGTAATTTCTCCGCATTGCAAGGTGCAATTCTGAAATTTTTTGCTTTTTCCTGCTCCTCTTAGCATGATAAAGAAGATTCAAAGAGAGTGAGATGCCAGCTCCTTTCATTCAGTCAGTAGCTTCAAACATTTCTGGTATATGAATAACATGATGTTTTTCAATGGCAAAAATCAATGAATATTGTAAATGCACAAACAGTAATTTCTCCGCATTGCAAGGTGCAAGTCTGAAATTTTTTGCTTTTTCCTGCTCCTCTTAGCATGATAAAGAAGATTCAAAGAGAGTGAGATGCCAGCTACTTTCATTCAGTCAGTAGCTTCAATCATTTCTGGACGTTTTTCAATGGTAAAAATCAATGAATATTGTAAATGCACAAACAGTAATTTCTCCACATTGCAAGGTGCAATTCTGAAATTTTTTGCTTTTTCCTGCTCCTCTTAGCATGATAAAGAAGATTCAAAGAGAGTGAGATGCCAGCTCCTTTCATTCAGTCAGTAGCTTCAAACATTTCTGGTATATGAATAACATGATGTTTTTCAATGGCAAAAATCAATGAATATTGTAAATGCACAAACAGTAATTTCTCCGCATTGCAAGGTGCAATTCTGAAATTTTTTGCTTTTTCCTGCTCCTCTTAGCATGATAAAGCAGATTCAAAGAGAGTGAGATGCCAGCTCCTTTCATTCAGTCAGTAGCTTCAATCATTTCTGGATGTTTTTCAATGGCAAAAATCAATGAATATTGTAAATGCACAAACTGTAATTTCTCCGCATTGCAAGGTGCAATTCTGAAATTTTTTGCTTTTTCCTGCTCCTCTTAGCATGATAAAGAAGATTCAAAGAGAGTGAGATGCCAGCTCCTTTCATTCAGTCAGTAGCTTCAATCATTTCTGGACGTTTTTCAGTGGCAAAAATCAATGAATATTGTAAATGCACAAACAGTAATTTCTCCGCATTGCAAGGTGCAATTCTGAAATTTTTTGCTTTTTCCTGCTCCTCTTAGCATGATAAAGAAGATTCAAAGAGAGTGAGATGCCAGCTCCTTTCATTCAGTCAGTACCTTCAATCATTTCTGGACGTTTTTCAATGGCAAAAATCAATGAATATTGTAAATGTACAAACAGTAATTTCTCCGCATTGCAAGGTGCAATTCTGAAATTTTTTGCTTTTTCCCGCTCCTCTTAGCATGATAAAGAAGATTCAAAGAGAGTGAGGTGCCAGCTCCTTTCATTCAGTCAGTAGCTTCAAACATTTCTGGTATATGAATAACATGTTTTTCAATGGCAAAAATCAATGAATATTGTAAATGCACAAACAGTAATTTCTCCGCATTGCAAGGTGCAATTCTGAAATTTTTTGATTTTTCCTGCTCCTCTTAGCATGATAAAGAAGATTCAAAGAGAGTGACATGCCAGCTCCTTTCATTCAGTCAGTAGCTTCAATCATTTCTGGACGTTTTTCAATGGCAAAAATTAATGAATATTGTAAATGCACAAACAGTAATTTCTCCGCATTGCAAGGTGCAATTCTGAAATTTTTTGCTTTTTCCTGCTCCTCTTAGCATGATAAAGAAGATTCAAAGAGAGTGAGATGCCAGCTCCTTTCATTCAGTCAGTAGCTTCAATCATTTCTGGACGTTTTTCAATGGCAAAAATCAATGAATATTGTAAATGCACAAACAGTAATTTCTCCGCATTGCAAGGTGCAATTCTGAAATTTTTTGCTTTTTCCTGCTCCTCTTAGCATGATAAAGAAGATTCAAAGAGAGTGAGATGCCAGCTCCTTTCATTCAGTCAGTAGCTTCAAACATTTCTGGTATATGAATAACATGATGTTTTTCAATGGCAAAAATCAATGAATATTGTAAATGCACAAACAGTAATTTCTCCGCATTGCAAGGTGCAAGTCTGAAATTTTTTGCTTTTTCCTGCTCCTCTTAGCATGATAAAGAAGATTCAAAGAGAGTGAGATGCCAGTTACTTTCATTCAGTCAGTAGCTTCAATCATTTCTGGACGTTTTTCAATGGTAAAAATCAATGAATATTGTAAATGCACAAACAGTAATTTCTCCACATTGCAAGGTGCAATTCTGAAATTTTTTGCTTTTTCCTGCTCCTCTTAGCATGATAAAGAAGATTCAAAGAGAGTGAGATGCCAGCTCCTTTCATTCAGTCAGTAGCTTCAAACATTTCTGGTATATGAATAACATGATGTTTTTCAATGGCAAAAATCAATGAATATTGTAAATGCACAAACAGTAATTTCTCCGCATTGCAAGGTGCAATTCTGAAATTTTTTGCTTTTTCCTGCTCCTCTTAGCATGATAAAGAAGATTCAAAGAGAGTGAGATGCCAGCTCCTTTCATTCAGTCAGTAGCTTCAAACATTTCTGGTATATGAATAACATGATGTTTTTCAATGGCAAAAATCAATGAATATTGTAAATGCACAAACAGTAATTTCTCCGCATTGCAAGGTGCAATTCTGAAATTTTTTGCTTTTTCCTGCTCCTCTTAGCATGATAAAGAAGATTCAAAAAGAGTGAGATGCCAGCTCCTTTCATTCAGTCAGTAGCTTCAATCATTTCTGCATGTTTTTCAATGGCAAAAATCAATGAATATTGTAAATGCACAAATAGTAATTTCTCCGCATTGCAAGGTGCAATTCTGAAATTTTTTGCTTTTTCCTGCTCCTCTTAGCATGATAAAGAAGATTCAAAGAGAGTGAGATGTCAGCTCCTTTCATTCAGTCAGTAGCTTCAAACATTTCTGGTATATGAATAACATGATGTTTTTCAATGGCAAAAATCAATGAATATTGTAAATGCACAAACAGTAATTTCTCCGCATTGCAAGGTGCAATTCTGAAATTTTTTGCTTTTTCCTGCTCCTCTTAGCATGATAAAGAAGATTCAAAGAGAGTGAGATGCCAGCTCCTTTCATTCAGTCAGTAGCTTCAATCATTTCTGGATGTTTTTCAATGGCAAAAATCAATGAATATTGTAAATGCACAAACAGTAATTTCTCCGCATTGCAAGGTGCAATTCTGAAATTTTTTGCTTTTTCCTGCTCCTCTTAGCATGATAAAGAAGATTCAAAGAGAGTGAGATGCCAGCTCCTTTCATTCAGTCAGTAGCTTCAAACATTTCTGGTATATGAATAACATGATGTTTTTCAATGGCAAAAATCAATGAATATTGTAAATGCACAAACAGTAATTTCTCCGCATTGCAAGGTGCAAGTCTGAAATTTTTTTGCTTTTTCCTGCTCCTCTTAGCATGATAAAGAAGATTCAAAGAGAGTGAGATGCCAGCTACTTTCATTCAGTCAGTAGCTTCAATCATTTCTGGACGTTTTTCAATGGTAAAAATCAATGAATATTGTAAATGCACAAACAGTAATTTCTCCACATTGCAAGGTGCAATTCTGAAATTTTTTGCTTTTTCCTGCTCCTCTTAGCATGATAAAGAAGATTCAAAGAGAGTGAGATGCCAGCTCCTTTCATTCAGTCAGTAGCTTCAAACATTTCTGGTATATGAATAACATGATGTTTTTCAATGGCAAAAATCAATGAATATTGTAAATGCACAAACAGTAATTTCTCCGCATTGCAAGGTGCAATTCTGAAATTTTTTGCTTTTTCCTGCTCCTCTTAGCATGATAAAGAAGATTCAAAGAGAGTGAGATGCCAGCTCCTTTCATTCAGTCAGTAGCTTCAAACATTTCTGGTATATGAATAACATGATGTTTTTCAATGGCAAAAATCAATGAATATTGTAAATGCACAAACAGTAATTTCTCCGCATTGCAAGGTGCAAGTCTGAAATTTTTTGCTTTTTCCTGCTCCTCTTAGCATGATAAAGAAGATTCAAAGAGAGTGAGATGCCAGCTACTTTCATTCAGTCAGTAGCTTCAATCATTTCTGGACGTTTTTCAATGGTAAAAATCAATGAATATTGTAAATGCACAAACAGTAATTTCTCCACATTGCAAGGTGCAATTCTGAAATTTTTTGCTTTTTCCTGCTCCTCTTAGCATGATAAAGAAGATTCAAAGAGAGTGAGATGCCAGCTCCTTTCATTCAGTCAGTAGCTTCAAACATTTCTGGTATATGAATAACATGATGTTTTTCAATGGCAAAAATCAATGAATATTGTAAATGCACAAACAGTAATTTCTCCGCATTGCAAGGTGCAATTCTGAAATTTTTTGCTTTTTCCTGCTCCTCTTAGCATGATAAAGAAGATTCAAAGAGAGTGAGATGCCAGCTCCTTTCATTCAGTCAGTACCTTCAATCATTTCTGGACGTTTTTCAATGGCAAAAATCAATGAATATTGTAAATGCACAAACAGTAATTTCTCCGCATTGCAAGGTGCAATTCTGAAATTTTTTGCTTTTTCCCGCTCCTCTTAGCATGATAAAGAAGATTCAAAGAGAGTGAGGTGCCAGCTCCTTTCATTCAGTCAGTAGCTTCAAACATTTCTGGTATATGAATAACATGTTTTTCAATGGCAAAAATCAATGAATATTGTAAATGCACAAACAGTAATTTCTCCGCATTGCAAGGTGCAATTCTGAAATTTTTTGCTTTTTCCTGCTCCTCTTAGCATGATAAAGAAGATTCAAAGAGAGTGAGATGCCAGCTCCTTTCATTCAGTCAGTAGCTTCAGTCATTTCTGGACGTTTTTCAATGGCAAAAATCAATGAATATTGTAAATGCACAAACAGTAATTTCTCCGCATTGCAAGGTGCAATTCTGAAATTTTTTGCTTTTTCCTGCTCCTCTTAGCATGATAAAGAAGATTCAAAGAGAGTGAGATGTCAGCTCCTTTCATTCAGTCAGTAGCTTCAAACATTTCTGGTACATGAATAACATGATGTTTTTCAATGGCAAAAATCAATGAATATTGTAAATGCACAAACAGTAATTTCTCCGCATTGCAAGGTGCAATTCTGAAATTTTTTGCTTTTTCCTGCTCCTCTTAGCATGATAAAGAAGATTCAAAGAGAGTGAGATGCCA
The DNA here is from genome assembly GCF_046119375.1 of Phyllobates terribilis. Lineage (NCBI taxonomy): Eukaryota > Metazoa > Chordata > Amphibia > Anura > Dendrobatidae > Phyllobates > Phyllobates terribilis. The sequence continues at coordinate 60,442 of NW_027363443.1, read as the reverse complement.
GCTCCTTTCATTCAGTCAGTAGCTTCAATCATTTCTGGATGTTTTTCAATGGCAAAAATCAATGAATATTGTAAATGCACAAACAGTAATTTCTCCGCATTGCAAGGTGCAATTCTGAAATTTTTTGCTTTTTCCTGCTCCTCTTAGCATGATAAAGAAGATTCAAAGAGAGTGAGATGCCAGCTCCTTTCGTTCAGTCAGTAGCTTCAATCATTTCTGGACGTTTTTCAATGGCAAAAATCATTGAATATTATAAATGCACAAACAGTAATTTCTCCGCATTGCAAGGTGCAATTCTGAAATTTTTTGCTTTTTCCCGCTCCTCTTAGCATGATAAAGAAGATTCAAAGAGAGTGAGGTGCCAGCTCCTTTCATTCAGTCAGTAGCTTCAAACATTTCTGGTATATGAATAACATGTTTTTCAATGGCAAAAATCAATGAATATTGTAAATGCACAAACAGTAATTTCTCCGCATTGCAAGGTGCAATTCTGAAATTTTTTGCTTTTTCCTGCTCCTCTTAGCATGATAAAGAAGATTCAAAGAGAGTGAGATGCCAGTTACTTTCATTCAGTCAGTAGCTTCAATCATTTCTGGACGTTTTTCAATGGTAAAAATCAATGAATATTGTAAATGCACAAACAGTAATTTCTCCACATTGCAAGGTGCAATTCTGAAATTTTTTGCTTTTTCCTGCTCCTCTTAGCATGATAAAGAAGATTCAAAGAGAGTGAGATGCCAGCTCCTTTCATTCAGTCAGTAGCTTCAAACATTTCTGGTATATGAATAACATGATGTTTTTCAATGGCAAAAATCAATGAATATTGTAAATGCACAAACAGTAATTTCTCCGCATTGCAAGGTGCAATTCTGAAATTTTTTGCTTTTTCCTGCTCCTCTTAGCATGATAAAGAAGATTCAAAGAGAGTGAGATGCCAGCTCCTTTCATTCAGTCAGTAGCTTCAAACATTTCTGGTATATGAATAACATGATGTTTTTCAATGGCAAAAATCAATGAATATTGTAAATGCACAAACAGTAATTTCTCCGCATTGCAAGGTGCAATTCTGAAATTTTTTGCTTTTTCCTGCTCCTCTTAGCATGATAAAGAAGATTCAAAAAGAGTGAGATGCCAGCTCCTTTCATTCAGTCAGTAGCTTCAATCATTTCTGCATGTTTTTCAATGGCAAAAATCAATGAATATTGTAAATGCACAAATAGTAATTTCTCCGCATTGCAAGGTGCAATTCTGAAATTTTTTGCTTTTTCCTGCTCCTCTTAGCATGATAAAGAAGATTCAAAGAGAGTGAGATGTCAGCTCCTTTCATTCAGTCAGTAGCTTCAAACATTTCTGGTATATGAATAACATGATGTTTTTCAATGGCAAAAATCAATGAATATTGTAAATGCACAAACAGTAATTTCTCCGCATTGCAAGGTGCAATTCTGAAATTTTTTGCTTTTTCCTGCTCCTCTTAGCATGATAAAGAAGATTCAAAGAGAGTGAGATGCCAGCTCCTTTCATTCAGTCAGTAGCTTCAATCATTTCTGGATGTTTTTCAATGGCAAAAATCAATGAATATTGTAAATGCACAAACAGTAATTTCTCCGCATTGCAAGGTGCAATTCTGAAATTTTTTGCTTTTTCCTGCTCCTCTTAGCATGATAAAGAAGATTCAAAGAGAGTGAGATGCCAGCTCCTTTCATTCAGTCAGTAGCTTCAAACATTTCTGGTATATGAATAACATGATGTTTTTCAATGGCAAAAATCAATGAATATTGTAAATGCACAAACAGTAATTTCTCCGCATTGCAAGGTGCAAGTCTGAAATTTTTTTGCTTTTTCCTGCTCCTCTTAGCATGATAAAGAAGATTCAAAGAGAGTGAGATGCCAGCTACTTTCATTCAGTCAGTAGCTTCAATCATTTCTGGACGTTTTTCAATGGTAAAAATCAATGAATATTGTAAATGCACAAACAGTAATTTCTCCACATTGCAAGGTGCAATTCTGAAATTTTTTGCTTTTTCCTGCTCCTCTTAGCATGATAAAGAAGATTCAAAGAGAGTGAGATGCCAGCTCCTTTCATTCAGTCAGTAGCTTCAAACATTTCTGGTATATGAATAACATGATGTTTTTCAATGGCAAAAATCAATGAATATTGTAAATGCACAAACAGTAATTTCTCCGCATTGCAAGGTGCAATTCTGAAATTTTTTGCTTTTTCCTGCTCCTCTTAGCATGATAAAGAAGATTCAAAGAGAGTGAGATGCCAGCTCCTTTCATTCAGTCAGTAGCTTCAAACATTTCTGGTATATGAATAACATGATGTTTTTCAATGGCAAAAATCAATGAATATTGTAAATGCACAAACAGTAATTTCTCCGCATTGCAAGGTGCAAGTCTGAAATTTTTTGCTTTTTCCTGCTCCTCTTAGCATGATAAAGAAGATTCAAAGAGAGTGAGATGCCAGCTACTTTCATTCAGTCAGTAGCTTCAATCATTTCTGGACGTTTTTCAATGGTAAAAATCAATGAATATTGTAAATGCACAAACAGTAATTTCTCCACATTGCAAGGTGCAATTCTGAAATTTTTTGCTTTTTCCTGCTCCTCTTAGCATGATAAAGAAGATTCAAAGAGAGTGAGATGCCAGCTCCTTTCATTCAGTCAGTAGCTTCAAACATTTCTGGTATATGAATAACATGATGTTTTTCAATGGCAAAAATCAATGAATATTGTAAATGCACAAACAGTAATTTCTCCGCATTGCAAGGTGCAATTCTGAAATTTTTTGCTTTTTCCTGCTCCTCTTAGCATGATAAAGAAGATTCAAAGAGAGTGAGATGCCAGCTCCTTTCATTCAGTCAGTACCTTCAATCATTTCTGGACGTTTTTCAATGGCAAAAATCAATGAATATTGTAAATGCACAAACAGTAATTTCTCCGCATTGCAAGGTGCAATTCTGAAATTTTTTGCTTTTTCCCGCTCCTCTTAGCATGATAAAGAAGATTCAAAGAGAGTGAGGTGCCAGCTCCTTTCATTCAGTCAGTAGCTTCAAACATTTCTGGTATATGAATAACATGTTTTTCAATGGCAAAAATCAATGAATATTGTAAATGCACAAACAGTAATTTCTCCGCATTGCAAGGTGCAATTCTGAAATTTTTTGCTTTTTCCTGCTCCTCTTAGCATGATAAAGAAGATTCAAAGAGAGTGAGATGCCAGCTCCTTTCATTCAGTCAGTAGCTTCAGTCATTTCTGGACGTTTTTCAATGGCAAAAATCAATGAATATTGTAAATGCACAAACAGTAATTTCTCCGCATTGCAAGGTGCAATTCTGAAATTTTTTGCTTTTTCCTGCTCCTCTTAGCATGATAAAGAAGATTCAAAGAGAGTGAGATGTCAGCTCCTTTCATTCAGTCAGTAGCTTCAAACATTTCTGGTACATGAATAACATGATGTTTTTCAATGGCAAAAATCAATGAATATTGTAAATGCACAAACAGTAATTTCTCCGCATTGCAAGGTGCAATTCTGAAATTTTTTGCTTTTTCCTGCTCCTCTTAGCATGATAAAGAAGATTCAAAGAGAGTGAGATGCCAGCTCCTTTCATTCAGTCAGTAGCTTCAATCATTTCTGGATGTTTTTCAATGGCAAAAATCAATGAATATTGTAAATGCACAAACAGTAATTTCTCCGCATTGCAAGGTGCAATTCTGAAATTTTTTGCTTTTTCCTGCTCCTCTTAGCATGATAAAGAAGATTCAAAGAGAGTGAGATGCCAGCTCCTTTCGTTCAGTCAGTAGCTTCAATCATTTCTGGACGTTTTTCAATGGCAAAAATCATTGAATATTATAAATGCACAAACAGTAATTTCTCCGCATTGCAAGGTGCAATTCTGAAATTTTTTGCTTTTTCCCGCTCCTCTTAGCATGATAAAGAAGATTCAAAGAGAGTGAGGTGCCAGCTCCTTTCATTCAGTCAGTAGCTTCAAACATTTCTGGTATATGAATAACATGTTTTTCAATGGCAAAAATCAATGAATATTGTAAATGCACAAACAGTAATTTCTCCGCATTGCAAGGTGCAATTCTGAAATTTTTTGCTTTTTCCTGCTCCTCTTAGCATGATAAAGAAGATTCAAAGAGAGTGAGATGCCAGCTCCTTTCATTCAGTCAGTAGCTTCAATCATTTCTGGACGTTTTTCAATGGCAAAAATCAATGAATATTGTAAATGCACAAACAGTAATTTCTCCGCATTGCAAGGTGCAATTCTGAAATTTTTTGCTTTTTCCTGCTCCTCTTAGCATGATAAAGAAGATTCAAAGAGAGTGAGATGTCAGCTCCTTTCATTCAGTCAGTAGCTTCAAACATTTCTGGTATATGAATAACATGATGTTTTTCAATGGCAAAAATCAATGAAAATTGTAAATGCACAAACAGTAATTTCTCCGCATTGCAAGGTGCAATTCTGAAATTTTTTGCTTTTTCCTGCTCCTCTTAGCATGATAAAGAAGATTCAAAGAGAGTGAGATGCCAGCTCCTTTCATTCAGTCAGTAGCTTCAATCATTTCTGGATGTTTTTCAATGGCAAAAATCAATGAATATTGTAAATGCACAAACAGTAATTTCTCCGCATTGCAAGGTGCAATTCTGAAATTTTTTGCTTTTTCCTGCTCCTCTTAGCATGATAAAGAAGATTCAAAGAGAGTGAGATGCCAGCTCCTTTCGTTCAGTCAGTAGCTTCAATCATTTCTGGACGTTTTTCAATGGCAAAAATCATTGAATATTATAAATGCACAAACAGTAATTTCTCCGCATTGCAAGGTGCAATTCTGAAATTTTTTACTTTTTCCTGCTCCTCTTAGCATGATAAAGAAGATTCAAAGAGAGTGAGATGCCAGCTCCTTTCATTCAGTCAGTAGCTTCAATCATTTCTGGTATATGAATAACATGATGTTTTTCAATGGCAAAAATCAATGAATATTGTAAATGCACAAACAGTAATTTCTCCGCATTGCAAGGTGCAATTCTGAAATTTTTTGCTTTTTCCTGCTCCTCTTAGCATGATAAAGAAGATTCAAAGAGAGTGAGATGCCAGCTCCTTTCATTCAGTCAGTAGCTTCAAACATTTCTGGTATATGAATAACATGATGTTTTTCAATGGCAAAAATCAATGAATATTGTAAATGCACAAACAGTAATTTCTCCGCATTGCAAGGTGCAAGTCTGAAATTTTTTGCTTTTTCCTGCTCCTCTTAGCATGATAAAGAAGATTCAAAGAGAGTGAGATGCCAGCTACTTTCATTCAGTCAGTAGCTTCAATCATTTCTGGACGTTTTTCAATGGTAAAAATCAATGAATATTGTAAATGCACAAACAGTAATTTCTCCACATTGCAAGGTGCAATTCGGAAATTTTTTGCTTTTTCCTGCTCCTCTTAGCATGATAAAGAAGATTCAAAGAGAGTGAGATGCCAGCTCCTTTCATTCAGTCAGTAGCTTCAAACATTTCTGGTATATGAATAACATGATGTTTTTCAATGGCAAAAATCAATGAATATTGTAAATGCACAAACAGTAATTTCTCCGCATTGCAAGGTGCAATTCTGAAATTTTTTGCTTTTTCCTGCTCCTCTTAGCATGATAAAGAAGATTCAAAGAGAGTGAGATGCCAGCTCCTTTCATTCAGTCAGTAGCTTCAAACATTTCTGGTATATGAATAACATGATGTTTTTCAATGGCAAAAATCAATGAATATTGTAAATGCACAAACAGTAATTTCTCCGCATTGCAAGGTGCAAGTCTGAAATTTTTTTGCTTTTTCCTGCTCCTCTTAGCATGATAAAGAAGATTCAAAGAGAGTGAGATGCCAGCTACTTTCATTCAGTCAGTAGCTTCAATCATTTCTGGACGTTTTTCAATGGTAAAAATCAATGAATATTGTAAATGCACAAACAGTAATTTCTCCACATTGCAAGGTGCAATTCTGAAATTTTTTGCTTTTTCCTGCTCCTCTTAGCATGATAAAGAAGATTCAAAGAGAGTGAGATGCCAGCTCCTTTCATTCAGTCAGTAGCTTCAAACATTTCTGGTATATGAATAACATGATGTTTTTCAATGGCAAAAATCAATGAATATTGTAAATGCACAAACAGTAATTTCTCCGCATTGCAAGGTGCAATTCTGAAATTTTTTGCTTTTTCCTGCTCCTCTTAGCATGATAAAGAAGATTCAAAGAGAGTGAGATGCCAGCTCCTTTCATTCAGTCAGTAGCTTCAAACATTTCTGGTATATGAATAACATGATGTTTTTCAATGGCAAAAATCAATGAATATTGTAAATGCACAAACAGTAATTTCTCCGCATTGCAAGGTGCAAGTCTGAAATTTTTTGCTTTTTCCTGCTCCTCTTAGCATGATAAAGAAGATTCAAAGAGAGTGAGATGCCAGCTACTTTCATTCAGTCAGTAGCTTCAATCATTTCTGGACGTTTTTCAATGGTAAAAATCAATGAATATTGTAAATGCACAAACAGTAATTTCTCCACATTGCAAGGTGCAATTCTGAAATTTTTTGCTTTTTCCTGCTCCTCTTAGCATGATAAAGAAGATTCAAAGAGAGTGAGATGCCAGCTCCTTTCATTCAGTCAGTAGCTTCAAACATTTCTGGTATATGAATAACATGATGTTTTTCAATGGCAAAAATCAATGAATATTGTAAATGCACAAACAGTAATTTCTCCGCATTGCAAGGTGCAATTCTGAAATTTTTTGCTTTTTCCTGCTCCTCTTAGCATGATAAAGAAGATTCAAAGAGAGTGAGATGCCAGCTCCTTTCATTCAGTCAGTACCTTCAATCATTTCTGGACGTTTTTCAATGGCAAAAATCAATGAATATTGTAAATGCACAAACAGTAATTTCTCCGCATTGCAAGGTGCAATTCTGAAATTTTTTGCTTTTTCCCGCTCCTCTTAGCATGATAAAGAAGATTCAAAGAGAGTGAGGTGCCAGCTCCTTTCATTCAGTCAGTAGCTTCAAACATTTCTGGTATATGAATAACATGTTTTTCAATGGCAAAAATCAATGAATATTGTAAATGCACAAACAGTAATTTCTCCGCATTGCAAGGTGCAATTCTGAAATTTTTTGCTTTTTCCTGCTCCTCTTAGCATGATAAAGAAGATTCAAAGAGAGTGAGATGCCAGCTCCTTTCATTCAGTCAGTAGCTTCAGTCATTTCTGGACGTTTTTCAATGGCAAAAATCAATGAATATTGTAAATGCACAAACAGTAATTTCTCCGCATTGCAAGGTGCAATTCTGAAATTTTTTGCTTTTTCCTGCTCCTCTTAGCATGATAAAGAAGATTCAAAGAGAGTGAGATGTCAGCTCCTTTCATTCAGTCAGTAGCTTCAAACATTTCTGGTACATGAATAACATGATGTTTTTCAATGGCAAAAATCAATGAATATTGTAAATGCACAAACAGTAATTTCTCCGCATTGCAAGGTGCAATTCTGAAATTTTTTGCTTTTTCCTGCTCCTCTTAGCATGATAAAGAAGATTCAAAGAGAGTGAGATGCCAGCTCCTTTCATTCAGTCAGTAGCTTCAATCATTTCTGGATGTTTTTCAATGGCAAAAATCAATGAATATTGTAAATGCACAAACAGTAATTTCTCCGCATTGCAAGGTGCAATTCTGAAATTTTTTGCTTTTTCCTGCTCCTCTTAGCATGATAAAGAAGATTCAAAGAGAGTGAGATGCCAGCTCCTTTCGTTCAGTCAGTAGCTTCAATCATTTCTGGACGTTTTTCAATGGCAAAAATCATTGAATATTATAAATGCACAAACAGTAATTTCTCCGCATTGCAAGGTGCAATTCTGAAATTTTTTGCTTTTTCCCGCTCCTCTTAGCATGATAAAGAAGATTCAAAGAGAGTGAGGTGCCAGCTCCTTTCATTCAGTCAGTAGCTTCAAACATTTCTGGTATATGAATAACATGTTTTTCAATGGCAAAAATCAATGAATATTGTAAATGCACAAACAGTAATTTCTCCGCATTGCAAGGTGCAATTCTGAAATTTTTTGCTTTTTCCTGCTCCTCTTAGCATGATAAAGAAGATTCAAAGAGAGTGAGATGTCAGCTCCTTTCATTCAGTCAGTAGCTTCAAACATTTCTGGTATATGAATAACATGATGTTTTTCAATGGCAAAAATCAATGAATATTGTAAATGCACAAACAGTAATTTCTCCGCATTGCAAGGTGCAATTCTGAAATTTTTTGCTTTTTCCTGCTCCTCTTAGCATGATAAAGAAGATTCAAAGAGAGTGAGATGCCAGCTCCTTTCATTCAGTCAGTAGCTTCAATCATTTCTGGATGTTTTTCAATGGCAAAAATCAATGAATATTGTAAATGCACAAACAGTAATTTCTCCGCATTGCAAGGTGCAATTCTGAAATTTTTTGCTTTTTCCTGCTCCTCTTAGCATGATAAAGAAGATTCAAAGAGAGTGAGATGCCAGCTCCTTTCGTTCAGTCAGTAGCTTCAATCATTTCTGGACGTTTTTCAATGGCAAAAATCATTGAATATTATAAATGCACAAACAGTAATTTCTCCGCATTGCAAGGTGCAATTCTGAAATTTTTTACTTTTTCCTGCTCCTCTTAGCATGATAAAGAAGATTCAAAGAGAGTGAGATGCCAGCTCCTTTCATTCAGTCAGTAGCTTCAATCATTTCTGGTATATGAATAACATGATGTTTTTCAATGGCAAAAATCAATGAATATTGTAAATGCACAAACAGTAATTTCTCCGCATTGCAAGGTGCAATTCTGAAATTTTTTGCTTTTTCCTGCTCCTCTTAGCATGATAAAGAAGATTCAAAGAGAGTGAGATGCCAGCTCCTTTCATTCAGTCAGTAGCTTCAAACATTTCTGGTATATGAATAACATGATGTTTTTCAATGGCAAAAATCAATGAATATTGTAAATGCACAAACAGTAATTTCTCCGCATTGCAAGGTGCAAGTCTGAAATTTTTTGCTTTTTCCTGCTCCTCTTAGCATGATAAAGAAGATTCAAAGAGAGTGAGATGCCAGCTACTTTCATTCAGTCAGTAGCTTCAATCATTTCTGGACGTTTTTCAATGGTAAAAATCAATGAATATTGTAAATGCACAAACAGTAATTTCTCCACATTGCAAGGTGCAATTCGGAAATTTTTTGCTTTTTCCTGCTCCTCTTAGCATGATAAAGAAGATTCAAAGAGAGTGAGATGCCAGCTCCTTTCATTCAGTCAGTAGCTTCAAACATTTCTGGTATATGAATAACATGATGTTTTTCAATGGCAAAAATCAATGAATATTGTAAATGCACAAACAGTAATTTCTCCGCATTGCAAGGTGCAATTCTGAAATTTTTTGCTTTTTCCTGCTCCTCTTAGCATGATAAAGAAGATTCAAAGAGAGTGAGATGCCAGCTCCTTTCATTCAGTCAGTAGCTTCAAACATTTCTGGTATATGAATAACATGATGTTTTTCAATGGCAAAAATCAATGAATATTGTAAATGCACAAACAGTAATTCCTCCGCATTGCAAGGTGCAAGTCTGAAATTTTTTGCTTTTTCCTGCTCCTCTTAGCATGATAAAGAAGATTCAAAGAGAGTGAGATGCCAGCTACTTTCATTCAGTCAGTAGCTTCAATCATTTCTGGACGTTTTTCAATGGTAAAAATCAATGAATATTGTAAATGCACAAACAGTAATTTCTCCACATTGCAAGGTGCAATTCTGAAATTTTTTGCTTTTTCCTGCTCCTCTTAGCATGATAAAGAAGATTCAAAGAGAGTGAGATGCCAGCTCCTTTCATTCAGTCAGTAGCTTCAATCATTTCTGGATGTTTTTCAATGGCAAAAATCAATGAATATTGTAAATGCACAAACTGTAATTTCTCCGCATTGCAAGGTGCAATTCTGAAATTTTTTGCTTTTTCCTGCTCCTCTTAGCATGATAAAGAAGATTCAAAGAGAGTGAGATGCCAGCTCCTTTCATTCAGTCAGTAGCTTCAATCATTTCTGGACGTTTTTCAATGGCAAAAACCAATGAATATTGTAAATGCACAAACAGTAATTTCTCCGCATTGCAAGGTGCAATTCTGAAATTTTTTCCTTTTTCCTGCTCCTCTTAGCATGATAAAGAAGATTCAAAGAGAGTGAGATGCCAGCTCCTTTCATTCAGTCAGTACCTTCAATCATTTCTGGACGTTTTTCAATGGCAAAAATCAATGAATATTGTAAATGCACAAACAGTAATTTCTCCGCATTGCAAGGTGCAATTCTAAAATTTTTTGCTTTTTCCTGCTCCTCTTAGCATGATAAAGAAGATTCAAAGAGAGTGAGATGCCAGCTCCTTTCATTCAGTCAGTAGCTTCAAACATTTCTGGTATATGAATAACATGATGTTTTTCAATGGCAAAAATCAATGAATATTGTAAATGCACAAACAGTAATTTCTCCGCATTGCAAGGTGCAATTCTGAAATTTTTTGCTTTTTCCTGCTCCTCTTAGCATGATAAAGAAGATTCAAAGAGAGTGAGATGCCAGCTCTTTTCATTCAGTCAGTAGCTTCAATCATTTCTGGATGTTTTTCAATGGCAAAAATCAATGAATATTGTAAATGCACAAACAGTAATTTCTCCGCATTGCAAGGTGCAATTCTGAAATTTTTTGCTTTTTCCTGCTCCTCTTAGCATGATAAAGAAGATTCAAAGAGAGTGTGATGTCAGCTCCTTTCATTCAGTCAGTAGCTTCAAACATTTCTGGTATATGAATAACATGATGTTTTTCAATGGCAAAAATCAATGAATATTGTAAATGCACAAACAGTAATTTCTCCGCATTGCAAGGTGCAATTCTGAAATTTTTTGCTTTTTCCTGCTCCTCTTAGCATGATAAAGAAGATTCAAAGAGAGTGAGATGCCAGCTCCTTTCATTCAGTCAGTAGCTTCAATCATTTCTGGATGTTTTTCAATGGCAAAAATCAATGAATATTGTAAATGCACAAACAGTAATTTCTCCGCATTGCAAGGTGCAATTCTGAAATTTTTTGCTTTTTCCTGCTCCTCTTAGCATGATAAAGAAGATTCAAAGAGAGTGAGATGCCAGCTCCTTTCATTCAGTCAGTAGCTTCAAACATTTCTGGTATATGAATAACATGATGTTTTTCAATGGCAAAAATCAATGAATATTGTAAATGCACAAACAGTAATTTCTCCGCATTGCAAGGTGCAAGTCTGAAATTTTTTGCTTTTTCCTGCTCCTCTTAGCATGATAAAGAAGATTCAAAGAGAGTGAGATGCCAGCTACTTTCATTCAGTCAGTAGCTTCAATTATTTCTGGACGTTTTTCAATGGTAAAAATCAATGAATATTGTAAATGCACAAACAGTAATTTCTCCGCATTGCAAGGTGCAATTCTGAAATTTTTTGCTTTTTCCTGCTCCTCTTAGCATGATAAAGAAGATTCAAAGAGAGTGAGATGTCAGCTCCTTTCATTCAGTCAGTAGCTTCAAACATTTCTGGTATATGAATAACATGATGTTTTTCAATGGCAAAAACAAATGAATATTGTAAATGCACAAACAGTAATTTCTCCGCATTGCAAGGTGCAATTCTGAAATTTTTTGCTTTTTCCTGCTCCTCTTAGCATGATAAAGAAGATTCAAAGAGAGTGAGATGCCAGCTCCTTTCGTTCAGTCAGTAGCTTCAATCATTTCTGGACGTTTTTCAATGGCAAAAATCATTGAATATTATAAATGCACAAACAGTAATTTCTCCGCATTGCAAGGTGCAATTCTGAAATTTTTTGCTTTTTCCCGCTCCTCTTAGCATGATAAAGAAGATTCAAAGAGAGTGAGGTGCCAGCTCCTTTCATTCAGTCAGTAGCTTCAAACATTTCTGGTATATGAATAACATGTTTTTCAATGGCAAAAATCAATGAATATTGTAAATGCACAAACAGTAATTTCTCCGCATTGCAAGGTGCAATTCTGAAATTTTTTGCTTTTTCCTGCTCCTCTTAGCATGATAAAGAAGATTCAAAGAGAGTGAGATGCCAGCTCCTTTCATTCAGTCAGTAGCTTCAATCATTTCTGGACGTTTTTCAATGGCAAAAATCAATGAATATTGTAAATGCACAAACAGTAATTTCTCCGCATTGCAAGGTGCAATTCTGAAATTTTTTGCTTTTTCCTGCTCCTCTTAGCATGATAAAGAAGATTCAAAGAGAGTGAGATGTCAGCTCCTTTCATTCAGTCAGTAGCTTCAAACATTTCTGGTATATGAATAACATGATGTTTTTCAATGGCAAAAATCAATGAATATTGTAAATGCACAAACAGTAATTTCTCCGCATTGCAAGGTGCAATTCTGAAATTTTTTGCTTTTTCCTGCTCCTCTTAGCATGATAAAGAAGATTCAAAGAGAGTGAGATGCCAGCTCCTTTCATTCAGTCAGTAGCTTCAATGATTTCTGGATGTTTTTCAATGGCAAAAATCAATGAATATTGTAAATGCACAAACAGTAATTTCTCCGCATTGCAAGGTGCAATTCTGAAATTTTTTGCTTTTTCCTGCTCCTCTTAGCATGATAAAGAAGATTCAAAGAGAGTGAGATGCCAGCTCCTTTCGTTCAGTCAGTAGCTTCAATCATTTCTGGACGTTTTTCAATGGCAAAAATCATTGAATATTATAAATGCACAAACAGTAATTTCTCCGCATTGCAAGGTGCAATTCTGAAATTTTTTACTTTTTCCTGCTCCTCTTAGCATGATAAAGAAGATTCAAAGAGAGTGAGATGCCAGCTCCTTTCATTCAGTCAGTAGCTTCAAACATTTCTGGTATATGAATAACATGATGTTTTTCAATGGCAAAAATCAATGAATATTGTAAATGCACAAACAGTAATTTCTCCGCATTGCAAGGTGCAAGTCTGAAATTTTTTGCTTTTTCCTGCTCCTCTTAGCATGATAAAGAAGATTCAAAGAGAGTGAGATGCCAGCTACTTTCATTCAGTCAGTAGCTTCAATCATTTCTGGACGTTTTTCAATGGTAAAAATCAATGAATATTGTAAATGCACAAACAGTAATTTCTCCACATTGCAAGGTGCAATTCTGAAATTGTTTGCTTTTTCCTGCTCCTCTTAGCATGATAAAGAAGATTCAAAGAGAGTGAGATGCCAGCTCCTTTCATTCAGTCAGTAGCTTCAAACATTTCTGGTATATGAATAACATGATGTTTTTCAATGGCAAAAATCAATGAATATTGTAAATGCACAAACAGTAATTTCTCCGCATTGCAAGGTGCAATTCTGAAATTTTTTGCTTTTTCCTGCTCCTCTTAGCATGATAAAGAAGATTCAAAGAGAGTGAGATGCCAGCTCCTTTCATTCAGTCAGTAGCTTCAAACATTTCTGGTATATGAATAACATGATGTTTTTCAATGGCAAAAATCAATGAATATTGTAAATGCACAAACAGTAATTTCTCCGCATTGCAAGGTGCAAGTCTGAAATTTTTTGCTTTTTCCTGCTCCTCTTAGCATGATAAAGAAGATTCAAAGAGAGTGAGATGCCAGCTACTTTCATTCAGTCAGTAGCTTCAATCATTTCTGGACGTTTTTCAATGGTAAAAATCAATGAATATTGTAAATGCACAAACAGTAATTTCTCCACATTGCAAGGTGCAATTCTGAAATTTTTTGCTTTTTCCTGCTCCTCTTAGCATGATAAAGAAGATTCAAAGAGAGTGAGATGCCAGCTCCTTTCATTCAGTCAGTAGCTTCAAACATTTCTGGTATATGAATAACATGATGTTTTTCAATGGCAAAAATCAATGAATATTGTAAATGCACAAACAGTAATTTCTCCGCATTGTAAGGTGCAATTCTGAAATTTTTTGCTTTTTCCTGCTCCTCTTAGCATGATAAAGAAGATTCAAAGAGAGTGAGATGCCAGCTCCTTTCATTCAGTCAGTAGCTTCAATCATTTCTGGATGTTTTTCAATGGCAAAAATCAATGAATATTGTAAATGCACAAACTGTAATTTCTCCGCATTGCAAGGTGCAATTCTGAAATTTTTTGCTTTTTCCTGCTCCACTTAGCATGATAAAGAAGATTCAAAGAGAGTGAGATGCCAGCTCCTTTCATTCAGTCAGTAGCTTCAATCATTTCTGGACGTTTTTCAATGGCAAAAACCAATGAATATTGTAAATGCACAAACAGTAATTTCTCCGCATTGCAAGGTGCAATTCTGAAATTTTTTGCTTTTTCCTGCTCCTCTTAGCATGATAAAGAAGATTCAAAGAGAGTGAGATGCCAGCTCCTTTCATTCAGTCAGTACCTTCAATCATTTCTGGACGTTTTTCAATGGCAAAAATCAATGAATATTGTAAATGCACAAACAGTAATTTCTCCGCATTGCAAGGTGCAATTCTGAAATTTTTTGCTTTTTCCTGCTCCTCTTAGCATGATAAAGAAGATTCAAAGAGAGTGAGATGCCAGCTCCTTTCATTCAGTCAGTAGCTTCAAACATTTCTGGTATATGAATAACATGATGTTTTTCAATGGCAAAAATCAATGAATATTGTAAATGCACAAACAGTAATTTCTCCGCATTGCAAGGTGCAATTCTGAAATTTTTTGCTTTTTCCTGCTCCTCTTAGCATGATAAAGAAGATTCAAAGAGAGTGAGATGCCAGCTCTTTTCATTCAGTCAGTAGCTTCAATCATTTCTGGATGTTTTTCAATGGCAAAAATCAATGAATATTGTAAATGCACAAACAGTAATTTCTCCGCATTGCAAGGTGCAATTCTGAAATTTTTTGCTTTTTCCTGCTCCTCTTAGCATGATAAAGAAGATTCAAAGAGAGTGTGATGTCAGCTCCTTTCATTCAGTCAGTAGCTTCAAACATTTCTGGTATATGAATAACATGATGTTTTTCAATGGCAAAAATCAATGAATATTGTAAATGCACAAACAGTAATTTCTCCGCATTGCAAGGTGCAATTCTGAAATTTTTTGCTTTTTCCTGCTCCTCTTAGCATGATAAAGAAGATTCAAAGAGAGTGAGATGCCAGCTCCTTTCATTCAGTCAGTAGCTTCAATCATTTCTGGATGTTTTTCAATGGCAAAAATCAATAAATATTGTAAATGTACAAACAGTAATTTCTCCGCATTGCAAGGTGCAATTCTGAAATTTTTTGCTTTTTCCTGCTCCTCTTAGCATGATAAAGAAGATTCAAAGAGAGTGAGATGCCAGCTCCTTTCATTCAGTCAGTAGCTTCAAACATTTCTGGTATATGAATAACATGATGTTTTTCAATGGCAAAAATCAATGAATATTGTAAATGCACAAACAGTAATTTCTCCGCATTGCAAGGTGCAAGTCTGAAATTTTTTGCTTTTTCCTGCTCCTCTTAGCATGATAAAGAAGATTCAAAGAGAGTGAGATGCCAGCTACTTTCATTCAGTCAGTAGCTTCAATCATTTCTGGACGTTTTTCAATGGTAAAAATCAATGAATATTGTAAATGCACAAACAGTAATTTCTCCACATTGCAAGGTGCAATTCTGAAATTTTTTGCTTTTTCCTGCTCCTCTTAGCATGATAAAGAAGATTCAAAGAGAGTGAGATGCCAGCTCCTTTCATTCAGTCAGTAGCTTCAAACATTTCTGGTATATGAATAACATGATGTTTTTCAATGGCAGAAATCAATGAATATTGTAAATGCACAAACAGTAATTTCTCCGCATTGCAAGGTGCAATTCTGAAATTTTTTGCTTTTTCCTGCTCCTCTTAGCATGATAAAGAAGATTCAAAGAGAGTGAGATGCCAGCTCCTTTCATTCAGTCAGTAGCTTCAATCATTTCTGGATGTTTTTCAATGGCAAAAATCAATGAATATTGTAAATGCACAAACTGTAATTTCTCCGCATTGCAAGGTGCAATTCTGAAATTTTTTGGTTTTTCCTGCTGCTCTTAGCATGATAAAGAAGATTCAAAGAGAGTGAGATGCCAGCTCCTTTCATTCAGTCAGTAGCTTCAATCATTTCTGGACGTTTTTCAGTGGCAAAAATCAATGAATATTGTAAATGCACAAACAGTAATTTCTCCGCATTGCAAGGTGCAATTCTGAAATTTTTTGCTTTTTCCTGCTCCTCTTAGCATGATAAAGAAGATTCAAAGAGAGTGAGATGCCAGCTCCTTTCATTCAGTCAGTACCTTCAATCATTTCTGGACGTTTTTCAATGGCAAAAATCAATGAATATTGTAAATGCACAAACAGTAATTTCTCCGCATTGCAAGGTGCAATTCTGAAATTTTTTGCTTTTTCCCGCTCCTCTTAGCATGATAAAGAAGATTCAAAGAGAGTGAGGTGCCAGCTCCTTTCATTCAGTCAGTAGCTTCAAACATTTCTGGTATATGAATAACATGTTTTTCAATGGCAAAAATCAATGAATATTGTAAATGCACAAACAGTAATTTCTCCGCATTGCAAGGTGCAATTCTGAAATTTTTTGATTTTTCCTGCTCCTCTTAGCATGATAAAGAAGATTCAAAGAGAGTGAGATGCCAGCTCCTTTCATTCAGTCAGTAGCTTCAATCATTTCTGGACGTTTTTCAATGGCAAAAATTAATGAAGATTGTAAATGCACAAACAGTAATTTCTCCGCATTGCAAGGTGCAATTCTGAAATTTTTTGCTTTTTCCTGCTCCTCTTAGCATGATAAAGAAGATTCAAAGAGAGTGAGATGCCAGCTCCTTTCATTCAGTCAGTAGCTTCAAACATTTCTGGTATATGAATAACATGATGTTTTTCAATGGCAAAAATCAATGAATATTGTAAATGCACAAACAGTAATTTCTCCGCATTGCAAGGTGCAAGTCTGAAATTTTTTGCTTTTTCCTGCTCCTCTTAGCATGATAAAGAAGATTCAAAGAGAGTGAGATGCCAGTTACTTTCATTCAGTCAGTAGCTTCAATCATTTCTGGACGTTTTTCAATGGTAAAAATCAATGAATATTGTAAATGCACAAACAGTAATTTCTCCACATTGCAAGGTGCAATTCTGAAATTTTTTGCTTTTTCCTGCTCCTCTTAGCATGATAAAGAAGATTCAGAGAGAGTGAGATGCCAGCTCCTTTCATTCAGTCAGTAGCTTCAAACATTTCTGGTATATGAATAACATGATGTTTTTCAATGGCAAAAATCAATGAATATTGTAAATGCACAAACAGTAATTTCTCCGCATTGCAAGGTGCAATTCTGAAATTTTTTGCTTTTTCCTGCTCCTCTTAGCATGATAAAGAAGATTCAAAGAGAGTGAGATGCCAGCTCCTTTCATTCAGTCAGTAGCTTCAAACATTTCTGGTATATGAATAACATGATGTTTTTCAATGGCAAAAATCAATGAATATTGTAAATGCACAAACAGTAATTTCTCCGCATTGCAAGGTGCAATTCTGAAATTTTTTGCTTTTTCCTGCTCCTCTTAGCATGATAAAGAAGATTCAAAGAGAGTGAGATGCCAGCTCCTTTCATTCAGTCAGTAGCTTCAATCATTTCTGGATGTTTTTCAATGGCAAAAATCAATGAATATTGTAAATGCACAAACAGTAATTTCTCCGCATTGCAAGGTGCAATTCTGAAATTTTTTGCTTTTTCCTGCTCCTCTTAGCATGATAAAGAAGATTCAAAGAGAGTGAGATGTCAGCTCCTTTCATTCAGTCAGTAGCTTCAAACATTTCTGGTATATGAATAACATGATGTTTTTCAATGGCAAAAATCAATGAATATTGTAAATGCACAAACAGTAATTTCTCCGCATTGCAAGGTGCAATTCTGAAATTTTTTGCTTTTTCCTGCTCCTCTTAGCATGATAAAGAAGATTCAAAGAGAGTGAGATGCCAGCTCCTTTCATTCAGTCAGTAGCTTCAATCATTTCTGGATGTTTTTCAATGGCAAAAATCAATGAATATTGTAAATGCACAAACAGTAATTTCTCCGCATTGCAAGGTGCAATTCTTAAATTTTTTGCTTTTTCCTGCTCCTCTTAGCATGATAAAGAAGATTCAAAGAGAGTGAGATGCCAGCTCCTTTCGTTCAGTCAGTAGCTTCTATCATTTCTGGACGTTTTTCAATGGCAAAAATCATTGAATATTATAAATGCACAAACAGTAATTTCTCCGCATTGCAAGGTGCAATTCTGAAATTTTTTACTTTTTCCTGCTCCTCTTAGCATGATAAAGAAGATTCAAAGAGAGTGAGATGCCAGCTCCTTTCATTCAGTCAGTAGCTTCAATCATTTCTGGTATATGAATAACATGATGTTTTTCAATGGCAAAAATCAATGAATATTGTAAATGCACAAACAGTAATTTCTCCGCATTGCAAGGTGCAATTCTGAAATTTTTTGCTTTTTCCTGCTCCTCTTAGCATGATAAAGAAGATTCAAAGAGAGTGAGATGCCAGCTCCTTTCATTCAGTCAGTACCTTCAATCATTTCTGGACGTTTTTCAATGGCAAAAATCAATGAATATTGTAAATGCACAAACAGTAATTTCTCCGCATTGCAAGGTGCAATTCTGAAATTTTTTGCTTTTTCCCGCTCCTCTTAGCATGATAAAGAAGATTCAAAGAGAGTGAGATGCCAGCTCCTTTCATTCAGTCAGTAGCTTCAAACATTTCTGGTATATGAATAACATGATGTTTTTCAATGGCAAAAATCAATGAATATTGTAAATGCACAAACAGTAATTTCTCCGCATTGCAAGGTGCAATTCTGAAATTTTTTGCTTTTTCCTGCTCCTCTTAGCATGATAAAGAAGATTCAAAGAGAGTGAGATGCCAGTTACTTTCATTCAGTCAGTAGCTTCAATCATTTCTGGACGTTTTTCAATGGTAAAAATCAATGAATATTGTAAATGCACAAACAGTAATTTCTCCACATTGCAAGGTGCAATTCTGAAATTTTTTGCTTTTTCCTGCTCCTCTTAGCATGATAAAGAAGATTCAAAGAGAGTGAGATGCCAGCTCCTTTCATTCAGTCAGTAGCTTCAAACATTTCTGGTATATGAATAACATGATGTTTTTCAATGGCAAAAATCAATGAATATTGTAAATGCACAAACAGTAATTTCTCCGCATTGCAAGGTGCAATTCTGAAATTTTTTGCTTTTTCCTGCTCCTCTTAGCATGATAAAGAAGATTCAAAGAGAGTGAGATGCCAGCTCCTTTCATTCAGTCAGTAGCTTCAAACATTTCTGGTATATGAATAACATGATGTTTTTCAATGGCAAAAATCAATGAATATTGTAAATGCACAAACAGTAATTTCTCCGCATTGCAAGGTGCAATTCTGAAATTTTTTGCTTTTTCCTGCTCCTCTTAGCATGATAAAGAAGATTCAAAGAGAGTGAGATGCCAGCTCCTTTCATTCAGTCAGTAGCTTCAAACATTTCTGGTATATGAATAACATGATGTTTTTCAATGGCAAAAATCAATGAATATTGTAAATGCACAAACAGTAATTTCTCCGCATTGCAAGGTGCAATTCTGAAATTTTTTGCTTTTTCCTGCTCCTCTTAGCATGATAAAGAAGATTCAAAGAGAGTGAGATGCCAGCTCCTTTCATTCAGTCAGTAGCTTCAATCATTTCTGGATGTTTTTCAATGGCAAAAATCAATGAATATTGTAAATGCACAAACAGTAATTTCTCCGCATTGCAAGGTGCAATTCTGAAATTTTTTGCTTTTTCCTGCTCCTCTTAGCATGATAAAGAAGATTCAAAGAGAGTGAGATGTCAGCTCCTTTCATTCAGTCAGTAGCTTCAAACATTTCTGGTATATGAATAACATGATGTTTTTCAATGGCAAAAATCAATGAATATTGTAAATGCACAAACAGTAATTTCTCCGCATTGCAAGGTGCAATTCTGAAATTTTTTGCTTTTTCCTGCTCCTCTTAGCATGATAAAGAAGATTCAAAGAGAGTGAGATGCCAGCTCCTTTCATTCAGTCAGTAGCTTCAATCATTTCTGGATGTTTTTCAATGGCAAAAATCAATGAATATTGTAAATGCACAAACAGTAATTTCTCCGCATTGCAAGGTGCAATTCTGAAATTTTTTGCTTTTTCCTGCTCCTCTTAGCATGATAAAGAAGATTCAAAGAGAGTGAGATGCCAGCTCCTTTCGTTCAGTCAGTAGCTTCTATCATTTCTGGACGTTTTTCAATGGCAAAAATCATTGAATATTATAAATGCACAAACAGTAATTTCTCCGCATTGCAAGGTGCAATTCTGAAATTTTTTACTTTTTCCTGCTCCTCTTAGCATGATAAAGAAGATTCAAAGAGAGTGAGATGCCAGCTCCTTTCATTCAGTCAGTAGCTTCAATCATTTCTGGTATATGAATAACATGATGTTTTTCAATGGCAGAAATCAATGAATATTGTAAATGCACAAACAGTAATTTCTCCGCATTGCAAGGTGCAATTCTGAAATTTTTTGCTTTTTCCTGCTCCTCTTAGCATGATAAAGAAGATTCAAAGAGAGTGAGATGCCAGCTCCTTTCATTCAGTCAGTAGCTTCAAACATTTCTGGTATATGAATAACATGATGTTTTTCAATGGCAAAAATCAATGAATATTGTAAATGCACAAACAGTAATTTCTCCGCATTGCAAGGTGCAAGTCTGAAATTTTTTTGCTTTTTCCTGCTCCTCTTAGCATGATAAAGAAGATTCAAAGAGAGTGAGATGCCAGCTACTTTCATTCAGTCAGTAGCTTCAATCATTTCTGGACGTTTTTCAATGGTAAAAATCAATGAATATTGTAAATGCACAAACAGTAATTTCTCCGCATTGCAAGGTGCAATTCTGAAATTTTTTGCTTTTTCCTGCTCCTCTTAGCATGATAAAGAAGATTCAAAGAGAGTGAGATGTCAGCTCCTTTCATTCAGTCAGTAGCTTCAAACATTTCTGGTATATGAATAACATGATGTTTTTCAATGGCAAAAATCAATGAATATTGTAAATGCACAAACAGTAATTTCTCCGCATTGCAAGGTGCAATTCTGAAATTTTTTGCTTTTTCCTGCTCCTCTTAGCATGATAAAGAAGATTCAAAGAGAGTGAGATGCCAGCTCCTTTCATTCAGTCAGTAGCTTCAATCATTTCTGGATGTTTTTCAATGGCAAAAATCAATGAATATTGTAAATGCACAAACAGTAATTTCTCCGCATTGCAAGGTGCAATTCTTAAATTTTTTGCTTTTTCCTGCTCCTCTTAGCATGATAAAGAAGATTCAAAGAGAGTGAGATGCCAGCTCCTTTCGTTCAGTCAGTAGCTTCTATCATTGCTGGACGTTTTTCAATGGCAAAAATCATTGAATATTATAAATGCACAAACAGTAATTTCTCCGCATTGCAAGGTGCAATTCTGAAATTTTTTACTTTTTCCTGCTCCTCTTAGCATGATAAAGAAGATTCAAAGAGAGTGAGATGCCAGCTCCTTTCATTCAGTCAGTAGCTTCAATCATTTCTGGTATATGAATAACATGATGTTTTTCAATGGCAAAAATCAATGAATATTGTAAATGCACAAACAGTAATTTCTCCGCATTGCAAGGTGCAATTCTGAAATTTTTTGCTTTTTCCTGCTCCTCTTAGCATGATAAAGAAGATTCAAAGAGAGTGAGATGCCAGCTCCTTTCATTCAGTCAGTACCTTCAATCATTTCTGGACGTTTTTCAATGGCAAAAATCAATGAATATTGTAAATGCACAAACAGTAATTTCTCCGCATTGCAAGGTGCAATTCTGAAATTTTTTGCTTTTTCCCGCTCCTCTTAGCATGATAAAGAAGATTCAAAGAGAGTGAGGTGCCAGCTCCTTTCATTCAGTCAGTAGCTTCAAACATTTCTGGTATATGAATAACATGTTTTTCAATGGCAAAAATCAATGAATATTGTAAATGCACAAACAGTAATTTCTCCGCATTGCAAGGTGCAATTCTGAAATTTTTTGATTTTTCCTGCTCCTCTTAGCATGATAAAGAAGATTCAAAGAGAGTGAGATGCCAGCTCCTTTCATTCAGTCAGTAGCTTCAATCATTTCTGGACGTTTTTCAATGGCAAAAATTAATGAAGATTGTAAATGCACAAACAGTAATTTCTCCGCATTGCAAGGTGCAATTCTGAAATTTTTTGCTTTTTCCTGCTCCTCTTAGCATGATAAAGAAGATTCAAAGAGAGTGAGATGCCAGCTCCTTTCATTCAGTCAGTAGCTTCAATCATTTCTGGACGTTTTTCAATGGCAAAAATCAATGAATATTGTAAATGCACAAACAGTAATTTCTCCGCATTGCAAGGTGCAATTCTGAAATTTTTTGCTTTTTCCTGCTCCTCTTAGCATGATAAAGAAGATTCAAAGAGAGTGAGATGCCAGCTCCTTTCATTCAGTCAGTAGCTTCAAACATTTCTGGTATATGAATAACATGATGTTTTTCAATGGCAAAAATCAATGAATATTGTAAATGCACAAACAGTAATTTCTCCGCATTGCAAGGTGCAATTCTGAAATTTTTTGCTTTTTCTTGCTCCTCTTAGCATGATAAAGAAGATTCAAAGAGAGTGAGATGCCAGTTACTTTCATTCAGTCAGTAGCTTCAATCATTTCTGGACGTTTTTCAATGGTAAAAATCAATGAATATTGTAAATGCACAAACAGTAATTTCTCCACATTGCAAGGTGCAATTCTGAAATTTTTTGCTTTTTCCTGCTCCTCTTAGCATGATAAAGAAGATTCAAAGAGAGTGAGATGCCAGCTCCTTTCATTCAGTCAGTAGCTTCAAACATTTCTGGTATATGAATAACATGATGTTTTTCAATGGCAAAAATCAATGAATATTGTAAATGCACAAACAGTAATTTCTCCACATTGCAAGGTGCAATTCTGAAATTTTTTGCTTTTTCCTGCTCCTCTTAGCATGATAAAGAAGATTCAAAGAGAGTGAGATGCCAGCTCCTTTCATTCAGTCAGTAGCTTCAAACATTTCTGGTATATGAATAACATGATGTTTTTCAATGGCAAAAATCAATGAATATTGTAAATGCACAAACAGTAATTTCTCCGCATTGCAAGGTGCAATTCTGAAATTTTTTGCTTTTTCCTGCTCCTCTTAGCATGATAAAGAAGATTCAAAGAGAGTGAGATGCCAGCTCCTTTCATTCAGTCAGTAGCTTCAATCATTTCTGGATGTTTTTCAATGGCAAAAATCAATGAATATTGTAAATGCACAAACTGTAATTTCTCCGCATTGCAAGGTGCAATTCTGAAATTTTTTGCTTTTTCCTGCTCCTCTTAGCATGATAAAGAAGATTCAAAGAGAGTGAGATGCCAGCTCCTTTCATTCAGTCAGTACCTTCAATCATTTCTGGACGTTTTTCAATGGCAAAAATCAATGAATATTGTAAATGCACAAACAGTAATTTCTCCGCATTGCAAGGTGCAATTCTGAAATTTTTTGCTTTTTCCCGCTCCTCTTAGCATGATAAAGAAGATTCAAAGAGAGTGAGGTGCCAGCTCCTTTCATTCAGTCAGTAGCTTCAAACATTTCTGGTATATGAATAACATGTTTTTCAATGGCAAAAATCAATGAATATTGTAAATGCACAAACAGTAATTTCTCCGCATTGCAAGGTGCAATTCTGAAATTTTTTGCTTTTTCCTGCTCCTCTTAGCATGATAAAGAAGATTCAAAGAGAGTGAGATGCCAGCTCCTTTCATTCAGTCAGTAGCTTCAATCATTTCTGGACGTTTTTCAATGGCAAAAATCAATGAATATTGTAAATGCACAAACAGCAATTTCTCCGCATTGCAAGGTGCAATTCTGAAATTTTTTGCTTTTTCCTGCTCCTCTTAGCATGATAAAGAAGATTCAAAGAGAGTGAGATGTCAGCTCCTTTCATTCAGTCAGTAGCTTCAAACATTTCTGGTATATGAATAACATGATGTTTTTCAATGGCAAAAATCAATGAATATTGTAAATGCACAAACAGTAATTTCTCCGCATTGCAAGGTGCAATTCTGAAATTTTTTGCTTTTTCCTGCTCCTCTTAGCATGATAAAGAAGATTCAAAGAGAGTGAGATGCCAGCTCCTTTCATTCAGTCAGTAGCTTCAATCATTTCTGGATGTTTTTCAATGGCAAAAATCAATGAATATTGTAAATGCACAAACAGTAATTTCTCCGCATTGCAAGGTGCAATTCTGAAATTTTTTGCTTTTTCCTGCTCCTCTTAGCATGATAAAGAAGATTCAAAGAGAGTGAGATGCCAGATCCTTTCGTTCAGTCAGTAGCTTCAATCATTTCTGGACGTTTTTCAATGGCAAAAATCATTGAATATTATAAATGCACAAACAGTAATTTCTCCGCATTGCAAGGTGCAATTCTGAAATTTTTTCTTTTTCCCGCTCCTCTTAGCATGATAAAGAAGATTCAAAGAGAGTGAGGTGCCAGCTCCTTTCATTCAGTCAGTAGCTTCAAACATTTCTGGTATATGAATAACATGTTTTTCAATGGCAAAAATCAATGAATATTGTAAATGCACAAACAGTAATTTCTCCGCATTGCAAGGTGCAATTCTGAAATTTTTTGCTTTTTCCTGCTCCTCTTAGCATGATAAAGAAGATTCAAAGAGAGTGAGATGCCAGCTCCTTTCATTCAGTCAGTAGCTTCAATCATTTCTGGACGTTTTTCAATGGCAAAAATCAATGAATATTGTAAATGCACAAACAGTAATTTCTCCGCATTGCAAGGTGCAATTCTGAAATTTTTTGCTTTTTCCTGCTCCTCTTAGCATGATAAAGAAGATTCAAAGAGAGTGAGATGTCAGCTACTTTCATTCAGTCAGTAGCTTCAAACATTTCTGGTATATGAATAACATGATGTTTTTCAATGGCAAAAATCAATGAATATTGTAAATGCACAAACAGTAATTTCTCCGCATTGCAAGGTGCAATTCTGAAATTTTTTGCTTTTTCCTGCTCCTCTTAGCATGATAAAGAAGATTCAAAGAGAGTGAGATGCCAGCTCCTTTCATTCAGTCAGTAGCTTCAATCATTTCTGGATGTTTTTCAATGGCAAAAATCAATGAATATTGTAAATGCACAAACAGTAATTTCTCCGCATTGCAAGGTGCAATTCTGAAATTTTTTGCTTTTTCCTGCTCCTCTTAGCATGATAAAGAAGATTCAAAGAGAGTGAGATGCCAGCTCCTTTCGTTCAGTCAGTAGCTTCAATCATTTCTGGACGTTTTTCAATGGCAAAAATCATTGAATATTATAAATGCACAAACAGTAATTTCTCCGCATTGCAAGGTGCAATTCTGAAATTTTTTACTTTTTCCTGCTCCTCTTAGCATGATAAAGAAGATTCAAAGAGAGTGAGATGCCAGCTCCTTTCATTCAGTCAGTAGCTTCAATCATTTCTGGTATATGAATAACATGATGTTTTTCAATGGCAAAAATCAATGAATATTGTAAATGCACAAACAGTAATTTCTCCGCATTGCAAGGTGCAATTCTGAAATTTTTTGCTTTTTCCTGCTCCTCTTAGCATGATAAAGAAGATTCAAAGAGAGTGAGATGCCAGCTCCTTTCATTCAGTCAGTAGCTTCAAACATTTCTGGTATATGAATAACATGATGTTTTTCAATGGCAAAAATCAATGAATATTGTAAATGCACAAACAGTAATTTCTCCGCATTGCAATGTGCAAGTCTGAAATTTTTTGCTTTTTCCTGCTCCTCTTAGCATGATAAAGAAGATTCAAAGAGAGTGAGATGCCAGCTACTTTCATTCAGTCAGTAGCTTCAATCATTTCTGGACGTTTTTCAATGGTAAAAATCAATGAATATTGTAAATGCACAAACAGTAATTTCTCCACATTGCAAGGTGCAATTCTGAAATTTTTTGCTTTTTCCTGCTCCTCTTAGCATGATAAAGAAGATTCAAAGAGAGTGAGATGCCAGCTCCTTTCATTCAGTCAGTAGCTTCAAACATTTCTGGTATATGAATAACATGATGTTTTTCAATGGCAAAAATCAATGAATATTGTAAATGCACAAACAGTAATTTCTCCGCATTGCAAGGTGCAATTCTGAAATTTTTTGCTTTTTCCTGCTCCTCTTAGCATGATAAAGAAGATTCAAAGAGAGTGAGATGCCAGCTCCTTTCATTCAGTCAGAAGCTTCAATCATTTCTGGATGTTTTTCAATGGCAAAAATCAATGAATATTGTAAATGCACAAACTGTAATTTCTCCTCATTGCAAGGTGCAATTCTGAAATTTTTTGCTTTTTCCTGCTCCTCTTAGCATGATAAAGAAGATTCAAAGAGAGTGAGATGCCAGCTCCTTTCATTCAGTCAGTAGCTTCAATCATTTCTGGACGTTTTTCAATGGCAAAAACCAATGAATATTGTAAATGCACAAACAGTAATTTCTCCGCATTGCAAGGTGCAATTCTGAAATTTTTTGCTTTTTCCTGCTCCTCTTAGCATGATAAAGAAGATTCAAAGAGAGTGAGATGCCAGCTCCTTTCATTCAGTCAGTAACTTCAATCATTTCTGGACGTTTTTCAATGGCAAAAATCAATGAATATTGTAAATGCACAAACAGTAATTTCTCCGCATTGCAAGGTGCAATTCTGAAATTTTTTGCTTTTTCCTGCTCCTCTTAGCATGATAAAGAAGATTCAAAGAGAGTGAGATGCCAGCTCCTTTCATTCAGTCAGTAGTTTCAAACATTTCTGGTATATGAATAACATGATGTTTTTCAATGGCAAAAATCAATGAATATTGTAAATGCACAAACAGTAATTTCTCCGCATTGCAAGGTGCAATTCTGAAATTTTTTGCTTTTTCCTGCTCCGCTTAGCATGATAAAGAAGATTCAAAGAGAGTGAGATGCAAGCTCCTTTCATTCAGTCAGTAGCTTCAATCATTTCTGGATGTTTTTCAATGGCAAAAATCAATGAATATTGTAAATGCACAAACAGTAATTTCTCCGCATTGCAAGGTGCAATTCTGAAATTTTTTGCTTTTTCCTGCTCCTCTTAGCATGATAAAGAAGATTCAAAGAGAGTGAGATGTCAGCTCCTTTCATTCAGTCAGTAGCTTCAAACATTTCTGGTATATGAATAACATGATGTTTTTCAATGGCAAAAATCAATGAATATTGTAAATGCACAAACAGTAATTTCTCCGCATTGCAAGGTGCAATTCTGAAATTTTTTGCTTTTTCCTGCTCCTCTTAGCATGATAAAGAAGATTCAAAGAGAGTGAGATGCCAGCTCCTTTCGTTCAGTCAGTAGCTTCAATCATTTCTGGACGTTTTTCAATGGCAAAAATCATTGAATATTATAAATGCACAAACAGTAATTTCTCCGCATTGCAAGGTGCAATTCTGAAATTTTTTTTACTTTTTCCTGCTCCTCTTAGCATGATAAAGAAGATTCAAAGAGAGTGAGATGCCAGCTCCTTTCATTCAGTCAGTAGCTTCAATCATTTCTGGTATATGAATAACATGATGTTTTTCAATGGCAAAAATCAATGAATATTGTAAATGCACAAACAGTAATTTCTCCGCATTGCAAGGTGCAAGTCT
Source organism: Phyllobates terribilis (assembly GCF_046119375.1). Classification (NCBI taxonomy): domain Eukaryota; kingdom Metazoa; phylum Chordata; class Amphibia; order Anura; family Dendrobatidae; genus Phyllobates; species Phyllobates terribilis. Next base: position 32,730 of record NW_027363443.1, on the reverse strand, counting down.
GAAATTTTTTGCTTTTTCCTGCTCCTCTTAGCATGATAAAGAAGATTCAAAGAGAGTGAGATGCCAGCTACTTTCATTCAGTCAGTAGCTTCAATCATTTCTGGACGTTTTTCAATGGTAAAAATCAATGAATATTGTAAATGCACAAACAGTAATTTCTCCACATTGCAAGGTGCAATTCTGAAATTTTTTGCTTTTTCCTGCTCCTCTTAGCATGATAAAGAAGATTCAAAGAGAGTGAGATGCCAGCTCCTTTCATTCAGTCAGTAGCTTCAAACATTTCTGGTATATGAATAACATGATGTTTTTCAATGGCAAAAATCAATGAATATTGTAAATGCACAAACAGTAATTTCTCCGCATTGCAAGGTGCAATTCTGAAATTTTTTGCTTTTTCCTGCTCCTCTTAGCATGATAAAGAAGATTCAAAGAGAGTGAGATGCCAGCTCCTTTCATTCAGTCAGTAGCTTCAAACATTTCTGGTATATGAATAACATGATGTTTTTCAATGGCAAAAATCAATGAATATTGTAAATGCACAAACAGTAATTTCTCCGCATTGCAAGGTGCAAGTCTGAAATTTTTTGCTTTTTCCTGCTCCTCTTAGCATGATAAAGAAGATTCAAAGAGAGTGAGATGCCAGCTACTTTCATTCAGTCAGTAGCTTCAATCATTTCTGGATGTTTTTCAATGGTAAAAATCAATGAATATTGTAAATGCACAAACAGTAATTTCTCCACATTGCAAGGTGCAATTCTGAAATTTTTTGCTTTTTCCTGCTCCTCTTAGCATGATAAAGAAGATTCAAAGAGAGTGAGATGCCAGCTCCTTTCATTCAGTCAGTAGCTTCAAACATTTCTGGTATATGAATAACATGATGTTTTTCAATGGCAAAAATCAATGAATATTGTAAATGCACAAGCAGTAATTTCTCCGCATTGCAAGGTGCAATTCTGAAATTTTTTGCTTTTTCCTGCTCCTCTTAGCATGATAAAGAAGATTCAAAGAGAGTGAGATGCCAGCTCCTTTCATTCAGTCAGTAGCTTCAATCATTTCTGGATGTTTTTCAATGGCAAAAATCAATGAATATTGTAAATGCACAAACTGTAATTTCTCCGCATTGCAAGGTGCAATTCTGAAATTTTTTGCTTTTTCCTGCTCCTCTTAGCATGATAAAGAAGATTCAAAGAGAGTGAGATGCCAGCTCCTTTCATTCAGTCAGTAGCTTCAATCATTTCTGGACGTTTTTCAATGGCAAAAACCAATGAATATTGTAAATGCACAAACAGTAATTTCTCCGCATTGCAAGGTGCAATTCTGAAATTTTTTGCTTTTTCCTGCTCCTCTTAGCATGATAAAGAAGATTCAAAGAGAGTGAGATGCCAGCTCCTTTCATTCAGTCAGTACCTTCAATCATTCTGGACGTTTTTCAATGGCAAAAATCAATGAATATTGTAAATGCACAAACAGTAATTTCTCCGCATTGCAAGGTGCAATTCTGAAATTTTTTGCTTTTTCCCGCTCCTCTTAGCATGATAAAGAAGATTCAAAGAGAGTGAGGTGCCAGCTCCTTTCATTCAGTCAGTAGCTTCAAACATTTCTGGTATATGAATAACATGTTTTTCAATGGCAAAAATCAATGAATATTGTAAATGCACAAACAGTAATTTCTCCGCATTGCAAGGTGCAATTCTGAAATTTTTTGCTTTTTCCTGCTCCTCTTAGCATGATAAAGAAGATTCAAAGAGAGTGAGATGCCAGCTCCTTTCATTCAGTCAGTAGCTTCAATCATTTCTGGACGTTTTTCAATGGCAAAAATCAATGAATATTGTAAATGCACAAACAGTAATTTCTCCGCATTGCAAGGTGCAATTCTGAAATTTTTTGCTTTTTCCTGCTCCTCTTAGCATGATAAAGAAGATTCAAAGAGAGTGAGATGTCAGCTCCTTTCATTCAGTCAGTAGCTTCAAACATTTCTGGTATATGAATAACATGATGTTTTTCAATGGCAAAAATCAATGAATATTGTAAATGCACAAACAGTAATTTCTCCGCATTGCAAGGTGCAATTCTGAAATTTTTTGCTTTTTCCTGCTCCTCTTAGCATGATAAAGAAGATTCAAAGAGAGTGAGATGCCAGCTCCTTTCATTCAGTCAGTAGCTTCAAACATTTCTGGTATATGAATAACATGATGTTTTTCAATGGCAAAAATCAATGAATATTGTAAATGCACAAACAGTAATTTCTCCGCATTGCAAGGTGCAAGTCTGAAATTTTTTGCTTTTTCCTGCTCCTCTTAGCATGATAAAGAAGATTCAAAGAGAGTGAGATGCCAGCTACTTTCATTCAGTCAGTAGCTTCAATCATTTCTGGACGTTTTTCAATGGTAAAAATCAATGAATATTGTAAATGCACAAACAGTAATTTCTCCACATTGCAAGGTGCAATTCTGAAATTTTTTGCTTTTTCCTGCTCCTCTTAGCATGATAAAGAAGATTCAAAGAGAGTGAGATGCCAGCTCCTTTCATTCAGTCAGTAGCTTCAAACATTTCTGGTATATGAATAACATGATGTTTTTCAATGGCAAAAATCAATGAATATTGTAAATGCACAAACAGTAATTTCTCCGCATTGCAAGGTGCAATTCTGAAATTTTTTGCTTTTTCCTGCTCCTCTTAGCATGATAAAGAAGATTCAAAGAGAGTGAGATGCCAGCTCCTTTCATTCAGTCAGTAGCTTCAATCATTTCTGGATGTTTTTCAATGGCAAAAATCAATGAATATTGTAAATGCACAAACTGTAATTTCTCCGCATTGCAAGGTGCAATTCTGAAATTTTTTGCTTTTTCCTGCTCCTCTTAGCATGATAAAGAAGATTCAAAGAGAGTGAGATGCCAGCTCCTTTCATTCAGTCAGTAGCTTCAATCATTTCTGGACGTTTTTCAATGGCAAAAACCAATGAATATTGTAAATGCACAAACAGTAATTTCTCCGCATTGCAAGGTGCAATTCTGAAATTTTTTGCTTTTTCCTGCTCCTCTTAGCATGATAAAGAAGATTCAAAGAGAGTGAGATGCCAGCTCCTTTCATTCAGTCAGTACCTTCAATCATTTCTGGACGTTTTTCATTGGCAAAAATCAATGAATATTGTAAATGCACAAACAGTAATTTCTCCGCATTGCAAGGTGCAATTCTGAAATTTTTTGCTTTTTCCCGCTCCTCTTAGCATGATAAAGAAGATTCAAAGAGAGTGAGGTGCCAGCTCCTTTCATTCAGTCAGTAGCTTCAAACATTTCTGGTATATGAATAACATGTTTTTCAATGGCAAAAATCAATGAATATTGTAAATGCACAAACAGTAATTTCTCCGCATTGCAAGGTGCAATTCTGAAATTTTTTGCTTTTTCCTGCTCCTCTTAGCATGATAAAGAAGATTCAAAGAGAGTGAGATGCCAGCTCCTTTCATTCAGTCAGTAGCTTCAATCATTTCTGGACGTTTTTCAATGGCAAAAATCAATGAATATTGTAAATGCACAAACAGTAATTTCTCCGCATTGCAAGGTGCAATTCTGAAATTTTTTGCTTTTTCCTGCTCCTCTTAGCATGATAAAGAAGATTCAAAGAGAGTGAGATGTCAGCTCCTTTCATTCAGTCAGTAGCTTCAAACATTTCTGGTATATGAATAACATGATGTTTTTCAATGGCAAAAATCAATGAATATTGTAAATGCACAAACAGTAATTTCTCCGCATTGCAAGGTGCAATTCTGAAATTTTTTGCTTTTTCCTGCTCCTCTTAGCATGATAAAGAAGATTCAAAGAGAGTGAGATGCCAGCTCCTTTCATTCAGTCAGTAGCTTCAATCATTTCTGGATGTTTTTCAATGGCAAAAATCAATGAATATTGTAAATGCACAAACAGTAATTTCTCCGCATTGCAAGGTGCAATTCTGAAATTTTTTGCTTTTTCCTGCTCCTCTTAGCATGATAAAGAAGATTCAAAGAGAGTGAGATGCCAGCTCCTTTCGTTCAGTCAGTAGCTTCAATCATTTCTGGACGTTTTTCAATGGCAAAAATCATTGAATATTATAAATGAACAAACAGTAATTTCTCCGCATTGCAAGGTGCAATTCTGAAATTTTTTGCTTTTTCCCGCTCCTCTTAGCATGATAAAGAAGATTCAAAGAGAGTGAGGTGCCAGCTCCTTTCATTCAGTCAGTAGCTTCAAACATTTCTGGTATATGAATAACATGTTTTTCAATGGCAAAAATCAATGAATATTGTAAATGCACAAACAGTAATTTCTCCGCATTGCAAGGTGCAATTCTGAATTTTTTTGCTTTTTCCTGCTCCTCTTAGCATGATAAAGAAGATTCAAAGAGAGTGAGATGCCAGCTCCTTTCATTCAGTCAGTAGCTTCAATCATTTCTGGACGTTTTTCAATGGCAAAAATCAATGAATATTGTAAATGCACAAACAGTAATTTCTCCGCATTGCAAGGTGCAATTCTGAAATTTTTTGCTTTTTCCTGCTCCTCTTAGCATGATAAAGAAGATTCAAAGAGAGTGAGATGTCAGCTCCTTTCATTCAGTCAGTAGCTTCAAACATTTCTGGTATATGAATAACATGATGTTTTTCAATGGCAAAAATCAATGAATATTGTAAATGCACAAACAGTAATTTCTCCGCATTGCAAGGTGCAATTCTGAAATTTTTTGCTTTTTCCTGCTCCTCTTAGCATGATAAAGAAGATTCAAAGAGAGTGAGATGCCAGCTCCTTTCATTCAGTCAGTAGCTTCAATCATTTCTGGATGTTTTTCAATGGCAAAAATCAATGAATATTGTAAATGCACAAACAGTAATTTCTCCGCATTGCAAGGTGCAATTCTGAAATTTTTTGCTTTTTCCTGCTCCTCTTAGCATGATAAAGAAGATTCAAAGAGAGTGAGATGCCAGCTCCTTTCGTTCAGTCAGTAGCTTCAATCATTTCTGGACGTTTTTCAATGGCAAAAATCATTGAATATTATAAATGCACAAACAGTAATTTCTCCGCATTGCAAGGTGCAATTCTGAAATTTTATACTTTTTCCTGCTCCTCTTAGCATGATAAAGAAGATTCAAAGAGAGTGAGATGCCAGCTCCTTTCATTCAGTCAGTAGCTTCAAACATTTCTGGTATATGAATAACATGATGTTTTTCAATGGCAAAAATCAATGAATATTGTAAATGCACAAACAGTAATTTCTCCGCATTGCAAGGTGCAAGTCTGAAATTTTTTGCTTTTTCCTGCTCCTCTTAGCATGATAAAGAAGATTCAAAGAGAGTGAGATGCCAGCTACTTTCATTCAGTCAGTAGCTTCAATCATTTCTGGACGTTTTTCAATGGTAAAAATCAATGAATATTGTAAATGCACAAACAGTAATTTCTCCACTTTGCAAGGTGCAATTCTGAAATTTTTTGCTTTTTCCTGCTCCTCTTAGCATGATAAAGAAGATTCAAAGAGAGTGAGATGCCAGCTCCTTTCATTCAGTCAGTAGCTTCAAACATTTCTGGTATATGAATAACATGATGTTTTTCAATGGCAAAAATCAATGAATATTGTAAATGCACAAACAGTAATTTCTCCGCATTGCAAGGTGCAATTCTGAAATTTTTTGCTTTTTCCTGCTCCTCTTAGCATGATAAAGAAGATTCAAAGAGAGTGAGATGCCAGCTCCTTTCATTCAGTCAGTAGCTTCAATCATTTCTGGAGGTTTTTCAATGGCAAAAATCAATGAATATTGTAAATGCACAAACTGTAATTTCTCCGCATTGCAAGGTGCAATTCTGAAATTTTTTGCTTTTTCCTGCTCCTCTTAGCATGATAAAGAAGATTCAAAGAGAGTGAGATGCCAGCTCCTTTCATTCAGTCAGTAGCTTCAATCATTTCTGGACGTTTTTCAATGGCAAAAACCAATGAATATTGTAAATGCACAAACAGTAATTTGTCCGCATTGCAAGGTGCAATTCTGAAATTTTTTGCTTTTTCCTGCTCCTCTTAGCATGATAAAGAAGATTCAAAGAGAGTGAGATGACAGCTCCTTTCATTCAGTCAGTACCTTCAATCATTTCTGGACGTTTTTCAATGGCAAAAATCAATGAATATTGTAAATGCACAAACAGTAATGTCGCATTGCAAGGTGCAATTCTGAAATTTTTTGCTTTTTCCCGCTGCTCTTAGCATGATAAAGAAGATTCAAAGAGAGTAAGGTGCCAGCTCCTTTCATTCAGTCAGTAGCTTCAAACATTTCTGGTATATGAATAACATGTTTTTCAATGGCAAAAATCAATGAATATTGTAAATGCACAAACAGTAATTTCTCCGCATTGCAAGGTGCAATTCTGAAATTTTTTGCTTTTTCCTGCTCCTCTTAGCATGATAAAGAAGATTCAAAGAGAGTGAGATGCCAGCTCCTTTCATTCAGTCAGTAGCTTCAATCATTTCTGGACGTTTTTCAATGGCAAAAATCAATGAATATTGTAAATGCACAAACAGTAATTTCTCCGCATTGCAAGGTGCAATTCTGAAATTTTTTGCTTTTTCCTGCTCCTCTTAGCATGATAAAGAAGATTCAAAGAGAGTGAGATGTCAGCTCCTTTCATTCAGTCAGTAGCTTCAAACATTTCTGGTATATGAATAACATGATGTTTTTCAATGGCAAAAATCAATGAATATTGTAAATGCACAAACAGTAATTTCTCCGCATTGCAAGGTGCAATTCTGAAATTTTTTGCTTTTTCCTGCTCCTCTTAGCATGATAAAGAAGATTCAAAGAGAGTGAGATGCCAGCTCCTTTCATTCAGTCAGTAGCTTCAATCATTTCTGGATGTTTTTCAATGGCAAAAATCAATGAATATTGTAAATGCACAAACAGTAATTTCTCCGCATTGCAAGGTGCAATTCTGAAATTTTTTGCTTTTTCCTGCTCCTCTTAGCATGATAAAGAAGATTCAAAGAGAGTGAGATGCCAGCTCCTTTCGTTCAGTCAGTAGCTTCAATCATTTCTGGACGTTTTTCAATGGCAAAAATCATTGAATATTATAAATGCACAAACAGTAATTTCTCCGCATTGCAAGGTGCAATTCTGAAATTTTTTGCTTTTTCCCGCTCCTCTTAGCATGATAAAGAAGATTCAAAGAGAGTGAGGTGCCAGCTCCTTTCATTCAGTCAGTAGCTTCAAACATTTCTGGTATATGAATAACATGTTTTTCAATGGCAAAAATCAATGAATATTGTAAATGCACAAACAGTAATTTCTCCGCATTGCAAGGTGCAATTCTGAAATTTTTTGCTTTTTCCTGCTCCTCTTAGCATGATAAAGAAGATTCAAAGAGAGTGAGATGCCAGCTCCTTTCATTCAGTCAGTAGCTTCAATCATTTCTGGACGTTTTTCAATGGCAAAAACCAATGAATATTGTAAATGCACAAACAGTAATTTCTCCGCATTGCAAGGTGCAATTCTGAAATTTTTTGCTTTTTCCTGCTCCTCTTAGCATGATAAAGAAGATTCAAAGAGAGTGAGATGCCAGCTCCTTTCGTTCAGTCAGTACCTTCAATCATTTCTGGACGTTTTTCATTGGCAAAAATCAATGAATATTGTAAATGCACAAACAGTAATTTCTCCGCATTGCAAGGTGCAATTCTGAAATTTTTTGCTTTTTCCTGCTCCTCTTAGCATGATAAAGAAGATTCAAAGAGAGTGAGATGCCAGCTCCTTTCGTTCAGTCAGTAGCTTCAATCATTTCTGGACGTTTTTCAATGGCAAAAATCATTGAATATTATAAATGCACAAACAGTAATTTCTCCGCATTGCAAGGTGCAATTCTGAAATTTTATACTTTTTCCTGCTCCTCTTAGCATGATAAAGAAGATTCAAAGAGAGTGAGATGCCAGCTCCTTTCATTCAGTCAGTAGCTTCAAACATTTCTGGTATATGAATAACATGATGTTTTTCAATGGCAAAAATCAATGAATATTGTAAATGCACAAACAGTAATTTCTCCGCATTGCAAGGTGCAAGTCTGAAATTTTTTGCTTTTTCCTGCTCCTCTTAGCATGATAAAGAAGATTCAAAGAGAGTGAGATGCCAGCTACTTTCATTCAGTCAGTAGCTTCAATCATTTCTGGACGTTTTTCAATGGTAAAAATCAATGAATATTGTAAATGCACAAACAGTAATTTCTCCACATTGCAAGGTGCAATTCTGAAATTTTTTGCTTTTTCCTGCTCCTCTTAGCATGATAAAGAAGATTCAAAGAGAGTGAGATGCCAGCTCCTTTCATTCAGTCAGTAGCTTCAAACATTTCTGGTATATGAATAACATGATGTTTTTCAATGGCAAAAATCAATGAATATTGTAAATGCACAAACAGTAATTTCTCCGCATTGCAAGGTGCAATTCTGAAATTTTTTGCTTTTTCCTGCTCCTCTTAGCATGATAAAGAAGATTCAAAGAGAGTGAGATGCCAGCTCCTTTCATTCAGTCAGTAGCTTCAATCATTTCTGGAGGTTTTTCAATGGCAAAAATCAATGAATATTGTAAATGCACAAACTGTAATTTCTCCGCATTGCAAGGTGCAATTCTGAAATTTTTTGCTTTTTCCTGCTCCTCTTAGCATGATAAAGAAGATTCAAAGAGAGTGAGATGCCAGCTCCTTTCATTCAGTCAGTAGCTTCAATCATTTCTGGACGTTTTTCAATGGCAAAAACCAATGAATATTGTAAATGCACAAACAGTAATTTGTCCGCATTGCAAGGTGCAATTCTGAAATTTTTTGCTTTTTCCTGCTCCTCTTAGCATGATAAAGAAGATTCAAAGAGAGTGAGATGACAGCTCCTTTCATTCAGTCAGTACCTTCAATCATTTCTGGACGTTTTTCAATGGCAAAAATCAATGAATATTGTAAATGCACAAACAGTAATGTCGCATTGCAAGGTGCAATTCTGAAATTTTTTGCTTTTTCCCGCTGCTCTTAGCATGATAAAGAAGATTCAAAGAGAGTAAGGTGCCAGCTCCTTTCATTCAGTCAGTAGCTTCAAACATTTCTGGTATATGAATAACATGTTTTTCAATGGCAAAAATCAATGAATATTGTAAATGCACAAACAGTAATTTCTCCGCATTGCAAGGTGCAATTCTGAAATTTTTTGCTTTTTCCTGCTCCTCTTAGCATGATAAAGAAGATTCAAAGAGAGTGAGATGCCAGCTCCTTTCATTCAGTCAGTAGCTTCAATCATTTCTGGACGTTTTTCAATGGCAAAAATCAATGAATATTGTAAATGCACAAACAGTAATTTCTCCGCATTGCAAGGTGCAATTCTGAAATTTTTTGCTTTTTCCTGCTCCTCTTAGCATGATAAAGAAGATTCAAAGAGAGTGAGATGTCAGCTCCTTTCATTCAGTCAGTAGCTTCAAACATTTCTGGTATATGAATAACATGATGTTTTTCAATGGCAAAAATCAATGAATATTGTAAATGCACAAACAGTAATTTCTCCGCATTGCAAGGTGCAATTCTGAAATTTTTTGCTTTTTCCTGCTCCTCTTAGCATGATAAAGAAGATTCAAAGAGAGTGAGATGCCAGCTCCTTTCATTCAGTCAGTAGCTTCAATCATTTCTGGATGTTTTTCAATGGCAAAAATCAATGAATATTGTAAATGCACAAACAGTAATTTCTCCGCATTGCAAGGTGCAATTCTGAAATTTTTTGCTTTTTCCTGCTCCTCTTAGCATGATAAAGAAGATTCAAAGAGAGTGAGATGCCAGCTCCTTTCGTTCAGTCAGTAGCTTCAATCATTTCTGGACGTTTTTCAATGGCAAAAATCATTGAATATTATAAATGCACAAACAGTAATTTCTCCGCATTGCAAGGTGCAATTCTGAAATTTTTTGCTTTTTCCCGCTCCTCTTAGCATGATAAAGAAGATTCAAAGAGAGTGAGGTGCCAGCTCCTTTCATTCAGTCAGTAGCTTCAAACATTTCTGGTATATGAATAACATGTTTTTCAATGGCAAAAATCAATGAATATTGTAAATGCACAAACAGTAATTTCTCCGCATTGCAAGGTGCAATTCTGAAATTTTTTGCTTTTTCCTGCTCCTCTTAGCATGATAAAGAAGATTCAAAGAGAGTGAGATGCCAGCTCCTTTCATTCAGTCAGTAGCTTCAATCATTTCTGGACGTTTTTCAATGGCAAAAACCAATGAATATTGTAAATGCACAAACAGTAATTTCTCCGCATTGCAAGGTGCAATTCTGAAATTTTTTGCTTTTTCCTGCTCCTCTTAGCATGATAAAGAAGATTCAAAGAGAGTGAGATGCCAGCTCCTTTCATTCAGTCAGTACCTTCAATCATTTCTGGACGTTTTTCATTGGCAAAAATCAATGAATATTGTAAATGCACAAACAGTAATTTCTCCGCATTGCAAGGTGCAATTCTGAAATTTTTTGCTTTTTCCCGCTCCTCTTAGCATGATAAAGAAGATTCAAAGAGAGTGAGGTGCCAGCTCCTTTCATTCAGTCAGTAGCTTCAAACATTTCTGGTATATGAATAACATGTTTTTCAATGGCAAAAATCAATGAATATTGTAAATGCACAAACAGTAATTTCTCCGCATTGCAAGGTGCAATTCTGAAATTTTTTGCTTTTTCCTGCTCCTCTTAGCATGATAAAGAAGATTCAAAGAGAGTGAGATGCCAGCTCCTTTCATTCAGTCAGTAGCTTCAATCATTTCTGGACGTTTTTCAATGGCAAAAATCAATGAATATTGTAAATGCACAAACAGTAATTTCTCCGCATTGCAAGGTGCAATTCTGAAATTTTTTGCTTTTTCCTGCTCCTCTTAGCATGATAAAGAAGATTCAAAGAGAGTGAGATGTCAGCTCCTTTCATTCAGTCAGTAGCTTCAAACATTTCTGGTATATGAATAACATGATGTTTTTCAATGGCAAAAATCAATGAATATTGTAAATGCACAAACAGTAATTTCTCCGCATTGCAAGGTGCAATTCTGAAATTTTTTGCTTTTTCCTGCTCCTCTTAGCATGATAAAGAAGATTCAAAGAGAGTGAGATGCCAGCTCCTTTCATTCAGTCAGTAGCTTCAATCATTTCTGGATGTTTTTCAATGGCAAAAATCAATGAATATTGTAAATGCACAAACAGTAATTTCTCCGCATTGCAAGGTGCAATTCTGAAATTTTTTGCTTTTTCCTGCTCCTCTTAGCATGATAAAGAAGATTCAAAGAGAGTGAGATGCCAGCTCCTTTCGTTCAGTCAGTAGCTTCAATCATTTCTGGACGTTTTTCAATGGCAAAAATCAATGAATATTATAAATGCACAAACAGTAATTTCTCCGCATTGCAAGGTGCAATTCTGAAATTTTTTGCTTTTTCCCGCTCCTCTTAGCATGATAAAGAAGATTCAAAGAGAGTGAGGTGCCAGCTCCTTTCATTCAGTCAGTAGCTTCAAACATTTCTGGTATATGAATAACATGTTTTTCAATGGCAAAAATCAATGAATATTGTAAATGCACAAACAGTAATTTCTCCGCATTGCAAGGTGCAATTCTGAAATTTTTTGCTTTTTCCTGCTCCTCTTAGCATGATAAAGAAGATTCAAAGAGAGTGAGATGCCAGCTCCTTTCATTCAGTCAGTAGCTTCAATCATTTCTGGACGTTTTTCAATGGCAAAAATCAATGAATATTGTAAATGCACAAACAGTAATTTCTCCGCATTGCAAGGTGCAATTCTGAAATTTTTTGCTTTTTCCTGCTCCTCTTAGCATGATAAAGAAGATTCAAAGAGAGTGAGATGTCAGCTCCTTTCATTCAGTCAGTAGCTTCAAACATTTCTGGTATATGAATAACATGATGTTTTTCAATGGCAAAAATCAATGAATATTGTAAATGCACAAACAGTAATTTCTCCGCATTGCAAGGTGCAATTCTGAAATTTTTTGCTTTTTCCTGCTCCTCTTAGCATGATAAAGAAGATTCAAAGAGAGTGAGATGCCAGCTCCTTTCATTCAGTCAGTAGCTTCAATCATTTCTGGATGTTTTTCAATGGCAAAAATCAATGAATATTGTAAATGCACAAACAGTAATTTCTCCGCATTGCAAGGTGCAATTCTGAAATTTTTTGCTTTTTCCTGCTCCTCTTAGCATGATAAAGAAGATTCAAAGAGAGTGAGATGCCAGCTCCTTTCGTTCAGTCAGTAGCTTCAATCATTTCTGGACGTTTTTCAATGGCAAAAATCATTGAATATTATAAATGCACAAACAGTAATTTCTCCGCATTGCAAGGTGCAATTCTGAAATTTTATACTTTTTCCTGCTCCTCTTAGCATGATAAAGAAGATTCAAAGAGAGTGAGATGCCAGCTCCTTTCATTCAGTCAGTAGCTTCAAACATTTCTGGTATATGAATAACATGATGTTTTTCAATGGCAAAAATCAATGAATATTGTAAATGCACAAACAGTAATTTCTCCGCATTGCAAGGTGCAAGTCTGAAATTTTTTGCTTTTTCCTGCTCCTCTTAGCATGATAAAGAAGATTCAAAGAGAGTGAGATGCCAGCTACTTTCATTCAGTCAGTAGCTTCAATCATTTCTGGACGTTTTTCAATGGTAAAAATCAATGAATATTGTAAATGCACAAACAGTAATTTCTCCACATTGCAAGGTGCAATTCTGAAATTTTTTGCTTTTTCCTGCTCCTCTTAGCATGATAAAGAAGATTCAAAGAGAGTGAGATGCCAGCTCCTTTCATTCAGTCAGTAGCTTCAAACATTTCTGGTATATGAATAACATGATGTTTTTCAATGGCAAAAATCAATGAATATTGTAAATGCACAAACAGTAATTTCTCCGCATTGCAAGGTGCAATTCTGAAATTTTTTGCTTTTTCCTGCTCCTCTTAGCATGATAAAGAAGATTCAAAGAGAGTGAGATGCCAGCTCCTTTCATTCAGTCAGTAGCTTCAATCATTTCTGGAGGTTTTTCAATGGCAAAAATCAATGAATATTGTAAATGCACAAACTGTAATTTCTCCGCATTGCAAGGTGCAATTCTGAAATTTTTTGCTTTTTCCTGCTCCTCTTAGCATGATAAAGAAGATTCAAAGAGAGTGAGATGCCAGCTCCTTTCATTCAGTAAGTAGCTTCAATCATTTCTGGACGTTTTTCAATGGCAAAAACCAATGAAAATTGTAAATGCACAAACAGTAATTTGTCCGCATTGCAAGGTGCAATTCTGAAATTTTTTGCTTTTTCCCGCTGCTCTTAGAATGATAAAGAAGATTCAAAGAGAGTAAGGTGCCAGCTCCTTTCATTCAGTCAGTAGCTTCAAACATTTCTGGTATATGAATAACATGTTTTTCAATGGCAAAAATCAATGAATATTGTAAATGCACAAACAGTAATTTCTCCGCATTGCAAGGTGCAATTCTGAAATTTTTTGCTTTTTCCTGCTCCTCTTAGCATGATAAAGAAGATTCAAAGAGAGTGAGATGCCAGCTCCTTTCATTCAGTCAGTAGCTTCAATCATTTCTGGACGTTTTTCAATGGCAAAAATCAATGAATATTGTAAATGCACAAACAGTAATTTCTCCGCATTGCAAGGTGCAATTCTGAAATTTTTTGCTTTTTCCTGCTCCTCTTAGCATGATAAAGAAGATTCAAAGAGAGTGAGATGTCAGCTCCTTTCATTCAGTCAGTAGCTTCAAACATTTCTGGTATATGAATAACATGATGTTTTTCAATGGCAAAAATCAATGAATATTGTAAATGCACAAACAGTAATTTCTCCGCATTGTAAGGTGCAATTCTGAAATTTTTTGCTTTTTCCTGCTCCTCTTAGCATGATAAAGAAGATTCAAAGAGAGTGAGATGCCAGCTCCTTTCATTCAGTCAGTAGCTTCAATCATTTCTGGATGTTTTTCAATGGCAAAAATCAATGAATATTGTAAATGCACAAACAGTAATTTCTCCGCATTGCAAGGTGCAATTCTGAAATTTTTTGCTTTTTCCTGCTCCTCTTAGCATGATAAAGAAGATTCAAAGAGAGTGAGATGCCAGCTCCTTTCGTTCAGTCAGTAGCTTCAATCATTTCTGGACGTTTTTCAATGGCAAAAATCATTGAATATTATAAATGCACAAACAGTAATTTCTCCGCATTGCAAGGTGCAATTCTGAAATTTTTTGCTTTTTCCCGCTCCTCTTAGCATGATAAAGAAGATTCAAAGAGAGTGAGGTGCCAGCTCCTTTCATTCAGTCAGTAGCTTCAAACATTTCTGGTATATGAATAACATGTTTTTCAATGGCAAAAATCAATGAATATTGTAAATGCACAAACAGTAATTTCTCCGCATTGCAAGGTGCAATTCTGAAATTTTTTGCTTTTTCCTGCTCCTCTTAGCATGATAAAGAAGATTCAAAGAGAGTGAGATGCCAGCTCCTTTCATTCAGTCAGTAGCTTCAATCATTTCTGGACGTTTTTCAATGGCAAAAATCAATGAATATTGTAAATGCACAAACAGTAATTTCTCCGCATTGCAAGGTGCAATTCTGAAATTTTTTGCTTTTTCCTGCTCCTCTTAGCATGATAAAGAAGATTCAAAGAGAGTGAGATGTCAGCTCCTTTCATTCAGTCAGTAGCTTCAAACATTTCTGGTATATGAATAACATGATGTTTTTCAATGGCAAAAATCAATGAATATTGTAAATGCACAAACAGTAATTTCTCCGCATTGCAAGGTGCAATTCTGAAATTTTTTGCTTTTTCCTGCTCCTCTTTGCATGATAAAGAAGATTCAAAGAGAGTGAGATGCCAGCTCCTTTCATTCAGTCAGTAGCTTCAATCATTTCTGGATGTTTTTCAATGGCAAAAATCAATGAATATTGTAAATGCACAAACAGTAATTTCTCCGCATTGCAAGGTGCAATTCTGAAATTTTTTGCTTTTTCCTGCTCCTCTTAGCATGATAAAGAAGATTCAAAGAGAGTGAGATGCCAGCTCCTTTCGTTCAGTCAGTAGCTTCAATCATTTCTGGACGTTTTTCAATGGCAAAAATCATTGAATATTATAAATGCACAAACAGTAATTTCTCCGCATTGCAAGGTGCAATTCTGAAATTTTTTACTTTTTCCTGCTCCTCTTAGCATGATAAAGAAGATTCAAAGAGAGTGAGATGCCAGCTCCTTTCATTCAGTCAGTAGCTTCAATCATTTCTGGTATATGAATAACATGATGTTTTTCAATGGCAAAAATCAATGAATATTGTAAATGCACAAACAGTAATTTCTCCGCATTGCAAGGTGCAATTCTGAAATTTTTTGCTTTTTCCTGCTCCTCTTAGCATGATAAAGAAGATTCAAAGAGAGTGAGATGCCAGCTCCTTTCATTCAGTCAGTAGCTTCAAACATTTCTGGTATATGAATAACATGATGTTTTTCAATGGCAAAAATCAATGAATATTGTAAATGCACAAACAGTAATTTCTCCGCATTGCAAGGTGCAAGTCTGAAATTTTTTGCTTTTTCCTGCTCCTCTTAGCATGATAAAGAAGATTCAAAGAGAGTGAGATGCCAGCTACTTTCATTCAGTCAGTAGCTTCAATCATTTCTGGACGTTTTTCAATGGTAAAAATCAATGAATATTGTAAATGCACAAACAGTAATTTCTCCACATTGCAAGGTGCAATTCTGAAATTTTTTGCTTTTTCCTGCTCCTCTTAGCATGATAAAGAAGATTCAAAGAGAGTGAGATGCCAGCTCCTTTCATTCAGTCAGTAGCTTCAAACATTTCTGGTATATGAATAACATGATGTTTTTCAATGGCAAAAATCAATGAATATTGTAAATGCACAAACAGTAATTTCTCCGCATTGCAAGGTGCAATTCTGAAATTTTTTGCTTTTTCCTGCTCCTCTTAGCATGATAAAGAAGATTCAAAGAGAGTGAGATGCCAGCTCCTTTCATTCAGTCAGTAGCTTCAAACATTTCTGGTATATGAATAACATGATGTTTTTCAATGGCAAAAATCAATGAATATTGTAAATGCACAAACAGTAATTTCTCCGCATTGCAAGGTGCAAGTCTGAAATTTTTTGCTTTTTCCTGCTCCTCTTAGCATGATAAAGAAGATTCAAAGAGAGTGAGATGCCAGCTACTTTCATTCAGTCAGTAGCTTCAATCATTTCTGGACGTTTTTCAATGGTAAAAATCAATGAATATTGTAAATGCACAAACAGTAATTTCTCCACATTGCAAGGTGCAATTCTGAAATTTTTTGCTTTTTCCTGCTCCTCTTAGCATGATAAAGAAGATTCAAAGAGAGTGAGATGCCAGCTCCTTTCATTCAGTCAGTAGCTTCAAACATTTCTGGTATATGAATAACATGATGTTTTTCAATGGCAAAAATCAATGAATATTGTAAATGCACAAACAGTAATTTCTCCGCATTGCAAGGTGCTATTCTGAAATTTTTTGCTTTTTCCTGCTCCTCTTAGCATGATAAAGAAGATTCAAAGAGAGTGAGATGCCAGCTCCTTTCATTCAGTCAGTAGCTTCAATCATTTCTGGATGTTTTTCAATGGCAAAAATCAATGAATATTGTAAATGCACAATCTGTAATTTCTCCGCATTGCAAGGTGCAATTCTGAAATTTTTTGCTTTTTCCTGCTCCTCTTAGCATGATAAAGAAGATTCAAAGAGAGTGAGATGCCAGCTCCTTTCATTCAGTCAGTAGCTTCAATCATTTCTGGATGTTTTTCAATGGCAAAAATCAATGAATATTGTAAATGCACAAACAGTAATTTCTCCGCATTGCAAGGTGCAATTCTGAAATTTTTTGCTTTTTCCTGCTCCTCTTAGCATGATAAAGAAGATTCAAAGAGAGTGAGATGCCAGCTCCTTTCGTTCAGTCAGTAGCTTCAATCATTTCTGGACGTTTTTCAATGGCAAAAATCATTGAATATTATAAATGCACAAACAGTAATTTCTCCGCATTGCAAGGTGCAATTCTGAAATTTTTTGCTTTTTCCCGCTCCTCTTAGCATGATAAAGAAGATTCAAAGAGAGTGAGGTGCCAGCTCCTTTCATTCAGTCAGTAGCTTCAAACATTTCTGGTATATGAATAACATGTTTTTCAATGGCAAAAATCAATGAATATTGTAAATGCACAAACAGTAATTTCTCCGCATTGCAAGGTGCAATTCTGAAATTTTTTGCTTTTTCCTGCTCCTCTTAGCATGATAAAGAAGATTCAAAGAGAGTGAGATGCCAGCTCCTTTCATTCAGTCAGTAGCTTCAATCATTTCTGGACGTTTTTCAATGGCAAAAATCAATGAATATTGTAAATGCACAAACAGTAATTTCTCCGCATTGCAAGGTGCAATTCTGAAATTTTTTGCTTTTTCCTGCTCCTCTTAGCATGATAAAGAAGATTCAAAGAGAGTGAGATGTCAGCTCCTTTCATTCAGTCAGTAGCTTCAAACATTTCTGGTATATGAATAACATGATGTTTTTCAATGGCAAAAATCAATGAATATTGTAAATGCACAAACAGTAATTTCTCCGCATTGCAAGGTGCAATTCTGAAATTTTTTGCTTTTTCCTGCTCCTCTTAGCATGATAAAGAAGATTCAAAGAGAGTGAGATGCCAGCTCCTTTCATTCAGTCAGTAGCTTCAATCATTTCTGGATGTTTTTCAATGGCAAAAATCAATGAATATTGTAAATGCACAAACAGTAATTTCTCCGCATTGCAAGGTGCAATTCTGAAATTTTTTGCTTTTTCCTGCTCCTCTTAGCATGATAAAGAAGATTCAAAGAGAGTGAGATGCCAGCTCCTTTCGTTCAGTCAGTAGCTTCAATCATTTCTGGACGTTTTTCAATGGCAAAAATCATTGAATATTATAAATGCACAAACAGTAATTTCTCCGCATTGCAAGGTGCAATTCTGAAATTTTTTACTTTTTCCTGCTCCTCTTAGCATGATAAAGAAGATTCAAAGAGAGTGAGATGCCAGCTCCTTTCATTCAGTCAGTAGCTTCAATCATTTCTGGTATATGAATAACATGATGTTTTTCAATGGCAAAAATCAATGAATATTGTAAATGCACAAACAGTAATTTCTCCGCATTGCAAGGTGCAATTCTGAAATTTTTTGCTTTTTCCTGCTCCTCTTAGCATGATAAAGAAGATTCAAAGAGAGTGAGATGCCAGCTCCTTTCATTCAGTCAGTAGCTTCAAACATTTCTGGTATATGAATAACATGATGTTTTTCAATGGCAAAAATCAATGAATATTGTAAATGCACAAACAGTAATTTCTCCGCATTGCAAGGTGCAAGTCTGAAATTTTTTGCTTTTTCCTGCTCCTCTTAGCATGATAAAGAAGATTCAAAGAGAGTGAGATGCCAGCTACTTTCATTCAGTCAGTAGCTTCAATCATTTCTGGACGTTTTTCAATGGTAAAAATCAATGAATATTGTAAATGCACAAACAGTAATTTCTCCACATTGCAAGGTGCAATTCTGAAATTTTTTGCTTTTTCCTGCTCCTCTTAGCATGATAAAGAAGATTCAAAGAGAGTGAGATGCCAGCTCCTTTCATTCAGTCAGTAGCTTCAAACATTTCTGGTATATGAATAACATGATGTTTTTCAATGGCAAAAATCAATGAATATTGTAAATGCACAAACAGTAATTTCTCCGCATTGCAAGGTGCAAGTCTGAAATTTTTTGCTTTTTCCTGCTCCTCTTAGCATGATAAAGAAGATTCAAAGAGAGTGAGATGCCAGCTACTTTCATTCAGTCAGTAGCTTCAATCATTTCTGGACGTTTTTCAATGGTAAAAATCAATGAATATTGTAAATGCACAAACAGTAATTTCTCCACATTGCAAGGTGCAATTCTGAAATTTTTTGCTTTTTCCTGCTCCTCTTAGCATGATAAAGAAGATTCAAAGAGAGTGAGATGCCAGCTCCTTTCATTCAGTCAGTAGCTTCAAACATTTCTGGTATATGAATAACATGATGTTTTTCAATGGCAAAAATCAATGAATATTGTAAATGCACAAACAGTAATTTCTCCGCATTGCAAGGTGCTATTCTGAAATTTTTTGCTTTTTCCTGCTCCTCTTAGCATGATAAAGAAGATTCAAAGAGAGTGAGATGCCAGCTCCTTTCATTCAGTCAGTAGCTTCAATCATTTCTGGATGTTTTTCAATGGCAAAAATCAATGAATATTGTAAATGCACAAACTGTAATTTCTCCGCATTGCAAGGTGCAATTCTGAAATTTTTTGCTTTTTCCTGCTCCTCTTAGCATGATAAAGAAGATTCAAAGAGAGTGAGATGCCAGCTCCTTTCATTCAGTCAGTAGCTTCAATCATTTCTGGACGTTTTTCAATGGCAAAAATCAATGAATATTGTAAATGCACAAACAGTAATTTCTCCGCATTGCAAGGTGCAATTCTGAAATTTTTTGCTTTTTCCTGCTCCTCTTAGCATGATAAAGAAGATTCAAAGAGAGTGAGATGCCAGCTCCTTTCATTCAGTCAGTACCTTCAATCATTTCTGGACGTTTTTCAATGGCAAAAATCAATGAATATTGTAAATGCACAAACAGTAATTTCTCCGCATTGCAAGGTGCAATTCTGAAATTTTTTGCTTTTTCCCGCTCCTCTTAGCATGATAAAGAAGATTCAAAGAGAGTGAGGTGCCAGCTCCTTTCATTCAGTCAGTAGCTTCAAACATTTCTGGTATATGAATAACATGTTTTTCAATGGCAAAAATCAATGAATATTGTAAATGCACAAACAGTAATTTCTCCGCATTGCAAGGTGCAATTCTGAAATTTTTTGCTTTTTCCTGCTCCTCTTAGCATGATAAAGAAGATTCAAAGAGAGTGAGATGCCAGCTCCTTTCATTCAGTCAGTAGCTTCAATCATTTCTGGACGTTTTTCAATGGCAAAAATCAATGAATATTGTAAATGCACAAACAGTAATTTCTCCGCATTGCAAGGTGCAATTCTGAAATTTTTTGCTTTTTCCTGCTCCTCTTAGCATGATAAAGAAGATTCAAAGAGAGAGAGATGCCAGCTCCTTTCATTCAGTCAGTAGCTTCAATCATTTCTGGACGTTTTTCAATGGCAAAAATCAATGAATATTGTAAATGCACAAACAGTAATTTCTCCGCATTGCAAGGTGCAATTCTGAAATTTTTTGCTTTTTCCTGCTCCTCTTAGCATGATAAAGAAGATTCAAAGAGAGTGAGATGCCAGCTCCTTTCATTCAGTCAGTAGCTTCAAACATTTCTGGTATATGAATAACATGATGTTTTTCAATGGCAAAAATCAATGAATATTGTAAATGCACAAACAGTAATTTCTCCGCATTGCAAGGTGCAAGTCTGAAATTTTTTGCTTTTTCCTGCTCCTCTTAGCATGATAAAGAAGATTCAAAGAGAGTGAGATGCCAGCTACTTTCATTCAGTCAGTAGCTTCAATCATTTCTGGACGTTTTTCAATGGTAAAAATCAATGAATATTGTAAATGCACAAACAGTAATTTCTCCACATTGCAAGGTGCAATTCTGAAATTTTTTGCTTTTTCCTGCTCCTCTTAGCATGATAAAGAAGATTCAAAGAGAGTGAGATGCCAGCTCCTTTCATTCAGTCAGTAGCTTCAAACATTTCTGATATATGAATAACATGATGTTTTTCAATGGCAAAAATCAATGAATATTGTAAATGCACAAACAGTAATTTCTCCGCATTGCAAGGTGCAATTCTGAAATTTTTTGCTTTTTCCTGCTCCTCTTAGCATGATAAAGAAGATTCAAAGAGAGTGAGATGCCAGCTCCTTTCATTCAGTCAGTAGCTTCAAACATTTCTGGTATATGAATAACATGATGTTTTTCAATGGCAAAAATCAATGAATATTGTAAATGCACAAACAGTAATTTCTCCGCATTGCAAGGTGCAATTCTGAAATTTTTTGCTTTTTCCTGCTCCTCTTAGCATGATAAAGAAGATTCAAAGAGAGTGAGATGCCAGCTCCTTTCATTCAGTCAGTAGCTTCAATCATTTCTGGACGTTTTTCAATGGCAAAAATCAATGAATATTGTAAATGCACAAACAGTAATTTCTCCGCATTGCAAGGTGCAATTCTGAAATTTTTTGCTTTTTCCTGCTCTACTTAGCATGATAAAGAAGATTCAAAGAGAGTGAGATGTCAGCTCCTTTCATTCAGTCATTAGCTTCAAACATTTCTGGTATATGAATAACATGATGTTTTTCAATGGCAAAAATCAATGAATATTGTAAATGCACAAACAGTAATTTCTCCGCATTGCAAGGTGCAATTCTGAAATTTTTTGCTTTTTCCTGCTCCTCTTAGCATGATAAAGAAGATTCAAAGAGAGTGAGATGCCAGCTCCTTTCATTCAGTCAGTAGCTTCAATCATTTCTGGACGTTTTTCAATGGCAAAAATCAATGAATATTGTAAATGCACAAACAGTAATTTCTCCGCATTGCAAGGTGCAATTCTGAAATTTTTTGCTTTTTCCTGCTCCTCTTAGCATGATAAAGAAGATTCAAAGAGAGTGAGATACCAGCTCCTTTCGTTCAGTCAGTAGCTTCAATCATTTCTGGACGTTTTTCAATGGCAAAAATCATTGAATATTATAAATGCACAAACAGTAATTTCTCCGCATTGCAAGGTGCAATTCTGAAATTTTTTACTTTTTCCTGCTCCTCTTAGCATGATAAAGAAGATTCAAAGAGAGTGAGATGCCAGCTCCTTTCATTCAGTCAGTAGCTTCAATCATTTCTGGTATATGAATAACATGATGTTTTTCAATGGCAAAAATCAATGAATATTGTAAATGCACAAACAGTAATTTCTCCGCATTGCAAGGTGCAATTCTGAAATTTTTTGCTTTTTCCTGCTCCTCTTAGCATGATAAAGAAGATTCAAAGAGAGTGAGATGCCAGCTCCTTTCATTCAGTCAGTAGCTTCAATCATTTCTGGACGTTTTTCAATGGCAAAAATCAATGAATATTGTAAATGCACAAACAGTAATTTCTCCGCATTGCAAGGTGCAATTCTGAAATTTTTTGCTTTTTCCTGCTCCTCTTAGCATGATAAAGAAGATTCAAAGAGAGTGAGATGCCAGCTCCTTTCATTCAGTCAGTAGCTTCAATCATTTCTGGATGTTTTTCAATGGCAAAAATCAATGAATATTGTAAATGCACAAACAGTAATTTCTCCGCATTGCAAGGTGCAATTCTGAAATTTTTTGCTTTTTCCTGCTCCTCTTAGCATGATAAAGAAGATTCAAAGAGAGTGAGATGCCAGCTCCTTTCGTTCAGTCAGTAGCTTCAATCATTTCTGGACGTTTTTCAATGGCAAAAATCATTGAATATTATAAATGCACAAACAGTAATTTCTCCGCATTGCAAGGTGCAATTCTGAAATTTTTTGCTTTTTCCCGCTCCTCTTAGCATGATAAAGAAGATTCAAAGAGAGTGAGGTGCCAGCTCCTTTCATTCAGTCAGTAGCTTCAAACATTTCTGGTATATGAATAACATGTTTTTCAATGGCAAAAATCAATGAATATTGTAAATGCACAAACAGTAATTTCTCCGCATTGCAAGGTGCAATTCTGAAATTTTTTGCTTTTTCCTGCTCCTCTTAGCATGATAAAGAAGATTCAAAGAGAGTGAGATGCCAGCTCCTTTCATTCAGTCAGTAGCTTCAATCATTTCTGGACGTTTTTCAATGGCAAAAACCAATGAATATTGTAAATGCACAAACAGTAATTTCTCCGCATTGCAAGGTGCAATTCTGAAATTTTTTGCTTTTTCCTGCTCCTCTTAGCATGATAAAGAAGATTCAAAGAGAGTGAGATGCCAGCTCCTTTCATTCAGTCAGTACCTTCAATCATTTCTGGACGTTTTTCATTGGCAAAAATCAATGAATATTGTAAATGCACAAACAGTAATTTCTCCGCATTGCAAGGTGCAATTCTGAAATTTTTTGCTTTTTCCCGCTCCTCTTAGCATGATAAAGAAGATTCAAAGAGAGTGAGGTGCCAGCTCCTTTCATTCAGTCAGTAGCTTCAAACATTTCTGGTATATGAATAACATGTTTTTCAATGGCAAAAATCAATGAATATTGTAAATGCACAAACAGTAATTTCTCCGCATTGCAAGGTGCAATTCTGAAATTTTTTGCTTTTTCCTGCTCCTCTTAGCATGATAAAGAAGATTCAAAGAGAGTGAGATGCCAGCTCCTTTCATTCAGTCAGTAGCTTCAATCATTTCTGGACGTTTTTCAATGGCAAAAATCAATGAATATTGTAAATGCACAAACAGTAATTTCTCCGCATTGCAAGGTGCAATTCTGAAATTTTTTGCTTTTTCCTGCTCCTCTTAGCATGATAAAGAAGATTCAAAGAGAGTGAGATGTCAGCTCCTTTCATTCAGTCAGTAGCTTCAAACATTTCTGGTATATGAATAACATGATGTTTTTCAATGGCAAAAATCAATGAATATTGTAAATGCACAAACAGTAATTTCTCCGCATTGCAAGGTGCAATTCTGAAATTTTTTGCTTTTTCCTGCTCCTCTTAGCATGATAAAGAAGATTCAAAGAGAGTGAGATGCCAGCTCCTTTCATTCAGTCAGTAGCTTCAATCATTTCTGGATGTTTTTCAATGGCAAAAATCAATGAATATTGTAAATGCACAAACAGTAATTTCTCCGCATTGCAAGGTGCAATTCTGAAATTTTTTGCTTTTTCCTGCTCCTCTTAGCATGATAAAGAAGATTCAAAGAGAGTGAGATGCCAGCTCCTTTCGTTCAGTCAGTAGCTTCAATCATTTCTGGACGTTTTTCAATGGCAAAAATCATTGAATATTATAAATGCACAAACAGTAATTTCTCCGCATTGCAAGGTGCAATTCTGAAATTTTTTGCTTTTTCCCGCTCCTCTTAGCATGATAAAGGAGATTCAAAGAGAGTGAGGTGCCAGCTCCTTTCATTCAGTCAGTAGCTTCAAACATTTCTGGTATATGAATAACATGTTTTTCAATGGCAAAAATCAATGAATATTGTAAATGCACAAACAGTAATTTCTCCGCATTGCAAGGTGCAATTCTGAAATTTTTTGCTTTTTCCTGCTCCTCTTAGCATGATAAAGAAGATTCAAAGAGAGTGAGATGCCAGCTCCTTTCATTCAGTCAGTAGCTTCAATCATTTCTGGACGTTTTTCAATGGCAAAAATCAATGAATATTGTAAATGCACAAACAGTAATTTCTCCGCATTGCAAGGTGCAATTCTGAAATTTTTTGCTTTTTCCTGCTCCTCTTAGCATGATAAAGAAGATTCAAAGAGAGTGAGATGTCAGCTCCTTTCATTCAGTCAGTAGCTTCAAACATTTCTGGTATATGAATAACATGATGTTTTTCAATGGCAAAAATCAATGAATATTGTAAATGCACAAACAGTAATTTCTCCGCATTGCAAGGTGCAATTCTGAAATTTTTTGCTTTTTCCTGCTCCTCTTAGCATGATAAAGAAGATTCAAAGAGAGTGAGATGCCAGCTCCTTTCATTCAGTCAGTAGCTTCAATCATTTCTGGATGTTTTTCAATGGCAAAAATCAATGAATATTGTAAATGCACAAACAGTAATTTCTCCGCATTGCAAGGTGCAATTCTGAAATTTTTTGCTTTTTCCTGCTCCTCTTAGCATGATAAAGAAGATTCAAAGAGAGTGAGATGCCAGCTCCTTTCGTTCAGTCAGTAGCTTCAATCATTTCTGGACGTTTTTCAATGGCAAAAATCATTGAATATTATAAATGCACAAACAGTAATTTCTCCGCATTGCAAGGTGCAATTCTGAAATTTTATACTTTTTCCTGCTCCTCTTAGCATGATAAAGAAGATTCAAAGAGAGTGAGATGCCAGCTCCTTTCATTCAGTCAGTAGCTTCAAACATTTCTGGTATATGAATAACATGATGTTTTTCAATGGCAAAAATCAATGAATATTGTAAATGCACAAACAGTAATTTCTCCGCATTGCAAGGTGCAAGTCTGAAATTTTTTGCTTTTTCCTGCTCCTCTTAGCATGATAAAGAAGATTCAAAGAGAGTGAGATGCCAGCTACTTTCATTCAGTCAGTAGCTTCAATCATTTCTGGACGTTTTTCAATGGTAAAAATCAATGAATATTGTAAATGCACAAACAGTAATTTCTCCACATTGCAAGGTGCAATTCTGAAATTTTTTGCTTTTTCCTGCTCCTCTTAGCATGATAAAGAAGATTCAAAGAGAGTGAGATGCCAGCTCCTTTCATTCAGTCAGTAGCTTCAAACATTTCTGGTATATGAATAACATGATGTTTTTCAATGGCAAAAATCAATGAATATTGTAAATGCACAAACAGTAATTTCTCCGCATTGCAAGGTGCAATTCTGAAATTTTTTGCTTTTTCCTGCTCCTCTTAGCATGATAAAGAGGATTCAAAGAGAGTGAGATGCCAGCTCCTTTCATTCAGTCAGTAGCTTCAATCATTTCTGGAGGTTTTTCAATGGCAAAAATCAATGAATATTGTAAATGCACAAACTGTAATTTCTCCGCATTGCAAGGTGCAATTCTGAAATTTTTTGCTTTTTCCTGCTCCTCTTAGCATGATAAAGAAGATTCAAAGAGAGTGAGATGCCAGCTCCTTTCATTCAGTCAGTAGCTTCAATCATTTCTGGACGTTTTTCAATGGCAAAAACCAATGAATATTGTAAATGCACAAACAGTAATTTGTCCGCATTGCAAGGTGCAATTCTGAAATTTTTTGCTTTTTCCTGCTCCTCTTAGCATGATAAAGAAGATTCAAAGAGAGTGAGATGACAGCTCCTTTCATTCAGTCAGTACCTTCAATCATTTCTGGACGTTTTTCAATGGCAAAAATCAATGAATATTGTAAATGCACAAACAGTAATTTCTCCGCATTGCAAGGTGCAATTCTGAAATTTTTTGCTTTTTCCCGCTGCTCTTAGCATGATAAAGAAGATTCAAAGAGAGTAAGGTGCCAGCTCCTTTCATTCAGTCAGTAGCTTCAAACATTTCTGGTATATGAATAACATGTTTTTCAATGGCAAAAATCAATGAATA
This sequence comes from Phyllobates terribilis, assembly GCF_046119375.1. Taxonomy (NCBI): domain Eukaryota; kingdom Metazoa; phylum Chordata; class Amphibia; order Anura; family Dendrobatidae; genus Phyllobates; species Phyllobates terribilis. The sequence continues at coordinate 6,516 of NW_027363443.1, read as the reverse complement.
TTGTAAATGCACAAACAGTAATTTCTCCGCATTGCAAGGTGCAATTCTGAAATTTTTTGCTTTTTCCTGCTCCTCTTAGCATGATAAAGAAGATTCAAAGAGAGTGAGATGCCAGCTCCTTTCATTCAGTCAGTAGCTTCAATCATTTCTGGACGTTTTTCAATGGCAAAAATCAATGAATATTGTAAATGCACAAACAGTAATTTCTCCGCATTGCAAGGTGCAATTCTGAAATTTTTTGCTTTTTCCTGCTCCTCTTAGCATGATAAAGAAGATTCAAAGAGAGTGAGATGCCAGCTCCTTTCGTTCAGTCAGTAGCTTCAATCATTTCTGGACGTTTTTCAATGGCAAAAATCATTGAATATTATAAATGCACAAACAGTAATTTCTCCGCATTGCAAGGTGCAATTCTGAAATTTTTTGCTTTTTCCCGCTCCTCTTAGCATGATAAAGAAGATTCAAAGAGAGTGAGTTGCCAGCTCCTTTCATTCAGTCAGTAGCTTCAAACATTTCTGGTATATGAACAACATGTTTTTCAATGGCAAAAATCAATGAATATTGTAAATGCACAAACAGTAATTTCTCCGCATTGCAAGGTGCAATTCTGAAATTTTTTGCTTTTTCCTGCTCCTCTTAGCATGATAAAGAAGATTCAAAGAGAGTGAGATGCCAGCTCCTTTCATTCAGTCAGTAGCTTCAATCATTTCTGGACGTTTTTCAATGGCAAAAATCAATGAATATTGTAAATGCACAAACAGTAATTTCTCCGCATTGCAAGGTGCAATTCTGAAATTTTTTGCTTTTTCCTGCTCCTCTTAGCATGATAAAGAAGATTCAAAGAGAGTGAGATGTCAGCTCCTTTCATTCAGTCAGTAGCTTCAAACATTTCTGGTATATGAATAACATGATGTTTTTCAATGGCAAAAATCAATGAATATTGTAAATGCACAAACAGTAATTTCTCCGCATTGCAAGGTGCAATTCTGAAATTTTTTGCTTTTTCCTGCTCCTCTTTGCATGATAAAGAAGATTCAAAGAGAGTGAGATGCCAGCTCCTTTCATTCAGTCAGTAGCTTCAATCATTTCTGGATGTTTTTCAATGGCAAAAATCAATGAATATTGTAAATTCACAAACAGTAATTTCTCCGCATTGCAAGGTGCAATTCTGAAATTTTTTGCTTTTTCCTGCTCCTCTTAGCATGATAAAGAAGATTCAAAGAGAGTGAGATGCCAGCTCCTTTCGTTCAGTCAGTAGCTTCAATCATTTCTGGACGTTTTTCAATGGCAAAAATCATTGAATATTATAAATGCACAAACAGTAATTTCTCCGCATTGCAAGGTGCAATTCTGAAATTTTTTACTTTTTCCTGCTCCTCTTAGCATGATAAAGAAGATTCAAAGAGAGTGAGATGCCAGCTCCTTTCATTCAGTCAGTAGCTTCAATCATTTCTGGTATATGAATAACATGATGTTTTTCAATGGCAAAAATCAATGAATATTGTAAATGCACAAACAGTAATTTCTCCGCATTGCAAGGTGCAATTCTGAAATTTTTTGCTTTTTCCTGCTCCTCTTAGCATGATAAAGAAGATTCAAAGAGAGTGAGATGCCAGCTCCTTTCATTCAGTCAGTAGCTTCAAACATTTCTGGTATATGAATAACATGATGTTTTTCAATGGCAAAAATCAATGAATATTGTAAATGCACAAACAGTAATTTCTCCGCATTGCAAGGTGCAAGTCTGAAATTTTTTGCTTTTTCCTGCTCCTCTTAGCATGATAAAGAAGATTCAAAGAGAGTGAGATGCCAGCTACTTTCATTCAGTCAGTAGCTTCAATCATTTCTGGACGTTTTTCAATGGTAAAAATCAATGAATATTGTAAATGCACAAACAGTAATTTCTCCACATTGCAAGGTGCAATTCTGAAATTTTTTGCTTTTTCCTGCTCCTCTTAGCATGATAAAGAAGATTCAAAGAGAGTGAGATGCCAGCTCCTTTCATTCAGTCAGTAGCTTCAAACATTTCTGGTATATGAATAACATGATGTTTTTCAATGGCAAAAATCAATGAATATTGTAAATGCACAAACAGTAATTTCTCCGCATTGCAAGGTGCAATTCTGAAATTTTTTGCTTTTTCCTGCTCCTCTTAGCATGATAAAGAAGATTCAAAGAGAGTGAGATGCCAGCTCCTTTCATTCAGTCAGTAGCTTCAAACATTTCTGGTATATGAATAACATGATGTTTTTCAATGGCAAAAATCAATGAATATTGTAAATGCACAAACAGTAATTTCTCCGCATTGCAAGGTGCAAGTCTGAAATTTTTTGCTTTTTCCTGCTCCTCTTAGCATGATAAAGAAGATTCAAAGAGAGTGAGATGCCAGCTACTATCATTCAGTCAGTAGCTTCAATCATTTCTGGACGTTTTTCAATGGTAAAAATCAATGAATATTGTAAATGCACAAACAGTAATTTCTCCACATTGCAAGGTGCAATTCTGAAATTTTTTGCTTTTTCCTGCTCCTCTTAGCATGATAAAGAAGATTCAAAGAGAGTGAGATGCCAGCTCCTTTCATTCAGTCAGTAGCTTCAAACATTTCTGGTATATGAATAACATGATGTTTTTCAATGGCAAAAATCAATGAATATTGTAAATGCACAAACAGTAATTTCTCCGCATTGCAAGGTGCTATTCTGAAATTTTTTGCTTTTTCCTGCTCCTCTTAGCATGATAAAGAAGATTCAAAGAGAGTGAGATGCCAGCTCCTTTCATTCAGTCAGTAGCTTCAATCATTTCTGGATGTTTTTCAATGGCAAAAATCAATGAATATTGTAAATGCACAATCTGTAATTTCTCCGCATTGCAAGGTGCAATTCTGAAATTTTTTGCTTTTTCCTGCTCCTCTTAGCATGATAAAGAAGATTCAAAGAGAGTGAGATGCCAGCTCCTTTCATTCAGTCAGTAGCTTCAATCATTTCTGGATGTTTTTCAATGGCAAAAATCAATGAATATTGTAAATGCACAAACAGTAATTTCTCCGCATTGCAAGGTGCAATTCTGAAATTTTTTGCTTTTTCCTGCTCCTCTTAGCATGATAAAGAAGATTCAAAGAGAGTGAGATGCCAGCTCCTTTCGTTCAGTCAGTAGCTTCAATCATTTCTGGACGTTTTTCAATGGCAAAAATCATTGAATATTATAAATGCACAAACAGTAATTTCTCCGCATTGCAAGGTGCAATTCTGAAATTTTTTGCTTTTTCCCGCTCCTCTTAGCATGATAAAGAAGATTCAAAGAGAGTGAGGTGCCAGCTCCTTTCATTCAGTCAGTAGCTTCAAACATTTCTGGTATATGAATAACATGTTTTTCAATGGCAAAAATCAATGAATATTGTAAATGCACAAACAGTAATTTCTCCGCATTGCAAGGTGCAATTCTGAAATTTTTTGCTTTTTCCTGCTCCTCTTAGCATGATAAAGAAGATTCAAAGAGAGTGAGATGCCAGCTCCTTTCATTCAGTCAGTAGCTTCAATCATTTCTGGACGTTTTTCAATGGCAAAAATCAATGAATATTGTAAATGCACAAACAGTAATTTCTCCGCATTGCAAGGTGCAATTCTGAAATTTTTTGCTTTTTCCTGCTCCTCTTAGCATGATAAAGAAGATTCAAAGAGAGTGAGATGTCAGCTCCTTTCATTCAGTCAGTAGCTTCAAACATTTCTGGTATATGAATAACATGATGTTTTTCAATGGCAAAAATCAATGAATATTGTAAATGCACAAACAGTTATTTCTCCGCATTGCAAGGTGCAATTCTGAAATTTTTTGCTTTTTCCTGCTCCTCTTAGCATGATAAAGAAGATTCAAAGAGAGTGAGATGCCAGCTCCTTTCATTCAGTCAGTAGCTTCAATCATTTCTGGATGTTTTTCAATGGCAAAAATCAATGAATATTGTAAATGCACAAACAGTAATTTCTCCGCATTGCAAGGTGCAATTCTGAAATTTTTTGCTTTTTCCTGCTCCTCTTAGCATGATAAAGAAGATTCAAAGAGAGTGAGATGCCAGCTCCTTTCGTTCAGTCAGTAGCTTCAATCATTTCTGGACGTTTTTCAATGGCAAAAATCATTGAATATTATAAATGCACAAACAGTAATTTCTCCGCATTGCAAGGTGCAATTCTGAAATTTTTTACTTTTTCCTGCTCCTCTTAGCATGATAAAGAAGATTCAAAGAGAGTGAGATGCCAGCTCCTTTCATTCAGTCAGTAGCTTCAATCATTTCTGGTATATGAATAACATGATGTTTTTCAATGGCAAAAATCAATGAATATTGTAAATGCACAAACAGTAATTTCTCCGCATTGCAAGGTGCAATTCTGAAATTTTTTGCTTTTTCCTGCTCCTCTTAGCATGATAAAGAAGATTCAAAGAGAGTGAGATGCCAGCTCCTTTCATTCAGTCAGTAGCTTCAAACATTTCTGGTATATGAATAACATGATGTTTTTCAATGGCAAAAATCAATGAATATTGTAAATGCACAAACAGTAATTTCTCCGCATTGCAAGGTGCAAGTCTGAAATTTTTTGCTTTTTCCTGCTCCTCTTAGCATGATAAAGAAGATTCAAAGAGAGTGAGATGCCAGCTACTTTCATTCAGTCAGTAGCTTCAATCATTTCTGGACGTTTTTCAATGGTAAAAATCAATGAATATTGTAAATGCACAAACAGTAATTTCTCCACATTGCAAGGTGCAATTCTGAAATTTTTTGCTTTTTCCTGTTCCTCTTAGCATGATAAAGAAGATTCAAAGAGAGTGAGATGCCAGCTCCTTTCATTCAGTCAGTAGCTTCAAACATTTCTGGTATATGAATAACATGATGTTTTTCAATGGCAAAAATCAATGAATATTGTAAATGCACAAACAGTAATTTCTCCGCATTGCAAGGTGCAATTCTGAAATTTTTTGCTTTTTCCTGCTCCTCTTAGCATGATAAAGAAGATTCAAAGAGAGTGAGATGCCAGCTCCTTTCATTCAGTCAGTAGCTTCAAACATTTCTGGTATATGAATAACATGATGTTTTTCAATGGCAAAAATCAATGAATATTGTAAATGCACAAACAGTAATTTCTCCGCATTGCAAGGTGCAAGTCTGAAATTTTTTGCTTTTTCCTGCTCCTCTTAGCATGATAAAGAAGATTCAAAGAGAGTGAGATGCCAGCTACTTTCATTCAGTCAGTAGCTTCAATCATTTCTGGACGTTTTTCAATGGTAAAAATCAATGAATATTGTAAATGCACAAACAGTAATTTCTCCACATTGCAAGGTGCAATTCTGAAATTTTTTGCTTTTTCCTGCTCCTCTTAGCATGATAATGAAGATTCAAAGAGAGTGAGATGCCAGCTCCTTTCATTCAGTCAGTAGCTTCAAACATTTCTGGTATATGAATAACATGATGTTTTTCAATGGCAAAAATCAATGAATATTGTAAATGCACAAACAGTAATTTCTCCGCATTGCAAGGTGCAATTCTGAAATTTTTTGCTTTTTCCTGCTCCTCTTAGCATGATAAAGAAGATTCAAAGAGAGTGAGATGCCAGCTCCTTTCATTCAGTCAGTAGCTTCAATCATTTCTGGATGTTTTTCAATGGCAAAAATCAATGAATATTGTAAATGCACAAACTGTAATTTCTCCGCATTGCAAGGTGCAATTCTGAAATTTTTTACTTTTTCCTGCTCCTCTTAGCATGATAAAGAAGATTCAAAGAGAGTGAGATGCCAGCTCCTTTCATTCAGTCAGTAGCTTCAATCATTTCTGGACGTTTTTCAATGGCAAAAATCAATGAATATTGTAAATGCACAAACAGTAATTTCTCTGCATTGCAAGGTGCAATTCTGAAATTTTTTGCTTTTTCCTGCTCCTCTTAGCATGATAAAGAAGATTCAAAGAGAGTGAGATGCCAGCTCCTTTCATTCAGTCAGTACTTTCAATCATTTCTGGACGTTTTTCAATGGCAAAAATCAATGAATATTGTAAATGCACAAACAGTAATTTCTCCGCATTGCAAGGTGCAATTCTGAAATTTTTTGCTTTTTCCTGCTCCGCTTAGCATGATAAAGAAGATTCAAAGAGAGTGAGATGCCAGCTCCTTTCATTCAGTCAGTAGCTTCAAACATTTCTGGTATATGAATAACATGATGTTTTTCAATGTCAAAAATCAATGAATATTGTAAATGCACAAACAGTAATTTCTCCGCATTGCAAGGTGCAAGTCTGAAATTTTTTGCTTTTTCCTGCTCCTCTTAGCATGATAAAGAAGATTCAAAGAGAGTGAGATGCCAGCTACTTTCATTCAGTCAGTAGCTTCAATCATTTCTGGACGTTTTTCAATGGTAAAAATCAATGAATATTGTAAATGCACAGTAATTTCTCCACATTGCAAGGTGCAATTCTGAAATTTTTTGCTTTTTCCTGCTCCTCTTAGCATGATAAAGAAGATTCAAAGAGAGTGAGATGCC